>NC_141689.1:766306137-766906137 GCF_964263255.1 Lissotriton vulgaris
GATCTCAGGCACAAGATTAGGAAGGTTCACGGATCCACTGCGGCCAAAGTTGTATATGTCAGAAATCTTTACATTTCAAAGGAACTACTGAATGGATTTCCACCATTTAACAAAAAGAGTTCTTTCTGGACCAGGAGCTACCTTTTTGCTCAATTTTGCTACCTTTTTTCTAAATTCCTTTCAGCAGTTTGGGCAGTAGTCATGTATACAGTTTCCTATTGAAATTAATATGGAAAAAAAGGTTTTGGGACCCTCTCTTTTTCTCAGCCCCTGCTTGACTGATCATCCCCAAAACTTTCGACACAGCAGTTGGAGTGAGTGGCGTATTTGTTTTGTAAATTTCTCGAACACCCGTTACACGAAGCCAAATATATTGGCAAATGAAAAAATGCTCTTCCTAAGGAAACTAGGTGCTAACCATACCTACCTACTTTATATAGTAAAGTAGGTAACAATACTCCTTAGACCATAAATAGCAAAGTTGTATATATGCATTAGAAATAGAAGTCTTTGCGTGAGTATCTAAAGGTTTTTTTTTTATAAAAGAATTGATATGATAGGTGATGTTTTTGTTAGCAATTTGTAAACACTGATGTAGGCATTAGTAGAAAAAATGACAATAATTCAGACATAAACAGTAATGTCATACTTGTTATTATGAACATTATCCCCCCTTCGTTAGGGCGTGCCCAGTAGTGATTCCCACCTACTAGATCATGCCAGGCATGAATGCTGCACCTACATTTACCAACTTCAGAACAATCCTGTACCTGAGGAAGTTCAGAAAAGGAGTGGACCTGCTTTCTGCGACCTGAGAAGAGCCTGAAGGACTAGACCTGCTCTCTCTTGTCCTCAGGACAAAGAAGTGAAGTCAGAGGGTCAAATTGCAGACCTCTTGGTCAAGCTACAGGGATGCAACAAGCTATTGGAGGTATTTCCTGTAACTGCCCAGCTGGTCAGTAACAACTGGTCCTGGACTTAATCCTGCTGTTGGCCTCTGCCTGGCACCCTGTGAGTCTCTAAGTGCCTCTCCTGAGGTCCCGGGGGCCTGTAGAAGTGTACTTCTGCAGTGGATTATGATTTAATGGACTAAAGTCAAAAGTATCCTACCCATGCTCCATTGTGGTCTCCTGGGTCCCATCCACTGCGACCATTGATTATAATTGGCATTTTGTACTTCGTGGCACTATTCCTACTTCAAACTTCAAAAAATCATATCTTCAGCTCCTTTATTGAATTTTTCTTATTTTGTTGTCATTTTGCTTCTTAATTTGTACTCTATTTTATTGATTCGGTATGGGATTTTCATTGTTTTGCATTTTGATGTTATTACTGTTTTAGTACTGCATATATATTTAACACATTGTGTTGAGTATACCTGTCTGCTCTGTGTCATAGCTACCTGACAGTTGAGCTCAGGTATATTTAGTGACTTTGAGGATTCACTTTGACAAGGGTTACGGTTATTCCTCGAGTTGGGAAGTCATTCACCCCAAAAATTAAGATTTCTTACAGTATGAATACCGGGATTCAATTCAAAGTGAGACAGAAGCGAGACACTTGAGGCACAGCTGGGAGTCAGGGGCTTTATTTTAAATCGCTTTTAATGCTGGGAAATTACTTCCCCCGTTTAAATCATATTGTGCGAAAATGTGTGTGCTCTGTGTAAAATCGCATCTTTTTAATTTATTCTGTGCATTACTTTTAAAAAAAAACCCTACCTCTCCACTCCCTTCCCGAGAGCCCACACGTCCTTAGGCAGCCGACTTAGGGCTCCTGGGACGCGGGCTCAGGATCACAAGCGCTGAAACACAGGCGCCATCTTGGGGGTAATTTCGCTCGGCAGTCTAGTGGTGAGGGCAATTTAGGCCCTCCCACTACATATAGGACCGAGTAGAGCACGCAACTCAGTGTTAGAAGACAGAAGCAAGACTCTTGAGGCACAGCCGGGAGTCAGGGGCTTTATTTTAAATCGCTTTTAACTCTGGGAAATTACTTCACCCGTTTTAATCATATTGTGTGAAAATCTGTGTGCTCTGTGTAAAACCGCATCTTTTTAATTTACTCTGTGCATTACTTTTTTTTAAAAAACCCTACCTCTCCACTCCCTTCCCGAGGGCCCACACGTCCTTAGGCAGCCGACTTAGGGCTCCTGGGACGCGGGCTCAGGATCACGAGCACTGATACACAGGCCATCTTGGGGGTAATTTCGCTCGGCGGTCTAGTGGTGAGGGCGATTTAGGCCCTCCCACTACAAAATGTCCCCTCCAACTCGTACGCGCAGCGGGCGCACTGTTGGCGTGCCGGAGGTGCGCCCGTCCGCCCTCAACCGAGCTCAGAGCCCAGCCCTCTGGTAGCCACCCCCCAGAATCCTCTTACATATTCTAAAGAAGCTCTACTTCTCATGAGACATAAGACCTCCCCACCCTGCTCCCACTCTATCCTGGTGGACGGTCCATCGTCATAATTGCCCCTTCAAACTCACCACCAATGTTCCTAGCCCTTCCCCCTCCACGGATGTTCGCATGGCCTAGTGAACTGCAGGTCACTCCCTAAACATGCCGAAGAAATTTACAGCATGCTAGAGGATCTCCAGCTGGAGGTTCTCTTTTTGACGGAAACCTGGTTAGGACCTTCATCTGATCAGGACATCGTCAGGTCCCTCCCACCAGGTTTCCTCATACAGCATCTAGACCGCCTTAAGGGCAAGAGAGGGGGAATAGCCATTATTCATAGGGACCATCTCTCCTGTCGCCTTCAAGGCAGTCCCCTGTCAGAGTGTGAAAATACCCTATTCACAATCCAAGTGTCCCCATGCAAATCTCTATCAGGCCTTCTTATATATCACCCTCCGGGCCCGGTAGGACAATTTTTCAGCTCACTAGTGGAACACTCATCTACGATGGCTACCACCCATTCCAACTCATGATCCTAGGAGACCTGAATCTCCATTTTGATAAGAATGAAGATAAGTTGGTCTCGGACCTCTCTTTAGATCTTGCATCCTATCACCTCCGTCTGGAAAGCCGCCTTCCAACCCATATGCTGGGACATCTCCTAGATCCTATCTTCTCTAATGTTACCGATCTTTCAATCTCCACTCCTTCTCCGATACCCTGGTCAGACCATTATGTAGTTACATTTAAGTGGCAGATTCCAACCCCCCCCCGCCACAGACCCCCTCCGAGCCGACCTACACACCTTTGGGCTAAATGCGACCTAGAAATCTGGAAGCACCACTTGGAGCGCACCGCTCCAAGGGGCGGATCAGATCCCATATCGGCCGATTCCGAGTTCTCACTATGGATAGGGGACTCATTGGATACTACCCTCCCGAAAAGATCCACCTGCAAACCCCGAAAAAAAATGTTGTCGCCCTGGTATACAACAGAAGTACGCCTTCTAAAAAAACTTTGTAAGAAAGCTGAAAGGGCTTGGAGAAAGAACTTCGACCCTGCAAAGAAATTAGAATACAAGCGCCTGATGCTCAATTATAAAAAAGCCCTTAAATCTGCCCTGTCGACGTACTTCGACGATAAAATCAGGTCATCCGCGAACTCCTCCAGGGAGACATTCAATATCGCGAAATCCCTTTTAAAAATCCCCGACCCAGCGGCCCCCGTGGAGTCATCGGTCAGCCGATGTAACGAACTGGCTGAATCTTTTGACACCAAGATCAAAAATATTCTGACCTCTCTCCAATCGCTCCCCCCCCCAGAGACTACTGAACCGCTTGAACAGGTTGAAGTCTTACCCCAAGCACAAAAACCTAAATTAGACTGGTTTGTCCCGACAACAGCAGACAAACTTTTACTTGTCCTACAGTCAATCAAAAGTGGTTCCCCACTGGACCCTGCCCCTCTAAATATCCTAAAATTAGTTTCCCTGACCATTATGCCTCAGCTGGTCAACCTGATCAACATTTCACTCTCCCATGGAATGGTCCCACCCAGTTGGAAAAGGGCAATTGTTAAAGCTCTGATTAAAAAGCCGAAGCTGGACCCCCTTGAATTAAATAACTACCGCCCGATTTCCCTCCTGCCTGGTGTTAGCAAAATTGCAGAAAAGATAATCAATCAACAGATCTCTAACTACTTAAAGACGAATGGCCTACTTAAACCCTCCAAGACAGGCTTTAGGCCAGTCCAAAGTACGGAGACTGCTATGGTGGCGGTGGTCGATGAAGCCAGAAAGATCATGGATGAAGGAGGGTCAGTGGCAGTGATCCTCCTGGACCTTAGCGCGGCATTCGACACCGTCAACCACTCCATAATGATCCGTAAGCTCAGGGACCTGGGTATCTCAGGGGTTGCCCTGTCGTGGCTCGACTCCTTTCTGAGCGATCGATCTTTCCAGGTGGCGGACGGGGACTTACTCTCCAATAGCACACCGATACACTGTGGGGTCCCCCAGGGCTCGTCGCTTAGCCCGACCCTCTTTAACGTATGTATGTCCCCCCTGGAGAAGATCGTCGCTCCATTCGGGATCAAGCTACTCACCTATGCTGATGACACCCAGATGGTAGTATCTCTCAACCAGCTTAACCACCCCTCTCCTGATCTCTACACTTGTCTCGGAGAGATAACCAAGTGGATGGATGGATCCCACCTGAAGTTGAATATTGGAAAAACTGAGATCATGGTTCTGGGCAATCAATCTCATTTTCACCCGGAGTCTCTCTGGCCCCCATGCATGGGTCCCCCTCCAATTCCCAAGTGCGCAATCAAAAGCCTGGGTATATGGCTGGGCGAAGGGCTTACCTTCTCCACCCAATCCCGGAAAACAGCTGGCATCTGCTATGGCCTCCTAATGGACCTCCAGGAAAATTGAATCCGCTGCTGCCCCCTCAGTCCCAAAAACTCCTGATACAGGGATTAATACTATCCCGTCTGGATTATGGTAAGGCCCTGTACCTCGGCGCTCCTAAAAAGGTGATCTCACAACTCCAAGTTGTACAAAACACAGCTGCACGCCTCCTCACGGGCACGAGCAATCGCTGCTCGGCCAAATCCTCCCTCAAGTCCCTACATTGGTTGCCGATCCAAGAAAGAGTGCATTTCAAGGCCCTCTGCACTACTCACAAAATCCTGCACAAGAAGGCCCCTCCCATATTGAAGGATCTCATCACTCCTCACACAACCAACGGAGCACTCCGTTCATCCCACCTCCACCTCACCTCCACACCCAGGATCAAGAAAGCTCGCTCAGGTGGCCGTCGTTTCGCCTACAACGCCTCCAAACTGTGGAATTCTCTCCCACTGGACATTTGGGCCCAATCTGACATCCTTCCCTTCCGTAAACTTCTCAAAACATGGCTGTTTCCTTAAAACTCCCCCCCCCCCCCCCCCATCTTCTTCTTCTTCACTAGCGCTGGGACGCTTACGGGCAGCCATGCGCTCTACAAATCTGTAATAATAAAGAAACCTAATAATGCCTTATTTGAGAAACCACTGCAAAGAAAAAGTTCATATTGACAAATACCTTTGTATAGAAAGCACTAGAGAGAAAAGTAATTATAGCAAAACAAAATAAGATTGCCAAAATGACAAAAATATTAAAACACAATAATTTTGAGATCAGGTAAAGAAAATTAAATATATAATTATAAATGGTTAACATTGCTAAGGAATAACGAGAAGTTTAGTGCAAGTGATACATTTTGAGTATTGGTTTGGAATAAACATTGGATTATAGGCAAAAGGTTACTGTTAGGTTCAGTATAGGGTTAGAGTAAATTTAGGAGAAGGTCGATGTAAATGAATATGATGTAGCAGTTTTGTTTTTAGAGCCTTTCCATTGTTAATTACATAATGTTTTGGGTTTTCTGTAAAGGTAATCCTGTGTAAAAGTATTCTTGATAACGTAAGCAAATCAAAAAGGCTCCCGACACCATTGAGGCAATGCAAGAGTAGAATGAAAGCTTGAGTTAAGTTGGAGACTATGGTGGGTCTATGGTGATGCAGTGAATTAGAAATCCCAACACTAGGTGATCTGCTCTCCTTGACCAATATCGAGTTCTATACGTATGTCCCTAGATTTATTCCTGCTTGTAATCCACTTCCAATCACTATGGGCCTGATTTACAAAAAATAGTATACAAAAATGTATTCTGGGATTTGAAGTATATAAAGATTGGGAGTGAAATTAACTGAATTGTGATGCAACAATTCCAATAAAAGAAATCATGTTGAAAGGACAAGGAACTTTTGTATGTTTAAATATCTTGATTAAATAAGGAAACCTTCACAGTAAGGACTGCAGCCTCAGTGCCCGGGGGACATACCCCACGTGGTGGGGATGCACCCAGATTGATATTCACCACACTCAGGTTCAGAGAGTGATTCCCTGGTGCACGACACAGTCACAGAATTATATTCACAGCACGGTAGTGCGCCCAACTCACGTTTTTGAGTGATGGAGACTCCCCAGAAGAAGCCTTATCTGATGGAAATAAGTAGGATGAAGAACATACAATCAACTATCTTAAGCAGCAGATCTCCTCTGTAGTAGCAAGAGTAATTAAGTGCACAGTGGCACCATAACAAGAATGCAGACGCTTCCATCTGCAAGCAGGATTCTAGATGCCTCAAGTCTCACCATGATGCTGGCCTCTATGCACGCAGGGTAATCGCAGGCACCTCGTCAAAGTTGATTCCACCAGGGTTAGCAAGAGAGCCAGCACCAGGCCGAGGTCAAAAAAGCAGTATATAAACAAACCGGAATATGTAAGTGTACTATACGCAGGTGACACGGAAAGGCAATTCTTTGAAAACATCCGTCTTTTTTTCTCCAATAGAATTGGGTTATTGAATTTCCCATGGATTTTGCAACCCATGAACAAGGCTCTTTTGAAGATGATGCCATTTCTTATTACCGGTCACAAAGTGCATGTTAAAAGCTGCACAGCGTTAATGGAAATTTGGCATCTCCCACCTATTCTAGAGTAGTAAAGCTCTGTCACTATTACATATTTCACGAGTTTCTGTTCAGAACTGTCTGTAAAATGTTTCTGTTTTTAGAAAATTAATTTTGACAGTTGTTGGTAATTAAAACATTTTTGAGAGCAGAGCACTTCTGCGCTGCTCTCACCGTTGGACTAGAAGCAACACGGAATGTTTGAATGCGTCTTGAAAAATCTCTGACCCCTGAGAGTTTAACTTGCTTCCAGTATGTACAGTACAAGTGCTGCAGGCCCTGTTCATCGGACACATTCACAGAAACCCCTTCAGGAGTGAGTTCACTAGATCACCATTGTGCATAGTGCAGAAGGGTGTTGACTATATCATCATGAGCTATAGTGCCGAAGGGTGTTGACAAGATCATCTTGAGGCATAATGCAGAAGAGCGTTGTCTAGATCATCATGAGGCATAGTGCAGAAAGATGTTGACAAGATCATCATGAGACATAGTGCCGAAGGGTGTTGACAAGATCATCTTCAGGCATAATGCAGAAGAGCGTTGTCTAGATCATCATGAGACATAGTGCAGAAGGGTGTTGACAAGATCATCATGAGGCATAGTGCAGAAGAGCGTTGTCTAGATCATCATGGGGCATAGTGTAGAAGGGTGTTGCCTAGATCATCATGAGCTATAGTGTGCATAGTGCAGAAGGGTGTTGACTAGATCATCATGAGCTATAGTGCCGAAGGGTGTTGACAAGATCATCTTGAGGCATAATGCAGAAGAGCGTTGTCTAGATCATCATGAGGCATAGTGCAGAAAGGTGTTGTCGACAAGATCATCATGAGAAATAGTGCAGAAGGGTGTTGACAAGATCATCATGAGGCATAGTGCAGAAGAGCGTTGTCTAGATCATCATGAGGCATAGTGCAGAAAGGTGTTGTCGACAAGATCATCATGAGAAATAGTGCAGAAGGGTGTTGACAAGATCATCATGAGGCATAGTGCAGAAGAGCGTTGTCTAGATCATCATGGGGCATAGTGCAGAAGGGTGTTCATTATATCATCATGAGGCATAGTGCAGAAGGGTGTTGTCTAGATCATCATGAGGCATCTTGCATTTACATAGGGGTTTCAGATGCATATATCTGTCTACTGTCTAGTGCTAAAGGAAATCTTTTCATCCTCTCCGTGGAGCTCGGTTCTCTTATTTGTTTCTGTTATTGTGCTGAGTGGTGAGATTTTGCCCTCTATTAGTCAATGACAACAAATTACACAGCTGTCCCTTTGCTCAATCACCTCGTTACGCGTTATGAAGGTGCCCTCTATGTAGCAATGACAATGCAGCTCACACACATGCCCTATTGCTTCCCTCATCCCACGGTGATCATTAAGAGGTAGGTTGAACCGCAGGGAACATATGAGAACATCCGAATCTCAATTGCAAGGCTGTACAAAGCAACCCTCCCTGCAGAGGCAAATACCCTCTAACTCCAAGAAAGCAATGAGGTGTAGGTAGGAGAGGAAGAGATACTGCAGCTCCTTGGAGGTCAAAAACTGTCCAGCACATAGTTGGGGGGCCTACAGCCTGCCATGGAGAGTGGGAAGGGGGAACCAAGTAGCCTCACTCTTGTTCCTGAGAGAGAAAGCTGAGACTTATCTCAAAACTCATCAGGGCCAGCAAGATAATAGTCCTATTGTACTTGTTTATTTCACAAGTTAAGTAAGATGTTGTCTCACTGTGAGCCTGCATCGAAGTTGTCCATTCAATTGCGAAGTGATATTTTAAGACTCACTTGTGATTATCACAATATTTAGGACCAGATTTACAAAACTGTCAAACAGCACAGCACAGCACCCATAGCTGCTGAGTTGCATGACAGGGAGAGAGCAGGGAAGTGCCATATCTACAGAAATATGGCAATATCCTGCTCTCTCCATAGCACTGGCGCACTATTAAACTGCCGAGCGCCACGCACACACCTTTACGCCGTAGTGTGAAGTTGTCTGTGGTAGTCCAGTATAGGTTTTGTACTGGAATGGCACCATTGCAGTACAAAATACTATGCCTAGACAAACTTTATAACGTTCCCCTCGTGGGATGTGTGCTGTACATTGCAGCACTCATGCATATTGGGAAAAGTTAGGAGAAATAAAAGCATTTCTCCTTTTTAATTCCAGATCTCAAGTGGAGTTATTTTTGGGGGTCAGTCTTGTCTTCAATTGTTAGCTTATAGGGTTTTTCTCCAAAAACCATTGGTAGTTGCACAGAAATTATGCACCACCCATGGAACACGCCTTTCACACAGAGTAAAGCAAACGTTTTGCGCTGTAAAGTAAATGAAAAAAAGGCCTTTTACGCAGACCGCGTACCTTTTGAGACCTAAAACTCAGCATAAAATACCTGTAAATCTGGCCCAGTGTGTGTGGGTGAGGTTCAACTTCTTTACTGTAATTATCTGCTGGCTAATTCTAACTGTTTTGTCTAGAAACCATTAGGTGTGCATGGAAATGCCCAGTGACTAATTTATATTCTTGAAATATATGGGCATTCTCTTGGCTTCGTTTGTACTCAAGTCTATTATACTTTTTAACGTTAATCAAAATTACCATTTAGGATCACCGCTGGAATGTTGGTAATAGTGACAACAAGTTGAGATTTTAGTAGACCTGCTTAGAGAAAGCTGCTGTGAACGAGATGATTGTGGCTCTATCCCTGAGCCAGCCCAACATCTTTTCTCCTTTATATTGTTCTTTCTCTGCCCCCACTGCAGGATTCAGTATCCCTCCTGGAGGCTGAGGTGTGAGGTTGTGTTTGATGCAAGGGCAGGGGCATAGTCACGACTGGTGCAGCTGCTGCAGTGGCACTAGGGCCCAGGGGTCTGAGTGGCCCAGTGTTCCATGATTATTGTGTATTTTACAGTTCAGACAGCGGCGGGGGCACCTTGCTTTCTTGCACTAGGGCCCATGGCACACTGGCTACACCACTGCGCAAGGGGTAATAATAAACAGCAATGGTGTAAGGCCCATAAAAAGCAACAGCGACATAGGAGTTGGACCAAGGACGGCAAACTCACTGGAAATTCCCTTTCTGTTGTCCATTCAAGATAACTCAATCATCTTGCATGCATTGACACCAAAGCACAGCCATTCTTTCTACGCAGCCCTTTGTTTCCACATCATTCGCTTATAGGAAGGTGCATAGAATAGTGCAAGTGACATGCAACCGATTCACCTTAGTGCAATTAACTATGATGGTTGTGTGTCATTGTCCAAACTACAAAGTAACAGCATTTACTTACTGAGAAATTGTACAGCCGGATGTGTACACATAGTTGCCAGTGTAGCGAAGATCACAGCGCACAATGTTGTTGGAATAGTCGCTCTCTGGCACAATGTAGTTCGGATTGACACTGACCTGTGGATGAAAAGCACAATTGCATCCTTAGTTTTAGATCAGGATCCCCCATACCTGACACCCAACAAGCCCCTTCTATCTAGCATCGATGAGCTTCAGGGAGGCGTCTGCAATACCTTCAGGATGTAGTTTCCAGGCTTCACATCCGTGATATCGATCCACTGGCAGTCGATATCCGCATTGTAGGTGTCATAACAGCCAGGACTCAGGCCCTAAAACAATTTCAGATGTAAATGATTACTTTTTAGCAGAGTGGAGGATGTTTCACACTTCATTCTGTTTGTGCATTTGTGGCCATGCTCATTCAGGTCAGTGAAGTACGTTCTTGCTAAATTGTCTCGGAGGATAAACATGCTGGACGATATCAAACCAGCAAATGCAGTTTTATACTAAAATGTCTCCAAAAGAAAAAAAAAAATAACTAGGCTGACGAGAGCCACTTCAGGACCTTCTTTGCAAATCTTTTTTCGCCAGATTGCACTAGGGTGGATCTGGGAAAAGGCGCATTTAGAGCATTGGATAATTCGCAAAAATAATTTGTCTGTGTGCAAAATGTGTCATATGTGCAAACTGGCTGCGTAAACACGTGTTTCTCCTATGCACATTTTGGGCCTGAGGCAGGTCTGGTGCAGATGGTAGAACACTCTCACTACACCCCCACCAGACACCTCCCCCTCTCCAACATGGCCATGGCCATATTCCCACGGATCGGCAAGACCATGGCCAGAGGAGGTTCCTTCTCCTACCTAGCCGCAATGACCTGGAACTCCCTTCATCTGCATCTCAGGCAATCACCCTCACTGCCTCAATTCAGGAAGGACCTCAAGACCTAGCTGTGAAACTGAATTGCAGAACCTCCCACCCCCAGCGCCCTAGGGCCTCAGGGTGACTAGCCATGCTCAATGAGAACTTTGATTGATTGAAATAGAGTACTATCACCCCCACCTTTGCCTGTGGCCGTCCTGAAACCGCTCAGTGGTGCTGCAATGGACACCACAATGTGACAATGTTTAGATTAATCACAGGATTGCTTCGCAGACCGCTTCCTTGACTACTCATTAAGTGCATTAGCACTTGAGTACAGATTTACATTTCCACCGTCCATTTGGTGGAATTGTAAATGTCAGCATTGACACTATGCTAGATGTGGGTATGGGGAATTAAGCCTGTTGACCGCCTACATCAGGGCTCCATTACAATGCCTACATGGAAGTGGGATGGATATGCCCAGACAAGGGTCCCTTGCTCACCTTTCTACTGGATTCAAGCTAGCCTGGCTGTTAATGGGGTAATACCCCGAAATCGGTCCCAGGATGCTTGTTTCCATTCGAGGGAGGACCTGCCTTGGCAGTTCAGGCTGGACTTTTTGATTGGGGGTGAATGTATGATTTATTCAGCATTCCATCTATCATTTGTTGGCGTATCACTTACATGGAACATGTAGCACGTGCATCATGGCAGTGTAGCTGGAACACACCCTCCACCTTGTGGTGGGATGCTCTGAAACTGAAAGGATAGCATCTGCATGTGCTTCCTGGACTTAACTCTACCCACAGGTCACGGCTGGGAATTAGGACCTTTGGGCTCTGAAGCTGCTGCCGCCCATTTGCATTCAGCATTTTGCCCTTTACAATTGTGCACAAGTGGCATTGTAAATTGGGTATTTTGGCATTACCCCCATGGGGGAATAAACAGCTTTAAGGTACTTTTCAGAGATCAATAAAACTGAGTGAAGAATTGGAAGTCGGCATTATCTCTTTCAGAAGTTTGGTTCATGGTGTCTTGTAATATTGTTTTATCTTTATTTTAGTGCATATAGAGAAGAAACCTAGATTTCAGAAGCCACAAAATGGTGTACATAGGGAGAAAGTAATCAAATGATTAAGTTGGCCTACGGAGCCAAATGAATACCATGTATAACAGAAGCAGAGAAGGGGGAGTAGGACTTCAGAGTAAAGATCGCACTAAGATCCCAGATTTCTCTGGTGTGTAGGCTCTTGTACTGAAACGTACTGGAGTAGGGGCCTCTTCCAGAGATGGGACAAGTCTAATTTAAACGGAAATGCTCTTTGGAAATCTATGGGTATAATCTCAGAAGGTTCATTTCTCAATTTTTTCATTATTACACCTTTGTTGCTCCGATATGGCGATTGATAGACTTGCCTGACAGATTTTGCTAGATTCTGGTGAAGAAGGACTAGGACATCATCATCACTGCTTTATAAATAATATGACACGTTTTGGAGATAGTACATGATTTCAAGGGCAAGATGTAGAGAGCGGTTACAATCATGATTGTGATCAAATTTTCATTACCATTTGAAGAGACATGCAGAGGACACTTTTCCATTGGCACCTATGATATACTGAGATTGCCATTTAAGGTACAAAATGGAAGAAACAGATCATGTTCAAAAGGGCTTCAACAGAACTGGTTAATGGTATATTATGAGACTGGCGAGATAGCTGTGATCTCAAATTGGTGAGAGGCAGGGAGCACAGTGCCATATGGATAAAAGCAAGAGGAACAGTTTTACTTCACCCTGCCGTTTTTTGGATTCCAAAAACAGTTGATCAGTAAATTGAATGAGACCCACAACCTTAATCTGGTATATGAGTAGGCCACTTGTATTAAAGTTGTCAGTGGAATATAAACTGTGTTTAGACTTCTGTAGTTTTGTCATTTCTAGAATTTATCTTGTCATGTTTGTTAGGCTAGTCCGGCCATGTATGCCCATTTTTACATACATTTTCCCATCCACACGACAATAACGGTTTCTGAAGGGCGACATTTTACTTAGTAGTTAGTTCTGTCCCTTTGCAAACAGGCTCTTGGTATATTATGAAAATAACGCTGTACCTCATGTACATAAACATATCCCCAGGAATAGCATATTTATTCTGCATAAGGGTCACCACTTTTTTTCATCCTTGGCCAACAGCAAGCTGTGCATGATCACATTTGTTTATAAAAGCATAGATGATTGTTTTCAAAACATTTATTATTATTTTTCAGACATTTATGATTGTCTTCAAAATATATTGATTCTAGAGGAAACCCTGGAGTGTCCACTCTAGTATATAAGACCCTCATTCACCCGACAAATTAGAGGAAAATTCCATGCAAGCTGACACAGGGTTCTGCATGCTGAATCTTTCGACACACAGCGGTCTGAAATCCCTTGCGGGGTGTCATCCTCAGAGCAGAGATGGGGTCATTCAGTCTCTACCATGAGGTGAGGGGGTTAGAGCTTCCCTAGTGGATTCTTGCCTACATACACATATGCACAGATACATGCTACACCTACATATCTAGGCTAGGTATATTTAGGCAAATTAAATAGGGTGCGCATTGTAGGAGTATTCAAATGCTTCTGTTTGATCTGAAGTGTATATGTTCATCTTTTTAGCATTATTGTAGAAATGTATCTACTGTTTACCATATTAGCACTTGCAATTTCTTTTCTATGCTTCTGTCTCCTGATTGTCGCAGCAAATATGTTTTACACAAGACTGTCCCTGGACTAATAAACACTTATTGAAAACATCCTGATCGCCATCTTGTATATTTCCGGAGAATAAGCAAGCACGAGTAACTGAGCAAAAAGTGCTGCACTGTTTTCCACTATCTTTGAGGAATCATGGTTGTCATGTTCAGTGGTTGCCAGAAACGACCAACACCTCTGAAGAATACAGTGGGGTGGTAGTGGCACTGTAGAGCTAGCTGGTCTAATAGCTGACATATCCTGTCGGGGTGTCTGGGGTTGGCTTGGACACCAAGCCCTCAGTTTCAGTCATCCAAAACCCACAGGTCCTGGGGGATTCCTAGGAACTACACGACAATCTAAATGCTTTAAATAGGAAAGTCGTGATTTGTCTTGATTCATTTTTAATTAACAGTTCACTACTCATTTAACCATATTCTGTATTTACAAGTTAGCTGATCTAGATAATACTTAGATCTAGATACATTCATCTTGACACAGGAGACAGTTGATAGAATACACTTGATGTCCAGTGCCGCCGTTTTCAATATCTCTCTGTATCAGTAGTTAAGCCTTTGATATATCTTGTAGTGGTCACTGTTACTGAATGTACATCAGGGGCCATATTGCCAAAATTTCACTAGGAGCAGTGCCATCAAATGTTGCTGTACATTTTAGTATCATAGAAAGGACTGCATGAGTGTTCATCGCTATTTCTGTAATAATGACTTAGCACATCATATTCACCTTTGCACTTGTGCAAACCCTTATCAAGAGAATGTGCTCCAGCATGTTGAGTGCCTGATGGATGCACTGCATTTCCACTGCTCCTGAGTGGGGCTCTTAGGATGTGGTATGGTGTGTCTGAGAATCCATGCAGGTTCTACTACATTGAGTTGTATTTACTGACTGAATGGTTCCCATGGGAGTGCGGGACCATGGTCCATTTCAAAACTATGATCATGGTTATCTAGGAGTGAATCCTGTCGGTTCCTTGTGCTGTGTTCACCGTGTTTGCTCAAATGCACCCCCTTTCCATCTGAAGCTTTTTGAATCCTTTCATTTGTCTCTGCTATGTTTCTTTCATACGCTTTCAATTTCAGCTGTGAGTGTCAGGCTTGGGTGCTGTGGGTGCTAAACGCTCTTCTCTGGTTTTCCGGTTCGCACTCTACGCATTTTTGTTTTGCCAATCATTTATCTTGGTACTTTGTGTCCAGTTTTTTTTTTCTTTTCAATGGTTTATCGTAGTGTTCTGTGTCCAGTTTTTTCTCTTGTCAATGGTTTATCATAGTGTTCTGTGTCCAGTTTTTAGGTCTCACCTAGCGTTGCAGTGCACATGTGCTGCTCGCTTTGCGAGGGCTATTGTGATCGAGTAGATTTCAGAAGGGGACTTGAAGCCCCGCCCATCATTTTTATTAGGTTGCTTCAGCGTTTATGCTAAACGCTGGCTTCCCATTGAAAAGGATGCTTCTTGCTTACAGCCCTGACTCCCTTTTGGACGGCCCATCCGAACTGGGTCGTTAGCTTCACGGCTGTCGTGAAGGAATTTCTTATCTATAGGGGTCGTGTAGTGGCGGATCATGTTTCCGACAGCTTTTTTTTCGTGGTGCACAAAGCTTGCGTGATTGCACGCTAGTGCCGGTATGTTCCGTTTCTAATTACAAGGGGGAGTAAGTTAGGGTATGTATTTTGGTCGTGACTCTACACAAGTGTTAACATTCTTGACTTCAGAATCGCACAGTTAGTGGGAAATGGGTCAGGAGAGCGACAGCGATAATTAGTTGTCTTTTTCACCATTGCTCAAGTGGTAAAAATTTTAACACAGGCTTTGAATACAGGCTGAATTCTGGAGGTTTCTTGGGGTAAATGCAAATCGCACAGTAATTTCTCACATGGCCAACATATTTAGCCAGATCTAATGCTGAAAGTAGACTGCTCCCTGTTTTGAATCTTATGGGATCTCAGAGAAAAAACAGAGAAAAAACGTTGGTGAAAAGTGGCGCCATCAGTTGCCACGAGACAGCCCTGCGCATCGGTGTTTAAGAGCTCTTGAAAGACAAACACTCTTGTTTACTCAAGAGCTTTCCCTCATTGAGGGTCACCACGCTCTGGTTATTTATTTTTCTTTTTTACTTTGATTTGGAGCGCTGCGCCACTTCATTGTCACTGTGCGCTGTTTATTTAGTTATTTCTTTTACTTCAGAGCTTGGCGCCCCCTTTAGGGATACCACGCTCTGTGTAAGCTTGCGTGTGGGCGCACTAGTGCTGGTAAGTTCAGTTTCTAATTACAAGAGGGAGTAAGTTAGGGTACGTATTCTGGTCGTGACTCCACACAGTGTTAACATTCTTGACTGCAGAATTGCACAGCTAGTGGGAAATGGTTCCGGAGAGCGACAGCGATAATCAGTTGTCTTTTTCACCATTGCTTAAGCAGTAAAGATGTTAACACAGACTTTTGAATACAGGCTGAATTCTGGAGGTTTCTTGGGGTAAATGCAAATCGCACAGTAATTACTCACATGGCCAACATATTTAGCTAGATCGAATGCTGAAAGTAGACCGCTCCCTTTTTACATCTTATGGGATCTCAATAAAATGAAACTGAAAAAAAACGTAGGCGAAAAGGGGCGCTATCAGTTGCCACGAGACAGGCCTGTGCATCAGCGTTTAAGAGCTCTTGAAAGACAAACACTCTTGTTTACTCAAACGCCTTCCCTCATTGAGGGTCACCGCGCTCTGTTTATTTATTTATTTATTTTTACTTTAATTCGGAGTGCGGCGCCGCTTCAGGGTCACCGCGCTCTGTTTATTTAGTTATTTTTATACTTCAGAGTGCGGGGCACCCTTTAGGGACACCGCGCTCTGTGTATTTATTTATTTTGTCTCCTGCACAGCAGGCGCGCTTCCCTAAGCTAATTTAAATGTGCACACAGCCATTCCGGAGTGCATCGGATCATAATTACACCCCTCACTCTTTTATTGTCATTCTTTTTTTTACTTTAATAAGCGTAGCGCCATCTTTGCGACACAGCGCTTTGCAATGCAATAGGTGTTGCTTTTGGTATTGTACATAACAATGGCTTTTAATTTTTTTAAAGCTTTGCCATTTACAATGCCAATAGCTCAAAAATTCGCAGTTGAGAGACCTATTGCATTGTAAATGCTTGTTTTTCTTGTCAGTGGTTTATCGTACTGTTCTGTGTCCAGTTTTTGTTCTTGTCAATTGTTTATCGTAGTGTTCTGTGACCTGTTTTTTTTCTTTTCAATGGTTTATCGTAGTGTTTTGTGTCCAGTTTTTTTTCTTGTCAATGGTTTATGGTAGTGTTATGTGACCTGTTTTTTTTCTTTTCAATGGTTTATCGTAGTGTTCTGTGTCTAGTTTTTTTTCTTGTCAATGGTTTATCGTAGTGCTGTGTCCAGTTTTTTATCTTGTCAATTGTTTATCGTAGTGTTCTGTGTCCAGTTTTTTTCTTGCCAATGGTTTATCGTAGTGTTCTGTGTCCAGTTTTTTTTCTTGCCAATGGTTTATCGTAGTGTTCTGTGTCCAGTTTTTTTCTTGCCAATGGTTTATCGTAGTGTTCTGTGTCCAGTTTTTTTTCTTGCCAATGGTTTATCGTAGTGTTCTGTGACCAGTTTTTTTGGTCAATGGTTTAACTTGGTATTTTGTGCCCACTTTTGTTTTGTTGTTGATGATTTACCTTGATGTTCTGTGTCCTTAGCTCTGGCAAAGACATCATTAAGTGTCCGGTAGAACTAGGACACTGAGTAAGACATGGCCACTTTTTCTCTGTGGAGGAGAACTTTTTTCTTGTTGATGCCTCTCGATGTTCCTGGACAGAAATGTAATCTGAGTTGCTTTGGAACACGTCATGCCCTACCTATCCTGTAACTTACACGTAATATATTTATTCCAGCATGTTTTGACAAGCGGCTTTGGATGTCTGTGAACAGCAGAGATATATTAACGTCCTTGAAAGTAAGAATGAACCAACGAAGGTCAAGCTGAGGATACTGTTTATACATTGTGTTCTGAAAGGAATTTCTAGGACAAATAATCCGTTGATACTTTCAATATGAGGAGCCACTATGAATTACAATTTCTTCACTGTGTCTCCTAATGTGCTGCAGCTGTTAAAGTATTTCATCGAGCTCGCACATTTTAGCTCAAATGTCTGTCAAGGCGCTTTTAAAGGGGTTCGACAATGTTTTGCGTCATATTTTTCTGTGTGGCATCCAGGCAGATATAGATGTATATATAGAGTATATGCATACTTTATGAATAACGTCGCAGTTAAAGTAACTTCAACATTAAAGCCACACGGGAAAGGTTGTGAAATTCCAAATGTAATGAGAAATGCAAGCGTCATACCAAGACTTTGATGATAATATCACTTCTGATTAAAGAATCTAACACCACAGACCACACTTTCTGCAGTGTGTGTTGACCCTATTTTTCCACTGTCTCCCTGAGAATCTGAAGCACACCTTCGGAAGTCACTCAACATTTCGAGGTGAGAGTAGAAAATTATATTCATGAATAAATACTATCCCTCCCATCAACCAGAATAGTACATGCTCCACTACATATCAACCAGCCACTGCCAAGAATCTGACAGTGGACACTACCAATGACTCTCCCCGATGAGTCTGACTCGAATAGTTCTCCAGATCTAAGTGCTTCCATCAGTCAGGAGCCCTTACATTCACTCGATGCTTGATACTATAAATCATGCTAATCCCCACTGAGTTAAAAAATGCCTTGGAATTCTCACTGTGCGTTCCTCCCCTCGCCCATTCCCACATGTTCAGCAAGAATGCCCGACTACTTCTCCTCACAAATCTAAAAATAATGCTGCCTGGTCCAACTTTCGAACCTTTGGGGAAAACAGCATCTCAAAACTTCTTTGAAATACTCCAACCACTTCAATGATCCCCTTCCTTCAAAACTCTTCAATGAATACATTCACCTCCTACTCCCCCTATGGACTAGGATTATCAATGCCTCACTTATCCAAGGCTCATTATCGGAATGCCTAAAAAGTGGTCAGGTTACACCTATCTTTGAAAAACCCAACTCCGATCAGTCTAACCCCTTCAACTACCGCCCTATCTTCAACACCTCAGCTCTGGTGAAACTATTTGAAGAATGTGTGCACTTAGAGCTTCACAATCACATCGAGCAATTCCAACTACTCCACCAATTCAATGTCAATTTCACCAATGTCAATCTGGTCTCAGACCGGGCCATAGCACCAAAATCACCCTGGTCAAAATAGGTGACGACTATCTGCGTTCTCTTGATCAGAATGAATCCTGCTTACTAATGTTGCTGGACCTGTCAACTGCCTTCGACGCTGTCCATCATGAAACTCTTCTGAACCATTAGAACTCAGGATGGGTCTCTCCGGTACCGTGCTAATATGGTTCACCTCATTCCTTCACAACATATCTCAGCGGGTTCTAATCAACACTCTCTCTTATCAGTCACCAGTTACACTAGGCGTCCCCCAAGGCTTAACTCTCGCCCAACACTGTTCAACCTGTACAAGGAGTCCATGACCGAAATCCTCAAACTCTCTCACATCTCCTACCACATGTATGCAGATGATACTCAATTCTTCATGAAAATCGCCTATCTCGATGACCTCAGCATCCTTAATAACCCCTTGACAAAATATCAACGTAGGCTGACTCGTAACCAACTCAAACTTAACACCCTCAAAACAGAATTCCTTCTGATGGTAAATGGCAAAATGTTGTTTGGTCACTAAATATATTTCCTAACAGTTAAAAATTGATATTGCAAGATCAGGTTTTTTGTGAAAATGATAATTTTATGTCGGAATAAAGATTATATTTGCAAAACGAAAACTGTGTATCTGATAACAAAATGCATTTATATTCATAAACAGACAGCTGATGTTTGGAGACAGAGTTTTGTGTTGCTAAATAAACTTCAAGCTGATATCTGCATGTTACTCACTGCGACAGTGTGCTACCATTGCCTGTTTGATTGATGCTATCTGGCTGCTTCTAAAGCCTGTAGGGTCTCCATAACGGGGAACATCCATTACAACGCGGCCTTTACACCGCACTACCATTACAATGCTGGTTTTACAACGCAAGTCATTACCACGACTTGCGCTGGAGGGCGCTCTAGGCAAGGAATAGTGGATTTACTATTCCAACACCTTCCCTACTGTACGTAGGCTGGAGTTGGAATAGTAAATTGTACTATTCCTAAACCCAGCACCCTACAGCGCAAGTCGTGGTAACGACTTGCGTTGTAAAACCAGCGTTGTAATGGTAGTGCGGTGTAAAGACCGCGTTGTAACATCATACATCCCTCCATATCTTAAGCACTGCCTGGAAATCTGTCACATGCTCTTTCTACTATTTGGTAACCTAGCCAGAAGCAAAGCAATGATTCAGAATAACTGTAAAACCTAATTGGGATCATCTCATGAATCTAACTAGAGACCCATATCTCTTTTCCCCTTATCTAAAAATTGAGGAGGAGTATTATGATCAACCATTTGGCGGATATAGTCCTTACAAACACCACTCTTGCCTGGTTCTCGTCTCCGAACATATTCAACATCTATATGCAACCCTTGATACTTCTCATCCGTTCCTTTGGCCTGAATTGAATTTCATATGTTGATGATACTCGGCTCCTTTTCCATTCGCCCACTCATGACTTATATTACTAAGCACACTGCCACACTGACTCTGTGTTCTGCTTCATAAGTTAGGGCACCTAACAGCAAGTTTGGATGAGGTGTTTATTAAAAGCCAAACGCTTAAGGAGTAGATATTTGTATTTGCCAACTGGAAGCATGTTATGCATCAAATTAAAAGGATTATGAATGTTGGAAATTTAAGAGAATTTAATGTGAGGTTTTTTGACAAGGTCATCCACGCTATATTGTCTATATTGTCTGAAAAAGCTAGGCCTAGTAAGCTGAGTGTCTGAAAAACTGTTCCTGTGTATACACCTGGTGGATTTATGACATGTCCTCTTTACATACAAAGTACTTCATCTGGTGCCAGTGGTATATACAACAGGCTCGTCTAATTCTTAACTGCTGGCTACAAAGAAGAATCCCTCGTCTTGAACCTGTCTTTCCCAAGGTGCGGGTGATGTCCTCCAGTAGAACTTTGCTTATCCAAACCACAGAGAGGCACTGGAGAGATAAGGCACATACAGTACTGGAAGAGGAACAGGACCCTCAAAACTCAAGCACTTAATAAAAATCTGAAAAAGAGGCAAAAAAAGAAGACAAGGAGATTATGAAGCTATTGAAAACGGAACTATGACTGCGTTCCAACCCAATGGACTGAGCTCCAAACCCTCCTGTTATACTTAAAGGACAGGAAGCATGTGTTGAATTGGGAAAAACAATAACAAAGTTCAATGGCTAACTAACAATCTTAGATTGGGACCTTGTATAAGTGTGAAATCCCAGTGTGGAGTTGGAAAGGGCCTTAAAACAAATAGCCTATGCTCGCTGGACTACTCCCCTGGTGCTGTAACCATCCTCTACATTCCCAGAGGATGACCTAATGTTTCCGACGCAGAGGAGCAGAAAAAGCCAAAGACACTTGCAGACATCGTAACCCAGAAGAGGTAGAGCACACACCCAGCACACGCCTTCACTGAGGATGGAAAACACTGGCTGCATGTGGATCAGTCATTGTAGAGTGTGCCTGAGCAACACATGTATTCTGCTATTGCCAGGAGATGGAATTTTGCCTTTTCTCTCCATCATTGGACTGTTCACTTCTTCTGTCACCAGATCATCCCTGAAGGTGGTAGCACACAATATGTTCTGGAGCTCTCTGCATCCCTTTGTGACAGCAGAACTCTAACAGCAGATTAAGGTACTTTTTGAGAATTTTGAATGTTGACACTAAAGATTCTTTATTGTCCAATCTTACCTGTCGGTGTGCTGAACAAGCAAACCTTCTATTGTATCCATAATCGCAAGATGTGTCTTCTAGGCAGAAGCTTGCTTTGTGTCCCTCGGCGACTCTGGACTGTGTGTTTGCATCCAGCAAATCATAGTGGCTGAAATCATCCATGCTGTGGTAGTGCCTGTCGGGTGAGAGAGATTATGAGTTAGCTATCATTATATCAGCTTCAACCCCTTCGGTGCTCATGACGAGCTCAGCTCGTCATGACCACACCCATTATCATTATGGCCGAGCACAGCAGAGGAATATCCTGCGCAGCCAAGGTGTTAAGCATCCTGCTAAAATTGGTATGACCATTAAAAAGTATAATAAACCCAGATGAATGATTATGCCTATTGAGGGAAACTCTCCTGTTTTTATTGCCCCGATTGGAGCCCATCCTGCTCTCTTACTGAGGCAGCACAGTTTTAACACTATCTCCAACATGTTCCCCTTTTTACTTTTACAGGATTTACTGCTACTGTGAACTGATGGTTTTGATGTCTGAAATACTTTGCATGTGTATGTGAAGCATAAATGCACAAAAAGTTGCATTAACAGCGAATACCAACTTATCATTTACAGAATCCAATTCTGTTAATTTCTTTGGGTGGATATAGCCCTTACTACTATGGAAAATCGACTGAAGTTTCTGGTGTGATTTGGGTGCGGGAAAATGGAAGTGCCTTGGGAAATGGCATTGACAACCTGGTGAGTGCCAAAAAGGCAAATCTGTGTAGAACAAACGCTACCAACGCCTTTTCCTATTCAATACTCTTACACCCATTTTAAAGTAGGTGTAAGGGGTGCAAAAAGTAGGGGAAGGTGGTCCAAGTCCCTTCCCTACCTCCAATCCCCAATTTGTTCAAGAGACGTTAGGGAATTGACTTGGGCAATAAGCACTGGTAAAGCCAATAGGTCTTGCCTTTCAAATATTAAGGCTAAACTGTTAAATTAGGCCACGCTTGTTTGTTCAGCATTTGTGTAAAACTGTCCTTGAGAAAGCCAATAGCTCTTAGCTTTAAATAGTTGATCTAACTGATTTGCCAAGTAATCAACTTTTAGATACATTTCCACCGCAGAAAACATTGTTTTTATATTATAATTTTGTACAAAGTTGGTAGATTGGTATTTTTACAAAGAAAACACCAATCCAGCGGTTAACGGGACAGACCTCAAGTATAGAAAATGTTCAATCTTAATTTCTCTACATTGGCTGAATTGGCTTACACCAAGTCACAAAAAGCATGCATTCTGGGTAAAGTCTAGCTTTCTGCCAAATTTGGTGTAATTTTGTTCAGCCATTTTTTCTGCACTGTTGTCTAATTTTCCCTATGGAAATTGCATGGGGAAAAAGTGTTTAAGCATCCCCCTTTTTATCAGCCCCCACTTGACAGATAACCCCGAAACTTTCAATGAGGCAGCTGAGGTGGATAAACTTTCTTTAACGCCTTAACCGCGGCGGCAATTCCGCTGATGTGCGGGCGTTCTAATGAGTGGGCAAGGCTGCGACCGCCGTTGGCCGTTCACAGCACCAGGAAGGGAGTGCTCCGACAGGACCATGGAAGGGGTTAAAGAAATTTTTCTGAAAATACATCACATGCAACCAAAGTTATTAAAAACACAAAAAGCACTCTTCCAATGGAAAGTCTGACCTATCTATAACTAAACACTGGTGAATGCAACAGTGTAATTGATGTATGTATATCTATCTCCCTTTACCTCCACTAATCCCTGACTGCTTAATACCCCATCTAGTAACCCCTCCCTTTTACTAAGTGACATAAAACAATGTCATTTAAAGAAAAAATGTGACTGCCTTGTAAAGACCTGCGTTGAAAAACATTTAAAAAGGTCCCTCGTTGTATTTACCTGCACTGTAAAGGCTTGTGATATAAGCCCATCATGACAAACACCACATTGTAAACGTTACCCATCGTCTGGGCTTCCTCTTGGTTTGTCACTACTATTTTCTACCAGTTGTAAAGCTTAAGACATGTCCTCTAAAGGACTGGAATGTCAAATGTTCTGTATTTTTTAGCACACGTGTGCCCAGAGTTAACATGTATTTTTTAGCATACGTGTGCCCAGAGTTAACATGCCTTTAAGTGTTACTGCAATGGCTTCAGTGAAGTGCGATAAAAGATCTATAAAATTGCGACTGGTCATCTCTGTCAGCGCATGCCCCGGCAAGCCCTGGGGTCAAATGCATCGCCTGAAGGAGGCAAGCAATCAGTTTCTCATTTTCCACAGGTGAAGTGATCGTCTGTCTGAACTTGTCAGAATGTGTGGTGAAACTGTGCTGGCCACCTGGGAGTTTACCTTCCGGACTAGCAAAGAGGCGGGTTAGCATTACATGCCACATGCTGAGATTCCCCAGTGAAAGTACAGATTGATGAATGTGGTGGCAGGTGGTTAGGGAATTATTTAGGGCCTATGCACGGTCAGAAATGTTTCCCAGTTGTGCAGAGAGCACCAAGCAGATATCAGCGTCAAGAAAATAAATTGCTGCTTTCCTTTGGCGGCCTCCAGTCTTTCCTGTGCTGTGGAACACGGACTCCTTCGGTGCAGACAGCCACGGTGTCCCCTCCCCTCTCTTACTCGAAATATTTATATCGTTAACACATCCCTGGGTCTGGAGGTTGTGAGTGTGGCTGTGCTAACAGGCCACTCTTTCCATGTATATATTTCTCAGATAAAGGTGATTGGAGCCAAGCTCGGCAGTCAACGTCATTTCGTGGACTCGCTGGATTGTGCCAGACCCCGGAGTGTGTTCTGGCAGCTGTACTCGTCAGTCACCAATCAGGCATGCCAGCTCTACATAGAACAAGCATGGGAAATGCAATAGGTCTCGCATTTGCTTGAGTTAGAGCTATTGGCATTGTAAAGGGCAATGCTTTTTCCCTGTGTAATAGAGTGTATGTATGTGGTGTGTAGTAGAATTATGTGGGTCGTGGTGTGGAAATGCGTGGTGTGAAATGGATTTGTGTAGTGGAATGATGTGGTATGGTGTGCTGTGGAATTATGTGGCTAGTTATGTGGTATTGAGTGTATTGGAATTATGTAAATGTAAATGTAAATGTGTTGTATTTGTATAGCGCGAACAGTAACCCGTAAGCATCCTGGCGCTTGTACTCCTACCACAAGGGAGCCCCTCCTGGCTTTTCCTTGTGAGGTGTCCACTCCTGGGCATCCCATGGTGAAACCAGGCATCCCTTGTGTATCGGGGGCCGTTGTGGAGACTAAGCAAGCTATTGCCCAGAGTTGCAGCGTAGGGCCCATGCTTAGATTCGACACTGAGGCGAGAATATCCGGTCAGAGGAATTTAAGCCCGATCCCGCCGAGGCGGGAATCGAACCCTGGTCCCTGGCCAGCGCTCTGCATCAAGGTCTGCCGCTCTAACCATTGAGCCACACTTCTGTGGAACGGGATTGTGTGCTATGGAGTGTAATTATGGAGTGTAATTATGTGGAATAGTATTTTGTTTTGTGGTATGCAATGTAGGTTAATTATGTGGTGTGCTGTTGAATCGTATAGCATAATGTGGAATTGTGTGGTATGGATTGGATGTATGTAGTGGGTAGTGTAATCTTGATTTTATTTGTGCTTTGTTGTGGAATTATGTGGTGTGAATTGGAAATGTGTGCATTTGAATTGTGTGGTGTGGAACTGTGTAGATAGCTTAGCTTTTTTGGTGACCAAAAAAAACCAAATAGATAGGAGCTTTGCTTTAGATCTGTTTCTTTCAGCGTTGAAAAGAATTAAAAACAGATGTCTGCACACATAAATATAGCCCTTTGTGGGGCTACTTGATATTATGTTTATGGGCATAATAAAAAATGGTGATTGAGGCAAAAAGTGCCAACTACCAGAGGAGATGGTGCACCGGCCCCCGCCCCCGTCCTCCACGTTTTCCCTTTATTGTGCTATTGTGCGCCTGTTTGGTGCAACAGCTAGGAGCATGTCATTTATTTGTTTCGCATGCGTATATAGTTAGGTGCATCTTTAGTACAAAGCCATTTGCCTAAGCTTACCATATGTTTCTATTTCATCAGGAAATAAAGTTTCTAGCCTTGAGCTTTAGAAACTGGTGCATTTGGTGGTTGTAGTTATGGTTGCTTTAACAGAACAACGTACAGAGGAATTAAACACATGAACATAAGTTCTATTTGTGCACAGAATTTCACAACGTAACTTTCTTGTATTGAAAATAGCTACAAATTCGTGGTGTTCAAGTTGCCCAGTGTAATATTAGTAAATGAACACCAGAAAGATGAGACTTTGGTAGAATTACATCAGCGGTTAACAAAGGCAACATACCCTGATGAACAGCATTAGCCATTAAGGGATTTTAAAACAAATATTTGGAGAATATACTTTATGCTCCTCTAACATGGATATTGCATTGTTAGATTCTTGTGAATTCGTAATACTCTCTGTTTTAGGATTCAATTGAGGCAGCGACGCAAACATCACTATTTCCACTGCTTAGCATGTTCCTAGTGTGACATCTTTTCTGTTATTCAGCGCCTTGAGACCTTCGGGTGATACGTGGGCTTTACAAATGTACATGTTATGTTTATGTTTAGCCCTACACATGTGGCAGACAATAGTGTGGTGTGATTGCTGCACAACACCAGTTATGACAATGGATTTAACGTAAAAAATATTCACTCAAAAGTTTGTGCTTTTCATTCTGTGACTCAGGGCCGGCTTTAGGGCAGTGCGACTGGTGCAGCCGCACTGGGTGCTGACCTGTGGAGGGGGCGCCGACCTCAGGGGGGTGCTGTGTTTAACAATAGCTTATGATTGGAGAGATGAAGGGCACTTTTGCCTGGCGGTAGATAGAGAATCCGAGGAGGTGGTCATGGGGTACGAGGCACCAAAAATGATTGTCGCACCGGGCGCTACCAGCGCTAAACCCGGCCCTGCTGTGACTGTCCCGATTATATCCAACTGAAGGCTAAGAAGTGCTGTTTGCATACTCCCTTTTCCGTATGAAGTTGAAGACTATTAAAAGAATAGAGCAGAGGTGGGCAGCAGCCGTAGTAGTCACCAATCACGTTTATTTAAATGTGTGTTAAGCACTAAATTATGTAGGGAGACATTTCGATGTCCTAGAATAAACGGATGGGGAGCAGATACAGACACTTATTGCATTTAGCTTAACTGAACTGTCAGAGTAATTAAATGAATGACACCGTTTAATGCATAGGCATAGTCATAAGAATGGATTTAACGCAAAAAATAGAATTTATGTAATTGTAAAAAACACATGTTCATCCCAATGGAGCCTCTTGGCACAATACAACAGCTGTTGTTAGTTATCCAATTTAATGGCCCCCATGTAACTGAAAGGTGAGAGGAGATGCCAGGATTTAAGCTTGTTGCCTAGGGGCAGTAGCGGTGGGTGGTGGGAGTAGCTGCCGGGCGGTGAAGTGGGGAGGGGGAGGGGCCGGGTGGGGGGTAGTAATCTATGGATTACAGGTAAGTAAACATATACATAAATAAAACGAATTTCGTTGCGTGCACTGCATCGCATTTGGGGATGCAGTGCACGCAACGAAATTCGTTTTATTTATTTATATGTTTACATACCTGTAATCCTCCATAATCCATAGATTACTACCCCCCACCCTGCTCCTCCCCTTCCCACGTCACTGCCCGGCAGCTACTCCCACCCCCGACCACTACTGTCTAGGGGTAAAGCACGGATGACGGATACATTTAATTGATTCTGCGGCCAGGCCCAGTGCAATCCCCTGAATAAAATTAAAACAAGTAAAGGAAAACACGTGCAGACAGATGCCGGCATGTATTTAAAAATAGGAAGTTAGAACACACAAAGCTCTATTCGCGTTTTCTTTGAAAAGCATTTTGTGAAAAAGGTGAGGGAGGAGGGTTGTTAAGCCATTGGAGGGTGGTGGTGGAGAAGAGTTAAATTACGTGGAATGGGAGGGGGGCGCGTATGGGTGCTAAGCAGATGTTGTTTTAAAACTTCCAAAAAACTGAGAGTTTCCAGCTCTTACTGTATTGCATTTCCGAACGTAGTTTTAGGGTTTATATATTTAGAAAAAGAAAGAAACAGATACACATTTCGCAATTACGTGAAAGTCAAAAAGCTCCTACCTAATATAACGACAAAAAAGGGCTTCCCTCTCCCACTTGCCAAACTGACCTTTGCCTATAGTCAACAACAAATTCCCGCTTAAAACCCCAGCCTCCTCGATCACCCTCTTTGAGTCAGTTTTATAAGAGAACTAGCAGCCCGTCCCGACGTTGTCCGGGTATGTCGGCTGGAGCTGGAGCCGTTGGAGCGCCAATGTAACCGCAAGTGTTTTCGCTTTTATTTTTCCTCCCTGTGGCTTAGTCAGTATGTCAAGGTCTGTCAGTGCTGCGTGTTAGATTCGCCCGTGTGGGTAGTGAATGTGCACGCACCTTCGTGTTGAAAGCCGCGCACCTGTTTTTTTTTGTTAATTGTACTGCAGCCTCCTTTCAGAAGGGTGACATCGCGTACTGAGAACGTTGCTGACGAAAGGCGCGCCCCTTTTTATGTTATTTCTTTCTCTGCCCCCTCTGAAAATTTGTATGTGCACAAAGTTTTCGCCGCAGTAATGTTGGCTGAATGTGAAATGTTTCGTAGCTTAGTGTTTCTCCACGTACCTCTGAATTGTTAATGTCGCGTCCTGACATCGTGAATCTGTGCGCACATTGCTTCCGAAAGGCGCGCCCCAGAAGGGTGGCGTCGCGTACTGAGAACGCACATTGGTACGTACGTGTCAGACACGAAGGTGGTTCGTGAATGGGCATGCACCTTAAAGGCGCTCTACGTGTCACGCCCCTCTGACAACGCTGTTGGCATGACCCTCTGACAACACTGTTGTGCCTGTGAAAGCTTCACGCCCACAAAGTAATAATGTACTGCTGTTGTGGCACACCCCTGTACTGTTGTGCCATGCCCCTCTCTAAATGTTGGACGCCCATTGACACGCCCACACTAACGCCCACAAGGGACTACTTTACCCCTTTGCTTCTTTCACCTTTGTAATGTATATGGTGCCCAGCTGTATAGCCTATGTCCATCTGCTGCATCTCCCCTTTCCAATGCTGTATTGGGTGTTGTGATTGGTGCGGTACTTTTTGAGTTTACCCGCCTCAAAGGTTCCCAGTTCTCTCTTTATAATAGTAGTATAGATGAAGAGCTGTATCCAGAATCATAGGATACTACGCTGAGGTCGAGGACAATGTGTGCTGCTGTGGTATTTTTTGTTTAATATGCCACGTTCATCCCTAACCCCGGTCGATGACTCTATTCTACCATATTACCCGCTCACCTTATGGTCGAAGACAAATGCTGCAAGCCCACGAACAATGAATGAAGGGAGCGCTAGAATCTGCTGGGGCAGTGAAGGAATGATTTGATAAAAATAAAGAGTAAACAGACCCGTAAACAGACCCGGTCCTGCTGTTCTCATGACCCTCCTGCTGGACGTTTTTCAGCCAATACAGCGCGCAATGTGGGCAGAAGGCATTACTGTGGAGAGCTATTTAAAAACCAGCTGAAGCAGCACATGAACTGTCTGCAGCAAAAGAAACTCATTAAAGAAAGTAGTGCTTACAGATTAAATAATACGTACCATGTAACAACCGAAGTAAAAGGGCCAATCCCCATGGCAGGTTACAAATGAAAACAAGGCGGTATTAAGGACGGACTAACAAGCCAATTTGCGAATCACAAGCCAGCATTTACGAAGGACAATGACACAAGCCAACGAAAAATATGGGCGGAGAGTGGGCAGGGCTTCAAGGGCATACTGCATGCCTTGCAACAGGGCATCCGTTGTCCAGGCTCGACCTAAAAAGGGCATGGTGAACATCACCCTGTTATGAACAAGTTGCATTGACATCTGTAACATATTTTTGTCCTCAAAAGTGGTTGACTCAAATGAACCTGGAGTTGGCCTCAAACAATGTGAAGAAACTCAACGCCAAGACCCTCATTCCGAGTTGGTAGGGCTCTGTGCGATCATTAATGACCCAGTCTTTTGGCACCTGAGTGTGGAAACAGCTGACCCGTTTTTACTTACTGGAAAAAACAACCACTAAAATATCTTTAAGCTTCCGCTACAACAGCAGCCAGGCCTCTTCTTCCCTCCCTGTCCACCCTTCTTATCTGGGACGGGGGGGCGGCCTACAATCAGTCGCGGCCGGAATGGCTCGTGGGTGGGAGGGTGGGAGCAGGTGGTCACGCGTGAGGGAGAGGGTCGCGGGGGAGGTCACGCTTTTATTGTAATAATTTTTTTAAAAGAAAGTAATTTAAACGTACCTTTCCGCCGGCCAGGTTCCAGGTCTTCTCGGCTCTTGCTCGCAGGCAGCCAGGTTCCCTCCCCTAAGCCAATCACAATGCAGCAAGTAGCTTTGTGATTGGTGGGATCGGTGCCCATCCAGGCTTTTATGGGGAGGCTATGTTCTCCATGTAGGCTGCTTTGCACCCTGCATGGAGAAGGGCAGAGTGCTCATGACTGGTTTGGTGGCCCCAGAGTGCTGACCAAACAGTCTTTGTGCACTCAAGGCAGGAGTGGGCACACCACTCCTCCCCTGCTCGCAGAGCAGCCTCGTCCTCCCACCCTCCTTCAACCAAGTTTCTGCTTCTTGCACTGCAAGAAAGAAGTGGGGCGATGCTCCCCCACCCTAGTGGAGGAGCCGCCCCTGCATTCAATGCTTGCCCCTGCCGAGACACTTCTTCTTTCCTCATTCTGCCCACACCATCCCACCACTTCCACCCACATAGAAACCCATGCTCCCATTTACCACTTGCTCAGAGCAGATGGGAAATGGAAGTCATAAATTCCACAGAATTGGGAATACCATGTGTTATTATGCCCAGTAAAACAGAGTCCGTATAGCTGTTGCCCATTCCATGGGGTTTACCTCATAAGTGTATGGTACTGTTGGGGTGTTACTAAATGCTACCAGTAAGTAGGGGTGCCATGTTTGCACCCCACCAGTACTGTGCAACTGGTAATGAGGGTCCAAGTAAGTAGCCAGACCCCCTTCAAGTACTCAAACTGAGATCTTAAACTCTGTATATATGAGGTCCTTCATTGGGAGGCTCCTGCATTGTGCCCTATTGATGGGGCTATACACTTAAATGACTCTGTGTGGTCAACACAAAAAAAGATGCTAACATTTTAACAACTGGTATTTGAAATGAAACAGAAAAACATGTCTGGAATGTAAGTGCATCATGGTTTACTGGTTGGGCTTACGTCCTCTGACTTGGCAAATGTCATATATATTTCTGAATTTAGTTTTTTAAGGATCCCCAACAAGACGCAAGAAGTCTCCCACTGTATTAAGAAAATTACTGCATTTTTCACCCTCTATTTTAAGTTGCTAGTTATATGATAATTCTGGATGAGTGGGGTACAATTGCTGCTTGTATTCCATGATTCACTTGGAAGCATTCCAGTATCTATTGAGATAGATTTTGCTGTTTTCTTCTTTTTGAGGCCTGGACTGGGCCAGTTGCTTTAACCTAACCTGTAGCCCTAGGCATTAATTACGAGTGGCCCAGAAAAAGGTCCAGATTTTCCCTACCCCCTGTGATACAAACACTGATGGCATCAGTAAATACAGACGTGGGGAAAATCCAGGTTCCTTCACAAATGAGGAATTAACAAGGACATTATTAATTCCAGTTCTGATTTCCTTATTAACTCCACCTTTTTCATCAGATTTTCACATGGAGTTTTTGGCTGCATTAAGCAGCCAAATTCCACAATTCCAATGGGATTAGTGACTCTACCATCCCCATTGAAATTAAGAGGATACTTATTATGAGGGTTGTATGGTCTAAGGGCCTAACTACGAACCTGGCACTCAGACTGCCACGCAACTGTTGGTGGCAGTCCGACCGCCGTATGTCCATTGGTCCTACTGCCGTATTTGGAGCGGTCGGACGATGCAGCACCGCTGCCACTGCCATGATTATGAATCACAATGGGGCGCACTGGAGAAAGCGGCCATGAATGGAGGCGTGCCGAGTCAGGCACCTCTGTCCAGATGAAGACCTGCATTTCCCACATCCTTTACATGACGGCAACCCTGCCATATAAAGGATGTCAGAAACATAAAGAGGTGGCCTCAAACAGGCCAAGCAGGCAATTTCACCCTGGGGGGGGAGGCAGTGCATGGGGACACATTTTTGTGCCCCCTTCTGCTTGCGCTATTGTGCATGTACTGAGTACCATGCACAACATGGTGCATGGTAACAGTGCGCGCATGACAATGTAGGCTTTGCACCGTGGCGGCATCGCCTCACGCTCACATAGTGAGTCTGACCATGCGGCTGCTGACACACTACAGCAGTCACAGGGGTCATGTCATAATACGGCAGTTAGGATGCCGCCAGCTTGACTGCGGTCTCCTGGCCACCGACACTATGGCCTGGACATCCGACGGACAGGTTCGTAATCACCCCCTAAATCTATGAGATCAGTCCTCTCTGAGAGACAGCTCTGTTTGATTTTGATGTAAGATATTGGGAATTGTGTAACTTTTAATTTCCCACCCTGCCCATTCCATGTTCTTTTTCTTTAATGCAAAATTACTCAGAATCTACTTCAATGAAACAAGGTAGAAAAAAGAAAATAAGTGGAAAGCAGAAGTGAAACAAGCATAAGCAAGACTATTGGGTCTGTCTTCATTGCTCTAAAACATGCAAATAGCATATTTTGTATGTTTTTGTTTGCATATGTTAGCACATTAAAGCCAGAACTGTTGGCTTTGCCACTGCTCACCATCTACCACAAGTCATTACTAGCTGTACCTCTTGAGTCAGTCACTCCTGCCATGCAATGGACCCACGCCATATGAGGTGGATTTAGACAACTATCAGCCAATAGCATAAGGCAGGAGCAGCCGACATGGCTTGTGGTTGGGGGTTGGGTGGATGCAGGGGTCACAGGAGTGTCCCAGGGAGTTTGCAGGGGGTGTCGTGCGGGCGGGTTTGGGGGAGCCAGGTTTAGAATCTTTTTTTTAAATTTTACTCAAGTGTCCCGCGTTCTGTGCTTCTGCTCTCCTGAGTCCGCTTCCAGGAACAGGAAGCAGGCAGCCAGACTCCCACCCCAAAGCCAATCACAATGCTCCAATGGAGCGTTGTAATTGGTCTGAGCGCAGTGACGAGCTGTAGGGGTCGGCATGTTCTCCATGCAGGCTGAATTGCAGCCTGCTTGGAGAACAGGGATGTGTGCATGACTGCTTTGTGCGGCCTACGAGGGCCGACCAAACAGTAATTGTCACTTGAGTGGGCAAACCACTCCGCCTCTGCCCTGCTCCCTGAGCAGAGCAGCTCCGCACACCCTCCTGCCCGCAAAGGAAACACAGCATGATAATAACTGAAAGTTATCATGTTATGTTTCCTCTTCTCGCACTGCTTGAAAGCAGTGAGGCAACACTCCTCCTCCATAGCAGAGGAGCCGCCACTGGCATGAGGTGAGAGGTGTCTACAGCTATGAGCTAGTCCAGGACGTGATTGACAAAGTCTCAAAGTAATAGTTGAAGGGGGCTGACCTTCATAGGGAATGGACCTAGTAGACTGACCCAAAGCTCACTCTCTGTACATTGGAAACAACAGGTCTCGCAGATTGCTGTACTATCAAGCCCTACCTAAATAGGGACAGCATACATGTTGAAGAATGATAGGAGAACATGTAAAATTGAATACCACGATTTTTGGAGCTGGTCTAACACCTATTGATTAAAGAAAAGGGAAATTGTGCTGAAGTCTACATCAGATTTCTAACACCTTCGCAGTCAGAGCTGTCAACTTTGATACAGGGGAACCAGATTTGAGTCTCGGCGTCGGCTCAGCATCCTGTGATTCTGGAGAAATTACTTAATCTCCCCCTCCCTAACAAAAAAAAAGTGCCATTCTGTAATGTAACTAGTGCTCATATAAAGTGCGCCAATACCTTTGGGTGGAGCTTGCGCTGTATTAAACTGCAACAATAAAAAAATGTGTCGCTTCAGAACTCCCTATAAAACCTGTGCCTTTTTAGTTAATCTATTGGGAATTATAATCATGCTGTAAAATGCACAGTTTGGAGCCATGGGCTAACCCCAGACTCTCCTGGGAGAAGATTCTTTCACATATAATTCTTACTTTGCAATTTACGCCACTGCGCACCACTTTCAAAGTTTACAAGCCAGCGCTGCCTCGTGAGTCAGGCAATTTCTCCTGTATTTAATTTACAAGGAGATTCGTAAAATGACCTTATTTTTTTTTCTTCCACAATCGCTCCAGAGTTTATTGAAAAAAATGCTTAAACACAAACGAGCTACTTACTTGTCACAAAGATTTCCAATGTTGTATGTTAAAAGTTTAAAACATCACTTCCGTTTAAGGGGTTATCACAGAATTTGAGAATATATAGCATATACAAATACGTCAAATAGATGCGATAAGATAAAATGTATACCTACATTTATTTTCATTAACCAGTCAACGGTGAGAGGTGAACTCCTGCACTGAACGAGGCACAAAGAAAGCCATGTGACGTAGAGAATAAGAGAGCCTCATACTCGTAGCACCAAGGCTGAGACGTGCTTCTTGCTCGGGTTCGAACAATACACAAAGGGGGATATTCTCAAGAATGTGTGATAAGTATCGGAAAATTAGCTAAACGCAACTTTCAACATCGCAGCCAATCTCGGGAAAATTACGCCGTGTTAACTATGTATTCACAACAAGGCGGTACCATGCGATAGTCTCACAATAACGTGTCAAATGACTGCGATAAAACCAACGCGATGCCGCATAAATGCAAAACGCGAAGGCAAAAAAGCTGCGATGAGGCCAATCCGATACAAAAATCAGCGAAAACCAGCGACAAGCCTGAAATTCAAAAGCGTCAGGTGGGAAAAATCACCATAAAAGTAGAAAAAAAAATAGACAAACAAATGCAGAACAACAGCAAAGCACAATGGACGTTGCCGGAGCAAGTACGGAGGAGAACCAGAACCCCACAAGCCCCCCTGAGGACCTTCCTGGGACCTCGCGGTCAGGGAAGGCCAAGGAGAAGAAGAATAGGAAGAAGCGCTTCAGTCCGCATCCTGATAATGGAGGTGGTAGAACACCATAAACAACTGTTCGTCACCTCCACTGTGTCATTGGCAACAAAAAATGGACTTAGGCAGTCCATCGTAGACAAGGTGAATGCAGTTGAAGTGCTGAAGAGGACAATGGAAGAGCTCAAGAGGTGCTAGAATAATGTCAAGTGCAAAACCAAGCTGAAACGCCCCAACAAGCGGAAGGCAGCAATGCAGACTGGAGGTGGGAGGCCTGCGCCAAAGGAGGGGCTGGACAACATGGAGGAAATGGTGTCCACAGTCATCAGTAGGGAGACGATGGCAGGAGTTGGGGGCCTGGACACTGCTCAACATGACCAGACACAACAGCACCAGGGTGAGTATTAACCAGGTACTGGGGGGACGGGGGAGATAGGCACAATGGCACACATGCACAGTTGAGTCGACCAGCCCCCAACTCCCACCAAAAGACCAATCTCCTCAAGTATGCAACATCTCAGCACTGTATAAGCACAGAAGTCAAAGGCATGCTGTATTAAAGGGATAAGGGGCAGCAAATAAAGAGCTGCAGTGGAGACTCCCCTGAAATGCAGCACAGACACATAACATGCAGAGCACATCAACACTGACAACAATGTGGTACAAACAGCAACATGTCCACAACAGAACACAGGACACAACTGGTGCCGACTGGGTGTAGACACTGGCCAGACACATTTGGCATTGCAGGGAAATGTGAGTTGACAATGTACAAGTAAAAACACACACACATCATGTTGTCGAAATGTCTACTGTCCCCATCAAATAGGCAGCACCTCCCAAACAGCCACATGTACAAAAATGTACAATGCAACAACATACAGGTGGACACATTGTTAAACTGCACCTCTTCTTCACATTGCAGAGGGACAATCAACAACTCCTGCAGAGCAGGCTGAACCTCTCTTTTCTGATGACAAAGAGGACCACCACAGCTTCGTGGACAGCCTCCGCAGCCCACTTCCAGGAGCTGGCCAGCCCAGCTGCTACGAGGAGACCCCACCCCCTGCACAGACCACACAGCAGGCAGCACCCACCACCACGACTGCCTCCCAGGGCCCCCACGAAGAACACATGGGGCCCGATTCACAGAACTAACTTAAGACAAAATCCGAAACTTACTACCATTTTGGTATTCACAGAAGGCACTTACTCATTTTGGTATTCACAGAAGGCACTTACTCATTTTGGTATTCACAGAAGGCACTTACTCCTCAATGAGTAAGTGCAAGTGCCTTTTGTGAAAACCAAAATGAGTAAGTTACTCAAAATGAGTAAGGTACTTATTTTGGTATTCACAGAGGGCATTTACTCATCAATGAGTAAGCGCCTTCTGTGAATACCAAAATGAGTAAATGCCTTCTGTGAATGCCAAAATGGAAGTAAGTTTAGGATTTTGTTTTAAATAAGTTCTGTGAATCGGGGCCATGGCCTTCTAACGCCGTGTGTTCGAGTGCCAGTAGAATCTGGCTGAACAGGTGCAGGCGGGCTTCGACCGCATGGCAGACAGACTAGATGCCATACGTGGGTGTCTAAGTCACATCAGAGACCACGCACTGTCCCTAACTGACACCCACAGTCCGCTCCACGCTCTCCAATGGGCCATGGCTGACATTGCTGGAGCCATGACTCAGAGAATAGAACAACTGTCCAGTCAGAGTGGCTCTAGCGATGTCACACAGGAGTTGGGAAACATGCAGAGGTTAATGGAGACCATGAAGCGGGTGAATGGGGAACGAGCGGCTGCCACGGCTGTACACCAGCGAGTGGTAGCTGGGTTCCTCAATGACCTCATGACCATCCTCATGGCGCTGATGCATCTCCGCCCCCTGAAGTGTCAGTGCCACACAGTGCGGCAGACATACCACCTCCGGCCCCTGAGGTGTCACTGCCACACAGTGCAGGAGACAGAACACCACCACCCACACATAAGACACATGCAACAGCAGAGGATGAAGATCCGGATGAATCTGCCATTGTGGTAAGAAGGACGTAGTAGCATTCATCTCCGCAATAGGGCCTGTTTTAGCTTGGTTCTGCCCTATGCATCATCACCTTCCACTGTCCCCCGATGCTCTCTGCGACTCTCACCTTGGACTTCAACATGGACTGCCATATGCTGTTTGATCGCGAATGACACAGCAATCAGACTGAACTTTTCCTCTTCCTTTGGACTTGCCATTCCCTGAAGGACGTGGGCTGGCCCTCCACGGGCCAGCATCGTCATGTGGGGTTTTCATGGCCCTGTACTGCTCCAGATGCAACACTCCATTGAATGTGCATTAAACATTCATAATCACACAGATGTGTCATGTCTATGGTCTTTCAAGTGTGGAAGTATGGATGAATGTAGGCTCACTGGACTCCTCTTACGTCCATGTGGCTCATGACGTAGAACTGGGGTCACAGGGTGACACATTGCCGAATGCAGTCCGGGTGGCACTGACACAACAATAGGGACACACACATTAGTTACCATGCACAGGGTCTCGGGGTCATTGTTCAAATCCTTACGCTGGACTGGCATATGCCAGGCCAGCCCACTCCGCTTACGCTCACAGGGGGGGCGACAATGCTACATGTCCCAGTCATTCTGTTGGTCATGGCAGGTTTGACTAACAAAGGCAGCTCTCAATGGGAAATCTATGTTGTGGAGAATGGTTCAGACCTACAGCACATTCCTTCAACAGACCAACTTGGCTCCAACATATGCCATGATGCAGCCATTTAAATCATTGCTTGACTACCCCCGAAGGACTACTCAATGGTGCATCTTGCCAAGGTGACTGTTTCTTCTGTTAATTCAGGGGTATCTGCTGTTCTTAGTGGGAGTCAGAAATGGCTGGAAAGTCCTATAGAGGTGCATTTTGTGCGACTTACCTAAGGAGACACTGTTATGCTCTCTTGCCCTTTGTATCCTTGCTGAGATGTAAAGAGAATCCATGATTACTGCAAAAGTCCACGGACCCAGGAAGCATTTTGAGCAAGCATTTGGAATGCAATACGTCTTGCATTACTGAAAGTTTGAGCTATTGGTGTTGCATTATTATTTGCAATGCCAATAGCTCAAACTTTTAGTAATGCGAGACCTATTGCATTGCAAATGTGCATGAGGCGAGAAAGGGAGAGAAGGAAGAAAGAAAGGCGTGACCTCCATTTTTAAAGTTGAATGAAAAAATAGAGTTTGGCGAGCGGCACCCAAGAAAAGAAAGGTGCGGCTTGGCAAACTCTATTTTTTCAACATTCTAAGTTTCTCTTAATCAGCGCAGCACACCGCCCGTGCCACACTGATTTCTCAAAGCATATAATATAGGAAAATAGTGTTTGGCAAGTCGCGTCCAAGAAAAGAAATGCGCAGCTTGCTAAACTCTATGTTTTCAATATGGTACATGGTACATATTTCATAAGGGGTGCGCCCAAAAAAAAAGTGGTTTGCCAAACAATTTTTTTAATATTGTAAGTTTTTTGTAAGTGGCACAGCATGCTGCTTCACTGCTTTGTAAAAGCATATAATATTGAAAAAATTTAAATTGGTCGAGCCACGTCCAAGAAAAGAAAGGCACAGCCGCCGTTGTTAAAAAGATGAAAGCGTACCTCGCTGCTTACAAAGTAGGAGAGCTTATCGTGACTGCAACAGCAGCTAGGAGAAAAGAATGAATAAAATAGTGCTCACAGACTGTAAATAAACATAAAACATATCGAGTAACAACATACGTAAGAGGGCCAGTCCTCATGGGAGGTTACAGAAGGAGAAAAGGCGGCAGTAAGGAGGGACTACTAAGCCTATTCACGAATCCGAAAGAAACCATTTAGAAAGTACAGTAGCAGGAGCCAATTGAAAAGATGGGCGGAAAATGAGCAGAGCTTCAAGTCCATACCTGAATACAGCATGTCTCGAAGAGATAGCGCAAGCGCTGCCTAGGTGAGACCTAAAAAGTGATGCAGCTCAGGTTAGCATTTCAAACTAACATTACGCTGAGACTAATGTGTCATCTATGGCTAAAATAGACTAAGGGACACCTATGTGTGGCTTCTTGATTTTTGTTGTGTTTGTGTGTGTGTGCCTATAATGGCGCCTATGGTGGGGATGCCACTGGTACCATATAAGTTCCCCTCTGGTTGCAGAATAGATGCTGTAGTTGGCTTAGGAAGGTGATGAATGATACCAAAAGGAGTTTTCCTGTATCAGTGATTTGCCATGCAGCATTGCAGAGGGATGGACTCAAAATGCTAATTGTACCTTCAATTACTTTCTATGGCTTAATAGGTTAAGTTGGACAGGGGATTTGTAGTAGAGAAAGGCACGCATACATTCACAAAACTGCATTACGTTTAACCTAAACTCTCTTTTCCTTTCAGTTCACCTCCTCCACATGAGGTATGGCCAGAGTATGTGTGCCAAATGGAGAAACATATGCAAAATATGGAGGTCCACTAACAGGCAGTCTGCATCACCACAGTTCTAGGCTTCATGCTTTGTCTATTTATTTTAAGGATGGTTGTTGGGGTGTGTGTATGTGCGAATCAAATCAAATCAAATCAAGCTTTATTTGACTATTAGTGAAATAATCATAAAAGCACATACAGAATAAAAACAGTTTAAAACATGCCATAAAAAGTACATTCACATAAAAGACTGGGTGTGCGTCAGCATGAATTGGCAAATCATTCAATTCTTGAGTATAAAACCACAATTTACTTGGCCATAGACTTTCCACAAGTGAAAACAATTTAAGACATGACATATAAAGTACTGACACAGTAAAAACTGGATAGGCTTCGGCATGAATTGGCTAATCATTAGGTTCACAGGTTTAAAGGCGCATATTACTAGAATATAGACGTTCTACAGGTGAAAACTAACTTTAAAAATGTAGATATAGATACGATTAAAATTCATCCCCAAGCGATTGCATGACCAAAAATGCAGGGCAACATGATCGATGACCTAAAGATCTAAGAACAGGGAGAATCCATCTCTTTCTCTGAACTTGATACAATTTACAGAAAAATAAAACTTGCATGGTGGTCTGGGCTGATAACTCACCGCATGAACATTTGATTAGCACTCTGGAAAAGTCATTCATGGCTGGGAAGGTGATAGATCTATGAATAATACCCAACCTAAAACGGGTAAGCAAGAATCTGTCGTAATCGGAGGTGGCCAGTTTCAGATAGGGTTGCATCTTAGGGGAGATCATGATGTGTTGATGGGCTAAAACAGTAATTTTGGAGATCTCTGAGTTAAATCTAAGATTTTCCACAAAGTGAAAACAGCTTTGTTTAAATCTTTTCTTGTCTAAGTTGGCTAAAACGGATGGATCATCAAAATATTCCTGATGGCCCATTCTACGCAAAATGTCTTGGATGTATTTCAGCCAACATATACGAGAAACTCCATCCAGCCCAAAACAATCAGTGATCAGTCTGCTCAGTAGTCCAAACACGATACTAAAGAAGAATTGGTTGGATACGGATTACGTCCATTATATATGGTAAACCAAGTTCCATATGACAATTAAAAGTGGGCACACATTCCGGAACAGCCAATAAAAATCTAAGGAATCTGTTTTCCACCATCTGAAGAGCGGTCGCATCGACGTGGCCCCAAATGCCTGTCCCATAGGTCGCAATTGCAACACATTTGCCTTTATAGATTTGAAGCAATTCTGGGGGCTGGCGTTTACCCAGTTTCCAGCTAAAGTTTGTCAAGGTGGCCAAAGCCTTTAAAAATGACAATTTCCTGGAGTAAATGGCCTGGGACCATGAGCCAGTATGATCGAATAAGACCCCCAAGTAAGAAAAGGTTTTAGAACATTATTGGCGGTTTTCCTCAAGAAAGAACGAGCGAGCGCTCTTACTCCCTGGCCCACATTTTAAAATAAAAGTTTTGGAGGTGTTGACTGAAAGACCCCAATTTGACATAAAATTTGTGTAACTAGAAATAGCTTTCTGTAAGCTATTCGGGGTGCGAGCCATAAGTACAGTGTTGTTCGCGTACATAAGCCCAGGGAGTGGACACTTCCTCACCAATGGAAGGTCCTGGCATTCATCCATCAGAACCCTTCCTAAGTTGTTATTATACAGTGTAAATAGGACGGGTGCCAGGACACAACCTTGTCTCACTCCTCTTCTAATGGTAAAGGGATCAGTGAGCTCACCCCCTGCCCCGTAGCGAACTTTGGCCCGGCATAAAATTGTCTCATAAAGGAAATGAGACTACGGTCCACTCCCATGCGTTCCAAAATCATCCAAAGTTTATCATGGATAACGCAGTCAAAAGCCGCAGTGAAATTCACGAACGCCAAGTACAATTTACCCCCCTTGGCCTTAGTGTACTTTCCAAATGTAAGATCCAAGTTTAAGCATTGATCATTGGTATGTGCGTATCATATCAGTTGCACGTCACTCAGTGCATTGATAGTAAATATTTTATGTCTCCTTTTAGCAGGTGTGTGCAGCTGTGAGATCTCCTTTACTTATAATGTTCACTTGTTTTATATTTTTATTTTCTGTGTTTGCTTTTTCTGAATAAAAGCTGTATTTTGTTCCTTGGTTTTATGCCAAAGCCAACCTCCACAGAGAAATGAAGGCCATAGTCGACTGGATGAAGGACAGCAGACTGAAGCTGAAATCAGACAAGACGGAGCCACCCCATCAGCCTGGGACGACTTTTGGTGGCCAACATCGCTAGGCACAGCCCCGCAAACCACAGACCACGCACGCAACTGGGGGTCATCCTCGACTCCACCTTCTCCATGACCAGGCAGGTCAACGCCGTCTCTGCATCCTGCTTCAATACCCTCCGAATGCTTCGCAGGATCTTCAAGTGGATCCCTCCCGACACGAAAAAACCCATCACCCAGGCCCTCATCACCAGCAGACTCGACTACTGGAACACCCTCTACTCAGGAACAACAACCAAGCTCCTGAGACGACTACAACGAATCCAGAACGCCTCGGCACGTCTGATCCTCGACGTCCCCCGACGCAGCCACATCACACCCCACCTGAGAGGCCTGCACTGGCTCCCCGTCAACAAGAGGATCACCTTCAAGCTCCTCATCCACACACAAAGCACTACACAACACCAGACCTACATACCTCAACAACCGACTCAGCTTCCACACCCCCACCCGAAGCCTCCGCTCAGCCAACCTCGCCCTCGCCACAGTTCCTCGTATCCAGAAAACCACCGCCGGCGGCAGATCCTTCTCCTACCTTGCCACCAAGACCTGGAACGCTCTCCCTACCAGCCTGCGACAGACTCGGGACCTGCTGGCCTTAAGAAGACTTCTCAAGACCTGGCTCTTTAATCAGTAGCGCCCCCCCCCCAGCGCCTTGAGACCCTCACAGGTATGTAGCGCGCTTTAGAAATGCAGTGATTGATTGATTGATGTGGGATGTTGATTCAGCTTCGTAAATAGCAGTGTCTGTATTTGTATATTGCTAAGTGGGAGTGTAAAAAAGGGGTTTTCATGTGATATAGAATTTGCAGGTGTTCTGTAGTTCATGTGTCAGTGCCTTGTGTTTCAATGAATTTTTCTTCATTTCTGTGATTGCTTTCTTGGATGTCCCTGGTAAGGCGAATGTATTGATAGTCGCAGAAATTAGTCTACTATTAACCTTGGCAAAGATCATGCAATTGCCATCTCTGAGACTGTTTGCTTGATGCACCAACCGTGCATTAGTAAATAGTAAGAATGTTTTGTGAATGCCCAGCAGTGGGACCTCATCTTTGCTGTATAAAGTGACTTGTTTTGAAACTTAAATCATATGTATTGCCATCTAGGGTGTAACGTGGTAAAGCCTTTAGATTAAAAAATATTGTTTCCAGCAAAGCACCACTGCAGCAACATTTTACAAATATATTAACAATTAATCATCTAATATTAACAGAGGAAACCCCCAGTGGCCCAGCAGAACCTAAAACAAGGAAGGGAGGCAAAGGAAAGGAACAAAAAGGCTTAAACAGTGTTGCATAATTTGAACGCACTAATAGGGCTTCCCCACCCTCCTTGAGCATCGTCGCATCTCTGGAACAGGAGCGACCAGAATCTCGCAACACCAGCGCATCACACCAAAAACTTTTCTCAATTTCTGTGAGAATAATCCTTTCCACAGTCCACACTTACCACCAAACCGCCTCTTAAAAAATCATAATCTTTCCTTCTTGTAGGAAAACAAAATGATTGCCCTAGTTAATGACTTTGAACTTTTTGTGGAAGTTTATTGTGGCCTACAAACCTGTCAAGCCCATGTCCTTCTTTACAAATAACAGAGTTCTTTACTTGGCCACTATATCAAGACTAGGAACTGGAGACAATAATTTATGGTTGCCTTCAACGTAAAAAACCTCACTTTTGGGATTGTTTCCATTAGGATCTGCTCTCTCGAGTCCAGTGTTAGCAACATCATCGTCACATTTCCACCTGCAGAGTCCTCAGCCTGGAGCTCTTCATAGAAACTTATGAGAGTCAGAGGGGGGTCGGCTTTGCTCGTAACCCCAGAAAAGTCTGAAGCATCGACAGAAATGAGGTTATTTGCCTTGGGACAGGAGGCACTCCTACAAACTTAACAAACTAACTCTAGTTAGACCAAAACACAGTTCTGAAAGAATCTCTGTCAACCCATTATGGGTATGGCACAAGCAGCACGCAGTTCCCAGAGAAGAATGGGCTATGTTCCAGCAGTACCAGCAACTTCAAAGTAAAGAACATTCCTAAACCAGTTTAAGACAAATAGAGAAAAATGTAATGAGCAAATAGACACCAACATTATCAGTAATATTTATGGTTCAGGTTTTATGGCAAAAAGTGCATGGAAAATGTCGAGCACTGTGAAAAAACAACAGAATCCAGCAGATAGGGATCTAGGTGCAATTGTGGACCAACAGCGATGGAACAGAGGTCAGATACACCAACTTTGAACTGCTTTGTCCCAGTCAAAATTCTTACTTTCTGACTTAGGTTTCAACTAATGGGAAAGCATCTTCTGGTCATCTTCTGGTCAGTCCTGCAGCCCCTAGCTTTTCAGAGGAGGCTTCCGGGTACCAGGTCTCTCTCCATCCAGGTGTCATGCAGGGTATGGTCATCTTTAGTCAGCTGGGCTCCCTTGGAGTCAGGAGTCTGGCTTTTTGTGTCCCTGAAGCAGGTAAAAGCCAACCGCTTGACGGTTGGAGTGCAGGTCCAGTCCCTGGGTGCCAACAGGAATAAGGAGTCATGAGTGCTCTTCATCCGGCAGGAGCCAGGCCTTCTTCTTCAAATGGAGTCTTCCAAGGTCCAGGAATGTTCTGAGGAGGAGGTGTTGGGAGTGCCAGATTTATCCTGTAATCTAGCCAGTGATTGGAAGAATTCTACCACCCAATCCTAACACATTTCTTAGTCTCCCCACCTTCTTTTGCAGCACTCCCTTCTTGCCTTGCTGTAAAATTACCCAGGAGCCCCTGTTTTAAGATGCCCGTACCCAGCAGCCACCAGCCAGGCCTGTCTTCAGCTTCTTGGCCTCCCTATCTGACAGGGTCAAAACTAGTATCCCTCCTACCGTGGCAGGAGCCTAACTGTCTAGGAGGGCCCTGTAGATGAAATGAAGAAGCCCACCTTGGCAACTCCAAGTCAAAAGAGGTAGTGCTGAAGCTACCCATTGTTCTGACAACTTTTCCTGTCTATTCCTAGATAGCTCATCTCTGCTAAGTGGTCAGCAGTTATCACACATTGGCCAGGGTTCTCTACAGTTAGATCTCCTATAGGGTCCAGTGCTCCGTGGTCGGCTGAGCGCTCTGCTGTTTGTGTCCCTGAAACAGGCAAACAGGAGGCCAACCACTTGACCCAGGGGCAGAAATAATAGTCCCTAGATACAGCAAAATTCAGGAGTCCTCGTGTCCTCTTCTTACAGCAGGAGCCATGAGTCTTCTTCCAAATGGGCCTTCTTCTTCAGATGGAATCGTCTGAGATCCAGCAATGTTCGGTGTTTGCGTGGGACTTGTCAGGGATTGGAGAAAGTTTGTTACCAAATCCTAACTATGTTCTCACAGTCCTCTCTACTTCTTTTGCAGCACTTCCTATTTGCCTTACAGCCAAGTTACCTACGTTCTCCCACAGTGAAGGCCTGTCTTCAGTTCCTTAGCCACACCACTTTTTAGATGCACTCTTCTCTGATTTCAGAGGGTCAAACTTGTTTTCTTTCATATTGTGACTGGAGCCTGGCTGTCCAGGAGGTTTATGGGAATGAATAGGAGACACCCTCCCTACCATCTCCAAATCAAAAAAGAAAGTGCTAAATAAGCGCTTTATTCTAACAACTGGTCGTGTCCACTCTCTGATAGCTTATCCCTGCTAAGTGTCAGCAGTTATTGCCCATTGGCCTTTTTTGGGCCAAGAGGTAAGCCCATTGTACTCTGAGTCACAGTTGTCAATTCTCCCAATCACGGATCTGTATTCAAGCTTTAGAAATGTGATGATTGACAAGCAAGTCCTCAAGCAGCGTAAAGTACATTTTTACAAAATTGCTTTTCTACCTAAGGTATCAAAAATCAGATTTCACCATCAAATCCGTTTTTGAATACTAAGTAGGGAATAACTTTGAAGCATTTTTCTGTCCTTTTCCAAAGGGGAGTATACACATAACATTCTTACTATTTGGCAATGAAAACCGGTTGATGCATCAAGCAAACAGGCTTAGAGGCAGCAATTGCATGATCTTTGCCAAGGTTAATAGAAGACTAATTTCTGCGACTATCAATGCATTCGCCTTCCCAGGGCCATCCAAGAAGTGATCACAGAAATTTAGCACAATTCATTGAAACAAAAGGCACTGACACATAAACTACAGTACACCTGAAAATTCTATATCAGATAAAAAAAAGTTTTTTAACACTCCCACTTACCAATATACAAATACAAACACTGCAATTTACGAAGCAGAATAAACAGCCCACACAAAACCAAGGCTCAAAATACAGCTTTTATTCAGTCAAAGCAAACGCAGAAATAATAATACAAGTGAACATTATAAGTAAAAGAGGACTCAAAGCTGCGCAAACCTGCTATAACGAGACATGCAATATTCACTATCAATGCACTGCGTGACGTGCATCTGATATGATACGCACATACAAACACACTCATAACCTTCCTTAAAATGCATAGACAAAGCAGCAAGCCTAGAACTGTGGTGATGGACCTCAATTTCATGCCCATGTAGCTCCATTTGGTACAAATACTCCGGCCATACCAAATGTGAAGGAGGTGAGCTCTTCTGAGGTTGATAAAGTGAGTACCATTGAGTTGGGTATCAATAAACATCTGTTATTCAGCACCAAGATGCCCACAGTTCAACATGCGCTTTACAAATACACATGTTATGTAATGCATGTCACTCCTGGTACCGGTTTTCATGCAGAAACTACTGGTCATCGTCACACGCTTCAGGGCATGCAGGTTGCTCTTGCTAGTCTTCTTTCAGGTGGCAGACCCACACAGCACCAGTGGCTAGGTGACCAAAAGTTGACCTTAGTGTCTTAGGGGCATAAGTAGAAGGTCTCCTCCTATGGTATACTGCGCCATTTCTGTGCAGAACTTTGTGCGCCAGGACTATTGTATTGAAGCACATCCTCTATTTCACAGGAAGCCTGTGAGAAAAATATAAATGTGGGGACAAATGGGTTCTAGGGGCGAGATTGAGAAATAATCTGGCTGCTGCATTTTGAACCATCTGCAACCGGCTCAAAATATATTCAGGCAGACCTAAATACATAAGCTTTCCATATTCGAGTCTGGATGTGATCAGGGACTGGATCACTGTTTTCCTAGTTTCAACTGAAAGAAGCGTTAGGAATATTTTCAAGCTGTGAAGTAACTCAAAGCAGGTGTCCCCCAAAGCCTGAATTTGGGGTTACAGGGACAGAGCGCTGTCAATTTTAATCCACAGATTTTTTTACCGAGCTCTGAAAAGTGGCTGGAGGAGGGACATCCTGAGGCCACCATGAAATGGTTTGTATGTTGTTTTTTGGCTTTAATTCATAACCATAACTGCCCTTTAAATGTGGTTTTAGGTGAATCTCTGAGGTTTTTAATGAAATGTTAAGGCGTTATAACAGAGCCAACCATACCTTCAATTTAAACTTTGCTTGTTTTTTTTCAATGATATATAATATCACAGAGGCGCAAAATTATGTCTATGTTCCCCTTACCTACAAGAAACAATCCATACACTCACCTACTGCAGCCTATGCCCTATTAGACACCCTCAGCAACATGCGGTCGGCAGTAGAGAAGTATGAACTTGCTAAGTTATGTATAAAACATCCATATACATTTTTGGGGGAATACTTATTTTTTATGTTATTCCGAATGATTTCTACGACTGTTTTAGTAATTTGTAATTTTGTCATTTTAGTTCCTGAGAACTTGGCTCCCGCTTTTACGATTTCCATTTCTCCTTCCTCTCGCCAATGAATGGAGATGTGTTAAAGTGTAATTTTGTGTATCATTCTGTTAAATAAATAGATTACAGTTTATTTAAAAAACACATTTATTATGCATTTTATGGCAGTAAGCATTACTGACTAAGATCTACAAAATATGCGTATATATATTAGTGGACGATGCATGTAAAAAAAATATATATAGATATGAAAAGCGCAAGAGGCGAGGTGCTTGCCTTTGGGAATTATAGTAGAAAACTGAGGGGCATATTATCAAGGGGGGCGATAGGCAAAATTGTACTGCCCTAATAGCAAGCTGTCGCTAACAGCAGTTAGCGACAGCTTGTAGGCGATAGCGAGCAGTTTGGGGCCCGCTTTGCATGTTAGTGATAATTACCGCTAATGACATGCAAAGTGGGCGTTCCCAACCCATTAGCGACTGAAAGCAGTCGCTAACGTCGCTAACGCCTATTAGCAAGGCAGGCTTAGCGATGGCAATATTCGCGCTAAGCGCGAATATCGCCAAAAACGAACACTTGCGCAGACCAGTTCTTAGCCAAGTTATCCAATGGGAGGTGGATAACATGGCTAAGAACATTTAGTCGCTAATGCGTGAATATCGCTGTAGTCTCAGCGATATTCACGCTATCGCAGGAAAAATTATCGCTAATAGCACGTTATCTAAGCGATAATTTCCGGCGATGCTTAGTGATAAAAAAATCGTTGCCAAGCCTAGTTAGCGATAAATATCGCTAATCGTTGGTAATATGCCCCTGAGTTCTCAGAAAGCAAATCAAACTTTACCAGAACAAGATACAGCACATGTTCCCAGTCAAAGAAAATCTACCTCAAAGGCACTAATTGTAGCTGTGTCCCACCAGGTAGATAGAGCAAGGCTACATCTAAAAATAAAATCTGGGCATGAGACAGGAAATTGAAAAACTCCATACTTTCTTATGTAAGGTTTTATCCTTGCAGACTTCCTGTAGCAATCTTTTTCAATTGCTTATATTTTCTAAAGCTACAAAGCCCAAATAAAAGAAATTCCAGCTGAATCAATGGAAATCTGGAGGCTAAGTGCATTGTGGTCACATTTTTCATGCCAATAGAATGCCTGGAATTTCAAGCATGGCCCTATGTGAAATGCAAATTGGTATAGTGGCTTTATCAAGAAATGGTTTGATTTGAACAAGATTTGTAGAGCTCAACAAATGTCAGTAGGCATCAAGGGGCTTTAGTCTCGGTGGTCCGAATCAGACAGGAAGCATTTTATCAGAATTGCAAATTGAGCTGAAAATCTCCTTGTAGGGTTGAAAAATCTCCCTTAACAAATGGTGAAGTTCTTCCTCAACTCCCGGTGATGCCTTTCTTTTCTCACATACTGGGTGATTCAGGAGGTTGAAAAGGTGGTAGGGCAAGGACACTTCTCCGTGCGATCACATGAAGGAAAGGTCATCAGTTTGTGTCCTGTGTCCAGCCATTTGAGAAGAGGAGTTAATGAGGAGGGGAGAGCAGTCCAGACTGCCAAGCTGAGACCAAGTCACCGAAAAAAAAAAGGATCGTAAAAGAGTTTTTGCACAGCATAGCACTAGCACCATGAAGACCATTTTTAGTTGGCCTACAGGACGAAGATGAGACAACCCTCAAAAATGGTGGGAGAAACTAGGACCTGGGAGCAAAGACGGTTTGCTCCACTTCAGTAGATCGAGCTTAGGAGATTAAATTGGAGAGTACAGCTGAGAATAGATAGGTTTGGGCCGGCACTGGAGAAGACCAAGGTGCGTCTTTATTTCCAGGATGATTGCAGGATGGATACAGTCTTCTCCCTAGTGCAATTTGGGAATTACAAGAACTGTGTAGTATACTGTGTAAGTTTGATGCTAGGGGGCAAACCCTGAAAAACAAGGAAAGAGAATTCCAAATAAGAGTCCAAATAAGAGTCTTGTGGGACTGTCCATGGTCCCCGTGGAACACTGACTGATAAAATAGAGAAGATGCTTAAAGAAAATTACCCCTTTCTGCATGCTCACCCCAGATTTCTCACCTCTAGGCCCTATGTTTGCTGGCTTTAGGACACTGTGCACTTTACCACCACTACACAGTAGTCAAATGCCTGTGCTAGCCCTCTACATTATGTGCTGTACGTTGGAATTCACTATTTGACTTATTTAACCTCCCAATAAGTACACTGTAAATGTTACCTTAAGTGCACCTATGGCATGGAAATCTAAACGTCATATGAGGGCTGCAGTGTGTATTTACACCACCCACATATATAACAATAATATATTTCTGCCCGGAGCACCACAGTGCTCTGACTAGCCTGCGGTTTAAATTCACTGCAGCGACACATAGAAGGCAAACAAGTCTTTGCCATGAACGAAAAGCGCCTTTTTCATTCATAAGTGGCCCCCTAAAATTGCCTTGATAGCCTACAGGGAAGGGAGTATATATATATATATATATATATATATATATATCTTGGGGTCGAGGGAGACCCAAGAAAATAAACAAGCATTGGAAGTGCAATAGGTCTCGCATTAGGAAAGTTTGAGCTATTGGTATTGTAAATGACACTTTTTTTATTTATGTGTTGGTTTTGAAAGTAGCAAAATTAATAGCTTTGTCAGTTACAATGTCAATAGTTTTAACTTTTGCAAATGTGACACCTATAGCATTTGTAATGCAATGTGTGTTGTATTTACGTGACTTAGATGTATTGATATTACAAATAACAATGGCTTTTAATTTTGTAAATAATTAATACTTAAATAAAAGTTATTGTAATTTATAATGGCAATAGCTTAAACGTTTGTAAATAACTTTTGTGAAGATTATGTTCAGTGTATTTTATTGTGACGACAATCCAAGAACATTGCATTTGCACCTACACACACAGAGCCACACACATGTAGATGTGGTGGTGGTGGTGGTGGATCTGGGGGATATGGTGGTGGTGGATGTGGTGGTGGATGTGGTGGTGGTGGTGGATGTGGTGGTGGATGTGGTGGTGGTGGTGGATGTGGTGGTGGTGGTGGTGGATGTGGGGGTGGATGTGGTGGTGGATGTGGGGGTGGTGGTGGATGTGGTGTTGATGTGGTGGATGTGGTGGTGGTGGATGTGGTGGTTGTGGATGTGGTGAAAGTGGTGGTGGATGTGGTGGTGGAAGTGATGGTGGTGGGTGTGGTGGATGCGGTGGTGGATGCGGTGGTGGATGTGGTGGTGGTGGATGCTGTGGTGGATGAGGTGGTGGATGAGGTGTTGGTGGATGCGGTGATGGATGTGGTGGTGGTGGTGGATGTGGTGATGGTGGATGTGGTGGTGGTGGATGTGGTGGTGGTGGTGGATGTGGTGGTGGTGGTGGATGTGGTGGTGGTGGTGGATGCGGTGGTGGTGGATGCAGTGGAAGTGGTGGATGTGGTGGTGGATGTGGTGGTGGATGTCATGGTGGATGTGAAGGTGATGGATGTGGTGGTGGATGTGATGGTGGATGTGGTGGTGATGGTGGATGTGGTGGTGTTGTGGTGGATGTGGTGGTGGTGGATGTGGTGGTTGTGGATGTGGTGGTTGTGGTGGATGCGTTGGTGGATGAGGTGGTGGATGAGGTGGTGGATGAGGTGGTGGATGAGGTGGTGGATGTGGTGGTGGTGGATGCGGTGGTGGTGGATGTGGTGGTGGATGTGGTGGTGGATGCGGTGGATGTGGTGGTGGTGGTGGATGTGGTAGTGGTGGATGCGGTGGTGAAGTGGTGGTGGATGTGGTGGTGGTGGATGTGGTGGTGGTGGATGTGGTGGTGGTGGATGTGGTGGTGGTGGATGTGGTGGTGGATGTGATGGTGGATGTGGTGGTGGATGTGGTGGATGTGGTGGATGCGGCGGTGGTTGTAGTGGATGTGGTGGTGGGTGTGGTGGTGGTGGATGTGGTGGTGGTGGGTGTGGTGGTGGGTGTGGTGGTGGGTGTGGTGGTGGTGGGTGTGGTGGTGGTGGGTGTGGTGGTGGTGGTGGTGGTGGATGCGGTGGTGGTGGATGTGTTGGTGGTGGATGTGGTGGTGGCTGTGGCGGTGGATGTCATGGTGGATGTGGAGGTGATGGTGGATGTGTTGGTGGATGTGGTGGTGGTGGTGGTGGATGTGGTGTTGATGGTGGATGTGGTGGTGGATGTGGTGGTGGTGGATGTGGTGGATGGGGTGGTGGTTGTAGTGGATGTGGTGGTGGATGTAGTGTTATCAGAACTGCTAATTAAACCATACTCTTTTTGTGCACCAAAGTTAAAAGTAGATTCACAAAATGGCAGTCATTATATAAGTTTGGTGTCTAATTAAGATATTTAACAATATCTTGATCCCATGCTATCAACAGTTGTGCACCTCTGTCTTCGTGCATTCTTATGCCTAAACATATCTGATGCACCAGGATGGGGAACAATATTTCACTGGGAGGCTGATAGTTTCCTAACCTCAACAGGGCCTTTGGCCACGTGCTTCTAATTAAAAGAGGGCTGGCTTATTTACCTTTATTGGAAACATATTTCACTCTTTTTCATTTACTGAAGTCCCTCAGCAATGGAATCCACAGCCCCTGGCTTTATTTGAGGAACTACCTCCCTCTGTCAGTCCCTCGCAGCAGCGTCATACAGGCGGCCGGAGACAATGACAGCAATAATTCTCAGTTCCTGACCCAGCTCACTCGTGACGGGATTCAGCCACAAGGCTGTCCTGGCAATAACGTGTGAATTACGACACATTGAAGCCTGGCCCGTCCTATCCTGGCGGCTGTGCGTTTAATGGCCTTCCACAAATACCTAGAGGGTGGAGGGCGCTCCATCATTCCATGGCAACTTAATGAGGGGAAAGAAGGATGGAAATGGCTGCCAGGGATCACGTGCAGACTCCTCAAAGGCAGCACTGGGAGGGAGCTTTACAGAGGCATTGCATTGTCAGGCAACGGGGCCTTCCAGCAAGCAGCAGCAAACACAGCCATATTAATGGAGCATAACGAAAAGCAAATATTTGCATGCCACTTTTGAACAAATTAAGTATGCAAAAGGGTAAAAGATGTCATTGGAATTGTTAGCAGGACCTCTGCATGGGGCCAAAAGGAAGGATTCTGGTATTTACTAGGAAATCGACGTCCCGTCTAAGATTTGAAGGTATTTACAGTTTGCCTCTTCGAAGGAAATGAAGAATATTTCAATAGACTTTACAGGCCTTCGGATTGGTCCGCTGTACTAGAAAAATGGCAATACCTGGAAAACATTCCGACTACTTACATATACGAATGGGAATATAAAATGGGTAGGTATATTAACAAGCAAAAGAAGTAAAATAGGGAGACACGGCCGGCCGAGCGGCCGTGAAACTGAAAGCACGGCCGCTCGGCGTGAAAGCCTTTGATCCGGCAGGGGGTGGAGCGGCACCAAGCTGGGCAACAGATGGCTGGCGATTTGATGCTGTGCACGCGCATTTTAGGTCAATGCGCTTGCGCATTGACCTAAAAGCCACGGGCACAGCACAAAATCGCCCAGTTAGTTTAACTCTGGTTAAAGCCCTATATCCTCGCAAGCTCGATGCGCATGCGCATCGAATAGCGAGACCTAAAAAGCTGTATCCTGACAGCCTTGTGTACGTGCCTTCTTCCTTGGGAGCTGAACAGATTTACAGCAAACCAAAAATAAAGGGCACTTCAGAATAAAGACCCATCTGCATGTCCAGTCTGGTGCAATTCCAAACAGCAACTATTTGCTGTACTGTACAGTTACTTTATTGGACCTAAAAGGGAGAATCCTATTTTTGAATCATCCGCAAGAGCTTTGTTTTCCTGTTACCATATGCATAGCACTTGAAAAGAAGAACCCAAATTACACAGACAAAATTGCTGCCACATTTTGTTCAGATTCGTCAAAGACAACAACAAATATTAACCCCTTCAATGCAAATTTTGCTGTCGGAAAGTTGTGGGATCACGGACCATCACAAATTTCCCACCACCAAGCATTCTCCCGGGTCTCCTGACAAAAATGCTACCTCACTTATGTAGGGGGGCCAAGTGCTCACTACAAGGAAGGGCCCAAAACCTATTGTGGAGGCATCAACATTTTCTTTCACAAAACGACCTGGTTTTGCAAGGGGACACACCTGCAATTTTTTGGTCCCTAGCTCGGCAGTAAAAATGGAAATCTACCAAACCTAGATATTTCTGAAAACTAGACACCCAGGGGAGTCCAAGAAGTTGTGGCTTGTTTGGGTCCCCCAAACGTTTTTCTTTGGACAGAACGGTTCCATCCTCAGCACATGACATGGCTCAAGACGGAACCATTCAAGGGAATAATAAAACAAGAAGCATTGGCAAAGCCACCTGGTCTGGCTTCAATGTGTCAATACATGTAAACAGAGTCAGTCACAAATGCTTTTTATATGTACGGCATGCACAAAAGCTGTTTCCTATATTAAAACCCAATAGATTTGCTTTCCAAATCCTAGAAGAAACAGTAGAAAAAAGGATTGCTTTCTGGATGCATAGCAGAAAAGGCAATGGATGAGGCAAACAGTGTGGTGATGCAGTATAGTGATAGTAAGTGGAGTGGTGTGGCTCACTGGTTAGAGGCGGCAGACCCGGAATCAGAGAACTGCCCGGGACCAGGGTTCAATTCCCGACGCGGCAGGGTCGTGGACCAGGGTCAGCGGACTCGATAATTCTCGCCTCAGTGCCCACTCTAACCAGGGATCACACTCGGCAACTCTAGGCATTAGCTTGCCTCATCTCTACAATGGCCCCCCACATTCGCCAGGGATGCCTGGTTTCACCTTGGAGATACCCAGTAGGGACCATCTCACAGGGATAGCCAGGACGGGTTCCCTAGCGGTCTACAGCGCCACGACGCCTCAGGGCAGCAGTGTGCTTTACAAGACACATACATACATACATTACTGAGTGAACGGCAACCTATACATAGTGTATGTCGACTTTAGCTCCGCTTTCGACTGTGTGATCCATTCCAAGCTTTGGTCCATTCTCAGTGATCTTGGGGTGGACCTCCCTCTTATTAAGTTCCTCCGCGAGCTCTATTCCGACGCTACAGCATGCGTGAGATACGGGCTATGCGGTGAATTAACATCCTTATTTTCAATAAACAGAGGAGTAAGGCAAGGGTGTGTCCTTGCCCCTTTTTTGTTCAACCTCTATACTAACGGGGTTGAAAAGGCCATGCTGGAGGGAAGCCAGGACTTACCATCTATAAATCATCGTCCAATCCCTGCCTTATTCTATGCGGACGATTCTGTTATTTTAGCTAGGACGTTAACGCAGTTGCAAAAACAACTTGATAAATATTGCCATTTTAATGTATCTCTTGGGCTAAAAGTTAACAAGAGTAAGACATATGTAATGCACTTTGGTCCCAAAGTGAAGAAACCTAAATCCATCTTTATAGACCAGGTTAGATTGGAGCGTGCTAGACAATACCCTTACCTAGGCATTCTTATGGATGATCAGCTGGATTGGAAAGCAGGAGTTGCAAGTAGAAAAATGCTCTTTCAAAGAGAAAATTCAGCTCTTGTCTCCTTTTCAAGAAATTTGGGTAAACCGGCCCCAAAAGAGCTGCTCAAAATCTACCATGCAAAATGCCACAGTGTAGCCACCTACGGTGCTGGCGTTTGGGGCTATGCCTCTGTGGATGGATTACAACAGGTTCAAAATGGGTTTCTAAAATATATTCTGGCACTTCCCCATAGTGCTTCGAATTATGGTTCCCATATCGAGCTGGGTATCGATTATATTATTGATAATATTAGATGCCGGCCGATCCTTTTATGGCACCGTATTTGGACCAAACTTCAATGTCACCTTACCCGTTCCCTAATACAAGACTGTCTATCCTTGGAGAAATGGAAAAAAATCCCATGGCTTCTCTATGGTTTCAACTTCCTAACAGATCTGAATTGTGCTTTTTACTTCACCGAACCATTGACTCTGTCAGACATCAATCAATCAAGCAATCAATCAATCATAGGCATTTGTAGAGCGCACTACTTACCCGGAGGGTCTCAAGGCGCTAGGGGGGGGGGGGGTGCTGCTACTGCTCGAACAGCCAGGTCTTGAGCTTCTTCCTGAAGGCGAGGTGGTCTTGGGTCAGGCGCAGGTCGGGAGGGAGGGAGTTCCAGGTCTTGGCGGCCAGGTAGGAGAAGGACCTTCCTCCTGTCGTCGCTCTTCGGATGCGGGGGACGGCGGCGAGGGCGTGACTGGCTGATCGGAGGAGTCGTTTGGGAGCGTAGAAGTTGATGCGGTTGTTGAGGTAGCTCGGGCCTTGGTCGTAAAGGGCTTTGTGTGCGTGGGTGAGGAGACGGAAGGTGATTCTCTTGTTGACCGGGAGCCAGTGCAGGTCTCTCAGGTGACCGGAGATGTGGCTGTGTCGTGGGACGTCGAGGATGAGTCTGGCTGAGGCGTTCTGGATCCGTTGGAGTCTCTTCTGGAGCTTGGCGGTGGTTCCGGCGTAGAGGGCGTTGCCGTAGTCCAGTCGGCTGGTGACGAGGGCCTGGGTGACCGTCTTCCGGGGTCTCGGTGGGGATCCACCGGAAGATCTTCCGTAGCATGCGCAGGATGTTGAAGCACGACGAGGAGACGGCGTTGACTTGCCTGGTCATGGAGAGGGAGGAGTCCAGGATGAAGCCCAGGTTGCGTGCGTGGTCTGTCAGTTTGGGTGCGGTGCCCAGGGCGGGGGGCCACCAGGAGTCGTCCCAGGCGGAGGGCGAGGATCCCAGGATGAGGACTTCCGTCTTGTCCGAGTTCAGCTTCAGGCGGCTGGTCGACATCCACTCGGCTACCTCTTTCATCCCTTCGTGAAGGTTGGCTCTGGCGGCGGCGGGGTCGTTGGTCAGGGAGAGGATCAGCTGGGTGTCGTCGGCGTAGGAGATGATATTTAGGTTGTGTTGGCGTGCGATGGCCGCGAGGGGGCTCGTGTAGGCGTTGAAGAGGGTTGGGCTCAGCGAGGATCCTTGGGGTACGCCGCAGATGACTTTGGTGGCCTCTGACTTGTACGGTGGTAGGCGGACTCTCTGTGTCCTTCCGTCGAGGAAGGAGAGGATCCATTTCAGTGCCTTCTCCTGGCGCTGCAGGAGGGTGCGGTGGCAGACGGTGTCGAAGGCCGCGGAGAGGTCTAGGAGGATGAGGGCCGCTGTTTCTCCGTTGTCCATCAGGGCTCGAATGTCATCGGTGGCAGCGATGAGGGCGGTCTCGGTGCTGTGGTTGGCCCGAAAGCCAGACTGCGAGGGGTCGAGGGATCCATTCGTCTCGAGGAAGGCGGCCAGCTGCTTGTTGACGGTCTTCTCGATGACTTTGGCCGGAAACGGGAGCAGCGAGATGGGGCGGTAATTCTTGAATTCGGTGGGGTCCGCTGTTGGTTTCTTGAGTAGAGCGCTGAGTTCGGCATGCTTCCAGCTCTCAGGGAAGGTGGCGGTGGTGAAGGAGGTGTTGATGATGTCCCGTAGGTGGGGTGCGATGACAGCGTCGGCCTTGTTGAAGATGTGGTGAGGGCAAGGGTCGGTCGGAGATCCGGAGTGGATGGAGTTCATCATGCGGACGGTGTCTTCGGTGCTGATCGGGGTCCAGGCGCGGAGGGGGGCATTGGTTCGGTCGTGTCGGTCGTGGCGTTCGTCGGTTGGGTGCTGAAGCTGTTGTGTATGTCCGCGATCTTGTTGTGGAAGTAGGAAGCGAGGGAGTTGCAGAGTTCTTGCGATGGGGTGATGCCGTTGTTTCCGGCGTTGGGGTTGGAGAGCTCTTTCACGATGTTGAAGAGTTCCTTGCTGTTGTGTGCGTTGTTGTCCAGCCGGTCCTTGAATGCAGTTTTCTTGGTGGCGCGGATCAGTTGGTGGTGCTTCCGGGTGGCGAGCTTGAGGGTGGTCATGTTGTCCGGTGCTGGCTCCCTTCTCCAGGCTTTCTCGAGGGCTCGGCAGTTCTTCTTGGAGCTCTTGAGTTCGTCGGTGAACCATGGGGCCTTCTTGCTGCCGGGTCTGCTGGGCGGGGTCCTTAGTGGGGCGAGTTTGTCCGCTCAGTTGCTGATCCACTTCGTGAGGTTGTCGGCGGCCTGGCTGCGGTTCGCTGAGCTGGCGGGAGGGTGCTGGCTCAGGGAAGCGGCGAGCTGGTCGGCTGTGATCTTGTTCCAGCTTCTACGGGCAACCTGTTGCTAATGGTGGTGGATCGTCGTTCTTTTGAAGGTGAAGTGGACGCAGCTGTGGTCCGTCCAGTGGAGTCCAGTGGCGTGGCTGAAGGCAATGTCTTTGCTGGATGAGAAGACGGCGTCGAGTGTGTGACCGGCGAGGTGGGTGGGGGTGGTCACCAGCTGCTTGAGTCCGAGATTGGCGAGGTTGTCGAACAGGGTGGTGGTGTTGCGGTCGTTGTTGTTCTCCAGGTGGAAGTTGATGTCTCCCAGGAGGATGTAGTCAGCGGAGGGGAGGGCATGCGGGCTGACGAAGTCGGCGATGTCCTCGCTGAATTGTGTGCGTGGTCCCGGGGGTCGGTAGATCAGGGTGTCTCTGAGGGTGGTCTTCGGGTCGGTGTGGATCTGGAAGTGTAGGTGTTCGGCGGTAGTCAGGATGTCGTCGGTGTTGGTCGTGATGCGGATGGTGTCCCTGTGGATGATGGCGATGCCTCCTCCCGTTTGGTTGGCGGTGCGGTCCCTCCAGGTGATCTTGTAGCCCTCTGGGATCAGTAGAAAGGCGTTGAAAGCTCTCTGTTTAAACCATCTGAGAGACCTCCGCCTTTTAAGTGAAGTTTCTAAGCCAACAAATGTGCAAATTCTGATGGTCCAAACCACCCCAGGTATTCAGCCCTATTTAACATTCTTTTTGACTAACCATGAGAAATTTGTCTTAACGAGGTTTTGCTTCAATTCTTTTTTTCGCCTCGTATCTTTTCCTAAGGTGCTAAATTGGTCTCATGATTTGGCTAAATGTCCCTGTGACGGTGTATCATCGCAAACGACCATCCATATTATCCTGTTCTGTCGTTATTACGAACAAACTCGCAAATGCTGGATCACCCCACTTCTCCGAAAAATGGGGTTGAGAACATGTCGGCCAGCCTATCTGGCTCTCCAGATGTTAGACACACCATATGTAGCCAAATGTGTAGCTCTTTTTTGAAAATCATGTTTGAGATTGCGTTGCAACTTAGGGCATTCCACATCTTGAAGTATTGTTAAAAACCGTATACTGATTATCATGTAACTGCCGTTTTCCAGCTATGTATCAAATTACTAGCCTGTTTCCTTTCTTAACTCCATTATAACCCTGTGTTTTTATTATTTATTCGAATTTGTAAATGTACTTTTTATGATTTAACAGAATGTTAATCGAATAAAAGTTTTGAACTGAACTGAGTGTACTTTTCAGATGTAAAATAGTCTGTTATGCATTCCAACTGAAGCCCTTCCTGGAAAGTGGAATGAGACAGTAAATAGCCAATAGCGTGAAATGAGAGGGTAATACTCCTCTGACTTGCTCCGAATCCCAGTCTGGTATATTTTAAACAATTGATAACAATATGTCATGTAGGGAGCTTCTCTGTCAAGCCAGACCTTAAAGACCATTTCATGTGGACAAACAAACTCAACCATAACTGCAGTTATTTGCTTTTGTGCATCTATTTAGTTTGCACCAATATATAAAATATGAAATATAACATCGTAAGCTTAGCTCCATGTAGATTTCTTACATACAACCATATATAAATTATTATTTTGAGTTTGCTGGAACTCCTTTTTTTAAAATTTTTTTTAATAATGAGCATATCAAATGGTGATAGATGACATTTTTCAGAAAAACTGATCTGTTCCTCGTTCCTGTTTTGCATTTTTACTTTTTGCTAGTACTTTAAATAGGTTTGAATTATTACTGAACCAACAGAAAATAAAGACTTAGTTGATGCTGAAAAATGTTCATCTTTACTTTGTTTACAAAATTTCCTGTGCAAGGCAGAGGGCTGCAAACCTCTGTTCTGGATTTTTTTATGTACCCTGGATCCTTTAAACTTGAGGTGTAGAAAAAGACTCTAAAAAACTTTAAAACAATTGAAATCAGGCATTGGCAAAGCCAATAGGTCTTGCCCCTGGCAATGGTTTGACTTTGCTCAGTGTTTTTTAGGGATGCTCTACAGCATCCCTGATGCTGTGCAGCATGGCTAGAGAGTAGGAAAAAAATATGGATGTGGGCCGCCCAATCATTGTGTAGGCGTGCACACCACGAATGTACGCCTACAAAACCACGCACTGACACAAGAAGTAGGAAAGATAATGAATAAAAAACAGGTAAATGAAGTGACAGTAAAGACAACCAATGTTAAGTAGTTGGCAGGCTCTCATGCCACTGTGAGCTGACAACAGGTCTTTTCGCAAATAAACAGTGTGTGCTGTTTGGTAGCCAGACCTAAAAAGAGACCTAAAGATAATGTTCTGAGTTACGTTTATACATGTTCTCTAATGCATAACCAAGTATACACAAACCAATATTTATTCTTATTCAAGCATTAGAATATCCATTTTTCAACAAAGTTAGTCCTTTTTAAAACAGTAAGAATGCACTTTAATGTATTTGCTTTATCAACATTTTGCCACCAGGGTCATTGGGGCATTATATAATAATTACTACCTTCATTGAAAACCAGATACTCTAATGTTTAATTAAGGATTTACACTAAATTGTGGTTTCTATGCAGCATATCAAGGGTAATGTATTGATTGTGTGACTCAGGCACAAGAGAAGCGATTCCAGCCCTTGGCTCAAGGACTAATAGCATGCCCAGAATAAGGAGTATATACTGAATCCATCTAAATACATCGCAGGGTGCAAACTCAAGGATTTACATCTGCAGCCGTAAACAACTCGATTCGTTGCACCAGGATGTAAAAATGTGTACAAGCAGGTAGAATTTTTTGCTCAAACTATTGTGTTGCACACTTCAGGTACAGGTTTACCCTGCAATGCAGTGCTTAATTTGTAAAGAAAAAAGTGCCAGGGCTCTCGTCACGAGGCCACTGCAGCTTGCACCACACATTGCCCCTGCCGAGCCGCCAATGATAGTAACAACACAACTACTAACCATCACATACAAGTGTGACAATTCAGACTATTCCAGGCACTGAAAGAATGACTTGAGTTGCAGGTAAGAGCCATTTGTAATGTATATTAAATTAATAATTAACATATGTATAATATAATAATTAATATATGTACATATGTATTCTAAGTTCCAACTTAGAATACATATGAACCAACAATAGCATGAATCACTAGACAATCCGCCTCTTTTAAATGTGGCTCCAAGCAAGATAAGTCAACTTCCTACTTAGCTCATGAAAAGTCTTATATTTTAGAGTTTAAGATTAGTATTTTATTATTAATTTACCTTAATACCGTATACTGAGTAACCCTCCTTTATCCCTACAGGAGTAAATATTTATATATACAATGTAAGGATATATATATATGCAATGTTATGTTATAAGGTACAATGTTATAAGGTACAGTAACACCTTTTCACTCCTTGTTTTCGGTTTCACAACCTCCAATTTATGGAGGTTGGCTTTCGTTTTTTCCTTCCCTTCGTTTGTCTTTATATTTCATGAATGATACTAAGTCTTTGAAACTAGCGCGTGAAATGTTTAAAAGCACACATTGACTCGCGTCGCAAGTGTAGTTACCTTCCCCACTGCTTTGGAGTTCATTTATATTTTCGGAAAGCTTTGCCATGCTCAAGGCTTCATGTTTCTTACTGCGCTTCATTTCTTTGATTATAAATTGGGAAATTATAATATTTAGTTACCTCTATTAACATAATCCGATTATCGGTGTAACCCCCCCAATAATCAGAAAGTTTATTATATTATAAAAATTAAAAAAAGGAAATCAGACAGTTATAATTGATATTTACAAGTTTATTATATTATAAAAAAATTAAAAAAATTAGAGGATCAGACATTTATATACATTTATTTGACTAACATGTCTGACTCAGATTCGGATTCAATTCATGGTAATACTGTTGAATCTGATTTTACTAATGATGCCATAAAAAAACTTATCCATAAGGAAATGAGATCATGTATGTTTTCTACTCTCTCTCAAGTTATGTCATCTAAGAAATCCTTGATCCATGAAAATGATTATTTATCAGATCTGGACATAACAGAGGTTAATGATCTCACTGAACAAAGGGGTAAGAGGCATAAAAAAAGTAAAAATATTGAGTATCCCCCAGAGAGCACGGGAGGTCCTAGCACCACAGGTTTTACAGGAGGTCCTCGCACCTCATTTGCGGCACAAATTTGAAAGGTGTCCTTAGCGGCACAAATGTAATGGGTGTCCCTCGCGGCACAATTCATCAAAGTGCTCTAGACAATGATCGTTTTGATATTGATGATGGCTCAGAATTTCCTGACGAATATATTCTTGATCTCGATGAGGATGATCAAGATATTGATTCCTTTCTCTTAAATGATAATAACGGTCCTTCATCTTCTAAGGATAGTATTTTGGACCCTTTGGGGAGGAGATGTTCTCCCCTTTTAACATTAAACACCCTAGAAGCTCAGAGTGGACCCCACACGAGCACGTATCTAAATTCATAACTAAATGGATTGGAAATCCTTTAGAAAGAGAGACTCGTAATCTCTTAAGAGCAGAGTGTACCAGACCTTCAATCGAAGGTAAAGTTTGTCAAACTCCTAACCTTGACCCAGAATTAATTACCTACCTATTTAAATTAGGGAGAGACCCGCGTAAAGGCCTGGAAAGATCGCTTAAGATCTGTCAAGATAAAGTTCTCGACATTCTAGGACCCCTAACAAAAATAATCGACGCAGCAGAAGAGAGTTACCTTAATGGCTGCCTTTCTTACTGAAGTCTCCCTTATATTGGTTTATCTTCTTGGGTTTGCTTATTGACATTGCTTATTGATCATATGTTTATGCTTATTGATATTGCTTATTGATCATATGTTTATGCCTTTTGTTTAGAGCTTATGATATTAAACTTTAAGCTTTGTGAGAAATATTTCTATCATGCTTCACTCTTTGAATCCTCCGATGTGGTGTTACCCTGTCTGTAACCCCCCTCCCTAAAGACTTCCAATTTATGGTTGTCGTCCCTCACCTCATGACACTTCTCCGTCTTTTTTGCTTTTCCAATAAGTATGTACTTATTGGATTAATCCCTTACCTCACCTCTTACCTTACCTCGCGCCTACCTCGCGCGATCCTTTACCACATTTCTAATAAATATATACATTATACCAAAATCGCTTGTCTCGCGCCTACATCGCGCGATCCCTTTTGCCCATTAACAGATTAAATGTACATGATTTACTAAACGTTTGCTCCTACCTCGCGCCCGCTGTCGACAACCGGTGCCTCGCGCATAGCGCATTCACCCCGCACTAAAAGGAATGACCCTCGGCAGCGGCGGCGTCGCGCACCCTGCCTCCCAAGGGTCATTCTTCTTCCCTTCGAGCTTCCCCTAGCTCGAGCGCGTCGGTTGCTCTGAAGAGCATTTCCAACGCGGAGATCGTCTGTTACCTTACGATCAGCTGTTCCTTAATTCACTCGATACCCCTGCTGTTAATTGCAATTAGCTAACGGAGGCATAATTAGTTTAAACTCCTGCTTTAGAATTCTTTCTCATAAAAAATATTTTTTTAAAAAAAGGGGAAGATTTAACTTACAATATTACTAATAACATGAGATAATATATTTGATCAATATCTTTTGATACATTTAACGAACTATTGAAACTCCTTTCCTTTGTCCCTTGTCCTCATGTCAGATATGGAGAGTGAGGACGCTGCAGCTTCCTCTCCCTCTCATAATAGTGATGCCTTTAAGAACTTTTTGAAAAAAGAAATGAGAGCATGCATGCTCGATACTATTAACGAGGTCATGTCTCGTAAGAGGACTCTCAGTGATGTTGGACAACACCCTAACCACCCTACTAAGTCTAAAGCACCTAGGAAAACCAAGCACACTATGGCCAGTTGTGCAGGGAACTTTGGAGGTCCAAGCACCTCTTTGGATTTGGGAAGCTTTAGCGCTCCAAGAGGCATTGGTGCCCCTCGCGGCACAATGAGGTTGGATACCCCTAGCGGTACAACTCCGGAAGGTGTCCTAAGCGGCACAAGTGGTGATGGTGCTAGTGCTCAGTCTGATACCTACTCTAACGTAGAGGAGACTTTCGAGGAACCCTACGACGAGTTCGTTTTCGACCCTATTGATTACTCTTTCAATGACTTTGACCCCAACTCCTTCTCCGAGTCAGACCCTCCTCCCTCCTCCAAGGATGCCATCCTTGACCCCCTAGGGGGAGAGATGTTTTCTCCTGAGAATATCTCACGCCCTTATAGCTCTAAATGGTCCCCCCGAACATGTCAGCAAGTTTATAACCAAATGGTTAAGAAACTCCTTGGAAACTGCTACAAGGAACACTATGCGGGCTGAGTGCCCGAGACCATGGATTGGCAATAAGGTCTGCCAGACCCCCAACCTTGACCCAGACCTTATTAAATTTCTTTTCAAGCTGGGAAAGGACCCTAGAAAAGGTCTCGAAAGAGCATTTAAATCCTGCCAGGACCGTCTTCTAGACATGCTAGGCCCTCTCACCAAGATCCTTGACCTTGCTGAGGAGTCTTATATTTCAGACACTCCCCTTGACACTGCACTCATTAGGGGTTGGAGCCAGAGAGCTATCGTGCTTTTAGGGAATGCTAATTCGAGCCTGAACATGGAAAGGAGAAAAACTGTTCTAAACAGAATTAACCCCAAGCTTGGGGACCTTGCCGACAAGGAGCCTTCGTCCGAGCCCCAAGGCCTACTTTTCGGACAAGACATGATTAAGTCTATTGGCAGATATGTTGCGACCTTTACGGCGCTTGATAGGGCTCAAAGCAACTTGAAAAAAGTCTTCCCTTCTAATGTTTTTGGTCAGGCCGGAAGAAGGGGCCGTTCTTCCGGCCGTGCCAACTTCCGACCCTATAATTCCGGCAGAGGAAGAGGTGGTGCAGGAAGGGGATACTACCCCTCGAACAAACAGTTTTATCCCCAACGAGGAGGTCGTGGTTCCCGAGGCAGAGGCTTCTCCTCCCGCAGAGCACCTAATATCAACACCCCAAGTAAGTGCCCTTTCTTCTCTTTCCCCTCCAAAGGTCGGGGGAAGGCTCACATTGTTTTACCATGTTTGGGAAAGTTATACTCAGGACCCGTGGATCCTACAAACAGTCCGCGGGTTCAAGATAGACTTCGTGGACATTCCTTACCAATCCACGATTCCAAGACTTTTGGACCTCCTCTCGGAACATCTAGCTATCGCCAAGGAGGAGGTCTCCTCTATGCTAAAAAAGGGAGCTATTATCGAGGTTCCTTGGTCACAAAAGAATTTTGTAAGTACCCTCTTCTCGGTACAGAAAAAGGACAAAGGTTGGAGGCCAGTGATAAACTTACGGGAAGTAAACAAATACCTAGTTTATCGCCACTTCAAGATGGAGGGTATCCATCTTCTCAGGGACCTTCTCCTTCAAGGAGATTGGCTAGTCAAGCTAGACCTAAAGGATGCCTACTTTACTATCCCCATGGCCAGGGAACATCAATCCTTCCTCCAATTTATTTGGGACGGACACCTCTACCAATTTCAAGCTCTCCCCTTCGGTCTCTCATCCCCCCCCTGGTGTTTCACCAAGGTCATGAGAGCCATTGTCTCGATTCTGAGAGCAAGAGGCGTTAGTTTAATTATATACTTAGACGACATCCTCATCATGTCTCAAACCCAGGAACAAATTTTAGAAGACCTCAGGGTCTCCATGGAGTTGATAGAGGATCTCAGCTTCATTATAAACAGAGAAAAATCCATCCTGACGCCCTCAAAATCCCTCGAGTTTCTAGGTTTCACCGTGAACACTTCAAGCTGTCTTCTTTCACTGCCAAAAAAGAAGATTGCCAAAATTCGAAAAGAAATCAGGTTTGTCCTGAGACATCAATCTCTCTCCCTATGAGAATTAGCCAGACTCTTGGGTCTTCTTTCTTCTTTGATCCAAGCTATCTTTCCGGGTCCCCTGAACTACCGTGCTCTCCAGAGGGTGAAAGCCCAAGCTCTCCGGTCCGGTCTCTGGTATGGAGACAAGGTCTCTCTAGACCAACCAGCGAGACTGGAACTCTCTTGGTGGCTGGACAATTTGGATGCATGGAATGGAAGGGCTATCTTCGGTTCCACCCCAGACTTTGTCTTAGAGTCAGACGCCAGTCTCCACGGCTGGGGCGCTCGTCTCCTCGACCAAGACACCGGTGGGGTTTGGACCCTTTCGGAGTCCTCCCATCATATAAACTTTCTAGAGTTGACCGCTGGACTCTACGCCTTGATGAGTTTCAGACACTCACTTCAAGGCAGATCTGTCCTTCTGAAAATGGACAACGTTTCCGCGGTCTCTTACATCAACCGTCTCGGTGGCACGAGGTCCGCGGACCTATCGGATCTGGCCAAAAAATTATGGATGTTCTGTCTGGAACACAAGATTTCCTTGAGAGCAGAATACCTTCCAGGGAAATCAAATATTTCAGCGGATTGGAACTCGAGATTCCTTCAAGATTTCAGCGACTGGAAACTCGATGTGACGATCTTCAATTCCCTGAACAGTCTTTGGGGTCCCTTCGACGTGGACCTCTTCGCAAGCAGATTGACCTTCCAACTCCCCCAGTATTTCAACTGGATGCCGGGTGCTCTGGCTGTAAATGCTTTCCTCCAGCCTTAGGCTCCCCTTCGCCCTTACGCCTTTCCCCCTTTTGCAATGATTCAGAGGGTTCTTCAGAAAGTGAGACAGGAACAATGCTCCCTTGTCCTGATAACTCCTTTCTGGCCGTCTCAAGCCTGGTTCCCCACAGCTCTGGAACTTTCTTTGCGACTGATTCCCGCAATTCAGGGCCTCCTCCTAAACACAGACAGAGAGGATCATCACCTGGTTCTTTCAGGGAGTTTGAACCTTCTTGCCTGGAAAGTGTCAGGCAATCTCACCAATTGTCTGGACTTTCGTCGTCTGCTCTCACTCTCCTCGGAGAGTCATGGGCACCTGGAACCCATTACAGATACAATAACATCTGGAAGAAATGGTCTAGTTGGTGCTTGGAGAGGAACTTGGATCCCGTGGAGGCTCCTATAGTTTATATTGTTAATTTCCTTGTCGAAATCTATGATAATGGTCTCTCCTATAGATCGATTAATTGTTTTAGATCTGCAATTTCAGCCGGTCACGCTCTTGTCAATGGTAAAACGGTAGGTAAGAACGTTATTATCTGTAGAGTTCTTAACCTCATGGGCGCTATTGTAATTATGGCCGTATGCTGAGATTTTAAAAAACCCATGTTACATGACGAGCTGGGCTCGTCATCAGCGTGCGAGGAGGCTACACCATGACGAGCCCAGCTCGTCATGAGCGTGGAAGGGGTTAAAAGTATTCGCCTTAAGAGACCCCCTCGTCCTAGATATTAATCTGTTTGGGATGTTAAACTTTTGCTTGATCTTTTTTGTTCATGGCCTAACAATTCTCTCCTTAACAGGAAATGTCTCTCAATTAAGCTTGCCTCCCTTTTATGCCTAGTTTCTTGTCGCAGAGTTTCCGATGTCAAAGCTCTGGACATCTCTAATAGATGTTATGACATGTTTGGTGTTAAATTTGAAATATTTAGAAGAACTAAAACCATGTCTGATTCTATCTTTTACCCTCGTTTTGATTCTCATCCAAAACTATGTGTTGTTGATTGCATGAAGGAATACGATTCCAGAATGTCTAATCTTCGTCCTCCTGATGCTAATCAACTTTTAGTTTCTTACGTTAGTCCCTTTAAACCCATCTCATGCTGCTCTATCGCTAGGTGGGTTAAAATTGCTATGAACCTTGCTGGTATTGACCTGTCTAAATTCCAAGCTCACACTCTCAGGAGTGCTATGGCTAGCAAGTCATTCTGGTCTGGTGGTAAGTTGGATGCTATCCTTAAGTCTGCTGATTGGTCTAATGCCTATACTTTCGCACATCATTATTGTAAACCAATTCAACATGTTTCTGATGCAGTTATTCAAGGCTACCAACATGCATAATGTAGCCTCCTGTCTTGTAATGAAATTGCGATTCTCCTATTAACATGACGAGAGAATCTGGATTTCAATAAAGACACGGAGGCTAACATTATCCCTCCCGTCCCTCCCTGAGGGTAATTGTGAATTATTATTTAATCTGGTTTACAATTTTTTTGGATGCTTTCTTACTCTGATGTTTTGTTCATGCTTCTTATGAAGACCTTTCCTGTTCTTTTTGTTGATTTACTTTGTTTTCAATTTCAGACAATTCTAATTGATGAACCTACTTGGAATTCAAGATGGTCTACAATTCTTCATTCAAGTTCAAGCTTTATTCTTCTGTTTCAACTTCTCCTGTCACTCGAGGCATTTAAAAGAGGCTGATCTCCCTTGGCACCTGGCCTTTATGGATACTATGATGTCACCTAATTCTTATTCTTACCTTTGTGACGTAAGCGGCTGTGTTTGTGAGCTGCATTAAAAGATTAATGCATAATGTTAGCCTCCGTGTCTTTAATGAAATCCAGATTCTCTCGTCATGTTAATAGGAGAATCGCAATTAACTGTTGTTGTGTTCATCTACAAATTAGCCAGACAGTGTCACTTAGTTGTAGACTGTCACAAGCGCCGGTGTTGATATTTGAGTGCCGGTGCCGAGCACCGGAAACCACTGGCTCAAATTAAGCACTTCCTGAATAATTCAAACATACGGTGTCTCAAAAGAGAGCAATGATTTCATTCAAAAGAAATTTATTTCAGATATTTATCTGCTATTTATTTTACTATGACAATCAAATTGTGGCATGGTAGACACTCAAAGTGTCACTACAAAGCAAATTAACAAAAATAAGTATGTTTGTATTAATATGAGGCATGGAAATAATATTTATGTATTAGTTTTGAATAGCGTAAGAAGGTTGGAAAGATTACAAAAGTGAAAAGTGGTGATGCGTGTTGGCATGTTCATGCCAGTTCTGGCCACTTTAGGGTTGGACAGACATTATGTAGCCAATTCCCTTGTGTGTGTTGTATTCACTGTGCAAGGGACGATCACATGCTACTGGAAATGCAGAATACAAGGACATTTTGGGCATTCATCAAGAATTCTACGTTCCTCGACCCAACACAAGTTCCAGGTACCTATGATCAATCGAGTTAGACAGGGTGGTCGCTCTTTTTCCTACTTGGCCCCCTCCCTGTGGAACTCCCTCCCAATTCAGCTTCGCACAAATGAATGCTACCTGCAATTCCGTAAGAAACTGAAAACATGGTTGTTTAACCAATAACTCTATTTTCATTAGCTCACTATTCTCCTCTTTGTTACTTTGTTCAGTTTCACTCCTAGCGCCGGGAAACCTTAGGGTAGCTGTGCGCTCTACAAAAATAAATATAATAATAATAATAAAATAATCAGTGTCTATACTCGGCTTGTGGTCCATTGTGGTATCTTTGTCTCAATGGCTCTCCCGAACAGCAAGGTGGCAAGTCTTTCGCTTGTTGTAGAATAGGGAGTTGTCGATAGGCATAAAGGGCTGAACATAAGGCTGACTTGAGATCTATTCCTTCATGCGCAGCACTATGGACCACTTTCTTTAGGGTGCTCCTAAATCATCCAACAACACCATTTGCCTGTGGCCACAGAGGTGTGCTTTTCTGATACTTGACGTTCAAATGACTAAGAAAGTCCTTAAATTCTCAGCCATTGAAGGGCGGATCATTATCAGATTCGAGGATGGAGGGAACACTCCACAATGCAAATATATAATTGAGCCTCTCAATGAGTTTGTCTTGGGTGGAGGAAGATAGATCTTCCACTAAGGGAACACGTGATTGCTCAACAATAACTACCATGAGATGATGGCCATTGTTTAAAGGTCTAAAGAAATCAACTGTACTTTTTTCCCCACGCTTGTTTAGATAGGTCAGACATATTTAGCGTATTCTGGGCTATCTTGGGAGATAGGCAGTTACACAGTTGATAAGATTTTAGTTCCTTCTCAACTCATTCGTCTAGATGAGGAAACCACACTCAGGGGCATATTACCAACAACTAGCGATAATTATCGCTATGTTGGTTTAGCGGCGATATTTTTATCACCGAGCTGTGGTGATTTTTATCGCTTAGGAACCTTGCTATTATCAAAGTTTTTCTCCTAAGCGGTAAAAATCAGCCAAAATGCATGAATATTGCTGAAAAGTCAGCGATATTCATGCATTACCGAGCTAATGCTCTTAGCCATGTTATCCACCTACCATTGGATAACATGGCTAAGAACTGCTCAGGGGCAGGTGTTAGCTTTTGGAGGTATTCCCGCTTAGCGCGAATATCTCCAAAAGTTGGTAATAGGAGATAGCGATGTTAGCGACTGTTTCCAGTCGCTAACATCTTGGCACGCCCACTTTGCATGTCATTAGTGATAAATATCACTGACATGTAAAGCGGGGCCCAAGATGGTCGCTATCTCCTACTAGCTATCGCTAACTGGTGTTAGCGACAGCTAGGTAATAGGGAGATAATTTTATCTTCGCTTTCTTGGCTTTTAAAGCCAAAAAAGCAGAGATAAACCCCCTTGTTAATATGCCCCTCAGTCTCTGAGGGCTCTCTTGGTGGCTACAATGCCACGATATCCTTCATGTGCAAGTCCAATGGCTTATTGTCTCAAGCTCTCAGGTATGACAATTCTCGAACCTCTTAGTATAATACCTTATTGAGTGACAGAAAGTTCTTCCTGTACTTTTTGATATTTTGATATTCAACTTCACCTGTGAGAGGTCGAGAGTGCTTTCTCCATGATTGCGTTGCAATTATATCCTTGAGTGTGAGCATGTCTCTGTCTGTGTTGGTATCAGCAAAGATCTGCGTAATGGATAGAGCTGCAGGGCTGCTAAACTCTACTAAAAAATTGATGCCTGCTTCAGCCGCTTTGGACGCTGCACTATGACTCTATAATGACACTTGGAGGAGTAATGTGCAGGGTTTTGATCCTTCCAAACTTATGCACAATAGTGTAATCATACTTTTGCAATCTCAACCCCCACCACTCGATGCAAGGGCACATCTTGGCTTTCAGATTTCTGACAATAGTGAGCAACGCCTGGTGGTCGTGAAATGCTTTCCTTATAGAAACACATGAAAATGTTCACAGGCCCACACTATAGACAGGCTGAGAATAGGCATGTTCAGTCTGAGATAAACTTTTGCTAGCCTAGTCCACAATGTGTCTCTGAGCATTTGAATATCCATTGTGTTGAGCAAGGATCATGCCCAACCCCACCGCGCTCCCGTCTACAACAATCTCAGTATGTAACTTTGGATCAAAGTAAGTCATTTCAGTTGCATTTTCATTTGCGTGTTTGACTTTCTTGAAACTTCAACCACAGCTTGAGAACCATCGGAAGGCAACATTCTTTTTAGTCAACTCAGAAAAGGAAGTACTCACTGTGGCAAAATCACAATTTTATCTGGAGCAATAGCTTACACACCTAAAAAGGATAGCAGCATGGGCGTAGTGCAGAATCCTTTTCCTGATATAAGGTGCCCCTGAGACGTGTATGTCCTTAAAGGCCAAGACAAGAGCTGTAAAATGGATCCTCTTACGTACCGGAAGCCAATGCAGAGATCTTAAGTGGGGGTCATATGTGCCCTGCGGCCAGCCATAAGAATAGCTCTGGGTGCCAAATTCTGGTCACCTGCAGGCAACCTAGTAGATATTCCGGGAAGCCTAAGTATAGGACATTTGCGTAGTCTAGCCTTGATACAATCAGGGCCTAGTCTACCGTTTTCCTGAGGGGGACTGAGAGTAGGGGGATAACATTCTTAAGAATTTTTAGTCGCCCAAAACAGGTGCCAGCCACAGTTTGAATTTGAGTCTTCATGGACATGTCCATATCCAGCTTAACCCTGAGGTTTTTACTGAGGACGTCGGGGGGGGGGGGGGGGGGACATTTCCTGTGACCACCACGGGTGCCACGCCTCGCACAGATTGGAACCGAAGAAAATAATCTCCGACTTTTCGGGATTACACTTTAGTTGGTTCCCTCTAAGCCAAGAGAATATCTCCTTTAGGCAAGCATTTATCTTGCTGCATCTGAACATGGTGAACTTCTCGCAGGTGAACAGAAGTTGCGTGTCGTCTGCGTACAATACAATTTTTAGACCATATTCCTCCACTAGAAGCGCAAGGGGGGCCATATACACATTAAAAAGGGACAGGCTCAAAATTGAGCCCTGGGGGACTCCAACTTTCATAGAGGCGATGGGTGCCGAGAAGGGGGGGACCATACTGTTTGCTGACAGCCACTTAAAAAGGAGGTGCACCATTTGAGTACTGTGCCGCCAATACTTCAGTCCTGAAGTCTTTTCAGGAGTTGGTCGTGGGGCACGGTATCAAAGGCCGCAGAAAGGTCTAATAGCACCAGTACTGCATTGCCCCCACTATCCAAGGTAGTTTTGATAGTTTCAGATAATTCTCGTAAGGCTGTCTCTGTACTGAAGTTTGCTCTGAACCCTGACTGACTCGGGTGTAGTAAATTGTTAGCCTCCACATATTCCGTAGTGACTATGTTTACATAGCTCTCCAAGACCTTGGAAAAGAAAGGCAGCAGTGAGATTGGCCTGTAATTACTCGCTACCAATGGGTCTACTGTAGGTTTTTTTAAGAGCGGGAGAATTCTTGCATGTTTCCAGCTCTCAGGCATTAGCCCCTCAGACAAGGAGGTGTTCAGAACCCAGTTGACAGCTGGGTTAATCACTTCAACAAATGACACCAATACTTTCGCTGGACAAGGGTCCATGGGAGAACTGGATTTAAGAGCCTTCATTATCTTCAGGGATTTAACCAACGAGATAGGAGGGAACTGTAAGAGAGACGCACCTAAATTAGGATTAACTCTGGCTGTAGAGGCTGTGTTTTCTCCCTTTGCCGGGGGCAGCACCTTAAAAGAGTCTTAAGTAGTTTTAATCTTATTGAAAAAATAGTGAGCTAAGCAATGAGTCCAGTCGCTGGTAGGGGTAAATAGACTGTCCATTGCATTAGGGGATGTAAAGTCTTTAACGATTTTAAAGAATTTCTTATTCCTGTTCCCAGCCTGTTCAATTTTGGTGGATAGGAAAAGTTTCTTTTCGTCACCGTCTTTGGAGTAATGGACTTTCAAGGCCTATTTGTAAGTGGCTTTTTCAGAGGAGTTAAAATTCTTCCGCCATACTCTTTCAAGGCATTTACATGCACTTTTACTATTTCGGAGGGCCTCCGTAAACCATGGAGCCGAGGCCATACTGGCTTTTGCTACCTGGGTCGTAGGAGGAGCTAGCTTCAGAAAGCCGAGCTGTAGCCAGTTCTCCAAGAAGAGTACATCATTCTCCAGCATTCGACTACACGGAATAGGGTGTAACCTGAGTGCACTGTCCGGTTCCTCTGCAGTGAGCTGATTAAAAGGCATGAAACTGTAAGGAAGGGGCTTGCAGTATGATAGAGGTCTATCAGATTCTTTAGGGACTCTAAAAGTAAGCAAGAAATGCACTGACCATATTATGGGAAGAGACACCTCCATTTCTATACTGGTCATTGAAAAAATCTGGTCTAAAATGTGGCCTTTTTCATGAGTAGGAAGAAAGACATAGGGGGCCAGGTTGAAAATGCCTAATGATTCGCACAGCCTGGAAGGCTCAGGTTCTGCAGGCTGATCCATATAGATAATAACATTTCCAAGTACCAGGCAATGCCTGTATTTGGCAGCGATACGGGCTATAGCATGACCAATTGACTCTATCAATTTCCCGGCCGATCCTGGTGGTCGGTAGATTACAACACCGGCAATGGATTGGTGGGCTGACACAGTTAAAAGGAAACCAAGGCCCTCGGCTCCCTCTATCTCTGCAGTAGGGAGTAGAGAGCAGGAATAGATATTTTTTACAAATTATGGCCACGCCCTCGACCCTGCCCTCCTGCCCGTCCTTTCTAAGGATCTGATACCCAGGAGAATCGCACTAGCGATAGTAGGGTTGGAGCTGTCGCTTAGCCAAGTTTCCGTAACAAACATAATGTCAGGCTTTAGGTCATTTAAAAGGTCGAAGAGCTGGAGCTCATATAATATAACATATAAATGCTACAACATATATTCACTGAAGATTTCCTACATAGATATCATGCAAACCTCTTTACTTACTGGTGACAGCTATGCCACTCCCATGAATATCGTGGTCTGCTTGGTAAAAAGTCTGCTGTGCCTTGATTCTTCACTCGTTGAGGGAATCTGAGGAGCATTCTGTGATCATAGTCGCGGACTTCTGACCGGTAGGCTGTACTGTGGGAATATACAAGTGGAAAATAACAATATTACAAAATGATTTAGTACTTATTGGTTGTTGTAAGCAAATGTGGATCTACAATATGGAAGAACTAATTGAGAAGATGTCATTCCTACTGCAGGCCAGTGTGCTTTATAGGAAATATGGTGTGGTCCTCAGGACGCATGCACAGAATCCGAATGTTTAAGAGCTTAATAATGCATGCCTCTGTTTTCTGTTTTTGTTTTAGGGTTCAAGTTAATTTTCTGTAAAGGAAAGAATTTGTTGAGTTGGTGAATAAGATAAATACTTCATACTTGAGATGAGTGAAGATGTTTAAGTCAGTGCCTCATAAACATTTATCTTAGAAATTACCTAAAAGGGTATTGAGGGGCAGCTGTGCAGAAGGACTAACCAATGGTTCAGTTTGGACCTTCTAAGTGATGATAAGATAGCTCGGTGTGTTGAATGCCCATTGCAGAAAAGTGTGTGTCCTAGACTAAAATCCCACCAGGTTCACCTTATCCTTGAGAGTCCTATCAAATAAATGATGTTTTTGAGTTCGAGAGTTTCGGGAATGACTAAGCTATTGTTAAAGCACCTAAAACAATGGTGGGCTTTCTTTAGGGTTTGGCATATGGGATATACTGTCAAAATGTGTTGGATATACATTTTGCCCTTTACAGGTGCCATAGGCTATAAAGTTCTTGTAATATGGTAGATGGGACATTCACAAAGTTTGTGACAAAGTATTCTGTCTGCCAAACTCTAAATAGAGCCCTAAGATGTTGGCATGTGCAGTATACTCTTGCCTTGACTATTATTTTAACTGAATTATGTTTTTATCAGTTGTCGGAGGTGGTTAGTTGAGTTTTGTGAAGTAGGGTGTTAAGATCATAATTTTTTTGGTTTTCTTATACATGGCTTAGACAAGATGAGATGCCTCTCAATCATTCTGAGGTACAGTCCCCTTTCTTGGAACTCTATCCCTTAAGACCACAGACACCAACAAAAGACATTCTTCAATCGAGGAACAAAATAAACATACTTATCTAAGCAGATGTTATGTAGGTCTACAACTTCTTTTCTCATTATTGATTCCTCTCTCACTTCTAACAATTTTTTTTCGCAGCTCTTTCTTACCTCCTTCCTTGCGCTACTGCTTCCTGTTGATACCTTTTTTAGAGTCCTTTGTGACGCCTCTGACAACTGTTTTCTTTTCCACCCTCCCTATTCTGCCTTAGGCTCTTTCCTACATTGTGTCTTTTTTTTGCAGTCTACATCTTACAAAAGTCTGATTAAAATTTCATGACTACATGCATTTGATGTAGCACAGCTTGGCTTCCCTTCCTCAAATATGTTCATGCTGGTACATAAAGACCAATTGATGCACAGTTGAAATAGGAATTAGATGTGCTGATCCGCCACCAGTCAGGGAAGTGTGTGTGAAATGCTAATAGGCAACACAATAAATATCAAAGTACCCTGTCAGACTACTGGTTGCAAAGTAGACTGTGAATTATCTTCTATATATCATACGAGGCATGGAAGGTTAAACTAGGGAACGGAATTATCACTGTCTGAAGTTCTAATAAAGACACATTTACAGCGCAAGGATACATTTTAGATGCCATGAAGGCAAAGGCTATATAAGTATTAGAAAAACAGTATAAAGATGTCTTCTAACGTAATGGCTGGAATACTGAATCAAGCAGTCCTCCTTGTTGAGGTAGTTAGTGTTGAGCTAAGGGGATTTCGAGCAACATTTTTGCTTTCGTTTTATTGTTCTCTGTGAGTTTCCACGATATGTGTTGTCACTTTAACCGGTGCCCTGTGTGTGTGCTTTATCCAGGTGCTTAACAATGTCATACCAACTAAGAGAATCAAGATTTTATTTTCTAAAACAGATGATACACTTGAAGACTTGTAGGCTTTTTGGGATTTCGAATAACCTATGCATCTCTTCCTTTAAGGCAACAAATCCCTAATAAGTATTTGCTCATTATTACAGCCCTAAATAGTTTTTAATTAATTTAATGCTACATATTCAGATCATTTGCGTCATAACTCTTTCTGTGCATGATACCTTGATACTAAAAATGTTATATAAAAGAATATCTAATATTGTATCCTGATAGAAAATAGTCAATAGAAATGTTTGGCAGAGACAGGATTATTCACAAACTGAAGGAAGGAAGTGAAGCTGACAGTACAGAAGTTCAGTCTGTGCAAAAGACATACTTTTTCTCTGAATGTGGCACATATACTGTCAAGTAGGCTCAGATTTGTGGGTGGACAAAAATGTATATCATCGGCCTGAGGGATCATCATCAAAGGAGAACCTTTCAGTAGAATTACGTCTGCCATGAGGATAACATTGTCTAGCTCACTCTTTGAGAAGTCTTCACTAACGAAGGACCGCCAATGGAGAATGTATTACTTCCACAATAAATAAGATGACTTCCAGGCAAAATCAGGCTGATGGTGTTGCCCCAGTGAAATGTTTTTACAAGTTAGATCACTCATTTAGACATTATTCAGCCATGATAAGCCATGGATTGTCTCATCCCCATATCTTCAACCAGAAAGGAATAGTTTTTTGGAAGGAATACAGCTGTCCATATGCCCAACAAAATACTAAAACATGGTCTAGTTATAATCATTCATAGGGCTTGTGAATCTGACAAAATCGTTGTCTTCCTCCCACTATGGTAGTAATACAACTAGCAAAATTACTTTTTCTGGAGTTTTTATATAGCGCAAACTTGACCCGAAGGTATCAGAGCGCTTTACATGAGTACCAGTTCCGTTACAGATAGACATAATCATTAAAATAAAATGTTGTTAGGCACGGGGAGATTAAGTGATTTGCCCAGAATCACAGGATGTTGATCCTCCCTGCCGAACCTCGAACCCGGTTCGCCAGAGTCGAGGTCGACTTGTCAATTTACCTTACTTTAGAATGCCATTTCTATGCATTATCCATTGCACTTTTTTTTCTTCTCTTACTTGTGCTTCTTCTAAATTTCCTTTGAAACCTCGAAGGGCATAATATACATATACATCACCGCCATTTCTCCGCCTAAAAATACAGCCATCACCAAATGAACAGGCATGGAATAGCTGAAGACATCTGTCACACAGTGCTGAACAATTTGGAGGCATTTAATATAGTCCACCACTGCTGGTCCCAAATAGCTATACAATCTGACCGCTTCTTTACATCTCAATAAGACACTCATATATGGGATGATAAAAAAATGCCCACCCCAAGGATCCCTTCACTTCTCTCTCCCTCCAGCCATGCCAGCTCAGCAACACAACAGTACACAAAATCTTAGACAGAACAACCCATTGCAGTAACTAGCTAAGCAGACTATATTATACGAAATACCATGAAAAACGTCTGGTGGTTGACAGATGATAGAGCAAAGAATTTAAATTTTAAGTTAGCTATAGATGTAGATCACGTTTACTTGTAGAGAAGTAAATCAAGAGAGACGATGATGAAAAAAGTTGGGAAGTTGAGTGCAAAAGAAACAAAAATGTTGGCATTTCCAATTTAACAATGACTGTGAATAAAATGAATACATTATGCAGTTCTGTCCATTAAAGCTGTATGGACATAACATCAAAGCATTCCCAATCTGCCGCTGACAATGTAGCGTAATGGAGCATAAGTACACATTTTAATAAACATGAGACACCAATAGTCACATTAAGAGTTTGCCACTCAAAATACCTTGATATTGGAACAGCAAAAATGTACTGTGCTGAGGGGCAAAACATTTTGGACCGTATTTAGAGTTTAATAACATTTTGGCACTATACCTGTAATGATAGTGTGTATAGTGTAGGATTCAATGGTGGTGGTTTTATTGGTGCATCAGGAGCAAAATCCCTACTGCAAATTGCAAAAATGCCTCACAAATACTTCTGGACATGTTGGAAAATGGAATGCAAACTCAGCAGTTGAAGAAGGGCCTTTTAAGTTACCTCTCACTCCCATTCATAGATATAAAACGACATGTTTGGACGCTCTTTTGGAAAGTTGTGGGATATATTAAATTTTCACCACCAGAAGAGGAACGGCCTGTCTGCCAGTCTAGATACTTTTTCGCAATTTTAGAAGAAAATGCGTCCCAGTTTTAGAAACCATAAACCCTTTGGCATACCGCGGGCTGAGCTCATTTGGCGAAATCTAACTCATGAAACCACCAATGAATTACTTCAGGTCGGTGCGTACAGGGCATAGATCAGTCCTATGCTACTAAAGGATTATTTGTTGCATTAGTATGTTCTGAAACTCTTTTCACCTTGGATAGACATAACAGAAGAAATCCACACTGTATATTTTAAAAGGTTTATTAAAAAGTGATACCCTAATCTTGTGTAGAGTTTAGAAATAGATGTAACTATAAAAATGAACAAAACTGTAGTAGTCAAGGTGATTAATAAACAATGTATTAAAAAGAATTGCAACATTGTGATGGTATTCAATAGTTCATTGCATTATATGATGAAATCAGTCTTTAGTAACCAGCTCCTCCCTTCTAGTACCCTAGCTAAATTTTCATAGCACTATTGTCTTTTTAAGTTTTTTTAACGTTATCTAAGGCGTGTACCTTCACTGAACAACAGAAATACTGCCAGTGGCTTCTGTAGTTTGGGAAGGTTGCTCTGTGTCTCAGTTATGACATTCCTGACCTGTTAAGGACCTGGCTCCGATTACGGCATTCCCAAGCTGGTGAGGACCTGGCTCTGAGGTGCCAATGGCCTTCCCTAGGGATGTGTGAAGCACAGCTTGCAGGAAGCTCCAGGGAAGAGCAGAACATACCTTTCTGTCAAATATTTCTCTACCAGGCTTAATTGCACTTTTTGATTATTATGAAACCTATAAAAAGTAAAACATATGTTGTAGATGTGCAATTTATACGAAAAGAAGCACATATTTATAAATGAAAAATGTGCATTCAAAGGCATGAATACATAAAATGCAGTGGGGTTACATTAGCATAAAATGTAAAGCACACATCAGTCTTGCATTTCATTGGTAGGCTGCTGGCAAGAGCTGAATGGGCTGCCTTTAGAGATAAATGGGCTGTTATGAAGAAACAATGGCCCCATTCTACTCACAGCCTTCTTTAGTGTGATGTGATCTGAAAACGTTTACCAGTGCTCATTTTTGGGAGTATAGGGTGAAACCAGAAGAGGGTCATGAGCTCCTTGCCCGCCATTTTCTCTATATAGCAATTTGCTCCCGCCTGCACTGACTATATCTTTGGGACGCGGACCAAATAGGTTTTGTCGCAGGGCAGGACGATTTGATAGCTGTGTGACTAAAGAGTTCCCCAAACATTTCGAAGTCCCCAGTGATTCGTATTCTCTCCCGAAGAGGGATGGAGTAAAGGAACGAAAACAAGGATAAATGATCTTCTGTTATTTACCAAGGAGCAGCTTTCTGCCCTTATATATATAACAATCAGGATAGGGAATTCCTGTTACACCCACTACCAGGGAGGAGACATTTTTCCTCTTGCTCTGAAGAAAGTCCAGGACCATTTTGGCCACATAAGGACTGAAATATGTTGGCACTAGGGTCATAGGACCATAAAACTCCCAGTGACCCTCCCTTCTTGCATTTTAATATCCCTGACAGTTCCACCAATAAAGGGAAAATGGGATGTATCTTCGGATATTTCATCTTTAACTCCCCCTGGCACTATCTCACCTAGAGCTCCATGGAATATGGTCGAGACCACCCTGACTTTTAGGCGGCTGGGTGATCCGATGATGAAGCATGACACCACTAGGGTGTGTGAGGATAATATTGGCAAAAGGACTTGTCTCCCTCCCCACTCTCTAGTGGGTAACAACTCATTGCTTCAAATAGGATCTTCCCATTTCTAGCTCACCAGGGTTGGGTTTCAGAAACTTGTGAACCTAGCTCACCAAATCGTGGGATACTAAGTATGAAATTATATCTTTATGATACCTCGCCTAGGAGATCAGTCAAACACAGGTTGGCTTTTTCACACAATGTTTACACAGTTGATCACTGTGCACAGAATTGCATTGTGTGTAAATGTAAAGTTCTTTTTATTTGTCCAATAACCTTTTATTGGGTTTTCAAGGGTTTTCAAACAATATAATAATCAGTCTCATGTGCAATTGTTCAGAGATCCCACATGACTTTACACCTCATCCTTCAATCATCCTCCTTACCCCCAACGCTCTACGCCCTCTCCCTCTTTCAACTGTGTTTACTTCCAACTACTTTATTAATTGGAGATGATCCTTTTAAAGTTGACTCATTTCTTTTATTTTGTGAGGTTAGCGTTCAAACTGTTGCAGCATTCTTAATCTCACGGTGGGTACACTTGTGTTTGAGTTACATCTCCTTTCGAAGAGCTTTTCTTATGTCTTAGGTCATAAGTAAATTTTTCATTAGATAAGAGCTGCCAAATCCTACAAGTACTTTTTCTTAAGACAAATCACTAGCTGGACAATGATTTATTGATTGCTAATAAAAGTTTTACTGAGTTTCTACTCTAACCTTCCTCCCGAGAACACTCTGAACTGCTCAACTTTGTTACCCTGAGGGCCAAGTTCTAAAGGGATGTGCGTGGTACTCAGTTTTGGTTTGGCCTCATTAGAAAGGATAGCCCAAAGACGTAAGTGGTAAAATGCTCCCATTGTTAGCCCGGTAACCCTCCACTGCTGTTGGCCTCCTGAAAAAGTCTTTCTTAAGAACAAGGGTACCCCGTAAGGTGAACCTGGGGTGGTAGTGTTTATTTTGAAAGAACAAGGGTTCAAGGGTGGCCTAATAAGGTCCTATGCGAGAGTATAGCGTAGCAATAATTCACGCTGGGGAGCTAAGGATGTAGGTACATATAGAAAAAGTCATCACAAGGATACTAAAATGTCTTAAAGCATCTTGTTCCAAATCTGCAGTCACTGTATTAATTAGCTTCATGCTTGATTTTGGCAAAGCCCTTTAGCTAGGTATTTTCACATCTCTTTTGGCATGGCCTCAGATCATTTAGAATCAGTTGCGGCCGGCATGACTCGCAGGTAGAGGGGCGGGGCGTGCAGGGAGTGGGGGAGTTAATGTTTTTAATGTAAAAATTAAAACTTACCTCCTGTCCTGTGTCGAGTCTCCTCTCTCTGCTCCTCACAGGAAGCAGGCAGCCTCCCTCTCCTCCCCTAAGCCAATCACAACGCTGCAATGGCAGCATTGTGATTGGCTGGGACTCCGACAACACAGACGTCTATGGGGAGACCGTTTTCTCCATGTTTGTAGGCTGCATGCAGCCTACAAGGAGAAAATGGGAGAGTGCCTATGACAAGTTTGGTTGGCCCCGGGGCCGATCAAACAGTCAGCTCCCACAACAGTAGGCAAGTCACTCCTCTTCTGCCTGGGGCAGGACAGCCCAGCCGGCTGCCCCCAATCAAACCCTTCTGCTTTCTTGCAGTGCGAGAAGCAGAAACATAAAATGGTATTCATAATACCATTTTATGTTTCTGCTTCTCGCACTGCTGGAAAGCAGTGAGGCCACGGTCCTCCACCCATGTGGAGGAGCCGCCCCTGTTTAGACTGCGCCACAAGATTTCTTCTTATAGATTGTCAATTATCCAGGCTTTTTCCAGAACATTTTGCACTCCTTTTTAAAGTGGCAGATAGATAAGACGCAGTTCTTTTAACAGAAAAAACTGACAATGTGTCTGCATAGTCCCTGAAAGCGGCCTTATGAACGCCCTGCTTTAGCAGCTCATGTGGAGGTTGCCACTGGACATGATATCCTGGAAAACACGACCTATAAACGGTTTTATTCGTTTTGTTTTGTATTCGGCAAACTAAAGCTCATAAAAGCACAATAAGGAAACTGTAGGTCAAGATTAAGAAGGGTGTCAAAGGCTGCTAAGTGAGCCACGGTCAAACAAAGACGCGGAGAAAGAAAAAGCAAACTGAACAAAAAGAGAGCGAAAGGTAAGAGGGAAAAATAAGATGAGAAAATAAAACAGCTTGGAGGTAGAAAGGGGAAAGGATACCAGGCAAAAGGCAAAAAGAAAGGGTGAAAGTAAAAACATTTGAAAGGAAGGAAAAGCAAAAGGATAGACAAAAGGAAGGAAGGGTAAAATTAACAAAGGAAAAAAGGAGGTAAGGATGGATCGAACAATGGATGGACTGATGAATGGAAGAGCTTTGGACAGAATGGGGGATGAATGAATGAAAGGATGGATCAATGTGTGAACTGATTTATAGAATGGTTAATGGATGGAAGAAAGTGTGAAATTATGTAAGAATGTAAAGGTGAACGGCTGCTTGAATAGATAGTGAATGTTGCACACTCCATCATTAGAGGTTTAGTAATAAGCGGACCTATTTACATTTTCTGGTTACTCCCTTGGTTCCTGAAATCTATCTTTTACCCTCTGTTGGTCTTGTCTTAGTCATAGTGTCAGTGGAAGAGACTGTAAAGATGGGTCCAACACGCAATGGGTAACTTCAAGTTTCCTTTATTTAAGATGGTTCTTGCACCTCAGCCTGCTAGTCCTAGCACCAGTCCAACTCAACAGTCTTCTTTTGAACCATACATTCCAGACATGGAGTTTGGACAAACAAGATTCTGTCACTGGAGGATGACAGGAACAAAGCATTCTTTCCCCGAACCTTACAATGGCTTAAAGACATAAGCAAAGGATGCCACACAGACGTAGCACCTTCTGCTGTTCGCCTCGATGCCGAGGGCCTCATACCTTCTGAAGCCAGATCCATCACATCTCAACATTTGAACGAGATCAAAAAATACCTTCCTCTTTTTAACCACCCATTATATTTTGTGTTTAGCTTTCTTCTTGATGCCTACACCCTATGTCCACTTCAACATCATGAAGCCATCAGTACTCTATTAATGGCACAATAGAAGACAATACAATTTTGTAAGGCAGAACGTCATGTGTTGGAGAGACCCTAAACATGGACGAAGATCTCTGCACCACATTAGCTAGCTCTATAGTCCTTCCAAATTGCATCAGACCCTGGCTTTTCTGGGTGGTGAGCTGCCGATTCAAACTCTAATTACATTCATAGAGATGACATAATCCACAGAACTGTGATTCTGATTATGAGCATAGACACTCCCACTGAGAGGTGAACTGCTACTCCCTATTGGAATTGAAGGGCAGTTGAGCCCAAGAGGTAAGGCCCTTCCTCAACTAATGTGTCTATATCATACCCTTGTCATTCATTGAATCATCTGACAGCAATGTCCAGGCATCCCATCTCCCAATGTAAAGTTTCTGTCACCGCCGTGGACTCCAAAGTTAGTAGTAAATTGAGGCTTCTGTCTCTGATGCTGATCATAAGCACTGATGCATTGAATCCTGGGCTTGGAATTAAGTCCTGGAATCTTGTTTCCATTTCAGCAACAATCCTCCAGAGGAAGAGCAATGCTGTTGGAAGTGGGCGATCGGCCTTCGTGCAAACTGATCTCCTCTTAGAGGGTGCTGTGTTCAAATCTTCAAAATTTGATCATTCAACTGGCCCGCATATGCGGTGGCGTAACAAAACCTCACTGGCCACGCCTGCAAGGTGAGGGACCCCCATTGCCCATTCTCTAATTGCTTTGCTGCTTCTGAGTGTTTTGTTTGCAGCTGGGCAGCCCAAGAGAGCCCTCTTAGAGGTGAACGGGATGCCCCCCACGGTGGGGTCTGCGGTGGACTCTGTTAAGCCCCTGCTCATATGCAAACGTCAACATTGTAGATGTGAAGGCATCAAGGGGGTGCATATGACAGAAACCCCACTTTCAACTCAAAATCCGTTAATAGGAAAGTGTATTGTATGTTTCACCTGATAACAAAGGATAACTGCATGAATACAAAATGAACCATAACTATATAAAGACATTGAGCTTCCTGCTAGTGGAGCAGTCTTAATTTCACTTTAAAAATAAAGCTTTATTGCCACACTGCTCAGAAGGATTTCACTGTTTAATGCCCTCAGCAGAGGGTGTTATCTGCTGTTATTTGCCTGCCCTCCAATTATAGCCCCACGTCGAAGGAGAGGGGGTGGGGGCTCCAGGATGGAGGAAGCAATAGGCAGCTGTCGATACCCAATAGCGCTTTGCTAATCGGGCTATTAGCACCTGTTTCCCTACTCTCATCCGTCAGAAGCAAACGAAGGGTGAACCGTCTGCTTCGTGGCGCTGCTTCCTGCTCTCGCGGAACTTAAAATAGCAGCAGTTGGAGGCAGGATTCTAAGCGTTCTGAGTGGCTTAGCCAATCACAACACTCTGTACACTCTGGCAATATATTTTTATTTTCAACACATATAATTGTAGTAACCTTTTCTGTTTTCGAATTGATATTCTACGTTTTGAAGCAATCTGGATCAGGTCCTGCCATCTAATATTCTAGACATGGTAAATAATTTAATAAAAATTACACATAATACAAAGCATGCTTCTTGGCGCAATGCCAGGCAGTGCAAAAGAGGGTCAGAAGATGAAAAGCCAAGTGGGTTGGCGAATACCAAAATGATTAAGACCACGATTATGATGGTTGATGATTGGTAAAATATGACGGGAATGGAAATAGCAGTTTTAACTCTACTGACAACTCTTCCGCTGTATTTAAAAGCAGATCCTCAACACGGTGTTAATATTGGTGGTGACTTTGTTACCACCTGTCACCATCAGAGCACATTGATACCAAAAGCTTTTACGAGTATTACTTGGGGGTGAGCAGGTTTACCCTTATGTCTCACAATAATTTGCTGAAATGTTTGTAATGGGATAAAATATTTGATACCTCCACTACTGGACATTTTTTATTTTTCTATTTTATGTGACTTATATAGCGTCTGAATCACCCCGTGCAGGGTATCTCTGCGCTGAGACTACCTGTGAACATACCAAAGAGTACTAGAACAATTCAGTTTTCAGAAGTTTCCTGAAGGCTAAAATATTTGTGCACTGGCGTATCTGTATGGGGAGTTGGTTCCAGAACGGGGGGATAGATGGGAGAAAGCTTTGCCTCCCGTGCGTGCCAGTTTGACACGGGGAGTACAGAGGAGTGCTTGATGGCTAGACCTAAGGGGCCTGGTCGGTGTATATCTGACCAGCTTTTGGGCTAGATAGCTAGGGCCCATGTTGTGTAATGATTTGTACACCATGTAATAGATTTTGAATGTGATTCTCTTTTTTATTGGGAGCCAGTGGAGCTTGTGGAGAAGTGGAGCAGAGGGTGTTCTGGGAGGGGCATTGCTCACTAGGCGGGCAGCAGTGTTCTGAACTATCTGAAGTTTGCTCAGGGATTTTTCTTTAGCAGCAATCAGCAGAGCATTGCAATAATCCAGGTGACTGATAATCAGTGCCTGGATTAGAGATTTTTGGGTTGCTGATGGCAGCAAGGGAAAACCCTTTGGAGGATGCCAGAATATGGAAGCAAGTCCTGGCTGTGACGTTTACGTGTTCCTCTAACGTTAGTTCCTGATCAACTAGCACTACCAGCTTTTTCACTGTCTGCTTTGGGGGCAGGGCTGGTCCTAATTCCCCTGGCCACCAATTGGAGGACCATCTCAATTTTGCTTCTCCAAACAGCATGATCTCGGATTTTTCAGTGTTTAATTGGAGGAAATTGTCCATCATCCACTGTGCGATGCCTTTCATCCCTTGCGAGAAGATGCCTTGTATATGTGGGTTTGATTTTTCAAAAGACAGTAGGAGTTGAGTGTCATCGGCGTATGAGATGGGATTGAAGCCAAGTTTCCTCAGTAGCCCTGCCAAGGGGGTGACATAGATGTTGAACAACGTGGGGCTCAAACAAGAGCCCTGTGGAACCCCCTTGGTGACTGAAGTGGTCTGGGAATGATAGGAACCAAGGTTAATAGTTTGTGTTCTGTTGGTTAAGAAGTCAGTCAGCCAGCTCAAGGCTTTATATGCCTATATCCTCAAGGCGTTTGAGCAAGACCTGGTGGGATATGGTGTCAAAGGCTGCAGATAGGTCGAGCAGCACCAAAAGCACTGCCCGACCACTATTCGCAGCCATTTGGATGTTATCAGTAACCTCCACAAGTGTCGACTCCGTACTGTGCTTTGGGCGAAAGCCAGACTGTGATTGGTTGATGCGGTTAGTGGATTCAATGAACTTAGAAAGATGCTTGTTTATTATGTTTTTCTAGGAGTTTGCTGTGTAGGGGGAGTAGAGAGATGGGGCGGTAGTTAGTGACGTCCTCTGGAGGGACCTTCGGATTTTTCCTAATAGGAATAATCTGTGCTGCTTTCCACTCTGTTGGAAGGGTGCCTTCTTTCATCGAGCTATTAAGGATTGAGCATATAGGCCTGGAAAGAGTATTAGACAAAGTGGCAGAGATATTGGCAGGTAGAGGATCTAATGGGGAGCCGGATTTGACAGTTTTTAGGAGGGAGTCTACTTCAGTAAAAGTGAGAGCAGGTAAGACTTCTAGGGTGAGGGAATCAACTGCAATAGGTGGTGAATCTATGTGTGGGTCAGAGTGGCGAGCGGAGACAGAGGTGATTTTTTGGTATATTTTTTCAATTTTCTGAGAAAGGGGGTTTGCGATGTCGCAGAGACTTTGGGATAGTGCTTCTTCAGTATTACATGCTCTTGGGTTGATGAATGAGTTTAGTATCTGGAACATAGTGCAAGAGGAGTTTTTTGCTATTTCGATCTGTTGAGCAAGGTGTAGCTTGCGAGCTGATTTCAAGTTTTTATGATAAGCCGCTAATGTACTTTTAAATCGTTTTTTATCTAGTGGGTTGTGCTAGAGACCAAATTACGGTCTATTTTTTTTGCAAAGGTATTTTTCAGTTCTATGGGAGGGGGAATACCACATGGGGCGTGAGTGCGTTTGCAGGAGTTTGACCACTCCACCCATAAGTCTTTTTCAGAACAAAGAGTAGTTTCCAGTGCTGAGGAGTTTTTTGACAGTTAGTTCCAGAGGGAAGCAGCTTGTACAGCAAAGACTCATCCTACCATTCTGAAGAAAACAATAACTTGGTTTTATAAATCACTTTATACTGTGTTGTTCAGGCTCTGTAAATAAGATTTGTTACCTTTATTCAATGTGTGTGCTCTGTTTACCATATATAAACAACAAAGGAGTGACTGTGATGAAGTATAAATGAAATAAACTAGTGAAAGTTAAATGTTAGCACCGCTGCGTGATGCACGCGTGATCAATGCTCACACACGTGCATGCACACAGCGAGAAAATCTCAGTCTCCCTATATAAGCCCAGTAGGTTATCTTCCGTAGAAGAAAGCCAAGGTGCTTGCTGGTCACCCGATGTTAGGAGGAGGGAAAAGAACCTTACTTGTTTGAAGGACCCTCACTCACCACTAGTTGGTGACATGCTTCATCATTGGGTCCCCGCTGGGGTGACCGAATGTCTCCCCAGCGTGCTACGAGGCCTGGCTACAGCGGAGCAGGATGTGGTGAGTGCAACAGTGCCCAAATTAGGAGGTGACTAAACGTGAATGTGCAAATGTGTTAATATTAAAAAATGCAAAGGTTGTGCCTTTACAAAAATCTTTAATAATGGCCAGCCTGCATTAATTAAAAACAAGGTGAGCGGACTCCTCAGGTTCTTAGTTAAGGAACCGGAATCCTAATCAAAAACAAGAGTTGGTCAACATGTTTCTGCTGTCAGGTTGCGTTTAGCTCAGCATTCTTCAGGACCTACGAAAAAGTCCTCAGGTGGTGTACGCGCGCTAAGGCGTACCCTCCTGAGAGGCTCTAGATGTGAAAAATATATACAGTGTAAAATATCCGGATAGTTTCCGTAATTTACCCACTACAAATTTAGTAGGGATATATAAAAAACTTCCTAGGAGACATAGTGGCCCCCTTTAGAGAAGACAGCCGCCGACAGATTAGGTGCACTGAGGGGAGCCGCGGATGTTGAAACAAACGCCGCGTGAAGGAGTCCCACGCTGTCTTCTCTGAAGGGGCGTAACTATGTCTCCTAGGAAGTTTTTTATATATCCCTACTAAATTTGTAGTGGGTAAATTACGGAAACTATCCGGATATTTTACACTGTATATATTTTTCACATCTAGAGCCTCTCGGGAGGGTACGCCTTAGCGCGCGTACACCACCCGAGGACTTTTTCGTAGGTCCTGAAGAATGCTGAGCTAAACGCAACCTGACAGCAGAAACATGTTGCCCAACTCTTGTTTTTGATTAGGATTCCGGTTCCTTAACTAAGAACCTGAGGAGTCCGCTCACCTTGTTTTTAATTAATGCAGGCAGGCCATTATTGAAGATTTTTGTAAAGGCACAACCTTTGCATTTTTTAATATTAACACATTTGCACATTCACGTTTAGTCACCTCCTAATTTGGGCACTGTTGCACTCACCACATCCTGCTCCGCTGTAACCAGGCCTCGTAGCACGCTGGGGAGACATTCGGTCACCCCAGCGGGGACCCAATGATGAAGCATGTCACCAACTAGTGGTGAGTGAGGGTCCTTCAAACAAGTAAGGTTCTTTTCCCTCCTCCTAACATCGGGTGACCAGCAAGCCCCTTGGCTTTCTTCTACGGAAGATAGCCTACTGGGCTTATATAGGGAGATTGAGATTTTCTCGCTGTGTGCATGCACGTGTGTGAGCATTGATCACGCGTGCATCACGCAGCGGTGCTAACATTTAACTTTCACTAGTTTATTTCATTTATACTTCATCACAGTCACTCCTTTGTTGTTTATATATATTTGACCAGGGTACAGGAGTGCCTACTCATGCCCTTTCTCTCCTGTTGATATTGACTGCTCTGTTTACCAACCATGGAAGGATATTGCGGTGTTTTTTTTTAACGTGTAGCCTTTTTATCACAGCATTGGTCAGTGGCATGGGTTCACCTCTCTGGACCAGAAACATGAATGGTTGATCGCTGTTTTTTTCGGTTGCAGAAGCTCTCGATCAAACACTGCCCACATCAGAGGGATAAAGCTGATGCCAGGGCATGACCTCATGGCAGAAGATGAAGGCTGTACCACTGGTGTGATCAATTTTCCATCTACCAGCAGATGGAGGTTCACACTTGATTGAATGTGCCAAATGGGGGGATACATAAAACATGATACTCTGGTAGAATACCTACACGATCTTGTGTGCCAGGGAGGAGGGTTGAGCCACCAGTGCGCGGAATATTCCGGTGACTTGTGGAAGGCAATACATGGTCTCTTGTGCAGGGAATGCAGCTTGGGCCACCAGTGTGGTAAATGTTCCATTCACATTTGGATGTGAGTGAGTGAGTGAGTGAGAGAGAGTGTGTGATCTCTTGTACAGAGAATGCAGCTTGTGCCACCAGTTTGGTAAATGTTCTTTGGTGGCAGTACAGAATTCTCTTATGGAGAGGATGAAGGTTGATCCCTCGGGCCATATTTATCATGTAGTGGTGTGGCACCTGCACCATGCAAAGGAGTGATTGCGTTACGCAATTACTAAGTGCGATTTATCAAGCCACCTAAGGTTTGATGAATCCAGAGTAACGCAACGTAGCATAAATCGCACCAGTGAGGCATTTCATGGGTGGAGCATGTGTGGTCCCACGCAACCACCCATGGATTTTGGCGTATTTCCAGATTTACCAACACTGGTACACCTGGGAATGAGTCACAAGGCTACGCCTGCTGAGGCGTAACGAGGAGAAATAATTATATTTCTTCTTGTTTCTTCCTCTTTTTATCTGTGCTGCATTGTGCAGCGCACAAAGAAAGAGGAAATGCCTCACCGGATTCTTTTTGTGCAGGAAGGTACTCCTTCACTAAACAATCCTGCTTCCAACGCAACATTGGCGCTAGGCAGCACATTGTGCGCCAACATCAGGAAAGGTCAGGAATTAGCAGTATATTGTCCAATACTGCTCCTTCCTGCCCTTTCCCTGTGATATCTTAACAAGTGTGAGAAATGTTCCCTGATCAAGCCCCAGTGTTTTATCCCCCCCCCCCCCCTTCTTGAAATCAGTGGTAAAATATACAGTCCTGCAGGTCTAGTCAAGCCACTCTAAGCACATTCCTACAGCAGCATTCCATTGGCAACCTGGTCTAATGTATTTGCGTAATTTCGCCAAATATTAAAGTACAATGAGGTAATCTTGAACTTCCTCTTGCCTTCTTCTAGTGTGCCCAGATGTGCGCCTCTCACTCCCTCTGTCGGACAGTTAGTGAAAAAGCTGTTTGAACTCCAGTTTCCTTAAAGTTTTGAGCGCACATCTCAGTTCAGTAGTCTCGAATATGGGCTTACTAAACATGTTTCACTCCTTTCTACTAACTCTCTTTTAGCTATCGATCTAACTTCGAAAATAGAGAATTACAATCTTTACATGTAAAACGAGAGTGTAAAGTTTTCTCTGTAATGTAAACGAATAAAAACATAATTTGCTTCTTGTATGTTTCAACAAATAAAGCAACGCAGAAGAATTAAAAAGAAAAACTACTACACCGACTAAGAAACAAAACTGTGCGAGAGTAGCATTGAAAGAAGGGGTTGGGTGAGACGAGTGACAGTTTTAAAGAACTAAAGTATTGAAAACAGAAGAACAATTGGAAAAGTAGGAACAGAAACAATATATTAAAAAAAGAAAGTAAACCCCCAAATTATAACACTGTTACAAATAAAAAAAAAAAACGGAAATAAGAGACAGAAATCAGGGGCTGATGTTAATCTACAGAGACACATACATTTGTCTGGAACACAAGAAGTGCAGAAATGTAAGCAGAGGGCTACTCTGAAAGGTCGGATATTGATTCTCGACTTCACCCCTTTACATTATTGTGTGATCCTGGACAAATCAGTTTGTCAGCCTGAATTTCCGAATTTGCCAAAGTGTGGATGAGGCCAAACACCATCATCCACTGAGTGATGAGTGAAAATGAAAATAGCACATGTGCCGTGTATAAAGATTGTGCTTGTCTTTCCAAGATCTAACCATCATTATTGCAGAGAGCTTGATGCGGCAGTGGGACCCAGGCTGTGTGTGCTGCATGCATGCTGGATGGGAGCCGGCGAGGCAGGGCTCTCTGAAAGCACACTGTGGGACGTGGCTGCGCACACCAGAAAGGAGTAGAGACCTACCTTGCCAAGCAGTTCTCCTCCGCGGCGCATCTAAGGTTGTACATGGCGGCCCTCTGCACGTATATGGAAGACTGGATGTAATACGGGTCTGGGACCAAGTCAGGCAGTCCTGCACATCAGGAGAAAAACACCCCTTGAAATATGTACAGTACAGATTGAAAAATATATGAAATAAAACAATCATTTCAGCTGCATCATCTGTGTTAGGGGACTCAGAACCCACTCAGCTGTGAGATAAGTGAACATATGCGGTTCTATTGCATTTGTTATGTGTACAGTGTATTGGCTGTTATCTGGATGCACGTTTCACGTCATCCATCGGTCCTAAGGAATGACAGAAATCAAGCTTTTCTTTTATGAGTTTGACCCTTTTCATTTCCTTCTTGCTATGAGACCTTTAGGAGACGATCACTTTGACTCACTCATACCTGCTGAGTAAGAGAGTGTATGTGAGGCAATAGGGTCACTAGAGGAGTCAATAGCACCTGGAACACCAAGCTTTAGTTTTTCTTAACTCAATACTTTATGAGTGGAGTCGTTTTGGTGTAATTGAATGTACCCAGCAGTACAGTGGTTTGGGTTTTACGACACGTGACATGGTGTCCCCAGTGACAGGGGAACCCTAGACTCTATGACCCACCATGCAGTTCCTCCAACAGAACAGATTTGCAAAGTTTCTTACCGTATTGAAAGTATCGGGTGCCATAGCCAGGCCTCTCCCTCTGCCTTGGTCTCTCGTAGGTGTCGTAATGGTTGTAGTAGGGGTTGTCTTCGGAGTACTTGTACGGGTTGTAGGGGTCATCTCCCACCATCATATCTTCTCTTGGCCTCAGGTTGCCTTCGCTGGTTCCATTACGCCCCAGAGAGGCAGCTGCAGTTTCTGGTTTTGAAGGCTGCGATGTCCCCAAACCTCTATGGTTTGTGGGGGAAGCGTCTGGCTGCAGCCCTTGACCCGCTGTCGAGGAGGCTCGCCGGCTGCTTCCTTGGTGGTGGCCAGCTTGGAACCAGTACCCTGCTTGCTGCGCTCTTCTTGCGCCAGGCTGAGATGCACCGGTTGAGTTGTGAGTCTGGTTCCCTGTGGAAGGGACCTCTGCTCTGGGTGGCACAGGTCTCTCTGGGGTACCGGAGCCGGCTAAGCTTGGAGCGCTTCTGTTGTTGCTGATCAGGACGATGGGGTGTTGGGGGTCCGCGGGGCCCTGCTCTTTCCTCCTGGGAGGCTTATACTGTGAGCCCAGGCTCAGCAAGCTGAACACTCGCCCATTGTTCTCCCACTGAACCCTTTGCCTCCACGCCACTGGGGGAGGGGGTTGGTGCTGGCAGTCCACATGAGAGATGCAAGTCAAGTAGAGGTACACTTGCAGCTGTGCCAGCAGAAGACCACGCAAGGCAAAGCCCATCTTCAATTGTCTAAACAAATAAAATCCTACAAAAGCAGCTGGAGCCCCACAGATAAATCCCAAGTAAAGGGCTCGAGGGCTGACACGAAAAAGGTAGATTTAAAAAAGCCCAGCATGTGTCTTTGTCCTCCTGAAGCGAGCACAGAAGTGAGGGCTGGGAAGGGCAGCTGCGCGCGGGCAGCCTCTCATCTTCCGCTGCTGACTTGTGACTGGAGGGAGAGGCGGAGGAGGGGAGGGTTTTAAGGATCCCGGCACTTTTGGCGAGTTCTACAAAGCTCCCTGGAAGGCGCCCTAATCGCTCTTCGTTCACGTAATGCTTTTGGAAACGTGCAGCCCGGCATTCAGCACATGCCCCCACCGCTTCTCTCTGCCCCCACCCCCTTAAAAAAGCACACGTAGGTTTCCAGCGTAAAGGAGCACATACCATTCATCTGGGGCGGACACAACGGAACTTTCCTGGGATGCGGACTCGCCGGGCCATTGCCGCCGAAGGACCGAGCCAAAATATGCACAGAGAGCACTGCGTTCCATCATCAGAGGGAAGGGAGGAAGCGAGACGGAATTGTGGATCTGAGAAACAAAGTGCCTGCTGCACTCTTCATCAAAACCGCGCCAAAAAGCAAAGTACCGCGAACGCACGGAGAACAAGCCCAGCCCAGTCCCCACAGAGACCAGCCATAGGGTTCTCCACTGAGCCTCAATAAAATGGATTCATTTTTTCATCATATCAGTTGGCCAAGAAACGAGATGACTCCTTGCCTAATCCTAGGCTGGGACCTCTCAGTGTCAGGGAGTCAGGGTAATGTGGGCAGAGAAGAGAGCCAGTATATAGCTAGAGTACATCTTGGACCAAAGACCATTTCGACCAGAATATTCAAGACAAGCATCGCTGCAATATACAAGCTATTAAAATGCTAATGTTCTATGAAGAGCTGGGCAGGCATGGGTACAGGGCGATGGAGATATGAACAAGAGGCTGGTGAGAGATGGAGCTCAGACGGGGGAGGCAGAGCCGAGAAAATACAGAAGCGAGATACTGGCTGCAAATGTAAAGGATGCTTAGAAGCTGGTATGGGCTTTATTTAGTAGAATCACCTGAAGCTTACGGATGACACAGAATTATCCTTTTTGAGTGGTATTCCAAGGGTGTTACCATCTGAGCTGTAAAGTGTGTGCTTTTTAAAGACAGCTACAATGTGCACTACATAGAGTCTAGTTAATACTAAATTTAATAATTTGGAAGCACTTTTTTAACATCTTAAACTTTTTTACCATTTTGTAGCAGCCTATCTTATAATGTGTGAAAGTTTAAAATAATGGCTTACATATTCACAGTGCTTTCTGTTCTAGACCGACCTGTAGCACTAAACCTACACAAGTCACTATTCTCTAATGCACCAACCAGGTTTAAATGTTGTTTATCTGTGGTTACATACACAGACCTCTGCATTGCATTAACTAATAGAGGTTTCATAATGTACGATGGTGCATTTCCCACTGATTAACTTAACTTGCACTTATTTTTAATTTAAGTTGGCGTTTTATATGTAGTTTTCTGAAGTGAAAGTCTGAAAATATGTTCCATAATATTTAGGTTTTTTAGCCACATCTTTGACCCCACTTCAACTCTCACTCACCCCACTGCAATTAGCATCAGAGTTACTATACTTTTTTTAATGCACTTCGACCGCTGCCTGGGAGGCACAGGCAGGGCAGGACTGGCCGTAGTGGCCACTGGGCTTTTCCCCAGCGGACCGCCAGGGTGGGGACCGGTTTGGTTACCGGGGTCAGCAATATCGCCCCCTGTAACAAAATTGCCCAAACTGGCCCTTGCAAACAGCTCAACAGCACCATGGGCACAGGAGACATGGGTTTGAGTCAATCCAGGTATGAGGCGAAACGGCGAAAGGACTAGAGAGACATGGAGCTGGGAAGTTGCAATCATTGTTGTATCATTCGGGGAAAAGTGTTAGCAGCATAAATCAGGGGAATAATTGCACATGGCTGGGAGGACAAAGGCAGAGAGCAAGGGTGATACATGCATAGCTGGCAACATGGGTAAGATCCCGGGGACACAAGAGCAAGAGACTAGGAGAGAAAGGCACAAGGCAACACAATTATGCCTTTGGGAACACACACTTGGTATCAACAGAAAATGTTAAATCATCTCCATGCTGCAAATCAATCGAAAGAAAACTCATCAAGTATCAGGGTCTATAAACCTACAATCCACACAGCGGCACGCGATTTGAGTATTTGCATCAATTGTTTTAGACACGCATTTCAGATGAGCCCAGCTTGGCCTCTGCCCTACCCCACCCTTCCAATGCATTCCGTTTACCTCTTCAGCTCCTCGTGCATCTTTTGAAACATCACTTTCCCACGAGTCAACCACAGCCAACAACACTGGCAACCCCTACACATGGGCCAACTCCTCTCGTGCCCACCATACTAATTTAAGACATAACAGATCCACAATCAGGAATTCATAATACCGTGAAGTGGGACACAGCATGTCAACTGTGAACATAGAAGGGACATTTACGATTAACCTATGGTCAATGAGCACATATAAAATAGTCGAAGAGTTGCAGACAGAAGGGTCATCAAGAACATTTGCACGGTTTTGTAGCTGAGAAGCACCTGATGCTGCTTCTACTGCAATAGACACTTTAGTCATGTCAGAACCAGATAGTTTTATAAGGAGTAGAGTCTAGGCAAAAATAATCATGCCCTGATGAATCTGTTAAACTTAAACAGGAAGACAAAATGTCCACCTTCCTAATAAGGTAATGCACGCCCTAAGCAATGTTTGTAATCCTGTACAAGGGCCTTCACAGCAAAGGAGACAGGATTTCCTGTTGACACATTTCTCTTTTGTATTAGCTAAAAAGTGTAGCCATTCAGCTAGACTCAAGAGAATCACATCTGCTCTTCCCTGACTGAGCAACAGAGCAGCGAGCCATTGCAGAATGAGGCTGAGCATCGCTGACGCCTGGATAGACTGACAAGAAGGAGGAGTCATTGGGTAGAACAGCTTCCACTATCTCCTTCTACCTACAAGAAAAACCTACAAGAAAAACAAAGCTGGTGAAGTGGAGCCCAGGTATGCAGTTGAAGAAGTAGGAGCCAAGGGAAAGGCCAGGGTCCACCCTCTTTCTCCTGATACCTACAACAAAAAGAAAGCGCCTAAAGTAGAAATCCAACTGCTACCCATTCGGCCTTCCTCAGAAGATTCCTTTAACTGCTGAGACAATGCAGGGATTCTAGCTTGACAGCACTGGTAGCACCTAGGCAACTTCCTCAGTTCCAAGGATGAACCTTTGACAAGTAATCGTTGCATCCCTACAACAGGCTCCTTTGGGAGGTGGTATATGTATGTGAGATCGGCCCTGGGTGAATTTTCCCAGCACAAATCTGAGTTCAAGCGAGCTAAGAAACAATAAGACATGGGAGACACTAAAATGGTGACACAGAGACATGGGCATATACAGAGACAGATACTGAAGACACAGAAATGAGAAGAAGAAAGAATCAAGACTTGGAGACTTGCACATCGGGACAATGAGGCACTTGCAGAGTGAAGGAGACTGACACAGAGATCTGAAAAGTCAGACACTGGGATAAGGTTGGAACATATCAGCTGTATCCCAAAGATATTGACTACCTGGGTCCTAATAATTCACATTAGGCCATACGCTTTGGAAGAATCAAGTCTGCAGACATACTGCCACAGTTTCACTTACAAGCAATCCATCTCACTATTTTTTTGTTCCTTTAATTAATAGTAACATCTAAAATAGAAAAAAACAGTCTTCCACTTCAGGAAATCTCCATTAAGTCCGACCACTATTAAAACGACAAACCCTACCATTTCTAAAAACAAACAAAATGGCCTGCACATGAGAACAAAGCTACATATATACTTTCTATAAACCTGCCAATGGGTTAGCAAATTCCTATTGGACAACAAACTCCCTTCACAGATATAAGAAACGCTAAAAATGTTGCAATTAAACTATTAAACTAAAAAGGTGTATAGTGTTCTAACTCTTTTATAGTACATTATTAAAAGGAAATAATTTTTATACATACGTATTTCAATACAAAATTGTTTTTCAAATAAACACACATTTTTACACACCTGGGGCATCCACAACATACGAATCATTGGAGGCCACAGAGGAGCCCAAGGGCCCTCGTGGCCCCTGCCACCTCCCCAGCCAGTACCCATTCGTGGTGCCGAGAGGAGGCAGCAATTTTTAAAAAGTGGGTACTCCGGTCCCCGCTAGGGACACCTACGACTGCCAACATCATTGGGTCTCAATGCCCCCGTGGCCCCAACTGGCTCCCCAGCCAGCACCCACTGTGGTGCTGTGGTAGCCAGCTCATTTACGTCACTCCCTCCTGGACGGGAACATAGTTTTTCTCTGCTTCCACTCATGCAGGAGCATAGTTGTGTTTCCCTGTCCAGGAGAGTTTATATTCCCTGCCTGCACTCTACCAGGCAAGGAACACCAGTGTCCCAGACCAGGGCAAAGGCCATGTGCGGAGTAGGGTTGGCAGACTACGAGGGGTTGAACGCAGGTCCTGGCCTCAGATCAGGTCTTGCAGCCAACCTCTTGCTGCGCACAGCAGAATGCCATGCTCAGCATGTGGTTGCCGTTACGTATAATAATACAATATTAATTTACTTTAAAAAAACTTAGAAATTCATTGAAAAAAACAAAGGTAAATGTGATGTTATCGGCAGTAATTGTTATTATATCTTACTTTACTTTTAAAAAAAAACCTTAAAAATTCCTTGAAAAACAAAGGTTAAAGTAACGGTATGGTTAGGTGAAAATTTCAGGAAGCGGGGAGGCGGCAGGGGTCCCCAACAAGAGGTCATGCCCTGGGGGATGTGGTCTCCCTGGCAATATCGGTCCGGGGAGGGGTGCCCCGCTGGCCCCTCTCCCATAAAAAAAAAGATGAAGGCCTGGCCCTGAGGATGGGGTCCCAGGGGCTAAAAGAGGACTAGGGAGGGGGGCCTCGCAGCCCCATCTGGCTCCCCAGCCAGCACCCATTGTGGAGCAGGTGGGAGCCGGCTCATTTACTTCACTACCTCCCCGACGGGGGCAGGGTTTGCTCAGAGGTTTTTGGTGGCCACGTCCTCTTTCACTTCCACTCTGCAAACATGCTTCCTGGGGCACTACTAGTTGGGGAGATAAAGTCCCCTTGCCTCCAGAAGGACATTGGGGGCCAAGAAGCCCTCCTGTTACCTCCTGTTCATCCTACACAGCAGAGTTCCTGAGAGCTGGTTGGAGGCCCAGCCCCCTTTCCCCACCACTCTGCAAACGTGACTGCTAGTTAAAAAACCTTAGAAATTCACAAATAAAAACAAAGGTTACTGGGACATTATAGTTAGGGTCAGATTTTACTCGTACAAAACCAGAGAAATTTAGCTGTTATAGTTACCTGAGTTAACTATAACTCACTCCCCTGCAATGCACTGCTTATAACCTCACATATTACATCACTCTTGACATGGTCAGTAACATCACTGATGACATTACTGATGACATCTCATATTACATCACTGATGACATCATCCAATGACTGTTTAAAAATGTTTATAAGTGTTAAATACATATACTAAAGTGTATTGGTGAATCAATGGGTGTGTGAGTGTCTGTAGGGATGATTCAGCGGGTGCATGACTGACTGTATAAGTGAGTGATTCGGCATCTCAGTGAATGTATAGGTGAGTGACTAGTTGTGTAAATGTGTGTATCTGTCTGTCAGTTGATGTCTAAGTGGGTGTATGAGTGTGTTAGTGGGTACATGAATGGCTATATGGGTGATTTGTTGACTGACTACCTCTATGGTTGTCTGGGAGTCTGTGTGGTTAAGGGTCTGTATGCCTGTCTTTATGGATGAGTGAGTAAGTGAGTGAGTGAGCCAGTGGCTGTATAGGGTACTGTGTGCATGTCTGAGAAGCTGTATGGGAGAGTGAGTGTCTGTCTGTATGGCTGTGTCAGTGATTGAGTGCATGCGTCATAAGGGGGAGTAACTGGGTTTGTAAAAGGTAGAATAGGTGAGTGACGGGGTATATGAGTGAATGAATGCGTGAGTGAGTGAATATAAGATTTGCTATAAGGATGAGTGCATGCTTCTGTCACTAACATTATAGGTGAGTAAGTATGTGTTACTATTTGTATAAGTAAGTAAGTGGATGTGGGTGTAACTGTTTGGGTGAGTAAGTGGCGGTGTGATTAACTGTATGGGTGAGTGTCTAGGTGTGTGAGCAGTTCTATGGCTGACTCATTCAGTGTCTGAGTGCCTGTATGGGTGTTTGAGTGGTCATGTTAATGGCTGTCTTAGTTTGCGAGTGGGTGTATGAGTGGTGTAGATCTATGAATCAGTAAGTGGGGGTGTAAGTACTGGTACGGCTCTGAATGGGTTTGTGAATGGTTGTGTGGGAGTGGAATGTGGGGGTACAAAAGATACTATAGGGGTGTGAGTGAGTGCGTCAGAAATGCCGTGGATGATGTCATCACTGATGTCATGAGTGATGTCATTTGAGATGTCATCAGTGACGTCACTGACCATGTCATTAATGATGTAATATGTGAGGTCATAAGCAGTTCATTGCAGGGGCAGCGATTTATAGTCAACTCAGGTAACTATAACGGCTGAATTGCTCTGGTTTTGTGCACTGCACACAGCCTTCCACCATGTACAGCACTGGATTGTTCCTGTGTCCATCCCACCGTAGGCTGCCAACCCACACTGCAGTTTGCACAATGGCATTTGACAAACCAGACCCCCATTTATTTTATTTTTAAATAATTTTTTGGTACCCGGGCTCGTTTGGGTGGCCTCGCTGGGTACCAGGGTACCAGAACTCACTCGAGGCAACCTTTTTGGGGAAAGTTTTGTGCAGATTTGTTAAATGATGCAAAAGTTATTAAAGAAACAAAAATGCCTTTTCTGTGGGATTGGGCGCAGCTTACCCTTGCCACTTAGGGCGGTATATCAAACATCCTAAAGGTATATGGCTTGGGCCAAACTGAGGAGGCATGGTGGGCAAAAGAGCGATGGGTTGGAATGCTATCCTGAGTGATTGCCAATGGTCAGACTTATTGCAAGCACTCCTTCGACCACCTTTTGTGTTTAATGGGCCACCTTTTGCATACATTAGGACATGATTGGCCTTTCACGGTGTGAAGCACTTTTGATGTAACGCGAAGGCCAACTTTCAGTGATAAGAAAAGTTACCACTTGGAGGTTGATTGAGACAGCCATTCACACCCGTATGAGCAACCGCACAAACCTTTGATTGATCTGAATCTGAGGGGCATATTGATCAAACTTTCACGAACCGCAGCACAACAAGCCACCTTGCTGTGCTGCACTGCGTGAAAGGGCAGGAATGCGCCCTATGTTTTTTAACCATTTTTTTCATTTCAGTCGATGCAGACAATTTTATATCGATGACTGTAGTCAGTTACGAGCTACTTCATAGTACAGGGACCCAGAGCGTCTAGGTACCCTTAGTAATGGCACAAAGCACTACAGGAGGCATTAGTTCAAACATTTTATAAATCAACAAACTTGTAAAACAATTACAACTGGCAGGTCATAACAGTCACTGACTGTCTAAATCACTGCTTGAATAATATATACGCTTGGTGGCACCTGTTGATGAAACCTGTAGGATCTATACCCAAGCATGATTACTGTAATAAAGTAAAAGTTACACAGAAGGGCAGTCCAATTACAGACATTATGTTCGAACCAAGGGGCATATTATCAAGAACGGTGGTAAAAATTATCGCCGGTTTAGCGGCAGAAAACCTCTGCTAAAGCGGTGATAATGGGCTTGATAATATGCCCTGGAGAATTCCAATAGAAGTCCATGTTCACACCAGAACATGGACTTCTATTGGAATTCTCCAGGGCATATTATCAAGCCCATTATCGCCGCTTTAGTAGCAGTTTTCTGCCGCTAAACCGGTGATAATTCTAAACGCCGTCCTTGATAATATGCCCCCAAAAGACAATGGGGGACATAGGGGGCGGGGGAGGGCTTGGCTGGGGGCCTTCACAGAGTGCAAGAGAGTGTATTGGTCATCACATCTCCTCTCCTATCTCGGGACATCTCCCCATCTATCTCAGGAGGACATGAAGGCTCCTCTGAGAGTTATCATTATACAGCGCATTCCTGTACTTTTCCTGCTCTGGTGCACAATGTGCTGTCTTGCGCCAACGCAGGACTCTTGCACTATGGTGCATGGGTGCCTGTGTTGCAGACATAATTGTTTCTGTGCAGTAAGGTGCAACTTCCTGCACAAAAGCAATCCTTTGAGGCCTTTTCCTCATAGAAAGAGGAAACAATGAGAAGAAATAAATATATTTCTCCATGTTATGCTCACCTGGGGAGGCGTAGCATTTTGACGCATTCCCAGGTCTACAAGTAATGGTATATCTGGCAATGCGCCAAACTCCATGGGTGGATGCGTGGAACACCCACGTTCCACCCATGGAACGCCTCCCTGGAGCAGAGTAATTCAACGCAGCGATTTGCTCTGCGTTGCGTTACTCTAGATTTGTCAAGCCGCTCAGGGCCATTCAAGGTGACCTTGCATGGCTCGATAAATCTAACTTTAGTGTTGTTATGTTATATGCTGTTTTATACTGCACTCAATTACTACCGGAGTATCCTGGCGTGAATAGACCGCTGGGGAACCCGTCCTGGCTTTCCCTGTGAAATGGTCCCTACTGGGTATCTCCGCTGACCCAGATCCACGATCCTTGCGCGTCGCGTCGGGAATTGAACCCTGGTCCCGGGCCGTCCTCTGTTCCCGGGGTCTGCCGCCTCTAACCAGTGACGATTCAGAAAAGGGGGTGGTGATGAACAGAGTGTCTGAATTAAGCAGACCACTCTTACCCAGTCTAAAGATCAGGGCTTGATCCATCACCGTTATTTATCTCACTGCACCATCCCAGCTCAGAACCTGGCTATATGCAAATCAGTCTGTCCCTGGCCCAGTGCATCATGGGAACAGGGCGGACTAAACTACCAAGCCAATTCTTCACCAGAAAGGAGACAAGCTACCGGGGACCGGTTTCTGGCATTTCAGCCGTCTTCGGCCCGGCTTGCTTGATTCCTGATGGTGCAGTGAGAAAGGGACTCATGTCTGAGTATCCCCTGCCACACCTATAGTGGCCAAAAACGATTCAGAAAAGGGGGTGGTGATGAACAGAGTGTCTGAATTAAGCAGACCACTCTTACCCAGTCTAAAGATCAGGGCTTGATCCATCACCGTTATTTATCTCACTGCACCATCCCAGCTCAGAACCTGGCTATATGCAAATCAGTCTGTCCCTGGCCCAGTGCATCATGGGAACAGGGCAGACTAAACTACAAAGCCAATTCTTCACCAGAAAGGAGACAAGCTACCGGGGACCGGTTTCTGGCATTTCAGCCGTCTTCGGCCCGGCTTGCTTGATTCCTGATGGTGCAGTGAGAAAGGGACTCATGTCTGAGTATACCCTGCCACACCTATAGTGGCCAAAAACGATTCAGAAAAGGGGGTGGTGATGAACAGAGTGTCTGAATTAAGCAGACCACTCTTACCCAGTCTAAAGATCAGGGCTTGATCCATCACCGTTATTTATCTCACTGCACCATCCCAGCTCAGAACCTGGCTATATGCAAATCAGTCTGTCCCTGGCCCAGTGCATCATGGGAACAGGGCAGACTAAACTACCAAGCCAATTCTTCACCAGAAAGGAGACAAGCTACCGGGGACCGGTTTCTGGCATTTCAGCCGTCTTCGGCCCGGCTTGCTTGATTCCTGATGGTGCAGTGAGAAAGGGACTCATGTCTGAGTATACCCTGCCACACCTATAGTGGCCAAAAACGATTCAGAAAAGGGGGTGGTGATGAACAGAGTGTCTGAATTAAGCAGACCACTCTTACCCAGTCTAAAGATCAGGGCTTGATCCATCACTGTTATTTATCTCACTGCACCATCCCAGCTCAGAACCTGGCTATATGCAAATCAGTCTGTCCCTAGCCCAGTGCATCATGGGAACAGGGCAGACTAAACTACCAAGCCAATTCTTCACCAGAAAGGAGACAAGCTACCGGGGACCGGTTTCTGGCATTTCAGCCATCTTCGGCCCGGCTTGCTTGATTCCTGATGGTGCAGTGAGAAAGGGACTCATGTCTGAGTATACCCTGCCACACCTATAGTGGCCAAAAACGATTCAGAAAAGGGGGTGGTGATGAACAGAGTGTCTGAATTAAGCAGACCACTCTTACCCAGTCTAAAGATCAGGGCTTGATCCATCACCGTTATTTATCTCACTGCACCATCCCAGCTCAGAACCTGGCTATATGCAAATCAGTCTGTCCCTGGCCCAGTGCATCATGGGAACAGGGCAGACTAAACTACCAAGCCAATTCTTCACCAGAAAGGAGACAAGCTACCGGGGACCGGTTTCTGGCATTTCAGCCGTCTTCGGCCCGGCTTGCTTGACTCCTGATGGTGCAGTGAGAAAGGGACTCATGTCTGAGTATACCCTGCCAAAACGATTCAGAAAAGGGGGTGGTGATGAACAGAGTGTCTGAATTAAGCAGACCACTCTTACCCAGTCTAAAGATGCAGTGAGCTAAAAAACGGTGTTGGATCTAGCCCTGATCTCTTGACTGGGTGAGAGCTTTCTGCTTAATTCAGAGACTCTGTCCCTCACCACCCCTTGTTGTAAATATTTTTGTCCACCCTAAGCGTGGAAGGGTATTCTCAGATGTGAGACCCTTGCTCATTGCACCATCAGGATTCAAGCAAACCGGGCCGAAGACGGCTGTAATGCCAGAAACCGGTCCCCGGGAGCTTGTTTCCTTCCCAGTGTAAGAATTGGCTTTTGTAGTTTGGTTTGCCCTGTTCCCATCATGCACTGGGACAGGAACAGACTAATTTGCATACAGCCAGGTTCTGAAACTGGGATGGTGCAGTGAGCTAAAAAACGGTGTTGGATCTAGCCCTGATCTCTTGACTGGGTGAGAGCTTTCTGCTTAATTCAGAGACTCTGTCCCTCACCACCCCTTGTTGTAAATATTTTTGTCCACCCTAAGCGTGGAAGGGTATTCTCAGATGTGAGACCCTTGCTCATTGCACCATCAGGATTCAAGCAAACCGGGCCGAAGACGGCTGTAATGCCAGAAACCGGTCCCCGGGAGCTTGTTTCCTTCCCAGTGTAAGAATTGGCTTTTGTAGTTTGGTTTGCCCTGTTCCCATCATGCACTGGGACAGGAACAGACTAATTTGCATACAGCCAGGTTCTGAAACTGGGATGGTGCAGTGAGCTAAAAAACGGTGTTGGATCTAGCCCTGATCTCTTGACTGGGTGAGAGCTTTCTGCTTAATTCAGAGACTCTGTCCCTCACCACCCCTTGTTGTAAATATTTTTGTCCACCCTAAGCGTGGAAGGGTATTCTCAGATGTGAGACCCTTGCTCATTGCACCATCAGGATTCAAGCAAACCGGGCCGAAGACGGCTGTAATGCCAGAAACCGGTCCCCGGGAGCTTGTTTCCTTGAGGAAATATAAATTTTATGGTCAAGTTGTGTTCCCTAGCGCGTACCCCACCATCTCCATGTACCAGCTTAAAGTGCATGTAACTTCCCTCCTGTGCCAGCTATGAAGACGCAAATACATTTGCGTCCAACGTTAACATGTCCTCTTTCAGACCCACCCTGAATGGGTCAAATAGTCCGTTCCTAAGTATGCTATGCCAACGTCTTTTTGTAGTGTACCTTACATGTTTTTCAGCTCTGGCAAGGTAGGCCCTGAATTTCTGCCATCGAGCCTCTTTTCTGGCTTCTGACTCTGAAAGCCTCAGCCCAGGCTGCCTCTGTACCCGTGAACTCTGACTTACTTCCAGCGCGGCCCACCGCGCTCAGCTCAGCCTGCTGCCTGCCAAGACTGACTATAACCTTCGAGTTATCTGTTCCGCTCCTCGAAAATGCATTCCTGCCTACTAGCTTCAGTAAACATCCCCCTCAGCTACAGGGCCAAAGGGCCGACCTGTCCCAGTGCAAGTAATTCATAGCCTCTGTTACCATGCTCCCATGGAAGGCCCCGTGCCCCCACGCTTCTCATGCAGACACTCAGGCGCATATACACGCATTCACAGTCAGTATAGAATAGCTTCTGCCCCAGAGACCTTTCCGTCCAGATAATATGGTTCCCAAACATCAGATATCAGATAGGATAGAAGTACGAGTTGATCTGACATGCCAGACTTCTGTCTCTTTCCGTTAGCGTAAATGTCAAGTCCCCTGCACCCTCCAGTTTCACGTCAATCACACGTCATGCAGCTGCGCGCGCATCCAAGCTTCCGATTTCTGCTGACATTGCAACATTTCTGTTAGTGCCACCCCTTTGTGACACCTACCTGTGACGTTCCTAGCACACACCTCCAGTTCACGCCTAGTCCACGCCTTCTGATTACGTACTAGTAACACGTGGATACTGTTATCTTGTCTTCTCTCAGCTGTTACGCCTACTGTACTGTTTTCTATGACATGAATTAAGTATATAAGCTATGTACTGTCAATAAAATGTAGCGCGCTCTTTCTATCCCTTCTTCCACCCCTGTGGTGGGAAGAACATGATATCTTGGTCATGACCATTCCTTCTGAGGAATAAAACCCCTAAGAACTCTAACACCACGGACTCTGGTTCTTTCTTTCCGACTTGAGTTATTATTGATTAAGTACTTACCTGCATAGAAATTTTGACGGTAAATTATATATTTACATCATTTTGGCGCCCGAATAGGGACCCCTCCCCCACCTCACGCGCCGGTTGGTGCGTTGCAAGCTATGTCCCCTGCCATCAGTTAGATGGAAACTACGCGTACCGGCAGGATTTCCTGCATCTCCCTCTGACCCACGGAGGTGATGAAGACTGCGATCAGTACCCAGACGAGGCGGTGAGGAATGCGGAGGATCCCGACCAGAGCCTAGCCGAAAGAAGCAAGGTCCGAGGTGTCAAGAGGCCCACCAGTTTTCCGAAGTTTTCTGAAGTTTTCCGAAGTCGAGCCGAGTCGAGTCCAGTCCAGTCGAGTTTTCCGAGGCCTTCTGTTTCCGTGCCTCCCGGTGAGTACCATTGCTGGGACGTATCTAGACGGGTTTGGGTACACAAGTCCGGTCTGCACTGTTTTTAGGCAGTGTATCTGTACTGTTTAGCAGTATATCTAGTATTCTGAAGTTCTGCACTGTTTACCAGTGTATCTGTACTGTTTAGCAGTACATCCAGTATAGGGGGTAGTCATATATGTCTGAAATGTTTCCATGTGATTAATGTCGTGGTATGAATGTGACCGTTTTTAGTGTGCATTATTGTGTTCTTGTATAACCAGCTATATTCAGTATTAAGTAGTAAGGATTGAGCACTCAGTGTTAAGTTAGCAAGATGCCGTTTTTCGACAAATTAAAGCAGATAGGAACTAGGAAAGGGATACTAGAGGAAGCAATTCCTATCCCCCCTAGGGACACTCCAGGAAACTTCATGTACCACAAGCATGGCATAGATGCCATATTATATCTAGAGTTATGGGCCGACTATACTAAACACCTAGACGAAAGACACAGATGGCCTGTTAACGGAACATGGGATGCTGAGTGCATCATGAAGGTGGAGGAAGCACTATGGAAAAAGAAAGCCAGACAATCTCAGAAAGACGCCATAGAGTTTTGGCGTAAGGAATCGCATAAGCGTGCTGAAAAAGCACTACGTAGAGAAGACAGATTTAGAGAATCAGAAAAGGCCCAAGAAAACGAGTTAGTCACCGAGGGGATCCGAGTAAAAACAGAGCAAGTAGACCGCGCACGAAATAACCTCGTGAACGGTATGTATCTGGCGGCTGAGGGTTCGCCTGAGTCCATTTCTGAAATACCGAAAAATCTACCGCCACCATTGGTTCCAACTAAAGTAATGCATAAGACTACTAAAGACATATTCCTGAATTCCTATCTAGAGGATGTAACACCCGCTTACACCAATCTGCCTGTCCGCGCCCTGCCTAACGCCAGGGACGGGGGTGGTAACCCGCCCCAAGATCAAATTCCGCCAGTACCACAGCAGAATCCTCCTGTTCCACCACCTCCACCACTTCCCGCACTTAAAGTTGATCTACCGAAACCACTTCTACCTGATCCTACTAAAAGACAAGTTCAAGTTCAGATACAGACTCCGCGGAGAGATGATGCCCAAGCTTCCGCCTCAGGGGGCGCGACCGGGGGTCTACACACCCCGCCAGTGACACGCAGGTTACAGCTCAGGGACTTGCGGAGTCCTTTTACGTTCAAGTCTCCCAGCCTTGACGCATTCAAAGAAAACCTTTCAGTTTGCAGATATGATCCAGTACCCGGTAAAGACGATATAATGATATTGGCATCACTACGGTTAAGATCTGCTACTGATTTCTTGCTGTGCTATGCAGGAATGAAGGACCGCCTAGATAGGATATATGAGTTTGTTCAGACAGGGAAAGACCCTGACAGTATTCAGGAGGCCATGGAGCGACAGAAAGTTGATGTTCAAGCACAGATACTACGTTTTTTTATAAATTGCCTAATAAGAGAACGAGACAGGCCTGGAACAGATCAGAGTGAATTAGATGCACTAAACAGATGGGGTCAAAATATAGCTGACGGAAAACATGACAAGGGGACTTGCATAGCCAGTATGTACAAGAAAATTAGAAAAACAGTGATAGAAATACACCAAAAAGAGAAAGAAAAGGCTTCCTACGAGGAGGAAGAAGAACTTGAAGAACCAGAAAAGACTACAGATACTATAGCATATGTAGGTAAGGGAACTTACCTTAGGAAAGGTATCCACCCAGAAAGCAAGAGAGTTTTTCTCTCTGCCTTAACAAACCCGAATTCTGCGGAACATCAGTTCCAGGAAACCGATAAAAGACTCAGAGACCGAGTGGGGTACCACATACTCAATTCGATGGATGAACAAGAACTAGCCCGGTCAGCCATATTATGGGCTGAAAACCCGGATATGTATAATGATGATACAGTAGCACAGACATTCCTGAACCTCTCCCCAGACGAGCAGAAATTAGCAGGTGCATACATGATGCAGCACCTCCTCACGAAATACAGAGACCAACATTCTGATCCAGGTCCCTTACATGAAACATTAGAAGCACTACTCATGGATAGATGGAGAGGTCTCAGTACCAAATTAATACAAATAATTCTAGAACAACGACATAGATATAACACTTTCATAAGCTCTGAATATGTTCCTGCTCCGCCCCCAGAAAGGAAAACGTATCACATGCAACGCCTGAGTGGCATTGAAAGTCAGAACCCCTTACGAGAAGTTCACCCAGTTATGGGTGAGGATCATCTCTTGAAACGTGTATATGTACACACGCCACTGACTAAATTAGAACTGTTAGAAATGAAGAAACTAGTCCCGAGCCATGATAAAGACCTTGCAGGTTTTCACAGAGAGCTTAAAGACATGTTACTGATGGGGGATTACACGTATGATGATATCATGAAAATGTTAAAAGTACTACTGCCCACGGGCATCTACGAGAAACTAAAGGAAAAGGAATGGGAGGTGGGAGAGAAAAAGATTGTATGGGCAGAAATAGAAGACGAAGAGAGCAAACGTGTCCCAGGGGTAGGCCTTGTGGACAAAACTAAAGCATTACCAGGTTTAATAGTACAGGTTCTGCCAAGATTATTGACAACTAGAAAGGAAGACTGGGATGCAATCTCAGCATGTAAACAGAAACCAGACGAAGATACTAGTGACTTTTATTCAAGATTCGAGAAATGTTTTATTATTAATAGTGGTCTTAAACCAAGTAGCGAATCGTACCCACATCTTTTTGTATCCAAGTTAGTTGAGAATTCCCTGTTAGCAGTCAAAAATCGTGTATACAAGGTTGAGAGTACATGGCAAGCAAATACGCCATCCCAGATGTTACAAATGTTACAATACCATCAGAATAGAATTAGAGAAGAACAGGATCAAGAACAGAAACGTATGAAAGACACGAAAATGAAAATGTTAGTAGCCCAGTCGGTCCATACCGACGGAAACAGAAAGGGTACGAACCAGACAGGTCACGCCGCAGGTCCCGTCAAAGGGACATGCAATTATTGCAAGCAGCCGGGTCACTACGTACATGAATGTCCAGTCCTGAAACATAACATAGCAACAGGTAAGACTAAAGAGAGACCGCATCCACCTAGACAAGATCAGGTCCAGCAACAGACCTCACAGAATGTACAGCCCATGCAGAACACACAGCCTATGCATGCTTCTTCTCATACAGCGCAGACAGTAGCGGTACCACAGCCCACTGCCACGACTCAACAAGTTTCCCAACAGATGTACCAGTATGCCCAATCTGCTTACCCTGAGTATCAACGATATACATGAAACAGCCTAGAGAGGGAATTTGGCTTGCCTCTTATTGAAATTCCTGTAGATCAAGAAGGTCCTTATGTACACAGTCAAGTAATGGGAAAAGATAGAAAGTTTTTAATCGACACAGGGGCAAGCCGCACAACGATCAGTCATAATGAAGTCCCAGGGGCACCCCTCTCAGGCTCACAGAATGTTTCCCTTGGTTTTTCAGGACAGCCCATTGTAAATGAAGTATCAGAACCAGTACTGTTGGCTGTGGGTCCATTATCACGAGTTACAGACTTATTACTTACAAAATCATGTCCAGAAAATCTGTTAGGAATTAAAACATTGAAGGCTCTAGGAGCTATAATCTGCTGTTCCCCGGAGGGAGTTAGACTCTTTCTACGGGATTTCAAGGGTCATTATGTTTTGCGAGAATTCGATGTCAGATTGAAAAATGTACCAGATCACCTGTGGGCAAAAGGCCCAACTGATGTAGGTTGTATGCATATCACACCATACCGTGTTACACTCAAGACAGGAGTTGTTCTACCCCGAATCAGACTATACAAGTTACCACCCGATGCTGTAGTGGCTTTACTGGAAATCATTGAAGAGCTCATAGCACAAGGAGTGGTCGTAGAGACTGACTCCAATATCTGTAATTCACCTATCATTCCAATTCTTAAACGTACCGACCCCAATGCACCGCCAGTATATCGGCTGGTGATTGATCTTCGAGAACTGAATAAATGTATTGTACCACAGTACCCTGTGGTCCCCGATATCTCTTCCCTATTGACTGCTATTGATTCAGAAGCAACGTTCTTTACTGTGATTGATCTCAAGAACGCTTTCTTCAGTGTACCTATTGATCCAGAGAGCCAATATCTCTTCGGATTCAGTTTAAATGGACAAAGCTTCAAATTTTCCCGCGCACCTCAAGGATTCACAGAAAGCCCCAGCATCTATAGTCAAGCACTGAAAAGACAACTAGATTGTATTCAAATGCCAGTTAACACCGCTTTACTGCGATACGTCAATGATCTGCTGATCACCGCACGAAGTGAGCCTGAATGTGAACAAGCATCACTGACAGTTTTACATTTTCTGGCAGACAAGGGACACAAGGTGTCTCCTTCGAAGCTACAATTCTGTGTTCAGCAAGTTGTGTACTTGGGTCACTTGCTGTCCAAAGTGGGGAGACAGCTCACTCCCGATCGCATTCAGTTAATTGTAAATATGCCACGACCCCAGACACAAAAGGAAGTGCGGGCCTTCATAGGCCTCACCTCGTACTGCAGACAATGGATTCCTCAATATGCATTTCTAGCTAAACCACTCATCCAGTTAACGACGCAGGAGGCAGCAACTTCGACTGCCCTCCCTTGGACTCAGGAACATACACAAGCCTTTGAGGAATTAAAGAAAGCATTATGTCAAGCACCAGTTTTAGCGACACCATGTTACAGCAAACCGTTTACACTTTTTGTTACAGAACGTGATGGTACAGCATTGTCTGTCCTCACTCAAGACCAAGCAGGTTCACATAAGCCTTGCGCTTATTTTTCTAGTACATTGGATTCAGTAGCCCAGGCACTCCCTGCGTGCTTAAAGTCAGTAGCAGCAACAGCATTAGCAATCAGACAGAGCGACTCAATTGTCTTAGGACATCAGTTAACAGTACAAGTTCCACACTCTGTAGAGGTTCTTTTAAACAGAACTCAGACTCAACACTTGACTATAGCACGACTGACAGGTTACGAATTAACACTATTCCAGCCACACATAGAAATCAGACGCTGCAGCATTCTGAACCCAGCAACACTGTTACCTACAATTATGACAGATCCAGCCCCGCATGATTGCATAGAGATCATTAATGCAGTAACAAAGCCCAGACGAGACTTAACAGATGTTCCATTGACAAATCCAGACCTGACACTTTATGTGGATGGTTCATGTATGCGAACAAGTACAGGAGAATTAGTGGCCGCATATGCCGTGACCACTGAAATCGAAGTAAAAGAAACACATCGTATTGACACACTGTCTGCTCAAGCGGCAGAGCTTATTGCTCTGACCCGAGCCTGTATTCTAGCCAAGAACAGAAATGTCAACATATACACTGATTCCCGGTATGCGTTCGGAGTTGTACACGACTTCGGCATGTTATGGCAAGAACGAGGTTTTTTGACCTCTCATGGTGCCAAGATCCAACATGGTCCCCTCATTCAAGCACTGTTAGAAGCAATACATCTGCCTTCAGGAATATCCGTCATGAAGTGTAAAGCACATACTAAAGTTACAGATTCTGTTTCCCAGGGTAACGACCTGGCAGATCAGACAGCAAAACATACAGCACTGACTCACACTCAGACAACTGACATGACAAAGACAATAGGACCGACAAATTGCATGGCAGTCAGGGATCCCACACTAGATGTTATCGATATTCAGACACATGCTACCCCGGAAGAAATAAAGAAATGGATTGAACTAGGAGGGATCCGGACAGATCAAGGTTGGATGACGAAGGGAAAATCTACATGGTTTCTCCCTGACTCTATGGTTCAAGTCATGATTAATACAGCACATAGTCCAGCACATCTAGGAGAAAAAGCGATGCTAGACAGTTTACAAAATCTTTGGAACAATAAACACTTACGAGCAGCAGCAAAACAGAAAGTGCGTACTTGCATGATCTGTTGTCAGTTCAATCCAGGTAAAAGCGTCCCTGTAGAGCAAGGTGGATTTCATCCTCCCGATCACCCTTTTGAAGTCCTCCAGATGGATTATATCCAGATGGACCGTTGTCGAGGATTTAAATATGTTCTCGTAGTTGTTTGTGCTCTGTCCCGTTGGACCGAAGCATACCCAGTCCCAGATTACACTGCTCCGACCACTGCCAGGCAGTTGGTTCGTGAATTCTTCCCACGGTACGGCTTGCCTCGTGTCGTGTATTCAGATAACGGTCAGCCATTCTCATCCGAATTAATGAAAGAAGTTTCTTTATTGCTAGGATACCAGTGGAAATTCCATTGTGTCCGACATCCCGAAGCCGCAGGCCTTGTAGAGAGGCACAATCAGACATTAAAGACACGACTTGCTAAAATATGTCAAGAGAAAGGGGTCGACTGGATAGTCGCCCTGCCAGTGGCACTGTTCTATATGAGAATGGTTGCCCATTCGAGATCAGGGCTATCCCCGTACGAGGTGGTCTTTGGTAGACCACCGAATATGTGGGGGACGCCCATTCCGAAGAAAATTACTGATGTTGATTGCAATATGTTGACAGATTACCTTGCCTCCTTGATGTCTGCACTCCAATCATGTCGTTCACAGGTTGCCGCAGCCTTCCCTGACAACACCGATGTAAAGCCACATGATGTCCGTCCAGGTGATATGATCCTCATAAGGAACTTCGACCGGAAAAGCCCGCTGGAACCCCGCTGGAAATCGCCAAAGACCGTTCTACTCACTACCAGGACAGCGGTGAAGGTTGAGGGCAGGAAGGGGTGGGTCCACATGAGCCATGTTAAACTGTGTAATGAACTGAAATCCGACCCAGGCTCATCCACCCCTTCCAAAGACTGTATCGAGCTCAGAGACTTTAAAACTTCCGAATGAGAGAAAACTCCCCAAGATGAGTACAGCCTTCAGTTCCGATCTAGCAAGTCAGACAGTTTAATTGTTTAAGTCCTCCCCTAGGTGAATCGGTTAAATAGTTTCTGACATGTATCCCCTAGATCGAGATAGAGAGAGAGAAAGACAATTCAAGAAACGTACATACTGTAAATCACTGCGTAGTCACTGTATAGTGACATTGTTAATAATGTTTTTTATAAGTCTTCTGATAATAGTTGTAAGTGTACTTCTCCCTATCTATTTCCCTATTTTCAAGCGTGAGCAATCTGCTTACAATGTTTCTGCTGAACATTCTTTTAGCGAGTTACCTCCACATGAACTCTCCTACAGACTTGCGCTGCGCAACAACACTTTCATTAGTATGCTACACCATTCCCATCAAACTAACAATGCTACAGACTGCTGGATATGTGGCCGACTCCCTCCCTACCAGAATTACAAGGGAGCTCTGCCCCTCTTTCCGTATCCGTTCACTCACAATGGCTCCTGTGGTGCATGGTTTAAAATAATTAATTCCTTAGATCCTGACATTGCTGTTTTCGATGGGGGCTGGGTTTGGGGAAACTTGAACTTGGTCCTGCTCGACGTCTGTTACCCTGATAAGGAGGGACTCCCCACTAGAATAGGAACTGATCTAGAAAATGAAGTGTATGGATTAGGTAATTACACAATTAGCCTTATGATTCTTACTGTTGAATCCGAAGCCGCACCAGTTATGCCCATTATGTCAGTATTACCAGTCACTGGTGAATTATGTGTCAGGAAGAAAGGTTCAGTACACTTAGGTCATAGTAAATGCACTACTGTGGTCGAATTCAGTGATCATGGAAAATCGTCCTTTAAAGCTATCAGTCATTCCTATTTTGTTTGTGGTCATACCGCATACATACGCCTACCTCCCGACTGGGATGGTACCTGTTATATTGCATTCCTTCTGCCACCTGTTTTCCTAGCTCCTCCTGATTACCACAGAAATACAAATCTAGTAAAGAATAGACCCAGAAGAGATATCCCACTTGTCGACTACACAGAAACGGCATGGGAACAGTACACCGATTTTAATAAAGGATTCTTTTTCTTTTTAGGACCTGTTCAAAATAGTAAACTAATACGCAGATTAACTAGAACACTTGAAGCAGTAGTGAATGAAACTGCCTCCGCCCTAGGTAACTTAACAGAAGAGCAGTCCGCCATGCGGGTTGTTGTCCTTCAGAATCGTCTTGTTATTGACGTCATCTTGGCAGATAGAGGTGGAGCCTGTAAGGTCATCGGGTCAAGTTGCTGTGTTTTCATTCCACAAAATGCACCATCTGTATATCAAGCTATTACACGTCTCCATAAAATTGTAAATCAGATACATCAGAATCCAGGCACCTGGACTTGGTCCGGTTGGTTCTGGACAACGTTAACCGCTTGGGGATGGAAGATCCTATCCTTCCTAGGCATTGGCCTAGTCCTAGTATTCAGTTGCTGCCTGTGCCTGCAGTGTGGGCCAGCGATTTGTGGACTATGTGCCACATCTTGTATTGAACATTCCAGTTTTCTCTCAAAGCGTAAAAGAAAGAAAGAAGAGCAAATGATGTTACAAGAACAAACTGATCGATTCATGAGGATCGATATATCATGAAGGGTCCCTAGGGAACAAGGAGGGAATGAGGAAATATAAATTTTATGGTCAAGTTGTGTTCCCTAGCGCGTACCCCACCGTCTCCATGTACCAGCTTAAAGTGCATGTAACTTCCCTCCTGTGCCAGCTATGAAGACGCAAATACATTTGCGTCCAACGTTAACATGTCCTCTTTCAGACCCACCCTGAATGGGTCAAATAGTCCGTTCCTAAGTATGCTATGCCAACGTCTTTTTGTAGTGTACCTTACATGTTTTTCAGCTCTGGCAAGGTAGGCCCTGAATTTCTGCCATCGAGCCTCTTTTCTGGCTTCTGACTCTGAAAGCCTCAGCCCAGGCTGCCTCTGTACCCGTGAACTCTGACTTACTTCCAGCGCGGCCCACCGCGCTCAGCTCAGCCTGCTGCCTGCCAAGACTGACTATAACCTTCGAGTTATCTGTTCCGCTCCTCGAAAATGCATTCCTGCCTACTAGCTTCAGTAAACATCCCCCTCAGCTACAGGGCCAAAGGGCCGACCTGTCCCAGTGCAAGTAATTCATAGCCTCTGTTACCATGCTCCCATGGAAGGCCCCGTGCCCCCACGCTTCTCATGCAGACACTCAGGCGCATATACACGCATTGACAGTCAGTATAGAATAGCTTCTGCCCCAGAGACCTTTCCGTCCAGATAATATGGTTCCCAAACATCAGATATCAGATAGGATAGAAGTACGAGTTGATCTGACATGCCAGACTTCTGTCTCTTTCCGTTAGCGTAAATGTCAAGTCCCCTGCACCCTCCAGTTTCACGTCAATCACACGTCATGCAGCTGCGCGCGCATCCAAGCTTCCGATTTCTGCTGACATTGCAACATTTCTGTTAGTGCCACCCCTTTGTGACACCTACCTGTGACGTTCCTAGCACACACCTCCAGTTCACGCCTAGTCCACGCCTTCTGATTACGTACTAGTAACACGTGGATACTGTTATCTTGTCTTCTCTCAGCTGTTACGCCTACTGTACTGTTTTCTATGACATGAATTAAGTATATAAGCTATGTACTGTCAATAAAATGTAGCGCGCTCTTTCTATCCCTTCTTCCACCCCTGTGGTGGGAAGAACATGATATCTTGGTCATGACCATTCCTTCTGAGGAATAAAACCCCTAAGAACTCTAACACCACGGACTCTGGTTCTTTCTTTCCGACTTGAGTTATTATTGATTAAGTACTTACCTGCATAGAAATTTTGACGGTAAATTATATATTTACATCATCCTTCCCAGTGTAAGAATTGGCTTTTGTAGTTTGGTTTGCCCTGTTCCCATCATGCACTGGGACAGGAACAGACTAATTTGCATACAGCCAGGTTCTGAAACTGGGATGGTGCAGTGAGCTAAAAAACGGTGTTGGATCTAGCCCTGATCTCTTGACTGGGTGAGAGCTTTCTGCTTAATTCAGAGACTCTGTCCCTCACCACCCCTTGTTGTAAATATGCCTCTAACCAGTGAGCCATACCACTCCACTGTTGTGTTGCCCTTATGCCCTGGGTTGTGCAAGGGTGGCGCAACACTATGATAAATATTGCCCCTAATGTTAAGCGCTGGCTGAATAACTGGATACTATTAGTTTTCACAAGCCACCGAATAATATGCCTTTAACCCATGCTCACAGCGATTTCATCCACGTCAGCAATTTTATGGAAATACGCTGCAGGGATGGTTCCCGTGCAGCTCCGCACGTCAGTATGAATAACACCTTTCACCAGAATCATTCACACCAATTTAATAAAGGAATGTAAGCTTCCCCAGAGGAATCTCTCGAGGAATTCCAGCGCATTTGGAATTCCCATGACTGAAGTAAAAAAGAAAAACTTCACACAAAAAATACAGTCTTTTCACCAGTAATTAGAAATGACCGCCCTTCGCCTCTGGTCTGGAATGTGACAGGCTACTGCCAACTTATTTTGGAATCCCAGTCTCCGAAGATCGATTACTCCGGACCCCTGATTGGCGTCTCACCCCACAATCCGGGAACGCCTATACTGCTCGGGACCTGCTTTTAGTTATGCATTACCATGAAATATTTAAGTGTCTCAAAGAAAATGTACACAATAAACCACATTGCACGAGCATTATTATGATTGCCCACGGTCTATGTTTAAAAACAGCTGTGAAGACATGTAATGGAAACAATGATTCTCCACAGTCTTTGGCAGTAGCAGGGACATAGTCGGCGAGTTTTAAATAAGTCATCTTGGGAATGACGTTATGATAGGTTTTAAAATCCAAACAGACTTCATCAAAGGACTCGCCCAAAACTCTTATTTTTAGTGATTGTTGGTGATGTAACAATGGGCAAAGGAAGACACGTTTTTCTAACCACTGGATCAACAAGTTATATCCAGTGCTTTAAATGGGAAAAAATACGTGTAGGTACTTATTAAAATGAGCTAGAGGTGTGGCGAGTGGGTGAGGCTAGGGGCGGGGCTAAGGGCAAGACATGATGGCACTTAATGACTTCTATAATAGTAGCAGCCCATACCAAAACACATGAGAAACAATATAGGTTAATTCATTCCACAAAATGAAAGCCAAACCAGATGATATGTTAACATTTTCTTGTTTTGTAATAGTTGCACCTTCTTAATGCCATACTGTTAATTGCTGTTGTTTGGCACAATACTATATATATTTGAGCACAGGAGCAGTCAGAAAGTGAAAATAGCCAAGCAAATAAAGCAACTCATCACAAGCCTCCAGAGATTAGATACCTTGTCGCTTCTATCAATCCATCAATCCATCAATTCATCCTTTTATCCTACCATTTACCTGCTGATTTCCACCATTTACCCTTTACGTCTTGGCATCTATTCAGTCTTTCATCCATCATTCAGTTTTTCACCATTCCGTCTGTCCACACTTCCATATCCAAACCTATCTATCTCCAAGCCTATCCATCCATCCTTTCACTAATCCATCTCTTTATTCACCCTTTCACTCATCGATCAATCCTTTCACTCCATTTCATCCACCCATTCACTCCATCCATCCTCCCTTTCACTCATCCATCTATCCTTTCATTCATCCTTCCTCCCTTTCATTCATCCATCCTTTCTTTCACTTATCCAAACATCTGCCCTTTTATCCATCTATCCATCCACCTACCCTCTCTTTCACTCATCCATCCATTCTTTCACTCATCCATCGTTTCATACCTCCTGAGAGCGTCTAGTTTCTTTCACTTTTCTCTCACAAAAAGCACAGGCTTACACATGCAGGCAAACACAATGACACACAAAATATTCAGGTATGATTATTTTAAACTCGTTAACTTCCATGGCTTCTGAATTGGCGCTGTCAGCCGACTGCCTTGATTCCTGTGTTCACACAAATGCACACTATAGTGTAAATGTGATTGACAGCACAGGGAAGGAATGGACCTTGCTCTGTGAAACATAGCGAGATGGTGAGCACCTGGACATTACAAAAATGATCCCTGCTGAATAGCTCAGCTGGGGCTCGGATCATGGCTACGGAAGCGGCACCTTGGCTGCCACAGACAGGTTCCATTTGTTCTCACCTGCACATGCAGCCAATGAGCCGCCCCTTTCATGAGTAACAGTGCTCTCCTCAGCAGTAGAGAAGTGCTGATACTCAGAGTGATAAAACTAAGAAGTGCTAGTACTCTTTAGAGGGGAAACGGGGTACAGGGGAAGCCAGTGAACGTGCTAGTAGTGCAGGCCGATGCCATGTCTCCCTAGTTCTATAACATGAAGGGTAAACCTTTTTGTCAGGTCACAGAACACCATTAAAGGATGTGGATGTATGTTAAGAACAGTACTGGGAGAGGCGGAATCTTCTCCCATATTTCTTATGCTGTTCTTCGTATGCGCACCTTAGGGACCACGAGCATTGAGTCTAGCATTCACCCACCTGGGCATCTCAACTAGTGTGGCATTAGCAGCATCGCTGTGGGTACAGCCATGTCTGTCTACTCTTCTGCACATGGCAGATCAGGGAGACAGCAATAGGCTGTGGCCAGTGGCTCCCCTTCTGGGCCTAAAAGGGGATAGTGATGGACGAAGCATCTGAATCAATCAAACACTCACACCCAGTCAAAAGATCTGGGTTTAATCCATCACCGTTCTTTAGCCCACTCTGCCACCCCAGTTCAGACATGGCTATATACAAATCAGTCCACCCCCTTTTGTACCGCTTTTGGCCGCCATAAGTGTGGCAGGGTATGCTCAGACGTTAGTTCCTTGCTCACTTTTCCACTGATTTCAAGCAAGCCGGGCTGAAGACGGCTGGAATGCCAGAAACCGGTCCTCGGAAGCTTGTTTCCGGTCCAGGGAAGACATGGCTTGGCGGTTCGGGCTGGACTGTTCCCATGAGGCACAGGGTCAGACTGATTTGCATATAGCCATGTCTGAACTGGGGTGGCAGAGTGGGCTAAGAACGGTGATGGATTAAACCCAGATCTTTTGACTGGGTGTGAGTGTTTGATTGATTGAGATGCTCCGTTCATCACCAGCCCCTTTTGTACCGCTTTTGGCCGCCATAAGTGTGGCAGGGTATGCTCAGACGTGAGTCCCTTTCTGACTTTGCCACTGGATTCAAGCAAGCCGGGCTGAAGACGGCTGGAATGCCAGAAACCGGTCCTCAGAAGCTTGTTTCCGGTCCAGGGAAGACATGGCTTGGCGGTTCGGGCTGGACTGTTCCCATGAGGCACAGGGTCAGACTGATTTGCATGTAGCCATGCCTGAACTGGGGTGGCAGAGTGGGCTAAAGAACGGTGATGGATTAAACCCAGTTCTTTTGACTGGGTGTGAGTGTTTGATTGATTCAGATGCTCCGTCCATCACCACCCCCTTTTGTACCACTTTTGGCCGCCATAAGTGTGGCAGGGTATGCTCAGACGTGAGTCCCTTGCTCACTTTGCCACTGGATTCAAGCAAGCCGGGCTGAAGACCGCTGGAATGCAAGAAACTGGTCCTCGGAAGCTTGTTTCCGGTCCAGGGAAGACATGGCTTGGCGGTTCGGGCTGGACTGTTCCCATGAGGCACAGGTTCAGACTGATTTGCATATAGCCATGTCTGAACTGGGGTGGCAGAGTGGGCTAAAGAACTGTGATGGATTAAACCCAGATCTTTTGACTGGGTGTGAGTGTTTGATTGATTCAGATGCTCCGTCCATCACCACCCACTTTTGTACCGCTTTTGGCCACCATAAGTGTGGCAGGGTATGCTCAGATGTGAGTCCCTTGCTCACTTTGCCACTGGATTCAAACAAGCCGGGCTGAAGACGGCTGGAATGCCAGAAACCGGTCCTCGGAAGCTTGTTTCCGGTCCAGGGGAGAACCCTCGAGTAAACAGACCCCAGGGATCGGAACCCATACGAGTCAAGTCCAGGAATGTCGGGCATTATGAAGAAATAAAATTCCCGCCCCCTCAATGACTCCTCATCTTAAAGGAGAACAATCTAAAATAATCATCGCAATCCCCTGCTAACTAAAAGAATAATTTAGAAAGGTGGTGCAAAAAACAACACACTGGTTGTCCTACGCCGTGTGCTAAGATGACTCCGACTAATTGGTTTGGTTGAATTGACACAGAGTGTGAGGTCCTGATGAGAACTCATAACATATGAAGAGTTCGAAACGCGTAGACCCTGTATTGTATCATGCCATAAGAATGTCAAAGAAATTATAAATCTTTTGTGAAAATTTACAAGTAGGTTCTAAGAAGTATCTATGGCATCACTGTTATATGATTTAAATTGAATTCTGAATAACTGTTAATTTGTACCCTGTTTTGTAGAGTATGCTTGAGAGTGTCTGATTGTGATTCACCACTGAGTGTATGTGTGAATGTTAGTAGGGGAGTGTTTTAAGTGTATATAATGTGTTTCATATTTTGTATGGTATATGTTTTTTCAAACTGAAAAATGATCTAGAGAAAATCAAAAAAACTTTAATGAAGTAATAAATCAATAAAATAACAGATTGATTCTAGAGATATAGATCCCCTCACGTTTTGTTCAAATCGATGGTGAGTTGTTGATATCGTGTGAAATAATCAATGGCAGCATTGGTGCTTTTTTTGTTAATACATTGGACTGTTCCCATGAGGCACAGGGTCAGACTGATTTGCATATAGCCATGTCAAAACTGGGGTGGCAGAGTGGGCTAAAGAACGGTGATGGATTAAACCCAGATCTTTTGACTGGGTGTGAGTGTTTGATTGATTCAGATGCTCCGTCCATCACCACCCCCTTTTGTACCCCCCCTCCTTCTGGGTCTGGCAGTATTAATCTGTCATTAATACATGTTGGTAAAAGCAGGTGGTGACTTGCAATGTAGTGAAAGTGAACAGATTATCACTTAGAAAATCAGCGCCTGTCAGTCTGTAAAATCTGTGCCTTGTAGTAGACCTCTCGCCTCAAGAACAGGGGAACTCAGACCTATTGAAATAAGGTCACAAATATGGAGTTTTAACAGAAACCAGGCTGCCTCATTCAGCACTGCCTGAAGTCTGTAAGTGAGGACTTTGGAAGCATAGTTACCAGGAAAGGTCTGGCACAAAGAGGTCAAATAACTCTAAAAAAAAAGCCGGACCCATTTTGGAGACAACATACAAATGCAGGGATGTGGCATACATGTTTAAAATCTCGTAACCGATGTTTCCTAATGGAGGAGGATACGGATATTGTCAGTATAAACGCTGGCAAAATGGCTGTGTGCCTTAAGGAATCTGCAGCCATCTGTATGCGACCTACATGGTACGAGTTCGTATCCCTGCAGGAGCAACTCAGATATTCGTCCTTTTCAGGTCACTAAATTGAATATCTATTAACGTGGTAATAGTAACACCTATTACTTCTAGCGCTGAGAAAAGCTACAACAGATACAGGCATTTTATCAAGGTCTTTGAATACACTAATCAAGCAGGGCAACAAACGATGTTAGTTTTATGATGCAGTTAGAAAGCTTTTCCTGCTTGCAAAATGTTTTATAAAGTTTTGTTTAGCAATAGATATGTGGATGGTTAGAACCCTGGGTAATACCAACTGCGTTTGGTGGATACGATTGTGCCACCTACGGATTGCAGTGACTTCTACTACAGCTGCCATTTTTACATTAACGCTTGTATTGAGTGGTATCATCAGCACATCCAGGCCAAAACACTTTATTATAATTAAGGCTCCCAGTTCTCAGTGTTTACAGATAAATGCAGAGAGAAAAAAATGTGTTTCCTGTGTACTTTTTATTTTGAAAGTGGAAAAATACAGACAATTAAGCTACTTTTAAGTGAATCTCCATGCTATCTTTGATGAATTCCAAGCCAGCTGATGAGAAGATAGATGGCATGGGGGGCTAAAAAAGAGGATGAGATATACCTAAATAACAGCATACGTAAACATATATTTAAAGTACAATGCTAATATTGATCTGTGGGTGTAGTGTTATGTTATATTTGATGGCTTAATTTGCTAAAACCCGACAAGCATTAAAGTAGGAATGCCCGTTTATCAGTTACATACACATACATTTTAGAATATTCAATTTTACGTATAATTTATTCACAAAAGAAAAAAACAAATATGGAGGAGTACTAATAAGATGAGCAAATTATAAATATGGATAAATACTGACAGGAATGTTTAAAACAAATCATACAACCAGGACCCATATTTATAACAGATGATAGAAGGCCTATTTAACATAAATTCTCTGTAAGACTGTGAACCTGCAGATATAAAACCCCAATCTAAAGAAACTCTCAGAAACAAATTCATTAAACTAGAAAAATTACAGAAACATAAATTGTCCAACTGGGGAGATACAACCACGTTGAAAAAATAACAAAAAACACAAAAAGTCCTATGGGGACTATGCATTTTGATTTTACCCACTTTAACGATCTTGATGCAGACATCCCTCATGGAGGGGAAGATAATCTTCACAACACATCATATATTCAGTCCACCACCTTATGCTACCATTTCCGCACCCACTAGTTTTTAATACTGCTATAGATAAAATAATAAACCGAAACACAGACAGACTTGTGAGAATCGGCCAGTATCTCCCTTGGCAACAGATTTGTTTCAAAGAATATTTGCTACTTAACTAGTTGTAGCTAGAACATCACTGCAGTGCCAACTGTGGATACATGAGCAATACAAGAATACAACTATACAGTAAGGAGATTTTAATAAAGGTTGGGGCACTGAAGTCTATTGAAAGCATCATTCAGAAGTCCTGTCTACTCGTTATGACTCAATATTTCAAAATATCAAAATTCTCTGTAAGAGTGATTCCTAGCTGAAATCTGTTCTTTAGACAAAAAAATGATCAAATCATAGCTTTCTAAAAAGAGAACATGTAATAGGAGAAGAGAGGTGTAACGGTTTGTGTGAGTGTAATACATATAAAGATTCTTGTAATAAATGGCATCTATTTGATACCATTCCTGGGATTTGTATACCCCAGGTTGTTGCATGCAGGTTGAGTTACCATGCAAGTGTTTGGCTTCAAACCATAACACACACACACACACACTAAAAATGTATTCATCCTAGCTCAGGGATGCCGCCATCATGACACCAGTGGGGGTCATGTGACAAACGATGTACAACTTGCAGTGGTTTTCATAGCAGGAGTGGACCAGGCACCTGGCAGGCATGGGCAGAAAGAGTTGGAGGTAAACGAAGTAGGAAATGGTGTTGGCCAGCAATTTCTATCAAACCTTTATAGGAGTTATTCAGTATTTTACAGAGTTTAGAGTTCTTATTAAATTATATATATAGAAATGTTTCTTCAAATGACACTTTTGTAAGTACATTTGATCTGCCTTCTTAATCAAAACCTGGAAAATTGTAGTTATTGGTCCACGCTGAGAATAACAAATAATTGTCTGATCCTGGACACAGTGTACATACTAAGGCTTGAAAATGTCCTGGTCACAGGCTAGAATGGAAACATAGGCCCTTATTTATGAGGCCTTGCGTCAGTTTTGCGCCGCCGGTGCGTCACTTTTTGTGACTCACCAGCGGCATAAAATATGCGCCTTGTTGCGCCATATTTAAAAAATGACGCATCTAGGTAGATGCGTCACTTTTTAAACCCCTGCGCCACATTATACCTGCGTCAGGTATAATGTATGCAGAGGGGGCGTTCCCCCGCAAAAAAGCCTAGTAATAGTGACGCAGTGAAATCTATGAGATTTCACTGCGTCACTTTTAGGATGCTGTTGCGTCAAAATCTTGCGCCTGCCTCACAGCAGGCGTAAGACTGACGCAAGCCCTTTCACATGGGGCTTTCCCCATGTGAAAGGATGCATTGCTGGAGTTGCGTCACTTTTGTGACACACTCCAGCAATGCGTCACTTTTGCGCTTACAGATACGTCAGAAATACTGACGTATCTGTAAGTCCTTGCGACATGATGCATCATACATTAACTATCACGCATCATTGGTGTCGCAAGGAGTGCGCAGTGAAAAGTAACGCATCGCTGTTTTCACGCAGCGATGCGTCACTTTTCATAAATGAGGCCCATAGTCTCCCTGAACGTTTTCCCTTTTATGTCCCGTTGCTATCATTGACTAACCTCAAAGATAAAGGAGGATGGGGCCTACACATCTCTGCTATTGACAAAGCTAAATTTGGGGCTAGAGGTTTAAACGTTAGCTAGATAGTTGGGCCACTGCAAAATTGCGTATTATCAATAGATGCTTCAGTCAACATTTTTTTGTAGGGGTGGCAATGGCCTACGGTGCGGAAGTAAACTTACAGGTCAAGACAGCAAGTAGAATTGTTCTGTTTGAAAGACTATTTTGAAAAGAAATGCAGCATTTACCTTAGGGAACATTGATAGTTGCTCTAGAAACAGATCTAGGACAATTGGGGATATCCTATCAAACAATGACGTCTCAATTGCTCTAATATTAAATAATAATAAAGGGGCTTATAAAGCGCTTGGTGACGCCATCCCGGCGTGTCCCCGCGCTATGGAGAGAGAGGCAGAAAGGCAATGACCGGTCTACTGGGTGAACAAATGTGTTTTTAGAAGCTTCCTAAATATAGTGTCAGTCTTGGCCAGTCTAATTGCGGTAGGAAGAGTGTTCCATTGGTTGGCTGCTAACACTCGGAAGGAGCGTCCTCCCATTCTGGCCTTCTTTATACGAGGTACTTTCAAAAGACCCATGCCCATGGAGCGAAGTGCTCTGTTGGGCTGATAAGGGATGGCTAGGTCCATCAGATATTCAGGGGCTTTCAAAACGGTTATCCTATAGCAAATTAAAAGTGCTTTAAACAGGATCCTTTTTTTATAGGAAGCCAATGAAGGGCAGATAGAGTGGGTTTAGATGCCGTTCTTTTGGGGAGTCTGAGAACCAGTCGTGCTGACGTATTTTGTAACACCTGGAGCCGCCTTAGGTTCTTCTCAGTAGTCCCTAGTAGCAATACGTTAGCATAATCTATGCGGGAGGTGACTAATGCTTGGGTCATGGTGCGTCTAGCCTCCAGGGGCAGAAGGTCCAGCGTACGGTTTAAGGTCTTCATTATCCCAAAGCATTTCCCTGCAACTTTGTTAACGTGGTTCTCAAAAGAGAGTTTGGGATCCACCCAGACCCCCAGATTTTTTGCCTCCCTGCCAGGGATAGGTGTAGGGCCAAGGCAAGGAGGCCCTGAGTCCAACTGGTATCCTTTCCCCCTATCACTAGAACCTCAGTTTTTGAGCCGTTGAGCTTCAGGCAGTGTTGGTTCATCCAGCCTGCAAGCTCCTGCATGCAGGCTTTGAAATTGGCCGCTGCTAAAGTGGGTGTCTGTGATAGGGAGATGAGCAGTTGAGTATCATCGGCATAAGATACTAATTCTATGCCGTATGATTGGACCACATCTGCCAATGGGGCCATATACAGGTTGAACAGGGTGGGGCTCAGGGCAGAGCCCTGAGGCACCCCCTGTTCTAAGGCTATGCTATCTGAAAGAAACATGCCTCTCTGAACCTGGAAGCTGCGGTCAGATAGGAAGGCTTTAAGCCAACCCAGTGCCGCCTTGGTGACCCCAGCACTGCTCAGACACTGTAGCAAGATGGAATGGGCCACAGTGTCGAACGCAGCGCTGAGGTCCAGCATAATGAGAGCCATAGTATGACCTTCATCCGCTCCAATCCGCAGAGTCTCGGTCGCTCGCAAGAGGGCCGTCTCGGTCGAGTAGTTCTTCCGGAAGCCAGATTGGGAGCTGTGCAATGCTTTATTAGCTTCTAAGTGATCCATGAGCTGTGTATTGGCTATTTTTTCAGTCACTTTAGCAAGGAAAGGTAGGAGGGAAATCGGTCTTAAGTTCTCTAGAAGGTCCTGGCTTACATTAGGTTTCTTTTTTATTGGCAGCACTATAGCCTTCTTCCAGTCTCCCGGAAGGGAGGCCGAAGAAAACGATAGTTGGATGATGTGTCTAAAATAGGGCTCCAGTACTTCTAAACTAGCAGTCAGTACTTTAGGAGGGGCCGGATCTCGAGGGGAGCCCGATTTAACACCTTTGCATACATTTACCAATACATCAGGTGGCGGGACCACAAAGCTATGTAAACCAGACTCCGTGGGACTGACCTCTCTGTCTACCCTGAGATCATGGCTAGCGGTCAGGCTTCCAGAGAAATTTGCATAGATGTCCGAAATTTTTCCAGAGAAATATTTCGCGATACTATTGCAGGTTTCCACTGAGTCGCTAGATGACCTATTATCATTTGAGAGTACAGAGATCTCCTTATAGATTTTAAAAAGCTCCTTAGAAGAGTTCTCTGCCTCATCAATCCGATTTTTATAATGGGCGGCTTTGGAGATGCGAACTTCTCTGTAATACTCCCTTTGCATTTTTTTATATTGTACCTTAATCATTGGGCAAAAATTAACACGCCATTCACGTTCCAGCTTTTTGCAGCCAGATTTGAGCGTTTGAAGTTCAGGAGTATACCACGAAGTAGTTTTCCTCGTGTTTTTGGGGTTACTCCCATTACGAATAGGATCGGTTTTATCAAGGGCTCCTAAAATGCGGGTCTGTAGGTGACTGTACGCAGTTCCACAGTCCATGCCTCCTATCGGACCTCCTATTGTGAGAAGTTCATTGAAGGTAGCCTGAGAAAAGGATTTCCATTTCCGCCGCATGTACCGCTGCTCAGAAACTTTTTTTGAGTCATCCTCAGATGACTGAATGCAAAAAGGAATGACAAAATGATCGGACCAGGGGACCGGAAACGGGATGGAGGATTGTACTCTGCAGTGATTTCCAAAGATGGGATCCAGGAGGTGCCCAAGTCTGTGAGTAGGGTCCTGATTTATGAGATCAAGCTGTAAGGAGTGGAGTTCGGACCTAATGTCGCTTGCTCCCTATCCAAGGGGTCATCAAAATGGGCATTCATATCGCCGAGCACAAGAAAGCTCTTTTTCCTAATCGCATGGTGAGCGGTGACCTCCAACAGGTTAGCAATAAAGTCATACATCCTGCCCGGTGGTCTGTACACAAGGATGCCTGAAAGGGAGGTTTGCGGTCCCATGTTTAAAAACACCGGCTTCACAGTGGTCAATATTCACAGGCAGTAGGGTGCATTGCATAGAAGTTTTTGTAGCAATAGCAATACCCCCTCCCCTGCCATCCTTCCTGTCTAATCTAGCAAGGGAGTAGCCAGGGGGCATGGCCTCTATGATGTCAGGATCAGAGAGTTCTCCCAGCCACGTCTCGGTAAAAAAAAGCATATCAAATTCCTCGTCCTCGAGAAGATGATAGATTTGAATACTGTGTTTCTAAACTATCTGAAACAACAGAATGTGGACAACAAGCTGATGGCACTATTCTACTTTGATTTCCAGAGAAAGAGTTATAATTCACATGGGAAAAAGACAACACGCATTGGCAAATCCAATAGGTCTCAGCAATCCGAAAGCTATAGGCATTGGCAATGTACATGTATTTGTGTACGGCTCTGGGGCTGTTTGCATTAAAAAAACATAAAAACATTAACATTGCCAACATCTATAGCTCTCAGACTGGCGAGACCTATTGGCTTTGCCAATGCTTGTTGCCTCTGCAAGACTGTTCTAATAGTATTGATGAGTGATTTATGATACATTCTCATTGTGATAATTGACCGGTCACCCTAACCATGCACCCTTGCATTTGACTATGGACGTGCAGCTGGAGTGAACTGCAATCACATCATGATTATGTCCTCCAGAAGCTTCATTTTTGCAAAAGTAAGATTCTGTGCAATGTAATATAGAACAATACATATCTAACAGCAATTGTGTAAGTGCCACACCTTTGGCTTGCGCTATTGCATGCCCATGGTGGTAAGGCTGTGATGGGTAAAAACACCTTTTACAGCCATATTATGAAAAAGATTAGTGAAGGTGGTAATGTATGGCAAGAATATGTGTACAGCTTTATTGTGTTGTGTTGTTTTTTGTACTGTATCAGTGTATTGTGTTGTTGCTGTATTTTACTGTTGTGGATGTGTTTCATTCTGTTTCGACTGTTTTGGTGTGTATGATTTTTTTTGTTATTTTGATTTGTGCTCTGCTATTTTATTATGTTTTGTTTTGCTTTATAATTACGTTAGAGACGTTATCACATGATGCTGCATTGCCAGCTAAAAGCACCACAATCCTTTGGATTTAAATGCCCAACATCCACTTGTCACAGAACACAGTGGTAAACTAGCACCCCTGCTCTTTAACCATTTAATAAACAATTCAACCCATCTCTATGGCAGATTAATTGTTCCAGTGCTCTTTTTATCTGGTAATGCTCACCGGGAGTGATATTGCATTGGCAATTGATTTTGAAATGCGTATCTTGTATTTTTATATACTCTTGTACTTAAAGTATACACATATTAGAAACATCTTTTTACTAAAAATCCTCATGAATTGCAATGTTATTTTAAAACGTACAGAAATCAGGCCTATGTGGAGCTGGACAAATTCTTTCAAAGTAAGGAAACATACATCTCTATGCTTCAAATGAAACATAGAATGCAACACATAAGAAGAAATATATTATTGAGCACTATGCTGTATACTTAAATCACCTTGTGTGTTTTGCTGTTCACCCTATGTGGGAAGGGTATGTCCAGACGTGGGTCCCGTGCTCACTGCGCCACTGGTGTCAAGCTGTCCTGGCTGAAGACGGCTGATAGCCAGTAACCGGTCCTAGGATGCTTGATTCCGGTCCAGGGAAGACATGGCTTCGCAGTTCAGTCTGGACTGTTCCCATGAGGCACAGGGTCAAGACTGATTTGCATATGGCCATGTCTGAACTGGGGTGGTGTGGTGAGCAAAATAATGATGGATTAACCCAGATCTGTAACTGGGGTGAAAGTTTTGCAAATGTGCAACATTCCATCCATCACCTTGTGTGTTTTGCTGTATACTTAAATAGCAGCATATCTCTGAAAGCACAATTTCAAAATCAGTGCATGACTCCCCATCGTCTGATGGATGTGGTAACCTTTGTTTACATTAACTATTTACCAGAACATTGTTTCATTAAAAATACTGAGGATGATATCATCAAAGCTTCGCGTTAAACATCGCAAATCACGTTTAGCGCGATTTTGAATATCGCCTCCTATCGCTGGTTTACATCTTTGCGTATTTACAATACCTTGCTCACAGGCGATGTACAAACCTGTGATAGATGGTGATATTCATCATTAGCGTGTGAAATCAAGCGATGATTTCACACACTAATGAAAAGCTTGATAATAGGGGAGTGTGGACGTAACCAAACAATCCACCTCCCATTCAAAACATGCCTAAGTCAACTTTTGACCAAGCGTTAAGGAACCTACAAAAACCGCGGTTAGCGCAGCTTTTTATCATCGCTTCGTGATTCCGGGGCCACGTTGTAAATAACACAATGTCCTGTTCACCACCTTTTGAAACGGCATTACTTTCACCTGAGCCTATTGGGCCTTCTGAGCAGCTGGGGTGAACGGAGATAAATACCGGATGCAGCCTTCTGAGAGCAATAGGTGTGCGAAGCGTGAGGCCTGTCTGCCACTGGACAAAAAAAGCAAGGTAAAGTGAAGGACATAAGGAAAAAGTGCCCCGTAACCTGCGTGCATGAAAAGTGCTCTCAAAGAAAAAAGTAGTGGAGAAACAATGCACTAAAATGGCCGTGCGTACTATTTAAAAGAAGTTGGGCGGTGTGCTCGGGGAGGACTTAACACCGGAAAAGGCATGAAGAAAGCATGCTCTAAGCAAATGGGGAGAAGAACGAATGGAGCGAGGATGGTGCCAGGCAATTGGAAGCCTATGGGTGGGCTGAAGCCCACAACAGTAGATGCAGCATGTCTCGGTTTGAGACAGCGCATGCGCACCGCCTAGAGCCAGAGACCTAAAAATAGAGGAAGCAGAGACAGTGTACTTCTAAGCACTGATCACAGATCAGTAACTTAAGTAAGACAAGGCATAAGGATGATGGGAGGATAAGAAACAAGGAGAAGAGAAAGATCACAAAGTGGTTTCAAACATCTCTTTGTGGAAAGTGGAGTGTTTCTGAGAGCACATTGTAAGTAAATGAAACCATGAAGAGATGGTCTGGTGACATGCATGCTTGTGACTGCAACATCCACACAAGGCTATCTCTCCACTTAATAATACTAGTCGAAACATTCCAAAACCAAGAAGGGTAAATTGAAGGCCCTGATATGACATCAGACATATGCAATTTGATCTCGCATTTGTGAAAGTTTGAGCTATTGGCATTTGTAAAAGACAATGCCTTTTATTTATGTGTTGTTTTTTAAAACTGATAAATAAAAGGCTTTGTCATTTACATCTCCTCTCGATTGTTACATTCCCTTTTACATCATAGAATGCTTTTGCCATAGAATGTATACAGTGACTAGGGAGTCTCTACATGGACAATATAGAAATATTTGCATTTTTATTAATTACAAGACGCACTGCCTTACATGAAAAAAATACCCTTTTAAGGTGTCTAAAAATGATTTAATATGAAAATACCTTAGAAGGTACATTGCAATATGGTTCTACTTTGTCATTCTGGGTTCTGGTGTTATTTACCAATCCCTCAGCCTTTAGCCTCAGGGTTTATGATGTCACCAGATCCTGAAGACAAAGATATAGGACCATATTACACAACTACACGTTATGTACCCTGTATATTTAAATGGATAGAATATGTGTTATTTATTAACATGGTTGAGTTTGGGGAGGGTCAAGGTTAACAAAACGTGAAGCACTGAGTGGGTCATGATTCTTTATCTCTCTCTCAACAATGGTAATACATTTGAATGAATGAATGAATGAATGAATGAATGAATGAATGAATGAATGAATGAATGTGGTCTTATACAGCGCAAACTTAGCCCAAGGGCTACAAGGCGCTAAAGCGGAACATCCAACACAAAGACGGTAGGGGCAAGCTTACAAATGTGCCTCAGAGAAAAGCCAGGTTTTTAAGACCTTGCGAAACCAAAGGAGTGAGGGCTGCGCTGAGAGCTCTAGTGGGAGAGAATTCCACAGTCTGGGAACCGCAGTGGAAAACGCTCTACCACCCCATGTAGCCTTAAAAAACCTAGGAACAGCGAGAACATTTTGGTTAGAAGGTCGAAGAGATCTGCTAGGGGTGCAATGATGAACAAGTGACTTAATGCTCTCTGGACCGGCGCCATAGAAGGCTTCATGAGTCAAACACAGGATCTTAACGGTGATCCTACGGTCCATCGGAAGCCAGTGTAAGTTCTTGAGTGCAGCCGAGGCTGAGCCGTATCTGGGAAGATTCAACACCATCCTCGCCGCAGCATTCTGGACCATTTGAAGACGATGGATGAGACTCTTGTTAATGCCCATATAGAGGGCATTACAATAGTCCAGTCTGGAAGAAACTAACGCCAGAGTGGCCTGCTTGCGAGAGTCTGGGGAAAGATAGTGGGAGATCTTTCTGAGGATCCTGATGATCCAGAAACAGGTGGAGACAGTCCTGTTTACCTGTTGATCGAAGGAAAGGGCAGTATCCATTATCACCCCCAGGTTCTTGCCATGGCGGACTGCACAGGGACATTCCCCAAGCGAGGGCGGCCACCAGTCAGTAGACCAAATTTCCTGGTTACTCCCAAAAATCAATACCTCGGTTTTCTCACCATTCAATTTCAGGAAGTTCTCCACCATCCATTGGGAAACAGCCTCCATACAACTCCTGAAATTCTGAGCACAATCATTTACTGAATGTGAGAAAGAGACCATTGTTTGGGTGACATCGCATAAGACAGCACCTCCAAACCAAATGATCTTACCACCCTTGCAAGGAGGGCCACATAGATGTTGAAAAGTGTAGGACTCAATGAAGAGCCCTGGGGAACCCCACAATGCAAGGGGTTAGGAGCAGAGAGGAACTGAATGAATTCAGATTACCAACTGAACACCTACCTGCATGTGTGGCTTAAGCCAGGCTTTTTTCAAACACCATGAAATAAATAGTCAATGACAATGGCTTACCAAGTTTCATAGTCTAAACGCTGGGCCAAAGGATTCTTCTAAATTTCTTTAGACTTAGGTTACCAACATTGCCATCTACTAAGAATATGTATTAAAAAAAATCATAGCAAATTAGTCTGACCCTGTGCCTCATGGGAGTGCAGTGCAAAACTGCCAAGCCATGTCTTCCCTGGACCGGAAACAAGCATCCTGGGACCCGTTTCGGGTTCATAACCCTCATCAACCAGACTATCTTGAATCCAGTAGCAAAGTGAGCAATCTAAAGAATGATGATGGATTAAGTCCAGCTCAGTTGACTGGGGGTGAGTGTTTGATTTGCTCAAGCGCTTCGTCCATCATCCCCTTTGGTATCGCTTTGTTCGATCCAAGTTGGCAGGGTATGCCCAGACGTGGGTCCCTTGCTCACCCTGCCACTGGATTCAAGATAGCCTGGCTGATGAGGGTTATGAACCCGAAACTGGTCCCAGGATGCTTGTTTCAGGTCCAGGGAAGACATGGCTCGGCAGGTTGAGCTGGACTGTACCCATGCGGCACAGGGTCAGACTGATTTGCCTATGGCCATGTCTGAACTGGGGTGGTGGAGTGAGCGAAAGAATGATGATGGATTGAGCCTAGATCAGTTGACTGGGGGTGAGTGTTTGATTTGCTCAAGCGCTCCGTCCATCATCCCCTTTAGTATCGCTTTGTTCACCCTAAGTTGGCAGGGTATGCCCAGACGTGGGTCCCTTGCTCACTCTGCCACTGGATTCATGATAGCCTGGCTGATGAGGGTTATGAACCCAAAACCGTTCCCAGGATGCTTGTTTCCGGTCCAGGGAAGACATGGCTTGGCATTTCGGACTGGACTGTTCCCATGAGGCACAGGGTCAGACTGATTTGCATCATGTCTGAACTGGGGTGGTGGCGTGAGCTAAAGAATGATGATGGATTAAACCCAGATCAGTTGACTGGGGGTGAGTGTTTGATTTCCTGAAGCGCCCCGTCCATCATCCCCTTTGGTACCACACACAGGGCCCTGCATCCACCTAATAACAGAATGATGAACGGGGGACACAATGGTAGAACCTCTTAACTTCAAAGGAGAACATAGATCAGCTGATCATTCTTAGAAGCAATACAAGAATTTGGAAACCTCTTCCTTCGACCTCAGTAAGACCCCCTGTGATGCTGAATTTAAAGGGAAACTCAAAGCGGCCAAGCGATCGCTGCGTTAGGCAGGTGGAGGATAAGCGGTGAGCAATGTTTGGGCTCATCCCGGGAAAGGCCGCGCGGGGCAGGGGGCATCCTGCAAAGTGGATATTGACGTTGATATTCCACCTTTGCCTTTGCTCTCTCATAACTCAGCCGGGCTCTGCTGAATAAACGAGACCTAAGTGGGCGGAAATCTAAACTAGTGGTGCGCGTGCACCACAGAGGAGCGGGGGCGAGGGAGCCTGTCGGTGTCTAGGATGCACTGATACGCGTCCTAGACACCGTCGGGAATGTGCGTTGCAAAGGCGGGATATGCTCCCACGTTTGCCAAATCGGGTGCCTTTTTTTAAATTTAAAAAAAACACCCGAAAGCCAATGCCTGACTGAGGAATACTGATCACACGCACGAGCGTGTGGTCAGCTTTCAAAACCCCATACAAAAGGGCTCTCCCTGCACAAGCAGTGCTGCGCACTGCAACGCAGGCGGGAGCCCTACAAAGGATAGTAAAGAAATTGCCATCCAATGAGAGAAAAGCTAATAATTAACAGTAAGTGGGTATACAAATTTCCAACTAAAAGGATCTTCGTGGAACTCAGAAACCAAATCTTTTACATTTCATGGTAAGTGGTCACAGACCACCAAACCAAATACTTTAAGTTAGAGTAGCAGTGTCATTATGGTGGTGGTCTGGAAAATGAAATCATAAATCATGGGAAAGTACAAAGACCAGCACAACCTCTCCTTTCACAAGTAATATACCTGCAACCTAAAAATACCTAATCTCATGTAGCTCATCTATTAATATCACCAACCATTGCATGCATTCACATGCTCCCCCTATAGCTAATGATATTACCTAACCTCTATTAATTTATTCTACCACATAGACACTGGTGTAAATGCATGGATTGGATTATTTAAGAGCACAAGACTGGTAACATTACTAACAATAACCACTGAAAGAAACCACTAACTTTTGCTTCCAGAGCAGTGTTATTTAACACTGATATGTAAAAAACAAATACAACATAACAACCCACCTGACTGTCACTCATACACCCTCATAAGATAGAAATAATAAGGGTTGTGTTCACCCCCCCGCCCCCTACTGTATCTGTCTATAGCAATAAAACATTCATCACCAACTGAACAGGCATTGAATAACGGAAGAGACCTGCCAAATAATACAGGCCAAGGAGGATTTTGATTTTGTCCACCACCGCAAGTCTCAACAAAGTACATACTATGACTGCTTTTTGATGGCTAACAACAATCAGATATAGGATGATGTTACTGAGGTACATCCGAGCAGATCTTTCCACCATTTATTCCTCCAATCTACGCCTGCTCAGGATCATAAACTTCGAACAAAATATTTCAGAATAGAAAACCCACTGCAGGAGCCTGCTACCTGAACTATGATCATAGAAAATACCATAAAGTAACCTGCAGAGTTGTTCAAAGCTGCAGGTTTACTGAAAATCATAAGCTGTGCACCGTGCTTTGGTGATCATCACATGTATCATGGTAACTCTTCCCATGTAGGATCAAAACAAAGGCAACCACTTCCAGATATACACCCTACATTCTGTAGCATACCCATGAAAGCAAGCACTCCAAGCCCTACATAAGGGTAGTAAGCGACAATTGAATGCTGCAATTAAATACAATTAATCTACTGCGTATCACTTAATTCAAAAGTGCTCAACTTTAAAAACCCTTTACGTGCTGTCCCCAAGCCCAATCTGGAATGTTAATGTCTTTCTTTGCATTAAAATGCATGTGCCCTTCCATGCACTACTTACTCTTTCCCACTGTTGGTTGTTTTTAAATATAGATTGTGTATCCGGAAGAGCTATAAGTGTGTCTCTCAGACTCATATACTTATTTTTAGTGAATACTTCTAACTGCAGATTCCTCATATTTTGAATACCCACAAGGTGATAGGATCAGGAGAATTTATCAGCATTGCTCTCATGCGCTAGTAGGTGATATCTTGTGGCTCCAGATATGATTGGACAGAGCTACATGTAAGCGTCACCCCTGCACACTGATGTCAGTTATCTTCTTTTTGCACCTTTGGACATGGATCCAGAGATTCACCCCTAACTTTGCCGGTCTTATGATGATTTTGAAATTCTGAAAAAATAGTGTGCTAGCCAACGATGCTCTCACTGAAAATGACAGGAATTAAGCTGTGCTGAGGCTGCAGCATGCAGATATCGTCCCCCCACGAGGGGGGGGGGTTGTGCACTAGTCACCACTCCAAGTTGTGTGATCAGTGCTCTTTAATGCACCCAAATGTGTTATGAGACTGGGAGGCAAAGCTGTACATCGCTGCACATTAGAGAAACATCACAGGGGTCCCATTCCTTGTTCAAGTTGTGGGCTGGTCCAGGCCATGAGAGTCTTCCTATGACCACTCAATTTCCTATTCAAAATCTTCAGATGAATCAAAGTCCAGGCAAGCACATACTATGGTGTAAATTATTATTCTTGTATATGATCATTGTTTTTGGTTTTGGTTGTTGTTCCTGTACATGACTGTTGAGTTTTGCTCCCCTTGGGTCATTGTGCTCCATCATCTAGCACATACTTCGTTCACCCAGGTGTATTTTTGATTCTCCATGTTAGACTAATGTTCTGATTTGTTAGCTTTGCCTCAAATTGTAAAGCGCTCTGATACCCTTTGGAATCAAGTTTGCGCTATATAAAACTTTATTAATAAATAAATAAATAAAAACCCTGCCCCATCCTGTCCTGTCCCACCCTGGCCCCCCCCCACCTCTGATTTCAAGGACAAGGTGCAAGGGCGTCAAGATCTAAGCTGCACTCCTGCGAGAGCTCCAGTATGGAACAGAAATGTCAACTGGTCTCCCTAGCCCTACACATCTTTAGTGTTCTTATGCCTCCATTTGGTGCCCTTCAGGCACCATGGAGCAGCAGCCTCCAGTCAGGTCACCACTAAAAGGTCCTCCACTCATAATGGCCCTGTCATATTGATTTATGACTGGAGTACTGTAATGCATATAAAAATTAATAATAATAATAAAACTGTGGCCAAGACCTACCACAGGAAACAACACACGTTTGGCAAACTTTATTGAGATGTATGTGAGGACTGATATGCTTCTAAAGTTGGGAGTGGCCCCAGTGAGGGGGTTATGCAAACAAATCTATTTGAAAGGGGCCAAATGCATTCAAATACAAATTTTGTGAGAAATGGAATGAATGAGATAAACAAATGATGCAAGGTGACAGGGTAAATGGTATCAATGGAAATGTTGAAATGTTGGAAAAGACTACAGCTTGTGATTTATTTGGGGAAATTGGGCATTTGAAGAGGAAATGTGGGCGAAATCATGATAGAATTATGGACAATATGCAACCAAGTGTGCAGAGAAATATTGAAACATCAAATCTGCAGAATATGAGACAGAACATGCAAAGCCAGAAAACATTTTGAATGCCAGTACCTTGAGCCCCAGTAATGCAGCAAAACATCAGAAACAAAATGTTGTATAATCCAGGTTATCAGCAGAATGTCATGATCATCGCTGATGAGATGGCAGTCACTAGTTTTCAATGAAAGTGCCTGAGAGAGTAGGAAGATTTCTTATTTGGAGCAGTCTTAGAGGTAGATCAAAATGGCCCATACTTTCATGGAGAAGTCAATGGCCATCCCGTTTCAGTTCTAAGTGAAACAGAAGCTACCAGTTCTTTAGTTCGTTCTGTGGAAGTTCAGAACCAAGCAATCTTGGGAAAAGAAGTCCCAGTTGTAGAGATCAATAATTAGCAAATTATTAATCAGATTTCAGCAGATGTGCCATTCAAAATAGAACAAATGAAAATAAACATCAATGTATTCAATGTGACTCAACCCCAGTGAACTTTTCTTCGAAGGGATCTTCTTTGCAAGATGAACTGTGTTATTAATTGCACACCAGATAGTGGTGCAGTAGAAACACAAGAAGAGGATTCACTTTAAAATTAGTGCAGAGGACTGTAGAGTTGAGATATACCCAGTTTTAACAAAAGAAAATCTCCCTCCTGATTTAAAGCTTCCTGTTACAGAAAAGGTTTGGGATTTTTCAAGGAAAGACATCGGATTGAATAAACCAGCAGAGCCAGTAAGAATAAAAGTAAAACCAGGTGCAACATTCTCAACTAGACAGTATTGATTATCTAAAGAAGCAGAGGAGGGAATTAAACCAGTGATCAGGAAAATGACTGAGCAGATAATCCTTCGAGAGGTCCTTGATAGCTCATACAATTCTCCTGTAATGGAAATTAAGAAACCAATGTGGAAAATGGACAATATTTAAAAGACTAATAAAAGTGTGGTTCACTGCTGTCTTGCGGTACCAAATCCAGCTGTAATGCTGTTCCAAATTCCATCAGAAGCAGGAGGGTACACATTACTTGACTTGTGGCAAGTGTTCTTTTGAAGACCATTGCATGAGGAATCACAGCTCCTCTTTGAATCTTCATTTTGAATAAAGCTCTTGTGTGGTGTAAAATCCCACAAGGGTATACAAAGAGCCTTTCGGTTTGCTCTCAGATTCTGAATAAGAATTTACAGAGTTTGGATTTGCCATGTAATTTAGACTTAGCCCAGTACATAGTTGACCTCTTAATGGCATTCAAAGCAAAAGAGGATTGCAAGCTTGATACCATTGCACTGTTAAATCATTTAGAGGAAAATGTGCATAAAGTCACCCCCAAAAAGATGCAATGTTGTGAAAAGGAAGTTATCTATCTCAGACACCATATTAAAAAGGGTGTGCAAAAAGTTTCAAAAGAACACGTTTCTGTAATTCTGAGGTTTTTGGGAATTGTTGGTTATAGTTGTCAATGGATTCCAAATGTCTCTCAGATTGCAAAGCCTTCAGTAATGCTGACATGTAACAATGTACAAGATCCGGTAGCATGATGATGAAAGCCTTGAATCATTTAAGAGATTGAAAGAGAGTTTGTGTCACGCCCCCACACTAGGGATGCCTGATCACAATGATTTTTTTATTTCTTCTTTCATGAAAAAGATAGATGTACACTTTCAATACTTGGTTGGAAAATGGACAACTCATGCACCATATCGCTTATCTCTCTTGACTTCTGGATCCAGTTGCTGTGAGTCCAGAAGAGTCCAGAAACCTCTCTGGAAGCTGCTATTCCAGTTGGGTATAAGATCTATAATCTTGCCCGCGCGCACAGAAGAGGAGGCGGTATAGCCATTATCTTTTAGGACATTTATCGATGTGCGTCATTTTCAGTGAATGGCCTCTTAGCGATGGAAGCTACTGGCTTCTGCATTGCTCTGAATGCTAATTATTCTGATCAATCAGCCACCTAGCCCCACTGGTCATTTTTTGGATTCTCCTAATGAGGTGGCATCACAAGTCCTACTCTGCTTTACACACAGATTCATACTTGGGGACTTTAACATAAATTGGGATTGTCCTACTAATAAAGATACACTCAGCCTTACTAATGCTTTGGCGCCACTTTGTTTTTACCAATTTGTTTCCAACCCACCCACAAGGAGTGCCACTCTATGGATCTTCTTTTTTTCTTAAAGCAAATTAAGCATATCAAATCCCCGTCCTCTTCCATGCACAGGCCACTATTCAATTCACTTAGGGTGGGATGCTATACAACAGGGATGTCAGAAAAATCCCTTTATTACCTCAAAACCCTGGCTTTTCTCTAAGATGGACAGGGTCCTAAGCCGCTTCAAGGTAAGTTCCAGTGGTACGAGCCTATCCGGACCCTTCGCTCCTCTTCCACAAACCTTGTCAGAATCCCCAGGGTAAAGAAAGTGACCCTGGGAGGAAGAACCTTTAGCGTGGCGCAAGCCCGCCTTTGGAATGGTCTCCCCCTAGAAATCAGGAGAATACAAAGTCTGCTTCTGTAAAAAAATAAAGACCTGGCTTTTTCCTAGGGTATAATCTCTAGGGTTATCAGTGGATCTGATCTCTCTTGACAGTCTGCCTTTTTTTCTTCTCACAGCTGATAGTCTCTTTTTCCAGTTTAAATTATTTCTTAGCGCCAGGATGCCCGCAGGGTTACAGTGCGCTCTACAAATATCAAATAAATAAATAAATAAAAGATCCCCAGGCCAGTCTGGTCACTGCCCTAGAGAATCCGATACCTCCTCTCTCTGGTTCACTTGAGCCAGACACTATTGTGTATGACAACTGGGCTTGCTCTGTGACAGAAGGGCTAGCTTTCCCTTCCTCCAACTGCCCGGTTGATAGGATAAAGCCATTTTGTCTCTGTTTTAATGAAGATCTTAGACAGGCCAAGAAAATTTGTAAGAAAGTAGAAAGAGCTTGGTGTTGTTATTATAGTTTAGAGGACAAAATTAAATACAAGTCCAATCTAATTAATTTGTTCAAGAAAAACCTTTGTGAGGACAAAATTGATAAGGCAGAGAAATTTAAGCCTACTGAAATTTTTAAGATTTTCAAAAAGTTCCTTGACCTTACTGTATGCCATCACAATGTAAATTTGTCAGCCTTACGATGTCAGCAACTGGACTCCTTTAATTTTTTTTTACAGAAATTCAAAGTAATCTTGAAGTAATGACATCTATTGACCTCTGCCTCCATCCCCTGTCGATATCAGTTGTGCTTCTTTCTCCTTGACCCTATTCTGTCAGAGGAGTCATGACTCGCGATACTAGTTTAAGATCCTCCATCTGTTTTAGTGAAGAGAGTGGATGTCATTAACCCAGTGCTGAACTCTCTAATAAATAGAACTCTAGCATCTGGGATTGTTCCCTCTATCTTGAAGCAGGCTAAGCTTCTGCCACTTTTCAATGATGATCCTGGCATCCTCAGAAAATACAGGCCAATTTTCCTGTTACCAGCCACATCAAAAATTGCTGCGAAGTTTGTGAATCGTCAGCTCTCCAATTTCACTTTGAGTCCTACAAGTTCTTTCATCCCAGCCAGTCTGGGTTTAGATCTAAATGTAACACTGAAACATCTCTTCTAGAGAGATGTGAGGAGATCAAACATACCCTAGACCCACAGGGCAAGGCAGTCCTGGTCTTGTTAGATATTTCGGCTACCTTTGATATGATGCCGCATTCCAGGTTGCTTGCCTGCTTCTGCGAGATTGGCATCAGCGGTTCAGTGCTAAACTGGCTAAGCTTCTTTCTGGAGGAGAAACACCAAGGGGCAGATTTACAATAACTGGCGCATCCCTGCTTCTCAGCAGGGATGCACTAGTGATTGTGCGCCAAGCCTCCGCCACCATGGATGTGCCGCATTTACAATGTGGCGCACCATGGGGCAAAAACGGCACAGATGCGTCACACATCTGTGCCATAAAAGCGGCGCATTGATGGAGTTGCGTCACAAGCACGATGCAGCTCCAGCAATGCTCTGGGGGGTCCTATTGTTAGAATGCTGCGTCAATCCTTATGCCTGCTTCAAGCAGGTGCAGGGTTTTGACGCAGCATGGGCTCAAAAGTGACTCAGTGAAATCTTGTAGATTTCACTCAGCCACTTTTAGTAGGCGTTACTGCGCCGGAACGCCCCTCCCTGCGCAGGAACGCCTCCTTCTGGTGCAGGGCTTTACAACGTGACGCCTCTCCCAGATGCGTCACGTTGTAAGTACCCCGCACCATGGCGCATCTTTTGCGCTGCGCCACAAAAGTGACGCAACTGTGGCATAAAAGCGGCGCAAGGGGCTTGTAAATCTGCCCCCAAGAGTTTTGGATGCCTCCTTTTCCCTCCTGCAGATGTACTGGCTGAGTCGGAGTACCCCATTGCTTTTCCCTTTGCCTTAAAATGTCATGACTACATATCTACATGACCCCTCTGGCCATTTTGGTTCGGTCCTTTGGGTCAAAATAGCGGGCTACGCGGATGACACTCAGTTACTGTTCTCATTTAAAAAAGATGAGACATTGGATCAAGATGCCATCAAGCCCTGTCTATCTGTGGTCTTTCAGTGGATGAGCCTTAAGCAACTTAAGTGTAACCCGGATAAGACTGAGGTTCTTAGCTTTGGCTACAATTTTATCTTGAATTTGCAATTGCACTGGCTGGATGAGATCCCATAAACCTAAGGTACAAGCTGAAGCAGTAAAGAACTTAGGCGGCAAGATTGACAAGCAGCTGACCCTCCAAGCACAAATTATCTCCATTGTTGGCACCTGTGTTAGCCTGATGCGCATGGCCAAATTGTTTTACAATTCCTCTATCTACCTGTTAGGAGTACTGTGCTTCGGGGCCATGGTAGTGTCCAGACTGAATTATGCCAATGCTCTGCATGCAGGCCTTCCTCAATATCTGCTGCAAAAATTGCAGATGGTCCAGAATGCAGTGGCATGTCTGGTACTCCATCTTCCCAGACAAGTGTCAATGATGATCCATCTGATCAATCTACATTGGTTACCTGTCAGGAAAAGGATCATGTTTAAAATTTAAAATGCTGACACTGCACAGAGCTCTCCATAGGTCTTGGCCAGAGTACTTGTCCAATAGGGTTAAATGTTGTTCTCCCCTTAGAACTCTATGATCCTCTTTTGGTCTCTTGCTCGGTTCTCTAGGGTTAGGGGAGCAAAAACAGGAGGTAGATCTTTTTTCCCTCTTGGGCCCGCAAGCTTGAAATAGCATGCCAGCAGAGCTTCGATCAGTACAGAGAGAATGATGTTTTAAAAACCAGCTAAAGACCTGGCTTTTCTTTCTTTGGTTCTTCCCTCATTTATTTTCTGCTTTCGCTTGTTCATTTGAAGAATGGGGGAGTCAGGTCCTGTGACGTGGGGCTAGCTGGACCATTAATATAACTAAGTACACAGATTGCCAGCCACACACTTATTTAAATCCTCTATTTTTGAGGGAACAAACCATAAGAGACTTCCTGGTTCGTACGGGTATATCACTCAAACCCTTTTATTATTTATTTGTTTTTTGTCTTTTTTTAAGTATTGATGTATGAAAGGGACACCTTATCGTTTTGTACACCTTATATACAATTATTTACAATTCGCGATTATTTACAACACAAACGCATACACATAACTAGTTGTATTATACAAAGTGAATTGCTCTGATATATATATACACTCAAATATTCATACTACGAAGAAAAAATCATCCGTAATTCCATAAAGACCAGAGTCAAACAAAATCAAAATCAAAGGCTGAACTAGACCGGATGGTCTGTGTCACCACATTTGGGCCTGACACAAACAAATTCAGACAAACCGTGTTAAAAAATTGGCACTTACTAGAAAACCTGGACTGTCCATTTCCCCGTCCTCTTTTCGCGTATCGTAAGAACAGGAGCATCGGACAACATCTTGTCCGAGCCGAGATAGCATTACCCAAACCTAAGAGTGACCTATTGTCTCAATGGGGAATGAAACCCATTGAGGGACATCATAAATGTGGGACATGCGTGGCCTGTGGGAATACTGTGGAAGGGAAGGTATTCCAACATGGGAATATTAAGTGGAAACACTTAAGTTTCTCAAATTGTAAAACACGAAATGTTGTGTATGTAGTCATCTGCCCATGTAATATGATTTACATAGGCAAGACAACACAACAAGTGAATATGCGCATAACGCAACATAAGTCTAGAATCAAGAATAAAGTGCTTACAGCACCTATGGTGGAGCATTGCATTGAAAATAAACGCACTGAGAATGACTTAAAGTGGTCAATTCTATATGTTCTGCAACAGTCTAGACCCATTAACCATGATAAACTTCTACTAAAAAAAGAGGCCTACCTTACACTTAAGTTTAATAGCGCACTCAGCGGGCTCAACTCGCTTTCTGAAATATCTAGAGTGTGAGCTTTATCTAGTATAGTGCCTCCAAAAGAAAGGGTCGATGGTAATTGCGCGTATGTTTTCATATGTGGTTTAAATTCACCTTTTTTCACATCTAAATGATAGCCTTTTAAATGCTGATTCTGCACAGAGCTCTCCATAGGTCTTGGCCAGAGTACTTGTCCAATAGGGTTACATGTTATTCTCCCCTTAGAACTCGATGATCATCTTTTGGTCACTTGCTCAGTTCCCTAGGGTTAGGCGAGCAAAACAGGAGGTAGATATTTTTTCCCTCTTGGGCCCGCAAGCTTGAAATAACATGCCGGCAGAGCTTCGGTCAGTACCGAGAGAATGATGTTTTAAAAAACAGCTGAAGACCTGGCTTTTCTTTCTTTGCTTCTTCCCTCATTTATTTTCTGCTTTCGCTTGTTCATTAGCACCGGGACCAATGGGGAGTATCTGCGCGCCTTACTCGGATGTCTAAAATCGGTTGCAGCAGTTTGGCAATAGAGAAAAGTGAAGGAATGATGATCGCTCATACTTTAATTGTCTATGTTCCAAACTCTGTTGAAATTCTTTTAACCAGAATAAAAACACAGCACATTATAAACAGAAGGCGCCCACGTTATGATTAGGTTATATTTGGAGTAGAACATATCTCAGTTCGAAGGTGCAATGTCTTAAGCCCAGCAACACTGCTTGGGCTTTCAGGAAAATGTGAAAGCAGGGACAATATTGTTGATGATGAGCACGAATATCTCCAAAAGTTGGTAATAGGAGATAGCGATGTTAGCGACTGTTTCCAGTCGCTAACATCTTGGCACGCCCAATTTACATGTCATTAGTGATAAATATCACTGACATGCAAAGTGGGGCCCAAGATGGTCGCTATCTCCTACTAGCTGTCGCTAACTGGTGTTAGCGACAGCTAGGTAATAGGGAGATAATTTTATCTCCGCTTTCTTGGCTTTTAAAGCCAAAAAAGCGGAGATAAACCCCCTTCATAATATGCCCCTCAGTTACTGTTCTCATTTAAAAAAGATTAGACATGGGATCAAGATTGCAAAAGTCTATGGTCGTGCACAGCCTCCTTTTTCTACTAGTGTAATTATCTTTACTGTGCTGCCAGGGTATCACTCCCCGCCTGGAGTGTAGTCAATTCATTGGTTGGTAGCAGTTATATGTCCATATACAACTGTCCCCCTAGGCACTGGGTATGTTGCTGACATAAAATCCAGCTCTTTTTAAAAAAATGATATGTTCCTCACAATCGATTCTTTGTTCAATTTTATTTCATTGAATTCTGAATCTTAGTTTTCAATCCACATCATGTGTTGATTCATCAAATTTTAAATTTCATCCAAAGAATAATTTATATCCAATGCATTTCGGTGGTTAAACCACCTTCATCAGGGAAACCATCTGCAAATAACAAACAATAATCGCTAAGCATACTATATAATGACAGTTTCACTTATTACAATCTTCATTTTACATTCCCGACATGCTATACAATGCAATACTCTAGTCTGGTTCAATATCTGACTACATAGTGTTTGTGAAAACTAAAAGGTTGATACGAGTAACTGTTCTGACTGTTGCTTGACTCCAAAGCCTCTATTCTCTATGGTAATTTATACTTGATAAACACACTCTATTTTGCCAAAATAAGCTAGAAATGTTAACCTTGATGTCGTATCTGGGGAACATATTACTACAAAGTTCCAAGTGAATCAATAACAGACGTGTAGTCCATGCGCTTACTATCGCTGTAATTTAAACTCTACTACCTGCCGTGAACAACTCAATACAAAACAGTTCTAATTCAGTGGGTAAGCCCCTTCGGTTACCGTCCCTTCTCTTAAAACATTCTAATTCCCTCATTTACGCTCTGCTCTCACCTGCAAAAGCTTCACTGGCGTTTCCTAGATGCTACCGCGATTACGCGCTGCTTGCATTTCCGGGTTTAAATCATTGCGTGGTGTTCTGCGCATGTGCTACCTCGCGACTAGCGTTACTAGGGTATGCGTGAAGATGTTTTTTTTATGCAATCATGGCTAATTTTATTGACTATTTCTCTTACTGTCGTGTGTCTGTTTATCACTGTATCACTCAACCTTTTTTACATGGTATACGTGACTCAATGCTCACGTGCTTGACTTGCCTTCACGATGCCTAGGGTATAGGAGACCAGTGTAACCTGCTAACGCTACATTTGAGAATCCATGGTCATAGTGACAGAACTAACATCTGCCAGCATAATGCTACATCTTAAATACAGGCTTGTAAAAGGAGAATATTCCATTCTGTATATTACGCATACATCCCTAAATAATTACAAGTAACACATACATTCTGTCCTGTCATTTAGCCCGTGTGGTTTCAAGCTGTTCAAATAAAAAATCCAATGATTTTCTCGCTTTAACTGGATCAAGATGCCATCAAGCCCTGTCTATCTGTGGTCTTTCAGTGGATGAGCCTTAAGCAACTTAAGTGTAACCCGGATAAGACTGAGGTTCTTAGCTTTGGTTACATTTTATCTTGAATTTGCAATTGCACTGGCTGGATGAGATCCCTTCAACCTAAGGTCCAAGCTGAAGCAGTAAAGAACTTAGGTGGCAAGATTGACAAGCAGCTGACCCTCCAAGCACAAATTATCTCCATTGTTGGCACCTGTTTTAGCCGGATGCGCATGGCCAAATTGTTTTACAATTCCTCTATCTACCTGTTAGGAGTACTGTGCTTCGGGCCCTGGTAGTGTCGAGACTGAATTATGCCAATGCTCTGCATGCAGGCCTTCCTCAATATCTGCTGCAAAAATGTCAGATAGTCCAGAATGCAGTGGCATGTCTGGTACTCCATCTTCCCAGACAAGTGTCAATGATGATCCATCTGATCAATCTACATTGGTTACCTGTCAGGAAAAGGATCATGTTTAAAATTTAAAATGCTGATTCTGCACAGAGCTCTCCATAGGTCTTGGCCAGAGTACTTGTCCAATAGGGTTAAATGTTATTCTCCCCTTAGAACTCTATGATCCTCTTTTGGTCACTTGCTCAGTTCCCTAGGGTTAGGCGAGCAAAACAGGAGGTAGATATTTTTTCCATCTTGGGCCCGCAAGCTTGAAATAACATGCCGGCAGAGCTTCGGTCAGTACCGAGAGAATGATGTTTTAAAAAACAGCTGAAGACCTGGCTTTTCTTTCTTTGCTTCTTCCCTCATTTATTTTCTGCTTTCGCTTGTTCATTAGCACCGGGACCAATGGGGAGTATCTGCGCGCCTTACTCGGATGTCTAAAATCGGTTGCAGCAGTTTGGCAATAGAGAAAAGTGAAGGAATGATGATCGCTCATACTTTAATTGTCTATGTTCCAAACTCTGTTGAAATTCTTTTAACCAGAATAAAAACACAGCACATTATAAACAGAAGGCGCCCACGTTATGATTAGGTTATATTTGGAGTAGAACATATCTCAGTTTGAAGGTGCAATGTCTTAAGCCCAGCAACACTGCTTGGGCTTTCAGGAAAATGTGAAAGCAGGGACAATATTGTTGATGATGAGTTGGAGCACAACTGCATTGAGGATTTGACATTGTTTGTTGATGGTTCCAGTCTGAGCTATCCATATGGAGGATTGGGAGCTGCTTATGCAGTATGTTCTGTTTCAGAAACATTCCTTACCAAATGTGACTTCAGCACAAGTAGCAGAAATAAATTCTCTAATGAGAACTTGCTGCTTGTCAGAAAATGTGAATGTGCCTATCTGTAAATCAGGGCCACTGGAATTATGCAGCAGAGGAGGTGTAAATTATGCAACAGTTGTGAGTAAATTATGTGGTATATGCTTCAATATTTCATAATTTTTAAACTTGTAACACTGTCTGTGCATTAGTTGCACCTGGTTAGTACCTGTTTAACCCATTCCATTCTTGCACGAACGCTGGCCGGGGGAGCCCCGCCCACTACGTAGAACGCTCACACTGCGGCAGATGGGCTAATACCCAAATATAGCAATAAGGAATAGAAAGTGGACCTGCTCAGTGCTGCAAAAGGCCTTCCACTGCACAGCAACAAGTGTTGCTGCATTTTGAGTAACATTTGAACCGTCTAAGCTACAAACACATTTTTCTGTGTAAAAATCTGCAGATTTTGTGACAAATGCAGTATATCTATAATTATGCACAAATCGGTGCCGCCACACAATGACATAATTCCATTGGCCTTGCTATACATATAGCCAGTAAGGTTTTGGTGTTGTGCATGACTATGGTCAACTCTGGTTGCAGAGAGAATTCCTGACGTCTTCAGGTGCTCTAATAAAAAACAGTGTGTATATATTAGAATCCTTGAATATATTGCAAAACCTGAAAGAAGTGGCTGTTATGAAGTGTCAAGCCATTAAGGCTGACAAGTATTTGGTCACATTAGGAAATAAGTATTCTGATCAAATGGCAAGGTATTGTGCCTAGCAGGAAGGGACTGTCATTCAAGAAAATGAAGATGAAACATTTATAAATGGTCATGTTACACTAAGTTCAAAGAATTGTTATTTCATGAATCCATCGCAGACTTCTTGGACTGAATTGACGGATTTGAAGGATGATGCTCCTGATGTTGAAAAATTAAAATGGATGAGATTGAGTTAGAAGAAGAACTATCAGGATCTATATGTATATAAAGATCAGAAATATATACTACCTAACTCTATGTTGCAGCCTATGTGTATACATTTGCATAATCAAACTCATGTAGGGAGAAATAGCCTAATCAGGACATTTAGAATGTACTTGTAAACACTGGGTTACGACATGTTGCTGAAGATGTGTGTGGAAGATGTTTGGCCTGTCATCTAAACAGTCAAGGGAAGCGAAATGTTGCTTTTATGAATCACTTTGGCAAATCAGAAGGCCATTTACCAGATTGCAAGCAGTCTTACTTGAGATTGCGCTTTGCTATGATCTTAAGTATATCTCTGTAGTAGTCTGCTTGTTCTCTAAATGGTTTGAAGCATTTTCCACTAGGAGAGCAGGTAAAAAAACAGGAAGACAGGCTTATCGCCCAATGAAATTGTCATGAGCAATGAGGCTTTCACATGTACCTTCAGATGCATTAGTTTCAATAACTGATGATATTGTTCTACTCTACTGTTACTGATGAGGTCAAATCCGTCTCTCGCCAGGTAGATGCAGTGACAGAAGACTACAGATACACTCCTTGTCACAGCTTGAATGCTGGTGACTGGATTCTTATCCATAAGCATGTCTACAAGGGATGTTTGAATGAATGCTGGAGTGACCTTTTTCAGGTTATTTTGACCCTAATATTGCAAAGAGAAAGAGGGCCGTAGAACCGTGGAAGAGGCAGAAGAGGCTGATGACACAGATTGTGGAACATAATGACAGTTCAAATAACAATCTAAACCAAGTTTGAAGCATGTATTCGGAGGGGGCAAGAGAAATTATTTCTGAAAATCACGTCACAATTTTAAAGAAAAATCGAAAGAGACAGTTCCAAGTGAGTGACAGTTTAGACAAAGAGTTTTACACTTCAGAAGTACAGTTACAAAACACTTAGAGTGAAAGGCTATTGCCATGCAAAAGACCAAAACATGGGTGGCAACAAGCAGAAGTAGACTCTGATTAAAAAGATTAACCTTCAGGAGGAGCTACGCTTGCAACCAAGATGGCCGCGTAAGCTCCCGGCTCCGCCGACCGCCGCCAGTAGCTCTTGAATCCTGATATTGATCCTGAAATCGCTCCAGACTCCCCTGTGGCTGAAATGTTGCTGAGCTTAAAAGTGCAATCCCGAGATTTGATGGAGCACCGCCGTGTTTTCATCCTCGGCCTAACCCAGCGTGGAATCCGGGGCCTCGATTTTTAACCCATCCGGGTTGGAGTTGAACAACATCGGCCGCGGGACCTGGGTGGCGTCCGGTCTCCTGAAGTGGAGAATATCCTGACCGGCTTGGATGGTGTTACGGTGGCCAGGTGGATTCTAAGGACACGGCGATAAGATGCACCGGTCGCTGTGGATGGGAGTCCGTTGCCCATAGACCCTGCTGACCTCCCGGGGTCGACGGTCTCGGATTCTCGCTTGCGGCGACGATGTCTAGACCGCGATAATGACGGGTGCCCTCTGTTAATGTCGGACCCGCTTGTACCGGTTACCCTGGAGTAGTCGACCTCCGGGGCCAAAGCCTGATCTATCGCTTTGCGAGAGGATATGGAGCGGGTGGAATGTACGCCATCGTTGCAGACCGTAATGGCCGCTATTGGGGCGCTTCACTTGCAGGTCACCGCCATCATCCACAAAATGGACGTAACAGCCGAGAGTATGTGTCTGGGACCGGATCACAACTCTTCAATAGCTTTGGAACACGTTGTGTTACCCGCGAAGCAGGGCATGCCTGAGATAGAGGACCCCGAGTGGAAACCTGATCTGGTGTTTTCTGTCGGCTCCCGAACAACAGCTAGCGAGCCTGGAACTATCAGTAACTCATCATACTCAATGCCGATACCGCCCAAGATGGACTTTGCTGATTTTATACTCCTGGATAATTTTATCAGTAACAATCGGATCGATTCATCATTCTTTTTCTCCCAGTTGACTCAATTACGTTCTAGTGCCTTACTGTTGGTGGACAGGTATCTCCTTTTGATTTGTGGTCTTCAAGTACTAACACGTTGTATTTGATCGTACCTCACTGACTTTGACTCTCTTGAACGTTTTGATTCTCCTGTTGGGATGGCGGTTCGAGCGGAGAGAGCTCGCACGAAAAATCGGAATGGCCAGGGTTGAGTCTGATTGTATGGGTTTGATAACATGGCTTTATTCGATACGGGACTTGTACAATGATGCGGGAGTCGGTTGGTTTTCACAAACTCCCCCAGTTGTTTTGTAATTGCTGCTTCACAGTGTTTTGACCATAATGCGGGGTGGTTTGCTTCTGGCGGTGAGGGAGGGGGGCCGGGAGCATGTATGATATCTCCTCCTCCACTCTTTACCTTCTTTTAGGCTTTAGTTGTAGGGCGAGAGGCATGCTGCTAGTGGGGTTAGGCCATAGCCATTGCAGGGGTGCAGGGTGGGGGGAACGGGGGAGGTTTTTTTTTATTTTGTCTTGTTTAGGTTTGTGGCCTTTTTCCTTTCTTTTCTCCCTTTTTACGAGAGGCGGGTTGCTTATCCTGAGTTGATCTCTTTCACAAAATCTGGGTGTCTGCTCTGGTCTTAATTATCCTGAATCGTGAGTTGGACGGAATCAGCTGGTGTCAGCTTAACGGGGTTTTGGATCGTATTGCTACTCTCTTTTTATATACCTGTTCATGTTGACGTCCTACTCTCCTGTACACTGATTTTACTGTATTGGCTTATTCGCCTACTCACCGTTGCAATGTGTTTCACTGTATGACACCTGATATGTGTAATATTTCCTCTTGTTTTTCTTCATTCAATAAAAATATACATTAAAAAAAAGATTACCCTTACATATTGCAACTGAAAATCAAAGTTGAAAAGACCTCCTTTGGAAGAAGAAAAATTGCTTTAGAAAGAGCTGACAAATAGAAGGTCTGAACAATATACAAAATCAAATGATGGCCAAAGGTCTGAGAGAAGCAGAGAACTTGTGAGTGTCACATAAAAAGAAAGGGTTGAAGAATTCCTACCGCCCAAAGAATTGTGCAAACAGAAACACCCTGACCAAGAGCTAAAGATAAGAAAGCAGTTCGGCTGAGGAACGAATGAGAGAAAAACATGAACTAAAAAAGGAGCAACCGGAAGAGCTTTTCCTAATCAAAAGTGTCCTTCACCTGGTGGGTATATCTGACTACAGTAGGAAGACACTGATGAAGATGATTATTTCCCACTGATCACATATTGTGATTACAATGAGAATTATGAAAATCTAAAGTTTTATACTGATGCAGAGAAAGAACCACTTCGAGAATAAAAAGAGACTTTGAAATATTGTTGCTTTTGATGAAACTCAAGATAAGACAGTAGAAAGCTGTTAAAAGTTTTGAAATACCGATAGAGACTTGTGCAGAGAAAACGTATGGGCTGATAAACTAGAACTGATTTAGGCTAATTTTCCTGTTACCAGCCACACCAAAAATTGCTGCGAAGTTTGTGAATCGTCAGCTCTCTAATTTCACTTTGAGTCCTACAAGTTCTTTCATCCCAGCCAGTCTGGGTTTAGATCTAAATGTAACACTGAAACAGCTCTTTTAGAGAGATGTGAGGAGATCAAACATACCCTAGACCCAGAGGGCAAGGCAGTCCTGGTCTTGTTAGATGTTTCGGACACCTTTGATATGATGCCGCATTCCAGGTTGCTTGCCTGCTTCTGCGAGATTGGCATCAGCGGTTCAGTGCTAGACTGGCTAAGCTTCTTTCTGGAGGACAGACACCAAGGGGCAGATTTACAATAACTGGCGCATCCCTGCTTATCAGCAGGGATGCGCCAGTTATTGTGCGCCAAGCCTCCGCCACCATGGATGTGCCGCATTTACAATGCGGCGCACCATGGGGCAAAAACGGCACAGATGCGCCACGCATCTGTGCCGTAAAAGCGGCGCATTGATGGAGTTGCGTCGCAAGCACGACGCAGCTCCAGCAATGCTCTAGGCACCCTATTGTTAGAATGCTGCATCAATCCTTATGCCTGCTTCAAGCAGGTGCAGGGTTTTGACGCAGCATGGGCTCAAAAGTGACTCAGTGAAATCTTGTAGATTTCACTCAGCCACTTTTAGTAGGCGTTACTGCGCCGGAACGCCCCTCCCTGCACAGGAACGCCTCCTTTTGGTGCAGGGCTTTACAACGTGACGCCTCTCCCAGATGCGTCACGTTGTAAGTACCACGCACCATGGCGCATATTTTGCGCTGCCGCTGCGCCACAAAAGTGACGCAACTGTGGTGTAAAAGCGGCGCAAGGGGCTTGTAAATCTGCCCCCAAGAGTTTTGGATGCCTCTTTTTTCCTCCTGCAGATGTACTGGCTGAGTGGGAGTACCCCATGGCTTTTCCCTTAGCCTTAAAATGTCATGACTACATATCTACATGACCCCTCTGGCCATTTGGTTCAGTCCTTTGGGTCAAAATAGTGGGCAACGTGGATGACACTCAGGGGCATATTACCAAGCAATAGCGATAATTATCGCTATTGCTTGGTTAGCGTGAAAAAATTACTGCCGAGCTGCAGCGATTTTTATCGCAGATAAACCTTGGTATTACCAAGGTTTATCGCAAATGCGATAAAAATTGGCCGCAATGCATGAATATCGCTGAAAAGTCAGCGATTTTCATGCATTAGCGAGCTAATGCTCTTAGCCTTGTTATCCACCTCCCATTGTATAACATGGCTAAGAACTGCTCAGGGCAGGTGTTAGCTTTTGGAGATATTCGCGCTTAGCACGAATATCTCCAAAAGTTGGTAATAGGAGATAGCGATGTTAGCGACTGTTTCCAGTCGCTAACATCTTGGCACGCCCAATTTACATGTCATTAGTGATAAATATCACTGACATGCAAAGTGGGGCCCAAGATGGTTGCTATCTCCTACTAGCTGTCGCTAACTGGTGTTAGCGACAGCTAGGTAATAGGGAGATAATATTATCTCCGATTTCTTGGCTTTTAAGGCCAAAAAAGCGGAGATAAACCCCCTTCATAATATGCCCCTCAGTTACTGTTCTCATTTAAAAAAGATGAGACATGGGATCAAGATTGCAAAAGTCTATGGTCGTGCACAGCCTCCTTTTTCTACTAGTGTAATTATCTTTACTGTGCTGCCAGGGTATCACTCAACGCCTAGAGTGTAGTCAATTCATTGGTTGGTAGCAGTTATATGTCCATATACAACTGTCCCCCTAGGCACTGGGTATGTTGCTGACACAAAATCCAGCTCTTTTTAAAAAAATGATATGTTCCTCACAATCGATTCTTTGTTCAATTTTATTTAATTGAATTCTGAATCTTAGTTTTCAATCCACATCATGTGTTGATTCATCAAATTTTAAATTTCATCCAAAGAATAATTTATATCCAATGCATTTCGGTGGTTAAACCACCTTCATCAGGGAAACCATCTGCAAATAACAAACAATAATCGCTAAGCATACTATATAATGACAGTTTCACTTATTAAATCTTCCTTTTACATTCCCGACATGCTATACAATGCAATACTCTAGTCTGGTTGAATATCTGACTACATCGTGTTTGTGAAAACTAAAAGGTTGATACGAGTAACTGTTCTGACTGTTGCTTGACTCCAAAGCCTCTATTCTGTATGGTAATTTATACTTGATAAACACTCTCTAGTTTGCCAAAATAAGCTAGAAATGTTAACCTTGATGTCGTATCTGGGGAACATATTACTACAAAGTTCCAAGTGAATCAATAACAGACGTGTAGTCCATGCGCTTACTATCGCTGTAATTTAAACTCTACTACCTGCCGTGAACAACTCAATACAAAACAGTTCTAATTCAGTGGGTAAGCCCCTTCGGTTACCGTCCCTTCTCTTAAAACATTCTAATTCCCTCATTTACGCTCTGCTCTCACCTGCAAAAGCTTCACTGGCGTTTCCTAGATGCTACCGCGATTATGCGCTGCTTGCATTTCCGGGTTTAAATCATTGCGTGGTGTTCTGCGCATGTGCTTCCTCACGACTAGCGTTACTAGGGTACGCGTGAAGATGTTTTTTTTATGCAATCATGGCTAACTTTATTGACTATTTCTCTTATTGTCGTGTGTCTGTTTATCACTGTATCGCTCAACCTTTTTTACATGGTATACGTGACTCAATGCTCACGTGCTTGACTTGCCTTCACGATGCCTAGGGTATAAGAGACCAGTGTAACCTGCTAACGCTACATTTGAGAATCCATGGTCATAGCGGCAGAACTAACATCTGCCAGCATAATGCTACATCTTAAATACAGGCTTGTAAAAGGAGAATATTCCATTCTGTATATTACGCATACATTCCTAAATAATTACAAGTAACACATACATTCTGTCCTGTCATTTAGCCCGTGTGGTTTCAAGCTGTTCAATTAAAAAATCCAATGATTTTCTCGCTTTAACTGGATCAAGATGCCATCAAGCCCTGTCTATCTGTGGTCTTTCAGTGGATGAGCCTTAAGCAACTTAAGTGTAACCCGGATAAGACTGAGGTTCTTAGCTTTGGCTACATTTTATCTTGAATTTGCAATTGCACTGGCTGGATGAGATCCCTTCAAACCTAAGGTCCAAGCTGAAGCAGTAAAGAACTTAGGTGGCAAGATTGACAAGCAGCTGACCCTCCAAGCACAAATTATCTCCATTGTTGGCACCTGTTTTAGCCGGATGCGCATGGCCAAATTGTTTTACAATTCCTCTATCTACCTGTTAGGAGTACTGTGCTTCGGGCCCTGGTAGTGTCGAGACTGAATTATGCCAATGCTCTGCATGCAGGCCTTCCTCAATATCTGCTGCAAAAATGTCAGATGGTCCAGAATGCAGTGGCATGTCTGGTACCCCATCTTCCCAGACAAGTGTCAATGATGATCCATCTGATCAATCTACATTGGTTACCTGTCAGGAAAAGGATCATGTTTAAAATTTTAAATGCTGATTCTGCACAGAGCTCTCCATAGGTCTTGGCCAGAGTACTTGTCCAATAGGGTTACATGTTATTCTCCCCTTAGAACTCGATGATCATCTTTTGGTCACTTGCTCAGTTCCCTAGGGTTAGGCGAGCAAAAACAGGAGGTAGATATTTTTTCCCTCTTGGGCCCGCAAGCTTGAAATAACATGCCGGCAGAGCTTCGGTCAGTACCGAGAGAATGATGTTTTAAAAACCAGCTGAAGACCTGGCTTTTCTTTCTTTGGTTCTTCCCTCATTTATTTTCTGCTTTCGCTTGTTCATTAGCACCGGGACCAATGGGGAGTATCTGCGCGCCTTACTCGGATGTCTAAAATCTGTTGAAGTAGTTTGGCAATAGAGAAAAGTTAAGGAATGATGATGGCTCATACTTTAATTGTCTATGTTCCAAACTCTGTTGAAATTCTTTTAACTAGAATAAAAAAACACAGCACATTATAAACAGAAGGCGGCCACGTTATGATTAGGTTATATTTGGAGTAGAACATATCTCAGTTTGAAGGTGCAATGTCTTAAGCCCAGCAACACTGCTTGGGCTTTCAGGAAAATGTGAAAGCAGGGACAATATTGTTGATGATGAGTTGGAGCACAACTGCATTGAGGATTTGACATTGTTTGTTGATGGTTCCAGTCTGAGGGATCCATATGGAGGATTGGGAGCTGCTTATGCAGTATGTTCTGTTTCAGAAACATTCCTTGCCAAATGTGACTTCAGCACAAGTAGCAGAATTAAATTCTCTAATGAGAACTTGCTGTTTGTCAGAAAATGTGAATGTGCCTATCTGTAAATCAGGGCCACTGGAATTATGCAGCAGAGGAGGTGTAAATTATGCAAAAGTGGTGAGTAATTTATGTGGTATATGCTTCAATATTTCATAATTTTTAAACTTGTAACACTGTCTGTGCATTAGTTGCACCTGGTTAGTACCTGTTTAACCCATTCCATTCTCGCACAAACGCTGGCCGGGGCAGCCCCGCCCACTACGTAGAACGCTCACACTGCGGCAGATGGGTTAATACCCAAATTTAGCAATAAGGAATAGAAAGTGGACCTGCTCAGTGCTGCAAAAGGCCTTTCACTGCACAGCAACAAGTGTTGCTGCATTTTTAGTAACATTTGAACCGTCTAAGCTACAAACACATTTTTCTGTGTTAAAATCTGCAGATTTTGTGACAAATGCAGTATATCTATAATTATGCACAAATAGGTGCCGCCACACAATGACATAATTCCATTGGCCTTGCTATACATATAGCCAGTAAGGTTTTGGTGTTGTGCATGACTATGGTCAACTCTGGTTGCAGAGAGAATTCCTGACGTCTTCAGGTGCTCTAATAAAAAACAGTGTGTATATATTAGAATCCTTGAATATATTGCAAAACCTGAAAGAAGTGGCTGTTATGAAGTGTCAAGGCATTAGGCTGACAAGTATTTGGTCACATTAGGAAATAAGTATTCTGATCAAATGGCAAGGTATTGTGCCTAGCAGGAAGGGACTGTCATTCAAGAAAATGAAGATGAAACATTTATAAATGGTCATGTTACACTAAGTTCAAAGAATTGTTATTTCATGAATCCATCGCAGACTTCTTGGACTGAATTGACGGATTTGAAGGATGATGCTCCTGATGTTGAAAAATTAAAATGGATGAGATTGAGTTAGAAGAAGAACTATCAGGATCTATATGTATATAAAGATCAGAAATATATACTACCTAACTCTATGTTGCAGCCTATGTGTATACATTTGCATAATCAAACTCATGTAGGGAGAAATAGCCTAATCAGGACATTTAGAATGTACTTGTAAACACTGGGTTACGACATGTTGCTGAAGATGTGTGTGGAAGATGTTTGGCCTGTCATCTAAACAATCAAGGGAAGCGAAATGTTGCTTTTATGAATCACTTTGGCAAATCAGAAGGCCATTTACCAGATTGCAAGCAGTCTTACTTGAGATTGCGCTTTGCTATGATCTTAAGTATATCTCTGTAGTAGTCTGCTTGTTCTCTAAATGGTTTGAAGCATTTTCCACTAGGAGAGCAGGTAAAAAAACAGGAAGACAGGCTTATCGCCCCATGAAATTGTCATGAGCAATGAGGCTTTCACATGTACCTTCAGATGCATTAGTTTCAATAACTGATGATATTGTTCTACTCTACTGTTACTGATGTGGTCAAATCCGTCTCTCGCCAGGTAGATGCAGTGACAGAAGACTACAGATACACTCCTTGTCACAGCTTGAATGCTGGTGACTGGATTCTTATCCATAAGCATGTCTACAAGGGATGTTTGAATGAATGCTGGAGTGACCTTTTTCAGGTTATTTTGACCCTAATATTGCAAAGAGAAAGAGGGCAGTAGAACCGTGGAAGAGGCAGAAGAGGCTGATGACACAGATTGTGGAACATAATGACAGTTCAAATAACAATCTAAACCAAGTTTGAAGCATGTATTCGGAGGGGGCAAGAGAAATTATTTCTGAAAATCACGTCACAATTTTAAAGAAAAATCGAAAGAGACAGTTCCAAGTGAGTGACAGTTTAGACAAAGAGTTTTACACTTCAGAAGTACAGTTACAAAACACTTAGAGTGAAAGGCTATTGCCATGCAAAAGACCAAAACATGGGTGGCAACAAGCAGAAGTAGACTCTGATTAAAAAGATTAACCTTCAGGAGGAGCTAAGCTTGCAACCAAGATGGCCGCGTAAGCTCCCGGCTCCGCCGACCGCCGCCAGTAGCTCATGAATCCTGATATTGATCCTGAAATCGCTCCAGACTCCCCTGTGGCTGAAATGTTGCTGAGCTTAAAAGTGCAATCCCGAGACTTGATGGAGCACCGCCGTGTTTTCATCCTCGGCCTAACCCAGCGTGGAATCCGGGGCCTCGATTTTTAACCCATCCGTGTTGGAGTTGAACAACATCGGCCGCGGAACCTGGGTGGCGTCCGGTCTCCTGAAGTGGAGAATATCCTGGCCGTCTTTAATGGTGTTACGGTGGCCATGTGGATTCTAAGGACACAGCGATAAGACGCACCGGTCGCTGTGGATGGGAGTCCATTGCCCGAAGACCCTGCTGACCTCCCGGGGCGACGGTCTCGGATTCTCGCTTGCGGCGACGATGTCTAGACCGCGATAATGACGGGTGCCCTCTGTTAATGTCGGACCCGCTTGTACCAGTTACCCTGGAGTAGTCGACCTCCAGGGCCAAAGCCTGATCTATCGCTTTGTGAGAGGATATGGAGCGGGTGGAATGTACGCCATCGTTGCAGACCGTAATGGCCGCTATTGGGGCGCTTCACTTGCAGGTCACCGCCATCATCCACAAAATGGACGTAACAGCCGAGAGTATGTGTCTGGGACCGGATCACAACTCTTCAATAGCTTTGGAACACGTTGTGTTACCCGCGAAGCAGGGCATGCCTGAGATAGAGGACCCCGAGTGGAAACCTCATCTGGTGTTTTCTGTCGGCTCCCGAACAACAGCTAGCGAGCCTGGAACTATCAATAACTCATCATACTCAATGCCGATACCGCCCAAGATGGACTTTGCTGATTTTATACTCCTGGATAATTTTATCAGTAACTATCGGATCTATTCATCATTCTTTTTCTCCCAGTTGACTCAATTAAGTTCTAGTGCCTTACTGTTGGTGGACAGGTATCTCCTTTTGATTTGTGGTCTTCAAGTACTAACACGTTGTATTTGATCGTACCTCACTGACTTTGACTCTCTTGAACGTTTTGATTCTCCTGTTGGGATGGCGGTTCGAGCGGAGAGAGCTCGCACGAAAAATCGGAATGGCCAGCGTTGAGTCTGATTGTATGGGTTTGATAACATGGCTTTATTCGATACGGGACTTGTAGCCTACAATGATGCGGGAGTCGGTTGGTTTTCACAAACTCCCCCAGTTGTTTTGTAATTGCTGCTTCACAGTGTTTTGACCATAATGTGGGGTGGTTTGCTTCTGGTGGTGAGGGAGGGGGGCCGGGAGCCTGTATGATATCTCCTATTCCACTCTTTACCTTCTTTTAGGCTTTAGTTGTAGGGCGAGAGGCACTCTGCTAGTGGGGTTAGGCCATAGCCATTGCAGGGGTGCAGGGTGGGGGGAACGGGGGAGGGATTTTTTATTTTGTCTTGTTTAGTTCTGTGGCCTTTTTCCTTTCTTTTCTCCCTTTTTACGAGAGGCGGGTTGCTTATCCTGAGTTGATCTCTTTCACAAAATCTGGGTGTCTGCTCTGGTCTTAATTATCCTGAATCGTGAGTTGGACGGAATCAGCTGGTGTCAGCTTAACGGGGTTTTGGATCGTATTGCTACTCTGTTTTTATATACCTGTTCATGTTGACGTCCTACTCTCCTGTACACTGATTTTACTGTATTGGCTTATTCGCCTACTCACCGTTGCAATGTATTTCACTGTATGACACCTGATATGTGTAATATTTCCTCTTGTTTTTCTTCATTCAATAAAAATATACATTAAAAAAAAGATTACCCTTATATATTGCAACTGAAAATCAAAGTTAAAAGACCTCCTTTGGAAGAAGAAAAATTGCTTTAGAAAGAGCTGACAAATAGAAGGTCTGAACAATATACAAGATCAAATGATGGCCAAAGGTCTGAGAGAAGCAGAGAACTTGTGAGTGTCACATAAAAAGAAAGGGTTGAAGAATTCCTACCGCCCAAAGAATTGTGCAAACAGAAACACCCTGACCAAGAGCTAAAGATAAGAAAGCAGTTCGGCTGAGGAACGAATGAGAGAAAAACATGAACTAAAAAAGGAGCAACCGGAAGAGCTTTTCCTAATCAAAAGTGTCCTTCACCTGGTGGGTATATCTGACTACAGTAGGAAGACACTGATGAAGATGATTATTTCCCACTGATCACATATTGTGATTACAATGAGAATTATGAAAATCTAAAGTTTTATACTGATGCAGAGAAAGAACCACTTCGAGAATAAAAAGAGACTTTGAAATATTGTTGCTTTTGATGAAACTCAAGATAAGACAGTAGAAAGCTGTTAAAAGTTTTGAAATACCGATAGAGACTTGTGCAGAGAAAACGTATGGGCTGATAAACTAGAACTGATTTAGGCTAATTTTCCTGTTACCAGCCACACCAAAAATTGCTGCGAAGTTTGTGAATCGTCAGCTCTCTAATTTCACTTTGAGTCCTACAAGTTCTTTCATCCCAGCCAGTCTGGGTTTAGATCTAAATGTAACACTGAAACAGCTCTTTTAGAGAGATGTGAGGAGATCAAACATACCCTAGACCCAGAGGGCAAGGCAGTCCTGGTCTTGTTAGATGTTTCGGACACCTTTGATATGATGCCGCATTCCAGGTTGCTTGCCTGCTTCTGCGAGATTGGCATCAGCGGTTCAGTGCTAGACTGGCTAAGCTTCTTTCTGGAGGACAGACACCAAGGGGCAGATTTACAATACCTGGCGCATCCCTGCTTATCAGCAGGGATGCGCCAGTTATTGTGCGCCAAGCCTCCGCCACCATGGATGTGCCGCATTTACAATGCGGCGCACCATGGGGCAAAAACGGCACAGATGCGCCACGCATCTGTGCCGTAAAAGCGGCGCATTGATGGAGTTGCGTCGCAAGCACGACGCAGCTCCAGCAATGCTCTAGGCACCCTATTGTTAGAATGCTGCATCAATCCTTATGCCTGCTTCAAGCAGGTGCAGGGTTTTGACGCAGCATGGGCTCAAAAGTGACTCAGTGAAATCTTGTAGATTTCACTCAGCCACTTTTAGTAGGCGTTACTGCGCCGGAACGCCCCTCCCTGCACAGGAACGCCTCCTTTTGGTGCAGGGCTTTACAACGTGACGCCTCTCCCAGATGCGTCACGTTGTAAGTACCACGCACCATGGCGCATATTTTGCGCTGCCGCTGCGCCACAAAAGTGACGCAACTGTGGTGTAAAAGCGGCGCAAGGGGCTTGTAAATCTGCCCCCAAGAGTTTTGGATGCCTCTTTTTTCCTCCTGCAGATGTACTGGCTGAGTGGGAGTACCCCATGGCTTTTCCCTTAGCCTTAAAATGTCATGACTACATATCTACATGACCCCTCTGGCCATTTGGTTCAGTCCTTTGGGTCAAAATAGTGGGCAACGTGGATGACACTCAGGGGCATATTACCAAGCAATAGCGATAATTATCGCTATTGCTTGGTTAGCGTGAAAAAATTACTGCCGAGCTGCAGCGATTTTTATCGCAGATAAACCTTGGTATTACCAAGGTTTATCGCAAATGCGATAAAAATTGGCCGCAATGCATGAATATCGCTGAAAAGTCAGCGATTTTCATGCATTAGCGAGCTAATGCTCTTAGCCTTGTTATCCACCTCCCATTGTATAACATGGCTAAGAACTGCTCAGGGCAGGTGTTAGCTTTTGGAGATATTCGCGCTTAGCACGAATATCTCCAAAAGTTGGTAATAGGAGATAGCGATGTTAGCGACTGTTTCCAGTCGCTAACATCTTGGCACGCCCAATTTACATGTCATTAGTGATAAATATCACTGACATGCAAAGTGGGGCCCAAGATGGTTGCTATCTCCTACTAGCTGTCGCTAACTGGTGTTAGCGACAGCTAGGTAATAGGGAGATAATTTTATCTCCGATTTCTTGGCTTTTAAGGCCAAAAAAGCGGAGATAAACCCCCTTCATAATATGCCCCTCAGTTACTGTTCTCATTTAAAAAAGATGAGACATGGGATCAAGATTGCAAAAGTCTATGGTCGTGCACAGCCTCCTTTTTCTACTAGTGTAATTATCTTTACTGTGCTGCCAGGGTATCACTCAACGCCTAGAGTGTAGTCAATTCATTGGTTGGTAGCAGTTATATGTCCATATACAACTGTCCCCCTAGGCACTGGGTATGTTGCTGACACAAAATCCAGCTCTTTTTAAAAAAATGATATGTTCCTCACAATCGATTCTTTGTTCAATTTTATTTAATTGAATTCTGAATCTTAGTTTTCAATCCACATCATGTGTTGATTCATCAAATTTTAAATTTCATCCAAAGAATAATTTATATCCAATGCATTTCGGTGGTTAAACCACCTTCATCAGGGAAACCATCTGCAAATAACAAACAATAATCGCTAAGCATACTATATAATGACAGTTTCACTTATTAAATCTTCCTTTTACATTCCCGACATGCTATACAATGCAATACTCTAGTCTGGTTGAATATCTGACTACATCGTGTTTGTGAAAACTAAAAGGTTGATACGAGTAACTGTTCTGACTGTTGCTTGACTCCAAAGCCTCTATTCTGTATGGTAATTTATACTTGATAAACACTCTCTAGTTTGCCAAAATAAGCTAGAAATGTTAACCTTGATGTCGTATCTGGGGAACATATTACTACAAAGTTCCAAGTGAATCAATAACAGACGTGTAGTCCATGCGCTTACTATCGCTGTAATTTAAACTCTACTACCTGCCGTGAACAACTCAATACAAAACAGTTCTAATTCAGTGGGTAAGCCCCTTCGGTTACCGTCCCTTCTCTTAAAACATTCTAATTCCCTCATTTACGCTCTGCTCTCACCTGCAAAAGCTTCACTGGCGTTTCCTAGATGCTACCGCGATTATGCGCTGCTTGCATTTCCGGGTTTAAATCATTGCGTGGTGTTCTGCGCATGTGCTTCCTCACGACTAGCGTTACTAGGGTACGCGTGAAGATGTTTTTTTTATGCAATCATGGCTAACTTTATTGACTATTTCTCTTATTGTCGTGTGTCTGTTTATCACTGTATCGCTCAACCTTTTTTACATGGTATACGTGACTCAATGCTCACGTGCTTGACTTGCCTTCACGATGCCTAGGGTATAAGAGACCAGTGTAACCTGCTAACGCTACATTTGAGAATCCATGGTCATAGCGGCAGAACTAACATCTGCCAGCATAATGCTACATCTTAAATACAGGCTTGTAAAAGGAGAATATTCCATTCTGTATATTACGCATACATTCCTAAATAATTACAAGTAACACATACATTCTGTCCTGTCATTTAGCCCGTGTGGTTTCAAGCTGTTCAATTAAAAAATCCAATGATTTTCTCGCTTTAACTGGATCAAGATGCCATCAAGCCCTGTCTATCTGTGGTCTTTCAGTGGATGAGCCTTAAGCAACTTAAGTGTAACCCGGATAAGACTGAGGTTCTTAGCTTTGGCTACATTTTATCTTGAATTTGCAATTGCACTGGCTGGATGAGATCCCTTCAAACCTAAGGTCCAAGCTGAAGCAGTAAAGAACTTAGGTGGCAAGATTGACAAGCAGCTGACCCTCCAAGCACAAATTATCTCCATTGTTGGCACCTGTTTTAGCCGGATGCGCATGGCCAAATTGTTTTACAATTCCTCTATCTACCTGTTAGGAGTACTGTGCTTCGGGCCCTGGTAGTGTCGAGACTGAATTATGCCAATGCTCTGCATGCAGGCCTTCCTCAATATCTGCTGCAAAAATGTCAGATGGTCCAGAATGCAGTGGCATGTCTGGTACCCCATCTTCCCAGACAAGTGTCAATGATGATCCATCTGATCAATCTACATTGGTTACCTGTCAGGAAAAGGATCATGTTTAAAATTTTAAATGCTGATTCTGCACAGAGCTCTCCATAGGTCTTGGCCAGAGTACTTGTCCAATAGGGTTACATGTTATTCTCCCCTTAGAACTCGATGATCATCTTTTGGTCACTTGCTCAGTTCCCTAGGGTTAGGCGAGCAAAAACAGGAGGTAGATATTTTTTCCCTCTTGGGCCCGCAAGCTTGAAATAACATGCCGGCAGAGCTTCGGTCAGTACCGAGAGAATGATGTTTTAAAAACCAGCTGAAGACCTGGCTTTTCTTTCTTTGGTTCTTCCCTCATTTATTTTCTGCTTTCGCTTGTTCATTAGCACCGGGACCAATGGGGAGTATCTGCGCGCCTTACTCGGATGTCTAAAATCTGTTGAAGTAGTTTGGCAATAGAGAAAAGTTAAGGAATGATGATGGCTCATACTTTAATTGTCTATGTTCCAAACTCTGTTGAAATTCTTTTAACTAGAATAAAAAAACACAGCACATTATAAACAGAAGGCGGCCACGTTATGATTAGGTTATATTTGGAGTAGAACATATCTCAGTTTGAAGGTGCAATGTCTTAAGCCCAGCAACACTGCTTGGGCTTTCAGGAAAATGTGAAAGCAGGGACAATATTGTTGATGATGAGTTGGAGCACAACTGCATTGAGGATTTGACATTGTTTGTTGATGGTTCCAGTCTGAGGGATCCATATGGAGGATTGGGAGCTGCTTATGCAGTATGTTCTGTTTCAGAAACATTCCTTGCCAAATGTGACTTCAGCACAAGTAGCAGAATTAAATTCTCTAATGAGAACTTGCTGTTTGTCAGAAAATGTGAATGTGCCTATCTGTAAATCAGGGCCACTGGAATTATGCAGCAGAGGAGGTGTAAATTATGCAAAAGTGGTGAGTAATTTATGTGGTATATGCTTCAATATTTCATAATTTTTAAAGTTGTAACACTGTCTGTGCATTAGTTGCACCTGGTTAGTACCTGTTTAACCCATTCCATTCTCGCACAAACGCTGGCCGGGGCAGCCCCGCCCACTACGTAGAACGCTCACACTGCGGCAGATGGGTTAATACCCAAATATAGCAATAAGGAATAGAAAGTGGACCTGCTCAGTGCTGCAAAAGGCCTTTCACTGCACAGCAACAAGTGTTGCTGCATTTTTAGTAACATTTGAACCGTCTAAGCTACAAACACATTTTTCTGTGTTAAAATCTGCAGATTTTGTGACAAATGCAGTATATCTATAATTATGCACAAATAGGTGCCGCCACACAATGACATAATTCCATTGGCCTTGCTATACATATAGCCAGTAAGGTTTTGGTGTTGTGCATGACTATGGTCAACTCTGGTTGCAGAGAGAATTCCTGACGTCTTCAGGTGCTCTAATAAAAAACAGTGTGTATATATTAGAATCCTTGAATATATTGCAAAACCTGAAAGAAGTGGCTGTTATGAAGTGTCAAGGCATTAGGCTGACAAGTATTTGGTCACATTAGGAAATAAGTATTCTGATCAAATGGCAAGGTATTGTGCCTAGCAGGAAGGGACTGTCATTCAAGAAAATGAAGATGAAACATTTATAAATGGTCATGTTACACTAAGTTCAAAGAATTGTTATTTCATGAATCCATCGCAGACTTCTTGGACTGAATTGACGGATTTGAAGGATGATGCTCCTGATGTTGAAAAATTAAAATGGATGAGATTGAGTTAGAAGAAGAACTATCAGGATCTATATGTATATAAAGATCAGAAATATATACTACCTAACTCTATGTTGCAGCCTATGTGTATACATTTGCATAATCAAACTCATGTAGGGAGAAATAGCCTAATCAGGACATTTAGAATGTACTTGTAAACACTGGGTTACGACATGTTGCTGAAGATGTGTGTGGAAGATGTTTGGCCTGTCATCTAAACAATCAAGGGAAGCGAAATGTTGCTTTTATGAATCACTTTGGCAAATCAGAAGGCCATTTACCAGATTGCAAGCAGTCTTACTTGAGATTGCGCTTTGCTATGATCTTAAGTATATCTCTGTAGTAGTCTGCTTGTTCTCTAAATGGTTTGAAGCATTTTCCACTAGGAGAGCAGGTAAAAAAACAGGAAGACAGGCTTATCGCCCCATGAAATTGTCATGAGCAATGAGGCTTTCACATGTACCTTCAGATGCATTAGTTTCAATAACTGATGATATTGTTCTACTCTACTGTTACTGATGTGGTCAAATCCGTCTCTCGCCAGGTAGATGCAGTGACAGAAGACTACAGATACACTCCTTGTCACAGCTTGAATGCTGGTGACTGGATTCTTATCCATAAGCATGTCTACAAGGGATGTTTGAATGAATGCTGGAGTGACCTTTTTCAGGTTATTTTGACCCTAATATTGCAAAGAGAAAGAGGGCAGTAGAACCGTGGAAGAGGCAGAAGAGGCTGATGACACAGATTGTGGAACATAATGACAGTTCAAATAACAATCTAAACCAAGTTTGAAGCATGTATTCGGAGGGGGCAAGAGAAATTATTTCTGAAAATCACGTCACAATTTTAAAGAAAAATCGAAAGAGACAGTTCCAAGTGAGTGACAGTTTAGACAAAGAGTTTTACACTTCAGAAGTACAGTTACAAAACACTTAGAGTGAAAGGCTATTGCCATGCAAAAGACCAAAACATGGGTGGCAACAAGCAGAAGTAGACTCTGATTAAAAAGATTAACCTTCAGGAGGAGCTAAGCTTGCAACCAAGATGGCCGCGTAAGCTCCCGGCTCCGCCGACCGCCGCCAGTAGCTCATGAATCCTGATATTGATCCTGAAATCGCTCCAGACTCCCCTGTGGCTGAAATGTTGCTGAGCTTAAAAGTGCAATCCCGAGACTTGATGGAGCACCGCCGTGTTTTCATCCTCGGCCTAACCCAGCGTGGAATCCGGGGCCTCGATTTTTAACCCATCCGTGTTGGAGTTGAACAACATCGGCCGCGGAACCTGGGTGGCGTCCGGTCTCCTGAAGTGGAGAATATCCTGGCCGTCTTTAATGGTGTTACGGTGGCCATGTGGATTCTAAGGACACAGCGATAAGACGCACCGGTCGCTGTGGATGGGAGTCCATTGCCCGAAGACCCTGCTGACCTCCCGGGGTCGACGGTCTCGGATTCTCGCTTGCGGCGACGATGTCTAGACCGCGATAATGACGGGTGCCCTCTGTTAATGTCGGACCCGCTTGTACCGGTTACCCTGGAGTAGTCGACCTCCAGGGCCAAAGCCTGATCTATCGCTTTGTGAGAGGATATGGAGCGGGTGGAATGTACGCCATCGTTGCAGACCGTAATGGCCGCTATTGGGGCGCTTCACTTGCAGGTCACCGCCATCATCCACAAAATGGACGTAACAGCCGAGAGTATGTGTCTGGGACCGGATCACAACTCTTCAATAGCTTTGGAACACGTTGTGTTACCCGTGAAGCAGGGCATGCCTGAGATAGAGGACCCCGAGTGGAAACCTCATCTGGTGTTTTCTGTCGGCTCCCGAACAACAGCTAGCGAGCCTGGAACTATCAATAACTCATCATACTCAATGCCGATACCGCCCAAGATGGACTTTGCTGATTTTATACTCCTGGATAATTTTATCAGTAACTATCGGATCTATTCATCATTCTTTTTCTCCCAGTTGACTCAATTAAGTTCTAGTGCCTTACTGTTGGTGGACAGGTATCTCCTTTTGATTTGTGGTCTTCAAGTACTAACACGTTGTATTTGATCGTACCTCACTGACTTTGACTCTCTTGAACGTTTTGATTCTCCTGTTGGGATGGCGGTTCGAGCGGAGAGAGCTCGCACGAAAAATCGGAATGGCCAGCGTTGAGTCTGATTGTATGGGTTTGATAACATGGCTTTATTCGATACGGGACTTGTAGCCTACAATGATGCGGGAGTCGGTTGGTTTTCACAAACTCCCCCAGTTGTTTTGTAATTGCTGCTTCACAGTGTTTTGACCATAATGTGGGGTGGTTTGCTTCTGGTGGTGAGGGAGGGGGGCCGGGAGCCTGTATGATATCTCCTATTCCACTCTTTACCTTCTTTTAGGCTTTAGTTGTAGGGCGAGAGGCACTCTGCTAGTGGGGTTAGGCCATAGCCATTGCAGGGGTGCAGGGTGGGGGGAACGGGGGAGGGATTTTTTATTTTGTCTTGTTTAGTTCTGTGGCCTTTTTCCTTTCTTTTCTCCCTTTTTACGAGAGGCGGGTTGCTTATCCTGAGTTGATCTCTTTCACAAAATCTGGGTGTCTGCTCTGGTCTTAATTATCCTGAATCGTGAGTTGGACGGAATCAGCTGGTGTCAGCTTAACGGGGTTTTGGATCGTATTGCTACTCTGTTTTTATATACCTGTTCATGTTGACGTCCTACTCTCCTGTACACTGATTTTACTGTATTGGCTTATTCGCCTACTCACCGTTGCAATGTATTTCACTGTATGACACCTGATATGTGTAATATTTCCTCTTGTTTTTCTTCATTCAATAAAAATATACATTAAAAAAAAGATTACCCTTATATATTGCAACTGAAAATCAAAGTTAAAAGACCTCCTTTGGAAGAAGAAAAATTGCTTTAGAAAGAGCTGACAAATAGAAGGTCTGAACAATATACAAGATCAAATGATGGCCAAAGGTCTGAGAGAAGCAGAGAACTTGTGAGTGTCACATAAAAAGAAAGGGTTGAAGAATTCCTACCGCCCAAAGAATTATGCAAACAGAAACACCCTGACCAAGAGTTAAAGATAAGAAAGCAGTTTGGCTGAGGAACGAATGAGAGAAAAACATGAACTAAAAAAGGAGCAACCGGAAGAGCTTTTCCTAATCAAAAGTGTCCTTCACCTGGAGGGTATAACTGACTACAGTAGGAAGACACTGATGAAGATGATTATTTCCCACTGATCAGATATTGTAATTACAATGAGAATTATGAAAATCTAAAATTTTATACTGATGCAGAGAAAGAACCACTTCGAGAATAAAAAGAGACTTTGAAATATTGTTGCTTTTAATGAAACTCAAGATAAGACAGTAGAAAGCTGTTAAAAGTTTTGAAATACCGATAGAGACTTGTGCAGAGCAAACGTATGGGCTGATAAACTAGAACTGATTTAAATTCTATTTTTTATTTAGATTTTTACCCTAACAAGACCTAAAATAAAACTAAGGCATTTTGTTTTTTGGAGAAATGAACTTGAGAGCTTGATGGTTTTTTCTCCTGTTTTCCTTGTTTCTCATATTATAGAAGAGGATTGTTTTTGCTTTTGCTTTTGTCTAGTCTGTAACATAAAGTTGGGACACAGTACTTGCTGTAACATTTTACAGATGACATTATTAGCTTTAATATTAGTGATATTAGTTGGCCTGATAGTGTGCTTACTGACTCCTGTGGGAAATGTTTTGGAAAAAATAAATAGTGATGTTTCAAGTACAACTAATCATAAAGAATTAGGAATACAAGCATTTAGTTAGTGGTTTCAGAGAAAGTGTGTTTACAAGAATGATTGGAGAGTATGTTAGTATTATGCAGGTTAATGGTTGTTTTGTGTGCACTTTTATTTGTAAGTCGGCTGGAGAAGGAGCCACAGATCAACAACTGGAGCTTTCTTTTTCGCTGTCCTGTTACATTGTTTTGGGCTCTCTTCAATTATGAGGAGTGTCTTGCTCCATAGTTGATTGATTTTAATGTGACACTATATAATGTATTCATTAATGAAAATGATAAAGGGATAAAGTTGCTTAATAAACCTTTAAGCTGTAATTCCTTATTAAAAAGGAGTAGCTGTGTCATGTTTTATATCTTTGGAATAGTCATGATAAGTCCTCTTTACCCGGTAAAGTTGGATTAACATTACTGTTTTAGAAATGCCGCTTTTAGAAAGTTGACATTTCTCTGCTCTTACAGCTCTGTGTACCTGCAGCCTGTCTCCAATACACATTTGGAGTGGGTGAGAGCTACATTTTGTGCATTCCCTCGAGACAGCCACAGACACAGGTAGGTTAGGTGTGGCTGAGTTCTCATCTGCATTCTGATGGCTCTTCCTGGTCAGGAAGGGAGGGAGGAGCTGACACACCTGAATAGGCCAGGTCCTCTCCTCACAAAAAAGGGCTGATTATCCCCTACAGTTAGTCTGGAGCTAGCACCGGGAAGAAATGTATTCTGTGTATTTCAAAGACCCTTCTTTGAAATGACCCGCACTTTAAAGGTACGACTGATTATAAGTACTGGTTCTCTGACCCCACGAAGATAGACAGTTCTAGACCTATAACTGAACTCTGTCAGAAGAACTTATGTGCTGCTTCAAGGACTGACACTCTTTTGGACATCCTGAAGTGACGGTTGATGCGAGCCCAGTAGACCTGGGCGCAATTCTGGCTCTAAACTCTGAAACGCCAGAGGCCCAACATATCATAGTTGCTTAGGCCTGCAAAAGCCTGTCAGATACCGAAAAGCCCTATTCCTAACCAGAAAAGCAACAACTTGCTGTGGTCTGGACTTGTGGAACATTTCCATGTTTTCTTGTACAGCAAGAAGTTCATTATCATCACAGATCATCAGGCCTTCCTGACCATCTCTGGGAATCCTAGAATCGAACAGTGGGGAATATGCCTCCAAAAATAAGACTACCTCATCATCCACAAACCTGACTACTTCTCCAGGTAACCCCAAGACTCGTTACAGAGACACCAATCCATGGCTGAGGACCAACTCCAATTCATAGTCAGTACAAGCATCCTGGATGCTCTCTCTATTCCTCACATAGCAGAAGCCACAAGAAATTACAACACGCTAACCTTTGTAATGCATCTTATTGAACAAAACAAGTGGAACCACCAAACAGAGCAGGGTGATGGCTCTTAGGAAATTAGGGCATTCTACAACATTAGGTATTAACTGGCAGTCACTTGTGAAGGACTGATACTGGGAGGTTCATGGATGGTGATCCCTTAGACACACTGCAAACAAGCCATGGACCTATCCCACAAAGGACATGGAGCGATAATTGCCACCAAGAGAGCTCTCCGAGATACTGTGGTTCCCTTGATTAGACATCATTGTGGAAACGGAGCTTTGGAAATGTCACCTATGTATCTGCCTAGTGCAGTCACGCGCCCTATGACACTGGAGATGTCTGAGATTCCAGACGGCAAAGGAGGAGAGGGTAGCTGTCAACTTCTTTGGCCCACTAGAATCTGGTAAATACCTATTTGTGATGATCGAGGAATACTTCAGGTTTCCACTGGTTAATATAGTCTCCTCCACCAGGGCTGCCAAGGTCATCAAGGTTCTGAATGACATCTTTGTGACCTGGGGATCGCCCATGATTTTAAAGTGTGACTATGGGCCACTTTTCACTAGTGGAGACTTCAAAAACTTTCTGAAATGTCTTGACATTAAACACCAATGCATTACCCTACTCTGGCCTCAGGTCAATGAAATTGTGGAACAGTTTATGGGAGCACTCAAACAAACTTTGCAAAGACCCAATAAAGCGGGGCTTGTGCTGGAAAATGATCTCTGTCAGGTACTGAGGGCATACTGTACCACCCTTCCCTCAACAATGGAAGAGAGTCCAGCTATGCTCATGTTTGAGCAATCCATTCACACCAAATTACGCCAGTGGACGTCAGAGCGACCCGTGAGCTCTGATGCAGTCAAAGCCATGGACCAAGAGAAGAAAAAGAAAATGAAAGCTCATGCTGATTTCAGACAGAGGACATAGGAGGCACTCTTGGAACTACATGACTGGGTGGTAGCCAAGCAAAAGCAACAGAAGAAGCAGAAACCCCTTACAACACCCAACTATTCCAAGTCGGTCGAAGGGAACAAGGTCACTGAGTCCCAACCTGGAAAATCGGTAACCAGAAATACATCACATTTCCGTTCCACTGAACACATTCAAGACCCTGATGACCCCTCACCCTTGTCTGCGAGTCCTGGGGTGCCTCCTCCTGTCCAGTCAGACCAGAGAGGTACTGAGCTGGCACCTCCACCAATAACCACCCAGTCTGGCAGAGTTATCTAGACCTCGCAAGCTTATTGAAGATGTCTGATTTATAATAATGATGGGCTGTGTTTAAATGGGAAGAGGCGTGGAGTCGGGCTCTCTAGGAACCTGACTCTGTCTCTGATGGGCTGTGTCATCACAGCCTCACCCAGAGGAGGGCGATGAAAGTGTTATATAGGGAGCAGGGAACGGGGGACAGAGCAAAATCATCAGGCGAGGTGTAGCGTGTGGCTCCCTCACACTGACCGGCAAGCTAGAAAAAAATTACGTGTTTCCAAAGCTCCTCCTGTCGTGTCTCTGTTAGTCTCCCGACATGATAGGTACTACCGGGTTCAGGCGCGCAACACCCATTGAACTCACCGGGCTTCAGCCCCCCCTGTCGTGTGTGGCAGCCCGGGATGAGACAGATCCCGGGCACACACACAGCCACACCCGATCGTTTAACAGGTCTTTAAAAGACCATTTGAATGGTAATTAGGCCTTGCTGTTGTTTCACCCCTTGTTGGAGGCCATGCAGCTCCACTCTGCATATTGATTAAAGGTTCACCCCCCCCCCCCCCCCCCGAAATTGTTTCTTAGCCTCCCCCCGAAATTTGGCTCTAGTTGCGCCTCTGACCGGGTTCATTGAATTAATGCACCCAGAGGTTCCGTCTTTTGAGCTGTAAAAAGCATGAGACAAAAACAGACTCGATTCTAGACCAAAAGTTGCCACCTAATAGTGAGTACATCCAGTGGCGTAACACAAGTCCCCGCAGCCCCTGCAGTGCTGGGCCCCCTGTAACGAGGAGATAATAGGTTCCAAAAAAGATGATAGAACGAATCCAGGAGTGAAAAGAAATGAAGTTTATTCCATGTAAAACGGCATCTCCACGGGATCACCACTGCCCCTGAGAGTGACCAACAGCTTACTGTCTAAAACCACCACTGTAACTCCACACGATAGATCATCCTCGTGAGATGCATCTTCAAACATAAACTTATGTTTGAAGATACACACACTTTCGAGGATGCAACAGTGGAGCGTGCATAACATAAGAGCGAGCATAACATAGAACTCATTAACAAAGGATAGAAGAAGCAGAACGTGAATGTCATAGAACACATTACATTACACCCCCTGAGGGATGTATGACGTTAGAACGCATACATTGATAACGCGTACCTTTACAACGCGTTCGTAACAACAAAAGTTGTTACCACGCATTGCGCTGGGGGGCGCAAAATTGATTAATTTAATTTACTATTCCAACACCAGTCCCCGTGGATAGTAGGGAAGGTGTTGGGATAGTAAATTAAATCATTTACTATCCTTGAGCGCCCCCCAGTGCAATGCGTGGTAACAACTTTCGTTGTTACGCCCGCGTTGTAAAGGTATTCCGTGGTAATGCTTGCGTTCTAAACGCTGCATACTCCCCTGAGCTCTCCGGAAAGAGTACTGTTCTGAGGGGGCCCCCTGGAACATGGGGGCCCCCTCAGAACAGTACTTTTTCTGGAGAGCTCATTAATGAGTCCAGAGTGGGTCCCTCCCTCCACGTACCTTGCAGGAGGGCCCCCTCAAGTTTCGTTACCCCAGTGGGTACATCTAGTCGCTTTTTCGTCCCAGTGACATATTTATAGAATAGGCACTTTCACTATATGCCCAAATAAATCATCAGCTCACAATAAAAAGTGATGTTTTCAGAGTGGACAACATTTTTGTAATCCTTGTTAACAACAGGTGCATTCAGCTCATTTGCTAAAGCACACATACCAACGCTTCCCGATTCAGGCGGGAGACTACCGATTTCAAGGCTAGTCTCCCTCCTCCCAATTACTACTTGCAGAAACCCAATTTGAAGTTTTGTGTAACTGCCAAAAATAAAATGCTGATGCCTGTCAGGCACGCTACAATCTCCCCACCCAATAATTACCTCCATCATCAAAGGTTAACACTTTGTGCTTAAATCTTAAAGGGAGAAAATAGAGCATGTGACAGGCTTCAACATTTTATTTTGTGGAAGTTTAGAACTCTGTTTTTGTTTGCACTATGTTATTAAACTGCCAAAAATTAAATGCTGATAATCCGTCACCGTACATACCAATAGACCCGATTTCAAGCAGATTGCCTCTGATTCAATATAAAGTCAGTGGATAAAATACATTCTTCCAATGTTTTCTCTTTTAATCTCCCACTTGCCTCCTCTAAAATGTTCGCATGTATGGAAGGACTATTTTAACTTCGGCCTAAGGCGTCCCTCTTTTTATGTGGTGAAAAGTCTCTGAAATGAGACAGATGTTAGGCTCTGTTTACGAAGGGAGGTACTTCTTCCAAAAGATAGAAATAGCATGGTTGTGCCGGCCAAGACGAACACGTTGTTTGTCTGCCTCTGGCTGCAAAAACACCCTCTTGCTCAGGGTAAGCTGTGCTTTCTGGAAAAGAATGTCTGAGCAAATATGTCTTTCATTTTCTCGTTCTTCTCCTACACTCGTTTTTTCCTCTAAGTTCAACCAAAGGTAGAAATACCAGACAGTTTAATCAGACTCTCCTCAGACAGCCATCGAAAAGATGGACTACTGAAAGGAAATCGGTTTGTTTAATAACCTCTTTAGTGGGGGGGGGGGGGGTGTTCTTAAAACAATAATAGTCGTCCCGTACTTTAACAAGAGTCCCAGCACGGTTCATTTCCCACCTTGAAATAGACTGTTACAAAAACAAACACGGACTAGCTAATCAGCTCTTATAAAATTACTTATCTGGGCTGGGCAAACACTCCCTGTTAAATTTGTTCTACGTGCATACTGCAGAGAAAAAGAAGAACCTGCCTCTTGTTTTATGAACGTGCATATTGTAAAAAATAAAATAAAAAAAACGTCCATTTAGTCGATAAATACTCTCAATACCTCATATATTCAAACATTTTGACCATGGGAAGATGGACATTTAGAAAAAAAAGCCGATTTCTCCCCATTGAATTACGTTGAAATGAAGGCGATGTTAAGCGGAGACACCTTTAATAGAACGGTTTTGAGTTTTAAAACCCGGGCGCCTCCCGCCTGAATCAGGTATGTTTGCCTGGATGAATGATATTTTATCAGGGCAGTCTGGAAAATATAGCAATGAAGTAATCATTTGAACCGTGGGTTGTGGGCGCCCTCTGCTGCACATTTCGTGTAACTCTATTACTTGTCTCCTTGTTATTTTGTTCACTTATAAATTAAACTACCCTTCCATATGAAAATCTCAAACATCTATGTTTTATTTATTTTAATTTTATTTCAGTTTTTGTAAAGTTATATTTCCACACTGTGTCGGCATCTTGGCGATTTTGGATAGCATTTTATAGGAGGAAAGAGGGAGATTCTAAAAAAATTATCGAGAGAATGTACTTCCCCCATTTACTTCTATTGAAGCAGAGGCAATTTCGGGAGGGAGACAGCCATTCTTGCTTACGCCTGACTCGTGTCTATTGGCATGTATCAGAGTCAGTGGTCGAAGTGGAGGGAAAAAAGTAAGGGAACTGTGGGCAAAGAATCAGAGGGCAGGAATAACCCAAACTTTGATTCAGTGGGCAGAGTCAGAGGTGTAGCCAGAATGCGCAAAACAATCAAACTGTTAGTATTTGTCTAACATTTCACTGACCAGTTACAGCGTATTATGTTATTTAATTGAACCAATAGATACACATGATTATTCAAGGTTTTATGTGAGTTATTGACATTAAAATACATTCACAAAGTGGGATATGTTTCCAATCACAGAATGTCCCAAATACTCTTAAAAGTGGAAGCACACGCCATTTTTCTCTGAGCCATGCAGTTTCTGTCATCAGACCTTCTTCTTTCCACAAAGGCAGTTCAAACATGAGTGGCAAAATGTCCTAGTTTGCAAATGTTTTCTGTATAATTATGGCGATATTTGCCACATAATACAACATCTGCTGCATAATCTGACAATTTTAACTAATAAATAGTTTGTAGTTCAAACGGATCAAAAGTTACAAAAAAATTTGACTTGTGTTGCTGTGAAGTGGACAGCCCTTTGCAAAGGTTGACTTATCACCCTTCTCACTGCTGCATTTGTATGTTAAAATGGAACTAATGAGGTAAAATCTTTGCAGAGACTGTTGTCTCGTGTAAAAATGTCAAAATAAAGTATCAGAAAATGTACTGCATTATGCTGCAGCCTTTTTTTTTTGCTGCATAAGTTAGTCAACACTGCATTGTTATCTTGTCATCCTTTGCTGCATAATTCGAGTGGCTCCGAAGCAGGCAGCACATGTTAAAAGTGCTTGTGAATGAAGCAGAGAAACTGTGAAGTTTGCAAACTTAGATTGGTGTGCGTGCAAGTTCTGCATTGCCGATCTCTGATAAGTTGCAGCTACTACTGCTGAAACATGGCCTTTGAGGTACCAATGAGTGAGGCGGACTAGCTTCAAGGGCAGGGCCTGTTTTAGTGCAGGTGGCTCCCTGTGCAACAACGTTTGTTGGTGCCCCCCCAAAGACCACCTATGCCACGGATTCCCTCACTACCACCCTTTTACAGTGCCCATCAAGTCTTCATAACCGCACTCTCTCGCAGATGCATTCAATTAGATTTACAGCACCACTCATACCATTGTAGGGTGTCAGAGCATTTTACATCACACACATTACACAGAGACAATCAATTATATGTGTTTAAATCACTGTATTGGAAAAGTTACATAAGACTAAGGGCTACAAGGTGTAGGAGTCACATGAAAACCATACTAGTAGGCAGTATAGTTTAATACTGATTGATCTGGAGAAACACAAACCTAGAATTTAAAACATAATGCCATGGTTGGGGGGTTCTCTTCAATAATTAGAATTCATTTCTATCCAAAGTAACACTTTTTGCAACATTAGGATAATAAAAGACTAGGGGAAAAAACCATAACGCTCTAATGTATACCTTGCAGTTTGCATGCAGCTCTTAGATGACAGTTAATAGCTCACTGTTCTATGTTAGGATTTAAAATTATAAACTGCAGGCAACAAAAGGATCTCTCTGATAAAAGCAGAAACCCACTGACTTATTTACATTATGTGCACTTTGTGATCTGCATGGTACATGTTCTTTGCAGCAAGCAGGCACATTAACCCTCTGTGCTATCTTTCTATGAGGCAAAACTTCCACTAGACAAAGCCTGAACCTCTCTCTAAGAAGAACATAAATCACCAGAGTTATCACAACATTTTTATTGTTGCTGACGCCCCCACCCAAAGTCAGCGCCCGATGCGATCACACCAGTCACACTGCCTTAGTCCCAGCCCTTCTCAAGGGTCCTGTGACCTCAGTGGCAGAGCCACTGTCGCTCTAGGGTGTGCTGCTTCATAGCCTGCACGCAAGACTGGAGGTGAATTTCAGTATGGATTGTGGTGGACAAGCCTTCAAGGTTAACCCACACTTGCCACCACTAGGATCCTTCTACTGATGTTAGAAAGCCAGGGCTTCTAAGGCCTTGCTGGCCTTTTAAGGTCTAGCATGGGAATGTGCTCCTTCGAGAGAGTGGCCTGTGGGACTGGTCATGACGACTAAACCTGGTTCCCCAGTTCCAAATTCAGCTGCTCTGACTATAGTGCCACATCCTCTCCCCCACTGAACACCAAACTGCCCCACTGAAAGAAACTCTCTGTGCCGTCAACTACAACCCAATTGTGCCAAACTATAAACACCTGGATGCAAATGGATTTAAATTACCACTATTGAAGAGTAATATGCTGCCTAAAAAAAACAGTAACAACATCCTGGAAAAAGCAAACACTCATAGGGAATGCAAGTTTAAGTAAAGCATGCGAAATTGTAAGCAGGAACAACATGGTTACCTTAATGCTTTTACACTCATCAACCTGAAATCAAGGAGTGTTTTTGCCTGCTCTTAACTTAAGGAAATGAAGGGACCCGCTTTAATTTCCATAGCTTTTAAAAAGTCTACATCCATGAACACAGAGCCACTGCACACATTTTGTTTTCCACTCCACACATTAATCAGGCATTAAAGTGCCTCCAGGATTGGTGCACATCTCCGCCTGGGTAAAACAATGCTTTTCAAAGAAAGACAAGAAAATAAAAGTAGCGTTTCATGACAAACTCTGTCAAGTGATGCTGATGTGTTTTTGGGTGTGTACAAAATCAATCTGGCCACTTTGAAACCAGTCTGTCTTGCTTTATTTAATTATGTGTGTATTTTTCATATTTTTAACCTTTTCTTTATCAGGCTGCACTTTGGAATAGAAACATGTAAAAAAAGACCACATTTCCAGCAAAAGTGTTTTTCTTTTTGGATCCATTTCACAGGAGAACAAATAAACGAAAGGAGGAAAGAGGTTGATAACCATTTCTTGGTTTTCACTAAGTGAGGAGGAGCTATACAGAAAAAGAGGGAGGAAGAGGAAGAAGAAAAGAGAGGGGCAGCTGTAAAATACCTTGTCCTGATCCCTGCAAATTAGGAATGACCCCAGTCCCCCTCTGAGACTGATGTGCAGCCTGTGTTCTGGTCAATACAGCTGATGTTGTCCAAGCCATAAAGGGTCCTTGTCCTGGCACCAATCCAGAGGCAATCAAGTCATTGCCCAAGTAACACTCATCACCTTGCTTTTCCCTTACCCTGACATCCACCATTGTCACCTTGCTATTGAGCTCAATCTCATACCTTGCAAGTGGATACTCCATTCCCTCTCCACTTGCTACAAAACCTGTGTCCTTGGTACCATGGAGTATCTTCTCAGGCTTAAGGTCCTTGTTATCTGCACAAACCTCATTGTGTTAGGATGCATGTGCTTCAGTGCATCTGGTTTCCTCTCCCAGATTTCCATAACTACTAGGTTGAGCGTAACCAGGCCCTCTTGGGGCCTTTCACCCATGTGTAACATGTTTGTTATCACGGGTGCTACTGGGTCAGAGTCTTTAACCTGAAAATCCCTCTTGAAGTGTCCCACTAGTGTCATTTGTAGCAAGTCAACACCTTGTACTTGTAAGAACATCCCTGTCTTCCCTTCCCATCATGCTCCTTCCCAGACACACCATTACTATTACCATTTCGCCTGAGCCCTCCTCAAGAATTACCCTGACCCTTACCCTCCAGTTTGGAACCAGCCTGTGCTGTGGTCCTCTTCCACCTTGGCTTGGAACCGTGCTGTTCTAGTCCAATGTGAACCCAGTTAGCTATCTACTTCTCAGCCAACACTGAAAGTTTCTCTGGATCCCTCTCTGTCAAATTAGACAGGTATTGCCTAAATGGGGTAGAGCCCTTCTTCTTGAGTAGCTCTGTCACCCTCCACTGGTAAACAGACTGAACGTCGTTGCTGCTTATCTCTCTCACCCACTTGTTTCAATCACACAATAAACCATAAATCCAATTCTTAAATGGAACACCATACGCAATCTTGCTGTCTCAGATTTTCTGAAGGTACTGAGAATACTTCAGCCCAAATGGTTGAATCAGAGACTCCTTCATTCGCTCTCAGACAATCTGGTCTTCTACAGGCATCCTTTTAACGATGGATGTCCCTTCCAATGGCATGCGCCCATTAAGGCAGCCGTTTTAACATCTCAGACAAGGCCTGTGTCTTACAAGCGATCTCAATGTTCACAAACCATTCCAAGATGCCTTGACCTTCCACATACATATGCACAAGATATCTTAGTCAAAACCTGTACTGAACTGGATGTTGTAGTTGCTGCCATCCTAAGTTTCTCTCTCTCAAGGGCTATCCTTTTCCTCTCAAGCTTTCTTTCCTTTTCCATCTGCTTCTCATCCCACTCATACTGTTTCTCCTTTTTTCTCCATTTCTCTTTCAGTCTCTCACAATTTCTCTTCCAAGGCCCATTCCTCCTATTTCCAGCCTCCTCTTCTCTTGTTCCTGGTAGCTAGTCTTAGGTTCGCCCTCACAAACTCTCTGGTCTTCACCTTTTCCTCAGCCTTAGCAATCAAAAGAGCCAGCTGCAAGCTCAGGATGTCTCCTAGACTCAACCCACCCAAGGGATTTATTATTCCTGGAATTAGTGACTGTTTAAATGGGATTTCTGGTTGGCTAGGTCTTGCGCCAAAGCCAGGCAGAAACCACCACTCTAGTCAGGGCAAGGGAGTTACACGCTGAAGAGTACCCCTTCTCACCCCCTTGGTAGCTTTACACAAGCAGTCAGGCTTATCCCAGAGGCAATGTGTAAAGCAGTTGCGTAACACACACACAGCAGCAACACACTAGGCACACTACAAAGGAAACTCCACACAAGGTTATATAAAAAATTGCCTTTGTATTATCCAAAAACATTAGAATCATAATCACACAATGTACACTGTGCCAACTGACACTGGGCAATATTCACAGGGGATTATATACAGGACCAGACCAATCGGGCCACGGTCAGAACCATCAGAATGCAGGTAGGAAACATAAAACACAACCAGTAACTACTGGTACATTAGTACAATAATGACATTAGCATTATCACATTAGGCATAAAACACATTAGGCCCAAACCTCCTTAGCATAAACACATTACGCAATAGGCCTCACCAGCATAAACACATTATGCAATAAATCACATTAGATTAGGCAGAATCAGCAACATAAACACCTTATGTCATAGGCATCATATGAATCACATTGGGGCCTTGCACCCTACCAACTTACAACTGACCCCAGGCCCACTGGCCTTTCACTCGGTCTCCAAATGCCCTCTGGCCATAAATGTCAGTGCTTGAATTGGGGCCTCTCAAATGGCCCCCTAGCTGCCAATGCAGCGAAGATGCTGCACAATGCGCTTGGGCACAGGGGAGCGTCTCACCCCTCCTTATCACCAACAAAATGCCCCCAAACGTTGCAGCTGCTCGCACTCTCGTGGCGCAGCTGGGATCAGCACTGACACTCACTGTGCCCTGAGAGCCCCACGGGGACTCTATCAACAATTGACCCCCAAGTCCCACTCCAGCACTTCTAAAAAGGAAATGGCCCCAAGAGTTGCAGCTGCCCACTGTCGGGCGGGGAAGCTGTGGAAAAAATGAGCCCGGGCCCCAGGTTCCCTTGAAGCCCCACTCCGGGGCCCCCCATGCTGGAGCGGCCCGCTCTCCTGCGGGACCGCTCAGGGAAACAGGCATTGACAATGTGCCACGGGGAGCCCCTCTCACCTGGGTTCTCTGGGGGCTCTGTCTGGTCTCTGGGCAGGGTCCTCAGGCACAGGCAATGTGCAGCGGCTGATCCAATGTGGGGAAAGCTCGGCTTCCTTCTTGTTTCGTCCGGTCCCTCTCCTGGGACACAGGACTTCTCTGTGGAGCCAGCGAGACTCCGGACGGTCTGGGCTGCACGCCGGGCTCCCCTCATTCACACAGGAGCCCCGCCTAAATGCTGGCAGCCGTTTCCTGCCTCCAGCTCCACTTCCTGGTGATGGGCAGGGATTGGCTCCTTCGACGGTGCTGCCCCTGCAACAGACGCCTGACTTCTGGTTTTGCTGCTTGCAGCGGCTCTTTCGTTTCAGGCAGAGGCGGTGATTCATGCGGTGGGAATTCAGTGCGGGTGGGCACCTGCCCATAAATAACACCCAAAAGCGGGGTGGAAGCACGCTATTAAGGAGCATAAACCAGCGGGGTGGGCACCCGCTTTTTAAAGAGGCATGAAAGCAGGGTGGGTTCCCACTCTGATCCCAGCACCACGGGGGAGTCCCCACGCTGGGATTCCCCTTGAAGACACTGCAGCCGCAGGCTGCAAGGCACCAGCATTTCTCTTCAGAACAAAAGTAAAGTGCTTACAAGGTGCTAGGGTCCTCAATGTTCCTGGGACACAGCTGGGCCTAGGCAGGCCAGCACACAGGGCCATCCAGCAGGGAGGCAGTCCCTCATGGCGGTTCCTCCTGGGGACCAGCAGCAACAAGTCGGAGGGAAGCCCAAAAGCACAACATAGTTATACCCATATTTATTTTGTCTGCCCTGGCACATGGCTTGGGGGAACCAGCCTAAACTGGTTCTGGGGAGTTTTGGAGCACTTTTTGACAAGGCTCCTCTTCCCCTTTTGTCAGGTGGGGGCTCGTCAGACACAACACAGGGGGGCGGAGCCAGCATTCACCTAGGCTGGCACAGACCTATTCAGGGTCAGGGGACTACTCCTCCCACTACGCCAAATGCAGGTGTTCCATTCAGCCTAGTACTGACTCACCCTGCCCTCCCTGGAGTCACGCACACCTCACCAGCCCCTGTCACTCCAAAGCCAGACATGCAATCCAGATCAGGCAGGCAGACACATAGCACACAGAAATGCCAACTTCTAGAAGTGGCATTTCTAAAATAGTGATAATAAATCTGTGCACACCATTGTGCAGCATTTACTATTACTATTCCAGTCATACCAAACTTGACCATGCTGGTCCTCTCATATCAGGAATTACTACTGAAACACTTATCAGAGAATACCCAATGCATTCCTATGAGAGGGCAGCCTCACAGTAGTGAGAAACCAAAATGGCTGTTTGTCACTACCAGGACATGCCGCACAGTTAAGGTACATGTCCTACCTTTTACCTACAATGTACTCTGCTAGGGCCTACCTTAAAGGTGACTCACATGCAGTAAAAGGGGAGTCACACATGTGGCACACACTTTAGGTGTCACATCACAGCGGCAGTAACACTGCACACACAGGCCCTGCAATGGCAGAGGCCTGAGACAGGTTTGAAAGGCTACTTTGGTGGGTGGTGCAATCAGAGCTGCAAGGCCACCAGTAGCATTTAATTTACCGGCCCTGGGTATCTGAGATACCATTTTACAAGGGACTGACAGGTTCATTAAATATGCCAAACAGGTGTAGACCAATCTTACCATTTTTTACCACAGAGACCACACACACTTTACACTGAACAGCAGTGCTAGAGTGCCCAGAGTCCTAGAACCACCAACACCATGTCAGAAAAAAGGCTAGGAGGAAGGTAGAAAGTTCAGGGATGACCCTGCCAAAAGGGCCAAGTCCAAAAGTGACAGTGGTTCCCTAGAAATCTAAGGTGGTATACACAACTTGGGCATTCCTGAAGCACAAGTTGGTGAGTATCTTAGTGAAATTGCATTAGGGGGACACACTCTGCATGTGCCTGTGATAGAGCTGTCCTAAGAGGATTCTTAACAGGGATCTCTTCCTTAGTTCCTAATATGGTTACCTCCTCAGAATCAACTACAGCCTCATCCCTTTTGCCCAGTGTCTCAAACTGGTCCCTAATTGAATCAGCCAGGACCTTTCTGTCCCTTGTCCTGGGAACCCTTTACACTTTGTCCCTGCATAAATCCTTCATCTGATCTATTGATGTGGGGCTGAGGTCTAGTCCCAACTCTGTGTTTTCCATTGTCTATTTGCGCTGACTTTAGGTATACAAACTGGACTTTTTGTATTCCTGGCATAAATTGGAAATGGCCAATGCCACATCTGTATCCAAAGCTTCTAAACGTTAGGTGCCCCGTCTCTTGCTGCATATTGTCAGAACCTCAATCAGAGGGCCGGGTGCAAGCAGGAACCATTGGGGTTGAGGCTTTTTACTCCTGATGTCCAGGGCCCAACCTACTATGGATCCCGGGCAACTGGGAAAAGCACCCCTTCAGCAGTGCAGGTCAAGAGGTCCCATGCTTCCCATGTGTAGACCCAGGGTGGTGAACGCAGGCTCAGAACTCAAAATACATTCAGCAGCAGCAATATATGATTATCCGGGGAAATTTCTGTTTTTCATGAAAAAAGGAGTATTTTTATACAGACACAAAGTAAAATACACACAAAAAACACACAGTCAGTTCAGGGCTCTAGTGTTTTATAGGCAGGTCCCTGGGTCCCTCACACCTCTCGCTAGCACTGGTGGTTATTTCCCATTCACTACAGGTGACATTCAGGTTAAACACCACTAGTAGCCCGAGTCTCAGAAATCCCACTACAACTCTCTACTAAATTCAAAAGTGTTCCAGCACTGAAGCTCTATATGGCAGACAAGTTCCCCCGGGGCCACCTGGCCCTTAAGTCAGTCATACTCGCACCAGCAGTATCTGAACAACCGGAGTTTCAGAGCGCACCTCCTTCACTGGCAATACAGCTGCAGTGGCTGACTCCAGGAATTTCTTCATATAATCCCAGGAGGGGCAGTGGTGAGGTGTCCTCAAGTTCCTTCTCACTTGGTCCTGTGGAGGCAGTGGCCAAGGGGTCCTTACTGCTCCTCCAATACCAGGAGGTTTCTTGGGTGGGGAGTGCGACGCTCCTGATGTTGGTCCTCAGTCGGGGCTTGGACCCGCTTCGGTCACCATGGCAGACTCCTCACTACGACTGTCTCAACCAGGCCATGCTCTTTGGCTTGTATTGGTGGCCCCCAGAATATGGGGTCACCGTCTTCACTCTGTACACAGGCTTTGACCCGATCAGCACAGAAGCAATCTTCGCAGTGACCCCACTTGACATACGGGGTCGCCGACTTCGCTCCACACAAGACCTACTTCCCGATTGGCACGCCAGGAATCTTCAAGGGGTAAGGGGGTTATCCACTTTTCTCTGCATACAGACAATGACCCACTCCGTGTAGCATCAAACTCCCCACATGTTGCTACAGGGAACCAATCACCAGGACCATCCACTGCACCTCGCTCCTTCCAACGCTCTCCTTTTCTTCATGAAAAAGGTTAATTAGTTAGGTGCAATTTGCAATAATTAACAGCTATCTGGCAGATGCATCAAGCAAAATACCTCCCGGTAAATTAGCGAATCGGTAAAACAGGCCGATACCGAACGCTAAATTAGAAAATGCAATGCATCAACCCCATATCCTACTAAAATAAAGAATCGCTAAATAATCCCCTCGGAAAATGACCGAATCGCAAATTAGCCAATCGGTAATACGGAGAAAGAAATCAGCCTCCGGAAATACTGAATCGCTGTTGAAGAATCGCAACGAAATGCATCAAAACTCGCATATACCGAAAATGCCCAAAATCGCTATTTTGCATGAGCAAAAAAAGGGGAATCACAAGCTGGAGGTAAAGTTATTGAAAGGAAGAAAAAAAATTAAAACACAGGTGCAGACTATCAGAAACCCTTTAAATATGCCTCTGGAGACCCTGTATGTCTACCAAAATGGCTGCCCCCAACGTGCTTGCTAGGAGGAGGAGAATCAGCGCTCTTGCACAGGGCAGGACAATGATCCAGGACAGGGTCTTCAGGGTGCGCATCACATTGCTAGGCCAGACAGAGGAACTGATCTACGAGAAGTACAGATTGAACCGAGCTATGATCATGCGCCTCATTGCTGAGCTGGAACCACTACTGCAGCACCAGACTATCCCAGCCCATGTCCAGGTGCAACGCAGCCTGCACCTGCTGGCGTCTGGAAGCTTCCAGGGGGTAATAGCAGAAGCTGGAGGCGTGTCGTACAGTGCACGATCCCGCTTCTTCCACAAATTCCTAGATGCCATGCTGACATTCATACATCGAAACATCACCTTCTCCACAACCCCACAGCAGTTGAACTGCACCAAACGGGAGTTCTACCAGGTGGCACAATTCCCCCATGTGATAGGATGTGTTGACTGCACGCATGTCTCCATCTGTCCTCCCTCAGCCAATGAATACATCTTCCGCAACCGGAATTCATATCATTCAATCAACGTGCAGGTCGTGTGCAATGCCAAGCACATCATAACTGACATCGTAGCCCGATTCCCCAGAAGCACACACGACGCATACATATTCCGTCACAGTGGCATCCACAGGCGTCTGATCAACGGTGAATTTGGAGAGGGACACCTACTAGGTACATACTAATGCCTCATCAGTAACTCCATCCTCACATGTATAATTGCATTCATGCTGCAAACCCTTTGCTCCCCACCCTGCAGGTGACAGTGAGTATCTACCCACTCCCTACCTCAACTCAGCAACACCTCAGGAGCAGCGCAACAACACAGCACACATCAGCACCAGGAATGTGGTGGAGCGAACCTTTGGCATCCTCAAGAGTCGCTTCCGGATACTACACAAGACAGGAGGTGCCTTGCAATATGACCCAGTGACCTGCTGCCGGATCATAGCGGTCTGTGCAATGCTGCACAACATTGCCACAAGAAGGTGGATACCAATTGAGGTGGACGGAAAGGACGACTTACGTGCACCGCAACCCCCCCCAACACCAGCAGGCACACGTGCCTAACACAGCAGAAGGCCAAAGGAGGTGGACATACATCACACAGCATCACTTCTGAGACAGGTAAGAATGAGCCATCACAACATGATCTTGAATGCAAAATTTGAATGCTCATGAGCAGCTGTCAGGTGCAGATAAATGATACGCCAACATGACGCAGAATGAAAAGAAATATTAGGATACATGTCCGTTGTCATCACAGGTGTATCATGTGGCAGTATAGTTGGCCCATGGTTACGTCACCATGGCCAGGGAGCCAATGGAACATGGCTATTTGTGCTTGCCACGTACCCCCAGCCTCCTGTCTCGTGACACCTCCACATCCCCGCGATGTGTGTCAGTGGCTGTGGCGCTGGCGCACTGCGCCTCCTCTCGCTGGCCTCTGGCACAGAGATGCTGCTCACGCTCGAAGCAGCCTCACTCCCCTCCTCCCCTCCCAAACTGCTGGCACTGAAAGTCCCAGACTGCAGATGCTCCACTGCAGTGGTCACTCTTTCTAAGGACTTAGCCACATCTCCACAATAATGCCCCAAGTCGACCTGCAGGGACACAGACCTGCGTGAAAGCACAGCTGTGCTGTTGCACAGCTTAGTAATGGTCCTAATGGAGGCATTGGAACGGAGCATGTTCTGCCGATGCCTCCGGTGCTCGCTCTGTTGGCCTGCAACGGCAGCACGTGTGAGTTCCTGCAGGCACTGTTTAATGTCACTGTTGCCCTCAGCAATGGCTGTGGTCATGTCACGCACAGCGTCAGTCATGTTGCCAATTTTGTTTGACAATTTGGAAAGGTTAATGTTCATAGCATCCATGTGTCTCCACTGCAGGTGCTGGACACACAGCATCCGTGTCTCAACCACTGCTTACCCATCTGTTGGATCCTCAGATCTCCATGCAGCTCTGCTCAGGTGCCTGGCCCGCTGTTGGATTCGCACACGTGTTGGTGTTTGGGCAGTCGGAGTAACGGCTGTCTGCTGTGGAACAATTGTGGCTGCTGGCCTCTGCTCTGTCTCCATCACCTGCAGGGAGGGGACATTTGCCCTGCGGCTTTGTGTAGTTGTCCACGCTGGTGATGGTGGTGTAGTTGTCCGCGCTGGTGGTGGTGGTGTTGTCCGCCGTGGTGGTGGTGGTGGTGGTGTTGGAGGTGATGGTTGTGACGGTGGTGATGGTGGTGTTGTGGTTTCACGTCCCTGTGGGGTCTCAGCATCGGTCACCACTGGGGTTTCAGAGATGACGAGGCGGCCGCTGTCATCTGAATAAAGGGGTGATGCATCTGTGTGTGAAACAGTGCATTGTTAATATTTTGTCATGATGTATCTGTTTTGCATACTTTCATCTAGATAAAGGACATATTTGGACTGACATTTGGCCCAGTGCTGCTGGTTTCATTTAATTCACATCAGGGTTCAGACATGCACTCTTTCATGATATGACTACAACTCCCATGATGCAACACTCTGGCGAGGGGATATGCGTTGGGAACGGCTACATATGCACTGTGTTCTGCCTGGGGGAATGGGCAGGGGTTGACAACATGCTGCATATCTGCACTGGCATGCATCTTACCTTGTCCTCCTGCCGCAGCACCGGAAGTGTCCAATTGGGTTACCCCCACAGCAGCTTCAGGCTCAATGGTCGCCTCAACGAGATCCTCAAGGGCTGTGTTTGGTGTGACATTTGATGTTCCACCTCCTGTGCCAGCTGCATCCTTCACCCTATTTGCAATCCTCTCCTTTGCCCTTTTCCTGAGGTCATACCACCTCTTTTTTAAATCGTCAATGCTGCGGTGGGTGACCCCTACCGCATTCACCCTCTCCTTGATGCGCAGCCACATCTTTTGCTTCTCTGCCTCAGACACATTCAGGGACAGCTTGCCAAACAGCCTGTCATGTTTGCTGCTCACCCCCTCAATGGGTACTTCAAGTTCTTTGTCAGAAAACCTTCGCTTCCTCTTCCTGGGCGTTTCCTTATTCTGGGGTGCATCCTTCTCCATCCTGGAATGCTGTGCAGTATCTGGTTTGTGCTGGCACTGTGTCATTCCTCAGCTCCTGTGCTCTGCCTCCTCCTCTGAGCTCCTCACGGCACTGAATGAAGCATGGTCTGTGTTACTTCCTGGTTGTGATGTCATCAACCTGCTTCAGAAGCGCCGGGCTTTATTTTGCGAATTCGCTAATACTGAAATGGGAAATACCGATTCGGTATTTGCTAATTCGGTATTTGCTAATCTTTATTTTGGGGTCTCGCAATCGTGGTTTCTGATTTATTTAGCGATTTTTACCGATTCGGTATTTAATACCGAATCTGTTGAAGCATCGCGGTATGCGAGTCCTTATTAGCTATTCCTTATTTTTCGCTAATAAGGACTTGTATTACCGATTTGTGATGCATATGCCCATATATGTGCAATGTTTAATGTGCAATTTAAAGAGAAAATAACACACATTTCAAACGTGAAAACCTGCACTAGGCAGCCATAGTTATTATTATAGGCCACATACATGCAAGTTTTCTTTTTGCTAGAAGTAAACTCAATATTGTTGAAATAGGCACAGTGCAATTTAGAAACTTGACCTTAATGTGACATGCTTAGAAATGTTTGTCATTACTGCAGAATGTTCCATTAATAAATGTATTATTTTACCTAGCAACATATTATTTGTAAGATTAAACTTCCTATTATCATCACATTTCATATAAGGCATGAAAAGAATAGTTGCTCATTTTAAAACAGAATTTCTTATTTGTGTAAGGAAATGCATTACTAAACAGTGTTTTGTAAGCTGGCGTTTCTCTTCTTTAGCATAGTTAATTGTTTATTCAATGAAACATTAACATTAGAAAGTTAAACTGTGTTTGATGCCTATGCAATGCTATGTATTTACACATTAACAAATCTGTGCTGAATAGACTCCAGGTCATGCAGAATGCAGCAGCACAACTGGTTCTGGATGTACCTAAATTGTCTGTCAGTCAGGGAGGGTATGCGCACCCTTCATTGGCTGCTGGTCAGAAAGAGTGTGACATTTAAGGTTCTTTGTCTGATTCATGAGGCTCTCCACCATCTGGGGCCTATGCCTCTGGGAGCTGCTTTTCATTGGTACATCCCTGGGAGACCACTGAGGTCATATTCTCTTAGAAAGGTGATCATACCTGGATTTTGAAAGCTGTGGCTACTGCTGCTTCTGTTAATCTATTATTTCACTTTGAGGCTTGACTTTTGACAGATTGCTACTGCAATTGCATGATTTATTATTTGAATTTATTTTACAGACTCGACTGAGTTTCATGAACTACTCTTCATGAGAAGTTCTGCTTCCGTTTGATTTTTAAGCTTTATGCTCTCTTTATCCCCTCTCTTTTCCTTTGAACTTGAACTCTTCATGAGTTCTACTAACTTTAAATTCTGATACTGCTCTTTAGAATAGGGTTTTGCTCCTGTATTATAGAACAAGCTGTATTTATCTTTTTGATTGTTTGTTCTAGCCATTCTTTTTGACGAGACTTCTGTGTGCACACTCGATTTAGTGACTAATTTGAATAAAAAGATACTTACTAATCTCTTAACGAGAAATAAAACTTTTAAAACTATTTACTGCTTGATGTATACTCATGGACCCAATACGAAGTTGAATATTAAAGTTGTTTTTGATTAAATCTCTGCAAATCCATGATGTTCAAGATTTGTGATACATTTTAATATGCACTTATGACAATTAGCATTTGTAATATGTAAATATCTGGAAAAAAACAACAGAGATACATAAAAAAAAAATAGTGCGGGCCGATTGGGATGTCACAGCGGGTTGCTGGTTGAATAGCTACCAAGCAGCTGCAGCCCCAGTAGTATGGAAATATTCCTTACTTTACTTTTAAACTATAGATAGGTATGCACTATGCACAACCACCTAGAGTATTAAAACACTTCACAAAGGGTTGCAAGCTCAAGGTTTTGCCACTTTGCACACTCTTACTCTCTGGCCTCTTGCTCCTCCTGGCTGGTCATCCTGGTCAGGCTGGAGGCCAGGCTGCTTTTCTCCACACTTAAATCCTTCCATGACTTAGCCACTACCAGTGGCTCCATGGTCGTACCTTATTTATTCACATATTTTTACAAAGAAATTGAATCAGTTTGTTTTTTTCACACTTCTAATTCCATCACTTTGAAACTGAAGTGTTTTAAAAAAAAATCAATTACCTTAAGTGTTCCCGAGAAATGACGCACAGTGATTTTTTTTCTCAGATAGATAGCTTAATAATAACTGTAGCTCTTTACTCACCGTAAACATATTTCTGACTTTAATACTAAGCAATTTCAGACCTAGTTATTAACTCTAGATCCCAACCCCTTACCACTCCCTCACTCCAAAGCTCTATACCCCAAATCCATTACACCACATGACAAAGTATTGATCCTTGCTCAGCACCTGAAACAAATAACCTCTAACCTTAAAATTATTGCTTCACATATGCCAGCCAGGGCACTGCAAGTCCTCTATCACACGCTAGACATTTGTTAATAATATCTCTGGTGAGGGAGGCTAGTTCTGTTTTCCAAATAGACAACCACAATAAAGGTGGGCGGGTGCAGATTCAGTCACTGAGATAAACTAAATCTGTCTCCATGTGAAAAATATAATGTGAGGTGGGAAGGAGAACAGACAGGATCTTTCCAAGAAACAGTTTCCTCCTCTGCACAATCTATAATGCCCCAGATCTCTGCCCCATAAGACGCCACTGGGACACACTTGGTAGTATAAATCTGAATCAATGGAGCAGGAGCTCAGCCACCCAGTGGTGATGGGAGACCAACAAGTTAACCTATATAGCTCTATATAGCTTCACCCTGAGCTGCAATATATTTGGAACCCATGAGACAGCTGCTTTAAAAGTGACCCCCAAGTGTCAATGTAGCCATCTAGGATATTGTTTAGATTGAGGGTTATAGTTTTGGTCACTGTTTAGTTTAGGCTGGGACTAGTGTTAGGTTCAGTTAGGGTTAAGGTTGTGGTTAGGGTGAGGGTTGGATTCTATTCAGGTCACGGTAAGGATCGTTGTAAGAGATTTCCTTTATAAAGGCATTCGTTATACCAGTTTTTTCACAACTGTTGGTGCAATGTAAAATGTATTATTCATACAAATGTAATTATCTGACAATTCTGGGTGTCTGTGTGTAGGAAATCTATATTTTAGGTGTGGTCACCTTATATTTTTCACCTTTTACTGGACTCTATATTTTTGCCTGTTGTAGAACTCTGTACACTTTATCCCTGCTAACCAGTGATAACAGGCTTGTGCTCCTTCTGTTAATATCTTTTGAAGATGGTAAAAATGGGATGGTCCTAATTGGGATATTTAACTTACTTATAAGCATCTATAGTACCACAATGTACCCAGAACCAGTAAGGTAAATGTCACAAGTCACTTCAGCATCCATTGTGCCATCAACTACAGTGACAGTGTAAATATGATTGCAGGCCTACCCTCTGTAGCCTAGCTGTGCAGTTTTAAAATTCAAGTTCAGCCTATTAGAATAAACCCATTTAGCAGGCCTTAACCTGACTTTTAAAAAGGTATATGCCACCCCTAAGTAGGTTTTACTACCAATACGTCACAGTGTATGGTATTTAAAAGTAGAACATGTAACATTTTAGGGGTACACATGTTCTTACAGTAAATGGCTGTCCCATAGGAAAACACTGGGATGATATATCAAATTCCAATACTGTATCACGGCAATTAAATTAACTAGAAAAATAATGAAACAACTATTTTTTATAGTTATTAAAAATCCAATTTATTGGTGAAGTCAGATTTGTACTAAATATTAGGGGACAAATAATATTCACAAAATTACCTTTTTTCCTACCCTGGTCAGGACCCCTCCTCTGTCCCTGCAGCCAGGCAGGGTCCAATTCCAATGGGCCTCTGTTTGACATTGCATGCATGCAGAAAAGGCAGATTTCCTACAGTGTTATTTTAAGTAGAGTGGGCTTTCAATTTAGATATTTAGGTAACCTATTAGTTATTTTTTTCATAGTAATTTCGATGTCTGTTTTTCTTCCACTTCTTCCTTGTCCTGTTTCCATTTACAGGTATTTCCTCTGTTGTTCATGGAACTTAGCCCACAATGCCCACTCATTCCAGTGCGCTCATTTTTATGTGCATTTCCTTTTAAATGGAGGTCTTGCTGCATGTGTGCTAAGAGAGCAAAGGCTGTAAACATTTTAGGTAGTTTCTCATTTCAACTATTTCAAATCCATTTTGTGGACTTTTTTTCTTCACTTTTTCTAGCTGAGATTCCTCTTACAAGTATTTCCTTTTTGTGGAGCTTAGAAGAGCCACCCCCTTTGGAATTTCCCTTGAAATGATAGGCCTGGTACATGTTTGCACATGCAAGCGTGACTGTTCAGGTCCAGGGTCAAGGAATCGATGTGTCTGAAAATGTGGAGAATCTATATTTAAACAATCCACGGTGGTCATCAGTACCCTGAGCCAGCTATGATCATTTACATTTTTACCGCTCTCATGTCACTGGTAATATTTATTAATTACCTTACTCCTCTACTAGTTTCTTCTTTAGGGCCTCTTCTCCATGTTATTTTATTGGGCATTTCCCTGGTGGGCTGAAGCCATTGGAGGTCGATTTTTAAAGCCCAGTGCTGCTGTTGGTGCCACTATCAATTTTGCTCAGCTCCTCTAGATTTGCAGCAGGCACATGTCGTGCCCAGACAGTGGGCACTAGGACCCTGGGTCAGGGGTGTGGGAAGGGGGACACCGGACACCACTTCCGGTCAGGGGAGCAAGGGAAAAGAACAGGACCGAGGGGGCAAGGGACAGGACGCATTCTAATGCTGTGAGCTAGAATCGAAATAAACATACCTGAAACCAAGCAGCGGTCTCCTGTGGTCTTTGGGACATCCACGATAGGACAACTGGCGACGAAGGTAACGAGCACACATGTGTCGAGTGCCCAGAGGATTGAAGAAGCGAGACCAGGAGCCCACCCTGGGTCGCGTCGAGTGCAAAGGAACGGAAGCAGCGAGACCAGGAGCCCACCCTGTTTTGCGTGATCAAGAAAAGAAATGGCGCGGGAGCCCACCCCAACTGCAACTGACGAGAGAAAAAGAAGCATCCGGCGAAAATAACAGAGTGAGCGCTAAGATTCGAAATAAAGTGCGAACTCTCGTGAGAGCGGCCATCTTGAAGTCAGGCGGACTGGCCAATCAGCGCTAGAGGAGATCGAGCAGCCATTTTGAAACCAGGCAACGCTTGGATTGGCCCCGAAGTCTCGCTAGAGTCTCGGCGGCCATCTTAAAGTCAGGCAAAAAGAACCAATCGGGGAGCTGAGAGTCTCGGCGGCCATTTTAAAATCAGGCAGATTAAGAAAAATGAAGAAAAAGTGCAGAGAGGAGCACTGAAGCAAGGAAAACAAGCACAAGGCAGTGCAAAGGAACAAAATAACAGAATAAAAGGAAGAAAATAGATGAACACGAAGCACAAAGAGATGCAAATAAAGAAAACATTAAAATAAAGGAAGAAAAGAAAGGAGGAAGCACAAGTGCCGCTAGGAGCAAATAGAGAGAAGACGGACATTAAGCAAGAAACATCGGAAGTCGCATCGAAGTAGAGCGGAAAACAAAGATGGCTGAACCAAGAAGCGAAAGGCAGAGCACCCAATATCGCAGACCTCTCCCATTCAACCTATCAGAACCGCAAGTGGGAATCAGATGGGAGCGATGGGTTAAGAGATTCGAGAGGTACATGCAGACCACAGATGTGACAGAGGCCAAAGAACTGGGTCTGTTCCTGAATCTAGTGGGTGATGAAGTAGACGATCTACTAGTAACACTACCAGAAAATGTGACGTTGACATACAAAGGGCTAATAAAATGCCTAACGAACACATTTGATCCACAGAGGAACATTGACTTTGAACGATACACCTTCACAATAGCATTTCAACACACGGATGAATCATTAGATGATTTTGCGACGCGCCTGCGAAAACTAGTAACTCACTGCGAATTTGACAAGTACGACAACAAACAAGCAATTCGCCTGCGCATCATTGAAGGATGCCATGACACGGACTTCCATGCGAGAATCCTGAAGGAACCAACCTCACTAGAGAAGATCCTGTCACTGGCAAGGGCCGAGGCAAGGGCAACAGCGCAAGCGAAGCAAATGGAGAGGGGAATGGAACGGCGAGTCGAACAGGCACACCGCATGGCAGAAAACAACCGTACAAACAGCTGGAAAAAAAGGGCACAACGAACAGGCGATAAAGAAGCAACCAGAATCAACCTGCTACAGATGTGGGCTTGAATTTCCACACAAAGGCACATGCTCGGCAATGGGCCAAACATGCAGGAAATGCAATAGAAGCAACCATTTTGCCAGTGCATGCCTGGGACTGCAGTTCAGAAGTGAAAGAGAAAGACCGGGAAGACCGCAGATGACGATGAGCAGACATGTCAGACATGTAGAGACAGCAAACAGAGGCTCCTCGATGGAGTCAGGAGAAGAAGAGGAAGAAGAAAAGGTAGAACGACTGTACCTCATGTCTGACACTGCTGCCATGCCCACCGAGGAAGGCAGGGATCAAGAAAACATCCACCTTGTGAACAAGAACAACATAAAGAAGACGGAGTTCGTGACCATAGAGGTGGGACCACACATAGCACGCTTCGTGCTAGACAGCGGAGCAACATATAATATCATGTGTGTGTCGGAATATGAGAAGATGGAAGTAAAGCCAGTGTTGATGCAGTCAAAAGTTGAGGTATTCACCTGGGGGTCAAGAAAACCAGTGACGAACATGGGAAAATTCACAGAGAATCTGACATACAAAGACCAAACCCTCAAGGAAGAAATTCACGTGTTGAAAGGTGACATTCTGGCAACGTGCCTATTGAGCAATGTCACAGCACAGGTGATGGGCCTCCTCGAAATGACATACAACATGTCAGAGAAGAGAAGCATCCTGAAAGAATATCCCAAACTACTACAGGGACTAGGGAAATTGAAAGGACGCCAAATAACACTGCACATCAATGAAGCAGTAAAACCAGTAGCTCAACACCACCGGAGAGTGCCAATACACCTGCAACCACAGGTAGAAGAAGAGATTGAAGCACTACTCAAGCAGGACATCATAGAGCCAGCCGAGGGACCGACGCCATGGGTATCACCAATAGTGGCAGTGCCGAAGAAGAACACGTCCAAAATTCGCATCTGCGTCGACATGAGAATACCGAACACAGCAATCGAACGCGAAAGACACCCTGGACCCCACCTCGATGATATGATCAGTTGCCTAACAGGCAGAAGACACTTCTCCAAACTAGACCTGTGCAAAGGATATCATCAGCTGGAACTCGACCCTCAGTCCAGATATATCACGACGTTTTCCACGCACCTAGGTCTCTTTCGATATAAACGTCTGAGCTTTGGAATATCATCAGCTGCTGAAATATTCCAAGAAACAATACAGCAAGTAATAAGGCCGGTAAAAAACAGTCTGAACTACAGTGATGACATTCTGGTGTTCGGCAAGTCAGATGAGGAACATGACAAGGCACTGCGGGATGTGTGTTCCCAACTGGAGCAGGGGGGGCTGACGCTAGTGTGAATTGGGGTGAGCTGAACTGGTGTTCTTTGGACACATCTTCTCCAAAAAAGGAATGCGACCAGATCATAGCAAGGTGGACACGCTAGAGAAAGCAAAACACCCGAGCGACGTTGCAGAAGTGAGGTCATTTCTCGGCCTTGCTAGCTACTGTGCAAGGTACATAAAAGACTTTGCCACAGTGAGCGCACCACTGCGAGAACTAACAAAACAAGGCCAGAGCTTTGCATGGACAGAAGAATGCAGCAAAGCATTTGAAGCGATCAGGCACGCAGTGACAGCAGTAGATCACCTTGCATATTTTGATCTGTTGCTTTGTACCTAACTAACGGTGGACGCCAGCCCAGTGGGGTTGGGTGCAATACTAACACAACACAGACCAGGCAAGGAATCACCAAGGTGTGTAGTAGCCTACGGAAGCAAGAGCCTGTTTGACATTGAAAGAGCATACTCTCAACCGGAGAAAGAGAGTCTGGCAGTAGTATGGGCATGCGAACACTATCACATGTTCATATACGGGAAACAATTCACAATATTTACAGATCACCAGGCACTGATAACGATCTATGGAAATCCCAATGCAAAAATACCGCCCCGAATAGAGAGGTGGGGAATCCGACTAATGGACTACAATTTCAAGATCATACACAAACCAGGAAAGGCACACAACCCGACGGACTATATGTCAAGACATCCTCTGCCACATGCAGTTGAGGCAACCTCAATAGCAGAAGAATACCTGAACTTAATACTGAAGCACAACACTCCGGCATCAATAACGATGGAAGAACTGGAGCAAGAGACAAAACGAGACCCCACAATGCAAGCAATCCAGAAGGTGACAAGAAAACAGAGGTGGAGGCATGTCAATAACAACAGCATCATGGAAGAAGGAGTAATAAAAGAGGAACTGTTGGCATTCATGAAGATCCATGAAGAGCTCTCACAGACCAAAAATGGCATACTGATGAGAAGAACAAGAACAGTAATGCCCCGGGCACTGAGGAGACAGACGGTAGACCTGGCGCATGAGTCACACAGAGGCATGGTCGCAACAAAGAAAATGCTACGGGAAAAAGTGTGGTTCCCGGGACTAGACAGCATGGTTGAAGCCGCAGTCACACACTGTCATGTCTGTCAAGTGACTGGGCAGCCGTCCAAGCCGGAGCCGCTACAGATGTCGGAACTACCGAAGGCGGTGTGGACCGTATTGGCAGCCGATTTCTATGGGCCCCTGGAGACAGGAAATTACCTGCTAGTAATAATCGACAAATTCTCCAGATTTCCCATTGTAAGGCAAGTAGCGTCACCGTCAGCAAATGCAACGCTGCTAGTCATGACGATGTTTTTGCAGCATGGGGCTCTCCAAAAACGCTAAAGACTGACAAAGGCCCCCCCCCCCCCGTTTTCAGGAGAAGAATTCAGAAAATTCATGGAGTACCTAGGGATCCGTCACCGGAAAATAACACCTGTGTGTCCACAGGCGAATGGGATGGCAGAAAGATTCATGGGAACGATCAAAAAGGCAGTACAACAAGCTAAGATAATGCAGATATCGATAGGGCAGGCACTATGCCAGATACTAAGAGATTACAGGAACACTACTCACAGCTCCACAGGGCGGTGCCCCGCCGAGCCCGTGCTAGGACGCTCAAGCAGGACAAGGCTACCACAGATGGAAGAGGCACCAAGAGGGGAGCGAAGCTGCATAGCTGCCAAAGACGAAGAAGCAAAAGCGAGAATTAAAGTATACGCAGATAAGAGGAGGCATGCCATTCAACCGAAACTAAGAGAAGGAGACACAGTAGTAGTGTGGCAAAGACAGCTGAGGAAGTCAGACAGCCCGTTCTCAAAGGATCCTCTGACAGTGACGGAAGTGAGAGGGCCCATGATAACAGCATCAGCAGGGTGGTATCACATCACAAGAAACAGCTCGCACTTCAAGGAACTGAAGTTCAAAGAAGAAGAACAGCAGGCACCAGCGCTGGAGGAAACTAGATAGGACGAAGGTGCACAAATGGACAACGGAGAGACGTGGCCGAGAAGGGAATTCAAGAAACCAAAGAGACTGATTGAAGAGATGTAAAGTGACGAGGCTCACCGTGAGAATCTCTCTCTCGTTCTCTCTCATTTAGTTCTCTACCAGTGACAACAGGCAGTGTCACAGAAAATGTTTATTTGCAACAAAGGGGGAGATGTTGTGCCCAGACAGTGGGTACTAGGACCCTGGGTCAGGGGTGTGGGAAGGGGGACACCGGACACCACTTCCGGCCAGGGGAGCAAGGGAACAGGACTGAGAGGGCAAGGTACAGGACGCATTCTAATGCTGTGAGCTAGAATCGAAATAAACATACCTGAAACCAAGCAGCTGTCTCCTGTGGTCGTTGGGACATCCACGATATGACAGCACATAGGGCTGTAAGAAAGAGAGAGAGCAGGGGAAAGAGGATGGGAGGAGAGTAAGATGCAGAGAGAGCAAGAGATGAGACATGGAGGAGAAAAGGAGAAATACATAGAAATAATGGATGGATAGAAAGAGAGAAACCAAGTGAGGCAAGGAAGGGAGCAGGACTGGTTTGAGCATTTTTGCCATGGCTCCTTTTGGTTCTACAGTCTCGCCCTATTGCTTTCTCTTCACATAGTATGGATTGTGTACTCTGTGGTACACTAATGACTAATTATGCCCAATCATTTTAAAGCCTTTATAGGTGCTTTCTGAAAATTGTTGGATTACTGCCAGCTACTTTCACTGAATACCAACAAAAGCCCCCTAAACTTAGAAACTCACGCTTGTATCATGTTATTCTTTAGTCTACAACTATTACTTTTACCAGCATCAGAAACCTGGTTATCAGCTTGGATAGCAAAATGATATTGACAGAGTAAATCAACACCTTGATAAAGTCATGCACTTCCGTTTATGCAGATCCAGATATCATGTACCTGGGTCACAACAGGAGTCCCTCCCTCACTTCAAGCGTCAGAAACACTGAATCTCCATACCAATAAGCTTAGTTCATGATGTGTATCTTGAGACTCTGCAGCTCTCAATGGTGAATCTACCAAAGGAGGACTCATTTAAATATTGCTGCCCAGTCGCTGTACGGCCATTGGTGGAGGCAGTGCATACACCATCCCAGCACCAGTTGGGCCACCAAGTAAAAAAAAAAAAGAATTACTCCATCTTATGTAATACTTTCCCCTCTGTCAGCTCCTACCTACATGGTGGGAGAGGCTTGAGGGAAAATCAATCCTTTCTGGCTGGTCTACGACACGAGAATCGCATAGAGAACCTGTTGTCTCTCATTTTTAGGAATCATGTAATTAATGTCCCCCTTGCACGGGGAGTTGTCATGCAGCACATTAAGAACATTTCATGCTTTTAATATAAGAGACTGTCATGGGGTCAGTAGCAGTCACAAATTGATGTTGTGCCATCAGGAAAGTTGTTGAGGTCTGATGTTGATTGTTGACCCCTCCAATGCCATTCTAGTCGGTATCAAATGCAGCTACACCAGGTGTCTGTTGGTAACACCGCAGGGGCTGTGCCACCATCAGAAACAATGCCCTCCCATCACTCTAAATATGACAGGTGAACTCATATATTAGAAATATGGACATCCACCATTTTTTGCTTTTTTCCGGTTGCCTCTAAATGAGGCCCTTTATCTTCTGATGAATAATTTTCATCTTTGGATTTGGCAACTGGAAAACTGAACAGCCGGTATCTACTACAGGAAGTGGATATTTCATATCCTGTTACTGACCTCTGGCTTCTTTCTGATGATAATGAATTCCAGACCGGAGAACTTTTATATTTAGATCTAGGTGAAGTCAGAGAGAAGTCAGATTCTGCCCATAATAAAGAGGTCATTCAAGTGTAAAGTGAATTTTCTTAAGAAAATTTTCACTCGGTAGAGCTACTTTCTAATACATCAGGTGGGGTGCATGCATCACTTCACGGCTAGAACACTATATCCTAATGATTTCTAATACACTGAGAACCTTCAACCAATAATAAAACAATTTCCGCTTTACATTTTGTTTGTTAACTAAAATTTAAATTAATGTCTTTATCTCACACTCAGCCTCTCAACATAGAATACCACAAAACGTATGGCACTCCTACCCCAAATACAGGAATCCCCTCTCTTTTATCCAAGTTCAAAGGAAGAGATTCACTGCCCCCCTGGAGTTGGGGCACAATACACAGTCACAGCAGGAGAGCGGAAACCCAATCTGGAAACTTTCTGGCTGTCTCACAGAATGGTACTATCCCTTCCATTCATCTTTATTGAAGAGCACACCCCTTTTACCAGCCTGAAAATGCAGGAATGCTAGCTGTCAGTAACAATAATGAATACATAACAGGAAGTCCCGAAAAACATTTATGGATCATGGGTAAAATAATTTAAAAATGGGAAAGTTCCTTGGCAGGCACAGGAAGTTTTCAGCAGCAATCAGCAAGAGTGTTTGGCACAGCTAATACTGAACATCATACATGTGCTGGTGTTTTTTATACCGGGAATTGAGCAGGTTGGAAAGAAACCCCACCCTTATCTCCCTTCACACACTGCTCCCAAACGTGACCTAAACACAAGTGGTGGAATTAGTAGTGAAGGCTTTCCTGAGAAGTCATTCCCCAGGAGCAGTGTGGAGAAGAACAAAGCAAGATCATGCAGCCCACAGTTCAGCGGTCTAGCCATGTCTTTGTGGCTGTTTTCCACCCACCTCCTTTCCTTGTTCTTCTCTTTCTACCTATGAGTTGAGAGTATGGTATCTTGGTACTCCTTGGTATTGTGCTTTCTTTCCTGAGATATCCAAAGATGGAAGGAGTTTTCAGCCATGGTCGAGCCTCTTATGCAGACTTTGAAGTGGACATTTCTGCCCTTTTCCTCTCAATGGGGACTGCTAAAAAAATGATTTGGGAGTATATAAAATCTTACTTCTGTAGTACACTCTTATATACTCTTACATGCCTTTGCGAATCAGTTTCGAAACATATAAAATGTGAATATGTAGGGGATAGTCATATACAGTTAGTACAAACAGAAAGGACTGTACCCTCTTTGGACTAGGGAGTTGGACGTTTCAGGGCCGTTTCATGCATCTAGGAATATGTAAAAAAGTACTCCTGTAATACTGCTTCCCATACTCATAAATCCTTTTGTAAATCTGGCTCTTTGTGCCAGCCTCTGTAACTCTCCTCTCTTGTGGACCCCCAGCAAGCCTAGAACCCCCTCCTCAAAACAACCAGTGAGTTATGCTCCGGTATCTGCTCCTTTGGATGCTGTTTGGTCATCAAGACTGCATCTTTGACTTGAAGGGAAACAAAAGTGTCTTCTTCATTGTGATGGCTCATACCTGTGAAATAAGGATATGAATTCAGTGGTTGTCTGGCTTCCACTATGTTCCAAATGGAAAATCCATGCATTGTTTCCAATCTCATTGATCAGGCCACTAGGGACACTAGGCTGTCTGTTCGACCATGCCAAAAATAAGATATGGAGGCGCTTGGGTTCTAGTAGTAGAATCAGTGAATTGTAATCTTGCTGAGTGTACTCTAAAGGAATATTATCTTGTCAATATCCATGTCTCCAAAGCGCCAGCATGAAAATCAGGCAAGGTTAAGGTATGCAGGCTTGTAAATTGGTAAACACACTCCATGGCTTCGTGCCGGAATTTAAGATCTTCCGGCACGATGTTGTTCAAACTTCCTCGAGTCAAGAGGGCCAGGATGGGTGGCCGCTCATTTAGGGCCAGATGTAGGTAAATAACATTTACCGATTTTAAAATACCGAATTGTACCGATTCGGTATTTCAAAATCGGTAAATGGTATGTAGGTCCCAACATCTGGATTTGTTACCGAATCCTTAACAATTCTTTAATTACCGATTCGGTAAATACCGAATCGGTAATGCCCATTCATTCCTATGGGCTTTGAAGCCCATAGGAATGATTAGGCATTACCGATTCGGTATTTACCGAATCGGTAATTAAAGAATTCACAAGGGTGCAGGGGGTGTCACTTTGACACCCTCTGGCCCCCCCAAAACAGGCACAGGTGCCATGTGGCAGGCATACCTGCCCTAAGGGCAGGTCTGTCTGTCACATGACATAGGTGTGCATGCACACATGTGCATGCACACCGGAATCGGTATTTTACCATCAAATTGGTTTTGATAGTAAAATACCCATTTGTTAAGGCTCCTGGGACTCTGAAGAGTCCCACCTACATATGGGTGGCTTCAAATCGGTAAATTTACCAATGTTTTATTTTACCGAATCGGTAAAATTACCAATTCGGTAATTTTACCGATTCGGTAAAATATTGCCCCCTACATGCCAAAACTTGTAAACCGGTCGGTAACGGCCAAAAATACCGATTTTCGGCCGTTACCGACCGACCTACATCTGGCCCTTAGATACTTGGCCTCTAAACAGTGGAACGAACACCCGCTATATCTTCGCATGGAACCTTCGGAAACTAGATTCCGGGGTAAACTTAAGACAGTCCTGTTTCCCATCATGTAATTCTTCCTCCCTATGGCTCTACTATCATCTGCCTTTTGAAATCTTGGCAGCAATTAGCGCGGGGACACACTGTCTTCTGTGTAACCAGGCGCTCAATAAATGGTTTATTATTATTATTATTATTATGGCTATGAAGGTTGTTAACGGCATAGATTTGGGAGGCAATAGAAGTTGGTGATGCACCGACTTTAAGCTGAGTCTCGATAAGTACTTGCCATTATTTAGTAATAAAATCAGCTCATTGATGTTGGGCAGGGGAGCGCTCCTAAAGGCAAGCAGCTATTCAGATGCTTACAAGTTTCGATTATTCCCCCTCTCTCCATGTCTGCAAGCATCACCTCACCTCTCACCCTAAAAGAAGCTAACCACATTCTATGTCTTACAGGTACTGACCACTCCGTCAGCTTAATCTCATCTCCTCGCTTCTTCCGGAAAACACTGGTAAACGTTTTCAACATAGAACCAAGGACTTCCTCCTCCTGCAACATTAACAATTGTTTTATCGATTTAGGCACAAGGACAGCATACAGATCACATGTCTGCACTCAAGTCAGAATAGTCAGTCCACTCTCAGTTACATACATCTTTCCTACAGCAACTCGTCCATGTAACCCACATTTTGGAAATCCCCCTGTCTCCTCTCGCATATCTTCTTCAGAAATAATTTTTTCCCAGGCCACAAACACTCAAGCAACTCTTTGGTAATTAATCTATACATTCAAAGTGGGTACACCATGAACTCAATTTCCTTATTGTGAATCATGATTTTTTACTTCGGTCTGTGTTTCCTTCCCTCACCTTAATTTTCTATGAAAAAACGTTCTCAACATCCTCACTACTTTCTCCACATTGGCCACCCATGTTTATTCACCACCTCTCTTTCTGTGTTTTGGACAATTCTTGTCACATACATAACTCCCCTTGAAATGTGCAGCGTACAAGTGACTCCCACACATGTAGCTTCCTCTGAAGGTTCTCTTACGCTGCAAATCACTTGCTTTGCTGCCCCCTAGCCTAACTACTCTTCTCTTTAATCTCTCCAACTTTAATGCTCCAACACTCAGATTCTTTTTATCAACATTTTCTTCAAAAAGTCTTCTTGCATCCTTCTGTTCCATCTTGTTCATAAAAAAATCGGTCTCTTCAACTATTTTTGCTATTCCTTATTTCTGCTTGTAGTGTTGGATTTATGGTTGCACAAATATTCTCCAGCAATCTCTTTCATTCTTCAATTATTTGATATCATATCATTTGGCCAGTCACATTACAACAGTAACATTTGATAACTAGTTCTCAAAGTCTTACTATGAACTCATCCACAGTTTCATGGCTCTTTTGTGAATGTGTGTATAGTTTGGGCCTCGGTATGACCATATTTACTGATTTTCTAAAATGAGTGCCAAGTCTTAATGTTTACTTCTTTCGATTCGCTGTATTGTTTAGTCTTACTGCAACTGACAAATATTTGAAAACGTGCTGGCCTTCTCCCAAGCATTCCCTAGATGCGCCCTTTTTAACCAAACCCAACTCTGTCCCACCCAGAGCTTTTGATGCCAATGGGAGCTCGACAATGAAATATCCGACTTCACGGAGCGATATGCTGGCCACACCCTCAGACCTCACCCCCACTGGAAGATTTAGACTTCTTTTTCAGAGTGTAAGTATGAAGGTAAATACTTTGCTGAGATGACCATTTAGTGTAACCAACCTCCGCTCTATTGCAGGCGGCCTGCAATCATGCCTGTTTCCCAGGAAAACGCCAACTGTTGACTTTCAATAGTAATTTATTTTTTCTAGGTACTTTAGATGTAGGTGGCCGAAAATAGCCATTTACCGACCGGTAAATGGCCATTGACATGTAGGGGCCCTTAAATGTTACATTTTCGGTAATTTTACCGAATCGGTCATTTTACAGATTCGGTAATTTTACCGAAAATGCAAGATTGAAATGTGGGTAGCCAATTTTCCATTGGCACATGGCTTTCAGAATCGGTATTTTACCATGGAATACAAATCCATGGTAAAATACCGATTCCTGTGTACATGCACATCTGTGCATGTACACATGTGCCATGTGACAGACAGACGTGCCCTTAGGGCATGTCTGTGTGCCACATTGCACACATGCCCGTTTTGGGGGTGCTAGAGGGTGTCAAAGTGACACCCCCTGCACCCTTGACAAATTCGGTATTTACCGAATCGGTAAATACCGAATTTTTAAGGAATCGGTAATAAATCCAGATGTTGGTACCTACATCCCATTTACCGATTTTGAAATACCGAATTCGGTAATATTCGGTATTTCAAAATCGGTAAATGTGATTTACCTACATCTGGCCCTAAATATTTTACAATTCCTCTCTGCGGTTCCCCTTTTCCAATTTTGAAGAATGTAGTGTCTTGTTGCTCATTGATTTTATTTATTTGTATTTCTAAAAGGTTTTGTTCTTGCCTACCCAGATCGTGTGTATTTCATTGGTTGGGGTCAGTCCCACTTAAATGAATACCACAATTTCTGACAATGGCATAAAGGTTTAATGTGCATGCTGCAAAGTACAGCATATAACAAGCAGGTCATAGATTTGTACTATATGCAGATAGCTTAGTGGTTTACTGATTTTATTTCTGAGAACCTTGTATTCCCTGTGGAACATAGGTTACTGTCCTTGTGCAATGTCAGTGTGAAAAAAGTATACAGTGACTAAGGGGAAGTGGAAAGCAGTCATTTGCACTTATTTGATTTTCACAAATTTGGTACCGCATGCGTCGTTGCTCCTCTCTTTCCAGTGATGTGGAAATTTACTATCTACCATGCCACAATCATCAGCTTTTTTGACATGATTTCTCTGATTCAGGGCAGCACCACCAGTGCCTGCCCCATACATTAACTAGCCAGAACTTATCCATACTAATATAATAGAGAGCCCAAACCTTTGAGGTGGGTAATCTCAGGAACCACAGCACCAATCACAACACCCAATACAGCGTTGGGAAGGGCAGTTGTAGCAGAAGGTCATAGGCTATGCAGACGCCCACTGTTAGAACTGGGGGTCTCTAGTTGGTAGAGGTAGGTACCACTGTCCAAATAGTGACCCTTGCTTCTTGTCAGGGCAAGGAGATAACCCTCTAAGATAACCCCTGCTCACCCTCTAGGTAGCTTGGCCTGAGCAGTCTAGGCTAACCAGAGGCAATGCGTAAAGTATTTGTACCAACACTCACAGTAACACAGTGAAAACACCACAAACTGATCCCACAACAATTTAGGAAAATAAAGATATTTATTCTAAACTACACAAGACCAAAACGACAAAAATCCAACATACACAGTTCAAGAATATGGTTTCAAAAGAGTTCTTAGGGTTGTAATCAAAGTTCTTTAAGATGCGATCAAATAATCCACAGATGCGTGAAAAGTTCACAGTTGCATCACGTTTACTCACAGTACCTTTTAGATGCAACAAAGTTCCACAAGCAGGAAGCTGGTGCGGTGGAAAACAAGCAATGCGTTGCTCCTGAGACCCTGGGGAGGCGATGCGACAGCCCCGCTGCAGCAGCGGGCGTGTTGCGACGAATACAGTCTGTAGGGGGAGGAAGGCCACTTGTATGGATTCTGGTGCGTAGGTTCCGTAGGAAGTCTGTTCTCGCAAAGGCACGATGCAACGATCTCGTAGGGGCTGCGACGATCTCTGGGGCGACGATGTGCGGTCCAGCGGTGATCCTCTCTCTCGCAGCTCCTCGATGCGATGGTTCTGCGACGATGCTCGCAGCGACGTGATGCGGTCCGCAAGCAAGCGGTGCGGCGATCTCACCCAGCGACGACAGGCTCTGCGACGACACTCGCAGCGATGTTCGATTCTCCCGCACCGGTCTGGTGCTTCCCGCAAACGAAGGGTGCGACGGCTCTGGCAGCGGCGTCAGGCGCTGCGACGATCTCGACCTTCGTAGCGGCGGGAAACTTCTCGCACTGTCGGGGGTGCGCTCCGCAAGCGAGCGATGCGACACTTTTCAGATTCAAAAGTCTCTCAATCTTAGTTTCAAGCTTCCCAGCTCAGGTACAACTTCCAGAGGCCCCACAACTGGATCAAGCACTCTAGGAAGGACAGAACTCTCTCAGCAGGGTTCAGGGAAACTGGGGGTGAAGTCCTTTTTGTTCCTGGGACTTCAAAAACAGGGAGCCAGCTCTTCTCAGGCCCTTGGAGATTCCTTCAAGACAGGGGACACAGCTCACAGCAAAGTCCTTCCCCTCTCCTTGGCAGCAAAGCAACAGCAGGTCAGTCCAGCAGAGCAACAGCAGGACAGTCTTCCTTCTTCAAAGTCAGCTTTCTCCTTGGCAGAGGGTCCTTCTTGTTTCCAGGATGATCTAATTTTCTGTTGTCAGGGGTCCTGTACTTATACCCCTAAAGTCTTTGTTCTCTCTGTGCATGTGGGCCCTGAGCCCGGTCTGAACCAGTTCTGGGTGGATCCTGAGCACTTTGTTTTGCTGGCTGCATCTTCCCTTTCAGAGTGAGGGGCAGGGTCCTCAGCCGCCCAGCAGGAGGTGGAGCCAGCATTGTGGCAGGCAGGCACAGCCCTATTCAGCCCAGGTGCTAACTCCTCCCACCACTCAGGTTGCAATTGCATTCATTCAGCCTAGTGCTGACTCATCCAGCCTCTGGGGGAATTCCCCAGCCCCTGTCACTCACAAACCAGACAGTCAATACACAAACAGGCCCAGGCACACAGAAGGGTCAGACAAGAGAACAGCAACTTTCTAAAAGTGCTGTTCTAAAACACAGGATTTAAAAACCACCTTTCCTAAAAGATGTATTATTACATTCTGAGCTCAGGGATACTAGATACTTATGTCCTATCTTGTTCCTATGGGAAGAAATGCTGTTAACCACTGTAGCCAGCATCCCCCATGTTAACCTATGGAGCAAGATAGCCTTACAATAGTGAAAAACGAAAATGGCTGTAATTCACTACCAGAGCATGTCACCTGCCCTAGTACATGCTCTACCTTTCACATACACTGCACCCTGCCCAGGGGGGTACCTTGGGCCTTCCCTAGGGGTGACTGATGTGCACGAAAAGGTAAGGGTTAGGCCTGGCCAGTGGGGGCACTGACCAGGAGGACATGGCAGTTCTAAACTGCCCGTAGGCACTGCAGTGGCAGGCCTGAGACACCATTTTAGAGCTACTCCTGTGGGTGGCACAATCAGTGCTGCAGGCCCACTAGTAGCATTTGTCATCAAAAGCCCTGGCACACCCAGTGCACTTTACTAGGGACTTCATGGTGATACAAATATGCCAAACATGTATATCCAATCAGAATAACAATTTACATAGGGAGCACTTACACTCTGGCACTGATCAGCAGTGGCAGAGTGTCCAAAGCATCAAAACCAGCGAAAACGAAATCCAGCACAGCATCAAAAATACAGGAGGTAGAGGCAAAAAGATAGGGGTAATCACGCCAAAGATGCCAGGTCTAACACCCACCATATACATTTAAAAGGTAAAAGAACTGTGGCTGCAAAGTAGTCCCTTGTGGGCGTGTCTGCGTTGTGCTGTGGGCGTGTGCTGGGGGGTGTGACAAACGCTGGGGGCGTGTGGTACATTCCGCCCTTCATGCCATGTCTCATATCGTGTGCTAATGCCACCCTGCTCCCTTTAAATACCCCTGCACCCCATATTCATAACCCACCCTCACTCCTTAAAATACCCCAACACCCTTAAACACTAACTCATCTTAACCCTATAAATATACCCTGTACCCCAAAATCCAAACCTATCCCTAAACCCTAAAAATACCCCTGTACCCCAAAACCTAAACCTAGCCCTGAACCCTATAAATACCCCTGTACCTCAAAACCCAAATCTACCCCTGAACCCTAAAAATACCCCTGTACCCCAAAATCCAAACCTAGCCCTGAACCCTAAAAATACCACTGTACCCCAATACCCAAACGTACCCCTGAACCCTAAAATACCCCCGTACCCCAAAACCCAAACCTAGCCCTGAACCCTTAAAATACCCCTGTACCCCAAAACCCAAACCTACCCCTGAACCCTAAAAATACCCCTGTACCCAAAACCTAGCCCTGAATCCTAAAAATAACCCTGAACCCCAAAACCCAAACCTACCCCTAAAAATACCCCTGTACCCCAAAACCCAAACCTACCCCTGAACCCTAAAAATACCCCTATACCCCAAAACCCAAACCTAGCCCTAAACCCTAAAAATACCCCTGTACCCCAAAACCCATACCTATCCCTAAACTCTAAAACTACCCCTGTACCCCATAACTCAAAACTAAATCTGAACCCTTAAAATACCCAAATACCCCAAAACATATACCCCTATACCAATACTTACCTTATCCAAACATTAAAAAAACATGCTTTTACCATTCATGCATTTACAACAAATTTGGTTGTAAATGTATGCGTGGTAAAAGCATATAAAATGTAATGCCATGCGTTATAATGGAATTGCTGACTCATGGTACTTTCGTAATGAAAGTATGCGGAGTGATGGTATGCGGAAAGAAAGTTGCGGAATAATGGGTGTTTACCCTCCCCCGGTAAGTACATTGGTGGCACGGTGGCCCACATCTCCAGCAACATACTCATATTTTTTCACCAGCCATTTGAAAAATGCACAGGTCTCTCTAATTGATGGCCAGCACCGACATACACATTTAGACACACCTCCCACCACAAGTTCTAGAATTGCGAACTTTAGAGCTGGGGAGCTACGTTCGAATCTCGGCATCAGCTCAACATCCTGTGATTCCAGGCAAAACTCTTTGTCTCCCCATGCCTACCACAAATGAATCTGTTCTTCTGTAATGTAAATTGTGCGCTTGCTATTTTGTCGAGTTTGTGTTTTATAATATTGCAAGGAAAAATAAAGTAGGAAAACTCGAGTTCACACACTACTGAACGTGCACTCTTAAGTGCATCAGCAGTGCACTGTGAATCGGAGCGTTTCACAGGCCTGTCTCAAATAAGAAATGCTATCAAAACGAAATCCTACAAAACAATATACTACTGGCCGGCAGCAATTCATACCCGGACAACGTCGGGACGGGCTGCTAGTCCTGTATAAAGTTGCTATAGCAAGATATGTGATGATTCACAACTACCTAGCCATTATGGAGATGGGAGATTTCCTTCCTTTTCTACCCTGTTGTTTGGTAATCAATGCCTATCCTGTTTCCTCCGAATCCAACTTTATATATATAATGCGTAAACTGTTGGTATCAGTTTAGAGCGGGAACCTTTGATGATTGTGTCTTTAACTATAATTCAATAAGGAATAGGGATTTAGGGCCAGTTCTACCCTGCCGCGGTCGGTAGTGGGAGTACCTGCCGGGTGGTGACGCGGAGAGGGGGAGGAGCAGGGTGGGGCGTGGGGGGTAGTAAACTATGGATTACAGAGGTTTACAGGTAAGTAAACATATAAATAAATAAATCACTGCATCGCAACTGTGGGTGTTAAAACATCTACTGTTCTTTAACATGGAGGGAAAATAAGCACCAAACTGCGTGACATGCCATGTATGGGTACACGAGGAGAGAAATATTGCATTTCAGCAGCAATTGGTAGAGTCCAAAGCTCTGTTTTCAATATACAATCAGAGCCTCCGGTGGTCATATTACTGAAAATACAAGATTTGAAAAAAATGTGCTCATAGAAGACAATTTCTATGGACTGGAATCTACAGAATGCTAAAGTGATTCTCGTATTTTACTGACCTCTGATGGTTGTTTTCTATCAAGAAAGTTAAATAGAGGCAATTGTCAGACAATTTTAAAATGGAAAGTCCCCAAGCGGAAAGCAATTCTGGCATTTTATTGACCTTTGCTGGTCATTTTTTATTAAGACAGTTAAATAGAGGCAGTTGAACAGAAAAAAAAGCTCTTAAGGGGAAGCAGACAAGTCCTAGGGCTGATCTCCAGAGCCCAGAAAGTACATACACATATCAGTATATACTAAAGTATATACAAGAGGTCTCAAATGCTCGACCTAACAAGGAGATTCGTATGGTTTTTGGTCAGCAGCATTTGGTACCTGTAACTCTAAATGTTCACAGTCATAAGGTCCTTTAGACTTCCCGGTGATCTCTTTGGGGTGGTTCTGAGTGATCTACTTTGGGCTATTTAATTATTATATTTTTATTTAAGAAGTTTTGTATAGCGCTAGCCAGACCTCAAGGTATCGGAGCGCTTCACATAATTACAGAGTGGTGCAAAAGAGAGCAGGCAAAGCAGAGCAAAGTACAGTACAGTGCAATGAGACATTCAGGGTACGAATCGCAGTAGGAGGAAGAGGGAGAGATCCGTTACATGGTATTGGCCATCCCCGTCCAAGCGGGGAGCAGAATCTCTTAGGACACTCCAGGCTGATCCTATCTGATAGTTAAGGAGTGATCAAGTAACAGGATTTTGAGCTGGCTTTTGAAATTAGGGAAAGAAGGAATAGTTCTGATGTGGGGGGGGGATAGAGTTCCAAATTTTGGGCGCATTCCCGGCAAAGGACCGGTCCCTGGTTTTTTGTTTTCGAGTTTTTAGTGGGATCAGAAGTAAGGTGTTAGAGCTTCTAAGGTCCCTGTTCTGACCTGCTTTTTTAAGTTTGGCCACCAGATATTCAGGTTTGCCTGTGTGAAGGGCTTTGTGGGTGAGGCAGGCTGTTCTAAAGTTCGCCCGCAATTCTATTGGTAACCATTTGAGTTCTTTTAGTGCCGGGAGATGTGGTCAAATTTCTTTACTCCAGTGACCATTCTGGCAGCCGCGTTGAGGGTTGTTTTCAGAGGAGCAAGATGGGTTTTGGGTATTCCGGAGAGGATTGCATTCCCATAGTCAAGTCTTGACAGCACCAATGCTTGGGTGGCTTGTTTGAGATCATTGGGTGGAATGGAAGATTTTATTTTGCTTAGTAGCTTCAGATTAAGGAAGGCGCTCTTAGCCAAGATCTTGATGTGTTTGGTCAGGTCTAGTTTGGAGTCAAGTGTGATGCCTAGTGATTTGACGGAGTCCGCTAGGAAGAGATTCTCATTGAGCGCGTCTATATCTTTTAGCCATTCGATCATTTGTGGGTTCTCTTCTTTGTTCGAGATGAGGAGTAATTCAGTTTTGTCAGGGTTCAGCTTTAGATGGTTGCTTGACAGCCGGCGTTGGACTTCCTTTAGTGTTTTGTTGAGTCTGTGAATGTCTTTAGTGGAGGAGATTTCCAGATAGATTTGGGTATCGTCCGCCTAGAGGTGGAAGGGGATGTTAGCTTTCCTGAGTAGGGTGGAGAGGGGTTCCATGTAAATGTTAAAGAGTTGAGGGGAGAGCACTGAACCTTTTGGAACTCCTATTGACTGGATGAAGGTCGGATTCAAAGCTTCTCATTTTGATTCTTTGTGAGCGATTATGCAGGAATGAGGAGAACCAGTTGAGGACCACATCTTGAGGCTACTAGCTTCCTAACACTCTTCACGCTTCTTAAAGCTCTCTCTTTTACAAAGGACCTTTATTCAGCATAACACTTCCTGAGAAATAGATGCTTACTGTATGTCACTGTTGCAGGGTGCTATTTTCTGACAATGGGTAAAAAACAGGTGAATGATTCAATTCAGGACAAATCAGAGGTGGGAATCCTAATACATGTGAGAAAACAAAAGTACCCCTGACACCATAAATCAAGAAATCAATTTTTTCCATAAGATTTTTTTAATTATCCCTGGGTTATAATCATATATATTATATTACTTTTTGTTCATTTGTTTGACAAAACCTGAAATCCCATCACGAGACAAGCTAGAACATGACCCACTTGCCTTCTTTTATATACATCAAAAAATAAAAAAATAAAATATTGTGATCAACAGTTATATACAGTGCAATCAAAGAAAATTAAACATACAGGGCTTTTTCAATAAAGATATATATAACAAACAAACTGTTGCCTGACAAAAAATCCAAATTCCATATGACATCCGGAAAGTTACATCAGGTGAAAGGTAGTCCTACTGAATTCTATCAAATGAAAGAATGTGTAGACTGGTTTTACTTTCCTGTCCTCAACATAAGTTACTCTCTAAGCCAAGGAGAGGTCAAAAATGATGATCAGAACTCAATGATAGAGCCCTACTTAATAGGCTCTATTATGTCCAATTTCGGGACCTAGCTTCTACTCTATTCTGTATGGAGCCTCTCAACGGATAGAACCAACGCGTTTCGACCTTCTAAATGGCACGTCTTTATGGGAAGGTCTTTATCAGGGATGGGAAGTTTTCAAAAAGGACTTGAATACCTAGGTGAATTAAAAACATGAAATGAAATCCTGTTGTGATTATCAGTGTCATGTGCACTATTTTACAATTGGTAGTCTATTGTGAAATGGGAACTAACACATACCACATATGCATCTTGTAGAACGAAGCAGGGGAATTCCTTTGTCTTTGTTGTATTTGCACCAATGTGGCATGTGCTAGAAAAAGCAAATGACTACATGTTAACTAAACGGACAAATCCTCTTCTTGGTGATGTGAGCGATTTACTAATATTCTTTAGATGTGAACTATTCCGATTGTGTTGGGGGAAGGGGAGGGCCAGTGACGTTCCCAAGTCAACAGTGACTATCAGAGATATATTTAACTGGGAGCAGTGCAACCCTTTCGCTTCAGCGTTTTATCCGACCGAGGGCATCTTTGGCTGGAGAGTGTTTGGGTAGACGCAACCGTGCCACCACTCAAGTGCTGCATGCAATCTGCACATTACATGATTTTTAAACAAGGTGTACCATATCTTGTTTGCTCCTTCAAACACGGTAAATTGTTAGGCCTCCGCTAGGGTTCCAAAACCAATGGAAAAAGTCCAGGTTCTCAATTTGCTATGCCGATGTGCAACATGTTCCTGTTGTCTTCAGTCTCCTCTGGCAGACGGGCTTCTGTATTCTTGGCTCGTTTGTTTAACTGCAAGACGCCATATGTCCGTCTTCTGTGCAATTATTACCCAGCAAGGGAGCCGGCCTAGCACTTCCACTTTCGGGGCCGGAACTCGGGTTGCCTGACCTTGTCCCGTTTCCAGTTGTTCATTTCCATATTTCCTGATGGCCGGTTCGATCCTGATGTGTGACCTGAAAGTTATATTAACTGCAGAGAAAAGCGCAGTCCACAAGGATATGCCAACTTGCTGTTTTTGCCCAATTTCAAAGTTGGATGTTTTATTGACTTGTAATGCATAGCCACTGGTGGCTTTCTGACAATGGAGCATTCATATGACATGCTGATCCATAGCTACCTTCAGTCAGAAGTATTCAAGATTTCTAGTTCAATGCATTTCCAGCAACTAACCACGTCAACCTAGGTATAGCCAGAATCAGCTATGTAATCACCACCTTGTTCAACACCTCAGTTTCCACAGGCATCTTCCCCAAGGACTGGAAACGCATGGAATTCAATGCCCTACTAAAGAAACCACCCGAAGACCTCAGTGAACTTAACAACTTCTGACCGATCTACCTGCTCCTGTTCTCAGCCAAAGTATTAGAGAAATCCATGAACCAACATCTCTCCTCACCTGGGACTGAAGCTCCTTCTCCACTCATCCCAATCCAGATTCCGCAGCATCCACAAAACAGAGACTGCACAAAAAAGGCATCCAACCAGCCGCTCTCAAATGGATTGCCACTTTCCTCACCGGGAGAATGCAAAATGTCTACCTTCTCCCTGAACCCAAGGAAATCCTCTGAGGATCACCCCAAGGATCCTCGTCAGCCCCACCCTCTTCAACACTTATATGACACCTCTGGCCAACATCGCCAAAACCCATGGACTCAACATCATAACCTACACCAATGACAAATAACTCATTCTCTCCCTTTCTGAGGACACCAACAACACCAAGACCAACTTCCACTACTGCATTACAGACGTCAACTGGATGAAGGATAACTGCCTGAAGCTCAACTCGGACAAGGCAATGGTACTGAATTTCAGAAAGACAAGCTCCCCATGGGATGTATCCTGGAGGTCCTCAGAACCCTGACCTACTCCTACCCACAATGACTACACTAGGAATCTAGGCATCATTCTGGAAAACAAGGTAACCATGATGAATCAGGTCAACTCTGTCTCCTTCTCCGGCTTCTTCATCCTCCCCATGCTTTGTAAGACATTCAAATGGCTACCCCAAAGCTCCAGACGCACCAAGGCCCATATCTCCAGCCCCCTGGACTATGGCAACACTCTTTCCACCGGGATTGCAGCTCACCTTGGATCACTACAGACATTACAGAATGGCACAGCCAGGCTCTTCCTGGATCTCCCTAGATGAAACCACATCACCTCCTACATCAGAAAACTCCACTGGCTCCCTGTACAGAAAAGATGTCAGTTCAAGCACCTGACCCATGCATACAAAGCACTAAACAAATATGGACCTGCCTACTTAAACCACTGCCTGAACTTCCATCAGCCCATCGGACCTGGGTATTCAGATATTTATCTGGACCCTGTTATCGCCTGGATACCCTCACGGTGACACGAGGCGCTCTACAAATCTACTGATTGTTTGATTGAGATAGCTCTCAAGAATACAGGATGAAGGTTCCACACCCAACACAAGGTCCTTTATTGAAAAATCAGGGAATTTGATGGGTCCAATAGAACACTACTTTTACACCCTCTGCTTTGGTCTTGTTTCTGTGCACTTTTTCTGGGAGTTTCCACCAGGGAATTCTCTCTAGGAGGCACCTGCTACTAAGCCTCATTCAATCCAAGCGAATGAGATGGGAATTTTCACACACCAACCATCACCATTTCTAATTTAACCCCAAACTGTAGTTGAACTTGTGCTATGGGGTGCATAGAATGTGTCCTTACTACTGCTCATGCAATGCCCATGGCCGCCATGCTCAGTGCCCATGGCTTGAGAACAATCTTTATAATACTGACACCGGAATCCTTAAGCTCACTGAGATGTTGGCTGGTCTACAAAATATCTTGCAAAAGCAGGCAGGTCATGTTTTGTGCCTTGGCAACAACTCCACCATCTGCATCCTCACTAGCCATTCTCTTCTGCCCTGGTTTCTTCAGGGCCCTTCTTAACTACATTTCCACAAGAAAGAGAATGTTGACTATCTGCTTCGTGGAGCCTAACCTTAGACATGGAACACAATGTTGGTTGTCCTAACTATGGAGTTGAGCTCATTACAGTATCTTTGTCTGGGCCCTGTGCATGACAGTTAAAGCAGTGATTGTGGGGCTTGGTTTGGGCCTCATTGCCTTCCTAAAATCTATACCACACGTGAAGGGACTCATTACCCTTTGTTGTGTCTTCATTCACGAGTCCCTGGGAACTGATTTGGCCATTCAAAAGTGTTTCCTGCAATTTGGTTCTTTTTTCTCCCCAAAGGGTTTGGTTTCCTGTAGATCCTGCTTTTTCTGATACACCTTTTTTGCTATCCTGAAAGTGCTAGCATCTTAAAGCTCGCAATTTGTACATCAACCAAGTGTCCAAACACGTGTCCAAAACTTGTACAGCTAAAAGGTCTACAAATTATCTCCAGGTTGTGACCTCCTTCATTGTCACACTGTCTTTCAGAAACATCTGGGCAATATGCATCTCAAAGGCATCCTGCCTTTAAAATAAAAATACATTTGTACCTCACAACAATGCTTTATCTTGCATGCTAGTGCTTGGGCTTCATTCTACAAAGAGGAACACCAATGGGAGCTATACCACTAAGAGAAAATATATGTTTTCTACCCTTTCTAGGATAGACAATAGTCAGATATCTGATGAAGTGTAAGCAGGAGAGCACTACATAATTGAAAGGCTCTACCTCCACACTGTGCTCTGTTAAAGTGTGATACATTCAGCAAATATTTAGAATATCATCAAAGGGTTCTTGTAGGAACATAGGGTATTACAGGACCGTGAGAAAAACGGTATGAATAGTATTATAGGCCCTTCACACAAACATAAGTTATATATACTGTTTTACCAGCAGCAATGGAGGTAACCTGCGGCCTCAGACACATATTGTATTTGTAAAGGCCACAGACAAGGCAGATCGCCATATTCTGCATGCTCTATAGCTTCCTTATTGAGGCTTCTGGGAGTGCAATATATATGATGTTTCGATAGTACGACTGTGCCAGAATCATGGCCCTAAAATGAAGGCCTGGTTCTCCTGAAGAAGAAATGTGAGGATCTTTTTAGTATGCGTTTTAAGTATGCATAAAAGTGTAAAACAAGAAGATCACATTTTCTATACCTGGGTATCAAAATTGAGGTTTGGTTGAAACAGACACCCAGGTTTTTAGCAAGACTAATATGTCAGACCAAAGCTTCTCTGTCCAGACAGAAAGCTGCCCACGACAATCAAGATCTAGGTATTGTCCCTGTTTAGCTTTAGATTGTTCATCATTATCCAATCATATAATATTGGTGAGCACTCTCATAACCTCAGCACCAATTAAGAGTTATTGTCATAGTAGAGTACATTTAAGCTGATTGAAACAGCTCCGCCAAAGGCTGAACATAGATGCAAAAAAGTATAGTGGGGAGTTCCATTCTCTGTAGAATACTCCAGCAGATAGATTGGCCATCAGAATGAAAAGGGGGAAAGTGCCACTATCTTGGTACAGGCACTCAAAATAGATCGCTACAAGTCACTGGCAGAAATTTGCAGCATGACTATGGCTAACCAGTTAAACAATATTTTCTGAGCCAATGTCTCCAATAGAACCCCATAACAATAGGCCAGAGGTGATACATACACATTACATTCTTTATGTCTTGAACAGATTGTGGCCCAAACTTCAGTAAATCTTATCATTCATACGTGTATATATCTCCCTATGACCATCAATCAACTCCAGTATTACAGTGTGGCCACTTTGTGTCTAAGGCAGCCCAGTATGGATGCTGCATGTTCATTCAAAGTCAACATTTTATTTCACAATTCAAAAGCACCCAGCAACTTATGGTTTGGTGGAGACATTAGGGCAAGAGGAGGATGTGTTAGCAGCAGCTGTGGCTGAAGTGGGGCTGGGAATTCTTTTATTGTCTTGAGTATTTTCTAGCACTCTTGTCTTCTCTCTTAGGGCCATATGTATCAAAGGGTTTTACCCATTCTGTGTCTATGTGAAAATATGTTCATACACATGGCCCTAATCTCTTTTCCTGTCTATTCTTTCCTGCGCTACATAGAGTGCCTAACAATACAACTCTCTCTCTATCACTCCCTGATCCTCCTGCATCTTCAATTCAAGAACATCCAGAACAGAGTTGGCAATCACTGATGATACTGGGGTAGTAGAGAAGGAATATGTAATCTTCACCAAACAGTCTCGTTATCCTCTAACCTCACACCCCTTCTTCACTCTCTTTTTTCCATCCTCTCCACCTCTCAACCATACAGTTCACTAACTCCTTGTCCTCTAACATTACTTGCTTCTCTGCCACTTATATTTCTCTAGGTCAATGTCATGCCTTTTTTCTGCACCCATGAAGCAGTTATATGCCCCTCATCCACTTCCCTAAGCAATGTCCTTCCTATTCTTCTCCCTTTAGGCCCTATCTCTGTTAAAGCATTTTCCAAAACATGCAGAATCGTTTACATTTAAAAAAAAGTTTTAGTTTTAATGATGCATAGAGTCGTTACTCAATAACTGATGCAATTTCACCTAACGAATTACGTAGGTCATTCAGAAGAATATGTTAGGAATAAGTTATGCCACATCTTCCTTTAGACCTCCAGTATTATTAAATTGATGCAGTTCCCAGTGTTTTTTCAACTTCTCCTGCTCATTTCCCCTTCCCGATCAGTGTCCCGCTAATAGCAATAAACAACACTTTTTGGACAGCGTGCATTGTGAATGAGACTTCCATAAGGTGCCCAAAGTATCATTTTCAAGGATTTCTGCTGGAAGTTCAGCTAGAGACAAAATATTGTTATTTCTTTGAGCCATTGTTTAAGAAATGTTTCATTTTTATTGTACATCTCTGGAGTGCAGCTGCAGATGAAGCAAAGGGAAAATTTCGTCATTGTTCCTGATTTGCCAAATACTCATGCTCAATTTTCAGAATCTATTAACAATTTATGTGATTTTCCTATAAAACCTCTGGGATTCTGTGTTAAGTGGGATTAATTTGCCATTTACGTTGTAGCTGACCCTTTATGCCGTCGCATGCATTTCTGTAATTTGGGTCTTCATGTTGATTCATGCATTTTCTTTCTCTGTACCGCATTCTATTTATTCTGAAATAAATACCTTTTTTGCTTTATTTTGATCAAGAACTCAGTTTTTTATGGGTCCCCTCCCCTGGCCCCTACCTCATCCCACCTTTCTTTTTTAACTTAGACTCTTTGTAATATTGAACACAATATCTTCACCTTGACTACTGAATTTATCAGACTTAGGGAAGAGTTCAAAAACTTCAAATCCCTAAACCATAGAACCTCCTCATGGGCCTCTTTATACTATGGCCCTAGTAAATTCCTGTATCCCAAACGGTGGAAATCCACCCCCCTTCTCAACCGCTCACACAGACCTCTTCGCACCTTAAATGACTACTCTGCCTCCAACCTAGCTTACATCTGCGACTCATTAGCCCACCCTCAAAGATTCTTCATTCCCTCAATCAAACATCCCTAATGTAATAGGGATCAGCAGAATCCACTCTCCTCCTGAATCCAACCTAACTGACATCTATGCCCCTTACCCTAGCCTTCTCGCAAGGATTCTACCATCCCTCAATCAAACTTCTGTGTTATTCTGGGGATCAGCAGAACCCACTCAACCCCCGAATCTCCTAGACCCCCCTAACTCACCACCATCCCTCCATGCCCTCCCCCTAACTCTAACCCTAATCCCCTGTCGTGCTTGCTCATGAACTGCAGCTCAGCTGTCAGACATGCGACCAAAATATCCTAAACCATCCTTTGTGAAGATATAGATATCGCCTTCCTCACAGAAACCTGGCTCAAGGACCACGCAACCCCCTTCCTTGACCTACTAACTCCCCCTGGTTACTCCATTATAAGGAAAGACAGATCTGAACGAATAGGAGGTGGTCTAGCAATCATTTTTTTTTTAACTCCAAATCTCCCAATCCAAGATTACGGACTACACAACCTTTGAATATCTTGGAGCAGAACTTAATTTAAAGGGCTCACCTCCTATACGACTTCACAATATCTACCACCATCTTGGTGATCCTCTGCCCTTTGCTGAAGAACTATCTGACCTCCTTATGCAATCACTACTTTCTAACTCCCAAAATGTATTTCTTTGTGACTTTAACCTTCACTGGAATGAACCTGATGATCCCACTATCATCCTTCTCTCTAATCCTCTAGAGATTAGTGACCTGAAGCAACTCTGCCACTCCCCGACACACCAAAGGGGCTACTCTTGACGCTATCATCACAAATGAGGACTTATTCTCCCTATCCAACATCATCCCCACTGATTGGTCTGACCACCACCTCATATTGTTCAAAATCTCCCCACCAACCCCACCCGCCCCGACCAGAAATAACAAAACTAAGATTACGACTAGAAATCTTAAGCAAATCCCTCCAGGTACACTCGAGTCTAAACTCCAAGCTCAATTCCGTCTCACTCCACCCTCTCTCAATGCAAATGAACTTACAGAGCACTACAACATGTCAGCCTCTGAGGTCTTAGACCAACTCACCCCTCTCACAACTAAAACTCTGAAAAATATTCCCTCCAAATCCTGGTTTACCTCTGACCTAAAAAATGAAAGACGCTCACTTAGACTCGCTGAAAGAACATGGAGACATCACCCCTTCCCTGCCCACCTAACCCTCCTTAGAAACGCTAGAGCTACCTACAAAAAAACATATTTTCTCTGAAAAGCCTTCCTTCTTCCGTGCACAACTCTCCCGGGCAAAGAACCGACCCAGAGAATTATTCAACATTGTTAGAAACCAAACATCCACAGCCCCCAAACTTTCTTGCAACCACCCACAAATGAGCTGCAATTGCAAGCTTTTTTAGTGAAAAAATTGCCAACATTGATAAATCCTTCCTGATTACACAGCCCCCCAACCTCCCAATGTCCTCCTGATGCGACTCTAATTCCACTCTCCCTCATACCCCCACCCCTCACACCGTCCCTTTTCCTCCCCTCACCCACCCTACCTGAAGCTAGCCCCACGAACCTCTGCTTAAAAACAATGCCTCTTGGCAAACTTAATCCCGTATCAGAACTAGAAGTCTTTAACATCATATCCAAAATTGAACCATCGTCTCATACAAAAGGCCCACTGCCATCCCCCTCGTCCATGAACTAAAGCACATCATCGCCCCTTACTGGACCAATATCATCAATTCCTCTCTTTCCATTGGGTGCGTCCCAGTTTCCCTCCAGCTTGGCCAGATCACACCCATTCCTAAAAACTCCAAAGCCGAACCTAATGACCCTAATAACCTCTGCCCCATCTCTAACCTCCCCTTCCTCTCCAAAGCCCTAAAAAAATGTGACCTTCTCCAATTAGATGAACAGATTGACTCCTTCAACCTACTCGACACTCTTCAAACCTGTTTCCGCAAAGGTTGCAGCACAGAAAAAGCATTGCTTAATATAGTAGATGATCTCCACCTCACCCTAGATAAGGGAGAGTCCTGCATACTCATTCTTCTCGATCTTACCACTGCATTTGACACAGTAAACCACTCAACCCTACTTAAGGTGCCCCAAGATCGTTTCGGCTTAAATGGTGCTGTCCTTAATTGGTTAACCTCCTACTTCCAACACAGAACCCAACAAGTTAAAATACAAAACCACCTCTCCTCCCCCACACCTGTATCCCTTGGTGTCCCACAAGGATCAATTCTCTCTCCCTCACTTTTCAACCTCTTTATGGAACCCCTGACCCTCATACTCAAACACGCCGGAATAAATTACCACCTATATGCTGATGACACCCAACTGTACTATAACATTAAATCACACGCCGATATTCTTCACCTCAACTCTGCCCTAATCAAGATTCAATCTTGGTTCTTCTCCAATCACCTTAAACCAGGGGTCTTCAATCTGTGGGGCGCGACCCCCAGGGGGGTCGTGGAGACATACAAAGTGGGCTGTTAATTCCCGGTCGCACTCCTGCATGGAACTGCCTGGATCCGGAATCCAAAACGTTTGCTCTTCGTTTTGGATCCAGTCTAGTGTGTCTCAATGTGCTCTCTGATTGGAGGACATTGTAAATGAATACAACGTCATCCACGACTGTCCTCAAATCGGAGAGACTGCAGGATGAACATCAGGAAATGCAGGTGTACCATCACCGGCCCGGGAACTGAGGCCATAAATATGCCGCTGTGGAATGCTCTGGAGTGCAATATTATTTTGTCCAGCTTCATTTCACTCCGTCCTGTTGCCTTTCCCGGTCTATCTCATTGCTGCTGCTGTTTTTTCAGCTGGTGTCCTTTTCGTGCTTCTTCCTCGTGGCTGCCTTTGCAATCCTCTCTAAGCTGTTCCCATGTTGCCAAGACAACCAAAGCTTCGTAGAACTTTTAAGTAAGCTGCCTCATCGACCATGCCCTGACTCCCCCCGCACACACATTCTTATCTACAAGAATTTTCCTGCCTGAAACTGTTACCCACAATACCTTATTCCTCCTTGAAGATTCTTTCTTTTTTTGTTTAATAAGGTAGAATATTTCGTGGGCCAGGCAAAAAAGGGCTGTTTTAATAAGGCATGTGTATATTAGCCTCGGGCCTGTTTTGGTTGCTAAATTTTGAGGCCTCTCATATTATTTTGCATATTTTTTTGAAGTGCAGTTAAGGTTTCGAAGAGAGTCGAAGTGCTGCACGAGGATACACACAGAGGCAAACATGGAGACAGACTTTGTAATTTCTATTTTGCTTTTTTGCATATATTGTGTCCTATGAACCATAACAACAAAAAAGCTCGAGGACAATCTGGATTAAAAGGTTACTTTACCCCAAACTTGTGAAGTGCCCCTCAAACTTTGCATACGGAGCAAGAGAAAAAAAAGGGCAAATACTTGGAAGATGATGTATAACGAAGAAATGGGAATAAACAGACAGCTAAAATAGAAAACCAAACGTACTGTGCCTAGACATACAGAAGAAATATTGGTCCACAACACGTACCATAATATGTTATGAAAGCGGATGGGAGATGGGTCCATGCAAGACCGACTGGAAGGCAAGGATAGAGGTGCGGAGTGAGAGGCAGGATGCGGGTATGAGAGGGGACTGGAGAGAAGGGGTGGATGATGTGAGTGAAGTGAGCAGACGCAAGGTGAGAGACGTGAAAGAGTGGGAGGGTGAGAGGAGACAGCCAAGAGAGGTGACGAGGTTCAGCAAGGGAGGGTGAGAATTCGATTTAAGTGGTCAGGGATGAGGAGAATTGTGAAGTGGCGAAGGAGGTGCTGAAGCGCAAGAGGAGAGGTGAGGGCAGAGAGGAGGGCTACTGTTGAAGGGTGAGAGAAGATAGCTGAGAGATGATCTATTAGGTTTGCAATCAAAATTGTTTTCAGTGACCATTTAAGTATCTGTTGAGTGTGCGAATCAGAAGGGGCTCCTCACACGGGAACATTTTGACAGGGGGGTTTAAGCATCCAAAAGTTTGAAGACCTCTGCCTTAAACTGAACCCTAGCAAGACTGAAATCATCCTCTTCACTCCTAAAAACAATCCTCTCCCCATTCAGTCTTGGATCTCTGACCTTAATGCCCTCAACTGCTCTATTTCCCTCGCTGAATCAGTTAAATCTCTTGGCATCACCATTAACAGAGAGCTATTGCTCAATTCCCATATAAAAACTCGGCAAAGGGAGCACTTCTCACACTCCGGCATCTTAAAAAAAAATCAAACTGTATATCCCCGCTGAAGATTTCAAATTGATTGTCCAATCTTTAGTCTTCTCGAAAATTGACTACGGAAATGCCTTAATCGCCGGAACGCCTAAAATTCTCCTTATCCCCCTTAAATCCGTCCTCAACTTAGCGGCTAGGCTCACTACGGAATGCAAACGCTTCAATCACATATCACCTGCCCTCAAGGCCCTTAATTGGCTTCCTATCGAAGGACGTTCCTCCTATAAAATAGCCTGCATTACCCATAAAGCCCTCTACCAAAAAACCCCACCTTACCTCTCAAATAAACTCAAGAAAGCGGGTTGCGCCCGCCAGCTGAGAAGCACCAACTCTCTTCTCCTTATTCCTGCTTTTAAAAAAACAAACCTCAAAATCCCGCTCCTTCTCTGGAAAGGCCCCCAGCATCTGGAATGCCCTGCCTAAAAATCTACGAGAAAACCCCTCCTATCTCAACTTCAAAAAAGACCTTAAAACACACATGCTCGGCAAATACTGGGGGTCCTAAGCCCTTGTGTACCACACTTTTTACACCCTCCCTCTCCCCAATTTTATCTCCCCCACTCACCACATACCCCTCTTTCCTCCCCCTTCTATCCTTAAACCTCTCCCCAAACCATATATGCCTGGCACATTAAATTTACGAGAAAACCCCTCCCTTCTCAACCTCTCTGCATACTTCCCAACTCACCCCCCTTAAAATCCCTTACCAGTATCTTCACAACTCAATTCAAGTCTCATCTCACCTCATTCATGCACCACACCTGCGAGCCTGAGTCTGTTAAATTAACCTAGCTGAATGTGTATAGTATAATAATATGTTATGACATCCTCTTAATGTTATATCTACTTGCTGATCATCCTTTATCTGATCTCTCCTATAACCTTTACGTTCATTATGTTATTTCTCTGTACTTTACCTGATTGCTTTTTTGATACACTTGTCCTGTATTCTAGAATATCATACCTACTATGTTAAGCGCTCTGATACCCTTGGTGAAGCCAGCGCTAAATTAAACTTCAATAAATAACACTTTGCTAAATTGTAGTTTCCTGATGAGGAGTGTCTCTAATCACTAGATCAAAGAGAAAATTTGGAGCTAAACTATTTTACTAAAGATTTTTTGGGTGATCAATTATTGGGCTTCAGGTGATTATTGGGGTTCCGGCCCACACTTATTTACACAATCATTCCTTAATTTGTGCCGATGGGTTAAGATGGTGTGAACCACCACTCGTTTTTTGAGCACCAGTACTTATGTTTCATTAGGATTTGACCCAGAGCAAGAGAGAAAAGTGAAAAGGTGAGAAAAAAGGAAAAGGAGAAATGCAGAAAAATTCCACAAAGTATGAAAGCTAGGGTTAAAATAAACCTGCAAGAGTGAGCTAAGGAGGGTAAGTGTAGGGTGAAGGAAGAAGCATACGTTGAAATCAAGTCTAGGCAGCCTTACAATTGATCGGCTTTGGCATTTGGCAGTGCTGCAGTATGTTGCTAGGAAAAACTATAAACCTCATGCACTTTTTAAAAACAAATAAGCACAATATCACAACAGTTATACTCCCTCTGTGCCTCCTCTGGCCTTGTCCATCTCTTCTCAACTCAATACCCCATACTTTTATCTTCAACATTTGCTCCTTTAAACCAATAAAGCCCTGCCACTTCCTGTTTTCCTCACCAATCAACTGTCAATACTTTAACTCCTTATATTACCTCATTCAGCCTTCAGCTACACTGTTTGACTTCTTAAAATAATGACCTGCCACCCCACATTCTATCTCTTTAAAGAACCAGGGCACAGGATTTCTGTTATTAATTCTGAGTTCCATGCAACACATTTCCTAAAGTTTTCTGTGAAGAGTGCATCTTTCACGTGGATTCAAAGTGATTTTTTGATCTAACATATGTCTGTGATCCCCTCAGTGGGCATGGGTACGGAGACATTTTCTCTACCTCTGATAGCAGTGCTGTTGGAAACCCCGATTGCAATATCAGGCAGCGCATACACCCAGACCATGCAGCCTGCAAATGAGCCACACATTGCAGCAGGCTGGATCCAGGATGATAATGGAATTCCCTGTGCAGCCGCTTCACTGTGGGTAAATGGTGACACTCCAATTAATATGCAAAGAGAATGAAAGGCAACAGAGGCTAACATTATACAATAACTTTTTATTGCTGCCCAACATGCAGGCCTTTAAAGACCAAACCCGCAGCACGCAGTCATTATCCTATTTAAGCTGCCATAAACGGCTACTATTATGCATGTTTAAAGCCGTCCAGTGATACACAACTCACATGCTCCACAGAATTTAACTAAAATGTCGAGAAAGTATTCGCTTTAGAACAAGCTGCTGCTTTTACAATTTCTGTTAGTGCACCGCGTGCCCAGAAAATCTTGCTAGCCATTGCACCTCTCAAAGAATGGGTAAAAAATCTAGAAAAATCTACTCCTGCTTCACTCATTACTACTCTCACTCATCTAGCTAAAGCAGCTGTTGAGACGACTGCTTTATGAGGTTTGACATCAGACAGTAACAACTGTTCCTCTCCATCTGCCCAGGACTCCAGCAACTTGCTCTCATATGATTTCATTTCATACATTCTAAATACCATAGAGCCACCCAATAATCCCGTAGGGACTGGGTATATTCAATAACAAAGTACAATTGTCCCTAAAGGAATTATTTTTACTGTCTTGTTATTTTGAAATAACGTCACAAACGTGATCATTAATGAACATGTAAGAAAGGAATATCTGAATTTAAGCAAAATACTCCAATGTATCAAAACATTATATTTATTTTCATTTGTATTCAAGTTTTTCTTCAACTTCTTTCAAAGTTTTCGGCAACCATCACAAAGCTGATAATTTAGATTCTTATTAACAGCAATGCTAAAACACCTTTTGCTCAAATAATGGATACTTAAAACACCATTACAGATGATAATTCACCAGACTGTTTCATCTAGTACATCAACCCATAAATCAGAAGAATACGCAAAACGGTGCTAGGTGTCGACGTTTCGGTCGCTCGCTGGTCTAGTCGATCCAATTTTATCTTAGACTGTGCACGGATAGCCCTTGAGGAGAATTACTTTGTGTTTTACAACGACTTCTATGGCCAAGTTAAAGGGGTAGCAATGGGCGCAATTTTTGCGCCGGATATAGCCAATCTTTTTGTGGCTGCGTTCGAAGAAAAGGTGATTTATAACAACAACCCTTAAATTGCCAACCTCAACCAATATCTAAGATACATAGATGACGTCTGTATTGTATGGGAGGGCTCACAAGTTGAACTTAATAATTTTCATATTTGGCTTAACGCGCAGAATCAACATTTACAATTCACATTAGAAAGTAATACAGATTCCATTAGCTTTCTAGATTTAACAATAAAGAACGACGAGGGGTATCTGTCCATGAGCCTATACACAAAACCAACGACCAGAAATACTCTGCTAAAGTATAATAGCCATCATCCTCGGAATCTACGGGATAATCTCCCTTTTGGTCAATTCTTAAGAATAAGACGCAATAGCACCAAAAGGGAAGACTATTTCAGGGAGGCTAAGTTACTGTCCACAAAATTGGTTATGAGGTCGTATCCATAACGGCTGGTAAAGAAAGCTATGAAAAGGGCATGGTACTATGATAGGCAGGCATTGGTGCATAAAGAGGAGAACAGATATGATGAGATTGAGGTTACACAACACATAACATGTGTAACTACCTTTGGCACAGAATCTAATGCTATCACCAAGATAATAAGAAACAACTGGCACCTTATTAAAAAGGTTGAACAACATTTAAGTCTACCCCGGTTCGCCTTCAAAAGGGCGAGAAATCTTCGCGACCACCTGGTAAGGGCCTATAATGAACCAGTACCCATGACAATACAAAATGTCTGGGGTCTTCCCCCTTGTGGCAATTGTACTGCTTGTGCCACCAATGTCACGACTAAGCGCTGTAATTTGAATGGAAAAGAATTTGTGTTTCGTCATCATTCCAATTCTCTAACAAAAAACTTGATATACTGTATACAGTGTCCATGTTCTTTATCATACATTGGAAAAAAACGTATTGTACAGCACCAATCGCGCATTCGCTGTAATGTGTTGAATGCACCTTTGGTAGAACATTACCAACTGATGTCTCATATGCCTACACAAATGCAATGGTTTGTTCTGGATGTTGTAAAGAAAAATAGGAGGAACACTAATGTTGATCGTTTGTTGACTCAAAAAGAAAACAAATTAATATGGACATGCAATACAGTTCAGAATGGTTTAAATTCATTTGTTGAATGGCATACTCTAGCGACCCTTTTATTTGGACTCTAAGCAGACTGAATGCAGGGACTCTTGGATCTAATAGGTGTGCTGATTTTCGACCTTAACCTGTAGATCGGCTTAACCCTGGTGATTCTGCCTCAGCTTTGGCAGCCTTTTAAAAAATAGGATCGATCCAGATGCTGTGTAAATGACCACATTAGAATATGGCCACTGAATTCGACTTTCGATTTTTTTATGTTGTTGCCATGGTTTGAGTCGTTTGCAGCAGTATTATCAATTATCGTGGTGGTGATGGACTATTTAGTTCACCGTCATTACTGGTTTTGATTTGTTTTTCGGTCTTTTTATTAACTCGCTGCTATCTATGAACTTGAATTTTTTCGAATATTTTCGAATTTTATACACAACAGGGCTTTCAGATTTTATAGGTATCCAGTTGACTACAGCGAGACATAACAGATGACCATATAGTAAGTGCTACTCGCTTCCGAAATATTTAGTCCATTACAAGATTGCCGAGCTGATTTGCAGCCCTATGACGTCATCCACTAGGAGGTTCCACTCCTTAATCTAAACGAGACGCATGGTTCCGCACTCGGACTCGCTTAGCTGAAGATCACGGATTGAATGACACGGATCTGACAGTTTTCGAAATAAGTAAGTCAGTTACGCTTTGAAAAGCTCCAGAATCGTTGTTGGACTCTGTGAGTCTATTGATTTTAGATTGAGACTTTTCCTATATTACAGGTGATGAGAGACTGATTTGAAATACAAAGTAAGTCAGTAGACACGTGTGTTGGTGTCGGATGGGCTTTAACCTGTTTTTCATATAGTTAAGTAGTTGGACTAAGTAGTTTGTTCTTCCTTCTTCTTTCCTCTTGTTTTGCAGTTGGGAAGTGACAATAAATTAAGACTATGTGAGTATTTTGTAGTCCTATACAGGACCTCTGCTAACAGCATACAGAGGACATAAGTCTATAAATTTGATTTTCTGTGCTTTTTCTAGAACATGGGCAGATTGACATTGCTCGATACAAAGGAAATTCCCTAGTAATTCACACTTATATGTAAGTGTCACGTTGTTTTAAAGTGTTGTTTTTTTGTGTAGTTTTCTAGTGTTTTGATTAAATGGTGTCTTTTACACTAATGGATGGTGGCATGCCTTTGATGTGGCACTATTTGTGGTTTTGGGTAGCACATTTTTCACCGAGGATGTGGTTCCATTATTTGTTTTCTTTGTGTGTGAACAAACGATACCTTCTTTTGTAGGAGTAAAGAAGTATTTTATGTTTTTTAGAATTATTGTATATTTGTGCAACGTCATCGTCCTGATGATGGTCCTACGGATCGACTAGACCAACGAGGAACCGAAACGTCGACACCTAGCACCATTTTGCGTATTCTTCTGATTTATGGATTGATGTGCTAGATGAAACAGTCTGGTGAATTATCATCTGTAATGGTGTTTTAACTATCCATTATTTGAGCAAAAGGTGTTTTAGCATTACTGTTAAGTTGATAGAAAAACTTGAATACAAATGAAAATAAATATAATGTTTTGATACATTGGAGTATTTTGCTTAAATTTAGATATTCCTTTCCTACATGTTCATTAATGATCACGTTTGTGACGTAATTTCAAAATAACAAGACAGTAAAATAACTCGTGCATTTTTAACTTTGCATTTACTGTGGCTTGATTTAATAAGCTTTGTTTTCTTGTCCTGAGACTTCCTTGTGCTCTGTGACCTCTCCTCCCCTCCCTTCGCCACCGGACCGCTCTCGGCCGAGCATTGACGCCGAGGGTTGGTTTCCTGGTTTTGGCGGCCATATTGGGTGTGGGCTGTGTGGGGACGCGTGCTAGTTGCGCTTTAAAGGGGCTTAGAGAGCCCGGCGAACTGATTTGATAGAAGGATTCTTTTCCCCCTCCTGAGGCGGAAGCCGGAGGTCTCTCCTTTTCACTTTGCTCATTTTAATAACTCGTGCATTTTTAACTTCGTGCATTTTTAACTTTGCATTTACTGTGGCTTGATTGAATAAGCTTTGTATTCTTGTCCTGAGACTTCATTGTGCTCTGTGACCTCTCCCCCCTCCCTTCGCCACCGGGCCACTCTCGGCCGAGCATTGACGCTGAGGGTTGGTTTCCTGGTTTTGGCGGCCATATTGGGTGTGGGCTGTGTGGGGACGCACTCTAGTTGCACTTAAAAGGGGCTTAGAGAGCCCGGCGAACTGATTTGATAGAAGGATTATTTTCCCCCTCCTGAGGCGGAAGCCGGGAGGTCTCTTCTTTTCACTTTTCTCATTTTAATAACACATGCATTTTTAACTTTGCATTTACTGTGGCTTGATTTAATAAGCTTTGTATTCTTGTCCTGAGACTTTCTTGTGCTCTGTGACCTCTCCCCCCCCTCCCTTCACCACCGGACCGCTCTCGGCCGAGCATTGACGCCGAGGGTTGGTTTCCTGGTTTTGGCGGCCATATTGGGTGTGGGCTGTGTGGGGACGCGCGCTAGTTGCCGTTAAAAGGGGACGGCTATGCCTCCGCACAGCGGACGCGTACAGCGGACGCGCCGGACCTGCGCCGGAGTCGTGCCAGTGTCCTGCTCGTCTGCGCCCGTCCGCGCACAACCGGGCACTAGGGCCTACCCCCCTGTTCGTCGACTGACATATTCCTCTGGTGAGCTACACCAGCTAGATTCTAGCACTCTTACCGTAACTTCAACCACCCTATCTAAGTTACAAGAGATTGGTATACTGTCCACTTATAGCAGCATGTCGGGGCGTCACCCCACCCTGAGGTTAACTAGTCTGAATGCCAGATCACTACAAAAACACCATCTTGAAATTTTTACTCTTCTTCAAGATGAAGATATTGATATTCTAACTCTTACAGAAACCTGGCTGGGCGATGGCTTTCTACCTGATATCATTGCCTCCCTCCCTAACGACTATAATGCGATTTGGCATAATCGTGCAGACAATGCCCGTGGGGGTGGTATGGCAATTCTCTTTAAAAAACATCTAACAGTTACTAAATTAATAGCCGAAACAGTAGATCTAGCGGACATACTTGGGGTGAAGATTACACTGAGAAACACCTGCCTTGTCATCCTTACAGTCTACCGCCCCCCAAAATCTACCGCTCTGTTTAATGACCTATTGACCCCAATCATCTCAGACATATGTACACATTATCAAAAGGTCCTAATAACTGGAGATTTTATTGTCCACTGGGACAAATTATGCAAGGACGGGGCAACACGACTGTTGGAAAATACTATGACCTCACTTGGACTCAAACAACTAGTAGAGGCACCCACACATATAAAAGGTCACACTCTTGATCTTATCTGGACCTCTGATCCGGCTGTAGCGCTAACAGATATTCTACCCTGCATATGGTCAGACCATTACATGATAAATTGCGATATCCCTATTGATGGCCACTTGCCTCAACCACCACCCCTTAAATCTAAAAAAGTTTGTCAATGGAAGAAAATTGACTCAGAAACCCTGACGGACACCCTTATCAAAAATTCACAGTTTTATGATACGCATGGGGACCTTGATCAGGAATATGCACATCTAATGCAAAATCTCGGTCAGGCCATTGATCAAATTGCACCCGAAAAAAATCAAAAGATAAATAGAACGGTAAACGGAGCCCCATGGTTCAATTCTTCCTTGAGGGAACACAAAATAAAACTTTGTCTTTTAGAGAGACGCTGGAGGAAATCAAACGATTCCATTAACAGGGATCATTATAAATCGTTTCTCAAATTGTACAAAACCTGCATTCGGTCAACGAAAGCAGAGTATTATGAATCCCGAATTAACGATGCGGACAATGTACAAAAAGAAACCTTTAAGATCTTATCAGAGTTGAGCAAGAAAGTAGAAAGATCAGAATCTCCAATCGACTGCAACACCTTTCAAAACTACTTCCTTGACAAGGTACAAATTATTCTTAATGACATCAAGAATACCCCCAGCAGTCACTCCTTCCCTCCCTATCCCCAATCCCCTCCGCCAAAACACACTATTTCTAAATTTCCTCTGATTGACTCTACAGTCTTAAGACAGCTCATGAATCGAACAAAGTCTGGCTCTCCTGCAGATCCATGTCCCCCTAGCATCCTTCGCCTGGCTCTCCGGCTCTAGAAAATCATTTTGTCTCCCTACTAAATAAATCATTAGACACTGGCCAGCTTCCATCCAGTTTTAAAGAAGCACAAGTTAGGCCCCTAATAAAGAAGCCGGGGGCTGATCCCATCAACCTAAAAAAATATAGGCCAATATCTCAGATTTCTTTCTTGTCCAAGATTTTGGAACAACATGTTCTGATATCTCTTTCATCGTTCCTGGAGTCACACCATCTACTCCAGGAGCGTCAAGCAGGCTTTCAGGGGCATCACAGCACCGAAATGGTCATGCTTTCGGTGCTTGATGAGCTCAGAGGTATGGCTGACAGTAAAAAACCGAGTGCCCTGATATTATTAGACCTGTCAGCGGCATTCGACACTGTCAGCCATACCCTGCTTTTGGACTGACTGGTCGCGTTTGGGATACAAGACGTAGCCTAAAAATTGCTCAAATCCTTTCTTTCTGGAAGATCTCAAAGGATTCAACTGGACGACTGTACATCAAACTTGGGTATCCTGAAGTGTGGAGTCCCTCAGGGATCTGCTCTGTCCCCACTCCTTTTTAATCTTTATTTGCAGCCCTTAATTGACTCCTTGGTAAGCATGGGCTGTAAAACCTTCAACTATGCTGACGATACCCAGTTGTTACTTAGTATTGATGACACAGTATCCGCACAGACCCACGCTAAAAAAATACTTAGTCACACGGTTAGCTGGATGACAGCAAATTCATTGAAGATCAATCCAGAAAAAACTGAGGTTTTGATGGTTTTAACCGAAGCGTCTCCTTGGGGCGATCTGTTTTGGCCTCAAGATCTTGGCTCGACCCCTAAACCTTGTTCCAACGTAAAAAGTCTAGGCATAAAGATAGACCAGGAGTTGTCCATGGACAGCCAGATTTCCTCAGTGGTAGGGACCTGCACTCACCTAATCAGACAGTTACACAAGTTAGTCCCTCTGCTTTCCTCTTCCACGCTCCGTACAATTGTCTCTGCCACTATAATCTCAAGATCAGATTATGGGAATGCCCTGTATTTGGGTCTCCCCAAAACACTGACAAATAGGCTGCAAGTAGTCTTGAACGATGCAGCTAGGCTGATCTTCAGGCTACCTAGACTCATGCATCGCCGTTGCTATGTAAGCTACATTGGCTCCCCATAAAACAACGGGTGGAGTTTAAAAGTCTGTGCATTGCCCATAAGGCAATATATGGTCAAGCACCTGCTTACATTAAAGAACGCCTTGGAGTTTATAAACCTACACGATCACTAAGGTCCTCGAACACTCAACTACTGTCTTGTCCCCGATATAAATTAGCGACGAAGGGTGGCAGATCTTTTTCAGTGATGGTTCCACAGGTTTGGAATAAACTTCCAGAGTCTCTTCGTAAGGAATACAATTTGTTGCAGTTCAGGAAAGCCCTAAAAACACTCTTGTTTAGGGAAGCCCTAAGCTCCACTTAGTGCCATGGCTCTACGTATCTGTTCTTTTGTTAGCATAGCTTTCTTCTGTCAAAACGCCTTGAGACCTGACGGTGATTTGGCGCTTGTTAGAACCGGAGGTCTCTGGTTGGCACAGGTATGCACTTGTGACAAGCAAGGAGCCTCAGCTCCACGTCAGGGCAAGGGAACACTCCTTCGAATAACCCCTGCTCACCCTCTAGGTAGTGTGGCGCGAGCAGACAAGGCTAATCCTCAGGGCGATAGTAAGTTAAGCATTCATGATCACACACAGTAAACCCACTGACCCACCACAAATGGACACCAGTCTTATGGTTGTATCAAAAATACGTATACTTTATATAAAAGATAGATTCAAGCAGGATTATCACAAGACCAGAATAATGTTTAGTAAATTGAGGTCACCAGATTACAATAGGCAAACTTAGTCTTTCAGTGTTCGTTGTATAGCAAGGTACGATGACAGGGAAATAAGAACGTTGCGGACCCTGGATCCATATGAACTCGAGACGGAGTTCAAATGTACCTTGCTGGTGGAAGTCCGAGGTGTTTCAGGTGCGGCTAGTTATGAGGGCGGACCCCGAACGAGGCCCACGGTTCTCCAGAGGATCTCTCCGGCTCAATCCCCCTCGAGGAGCGAGGTGAAGGAGCTAGACTGTGGAGGGTTGCGGCGATCTGGGATCGGTGCAGCTCACGGGGGGAGGCACCGTTCAGGCCTGCGGGACGTACTACTTCTTAGCACGCCGGGTCTTACTCATGGATCTGTGAGGGGCGTCGAGTTCTCGGGCAGAGGGGTGCAGCACCAGGCTTCCGGTACCACGGTACGGGGAGGCCTTTCTTGAGGTACGGCACGAGCCTTGGTATGCAGGAGAGCAAAGTGAGACAGTCGGGTACGTTACGACGTACGGACCGTCCGAGGCTTTGAGATGCTCTCCGTACAGATTCCGGCTGGAGAAGATGAGAGGTGCGAAGCTCGCTCCGTAAGCGGCGAGGTGACAGGAGAGCAGGCGGCCCGGCACTGAAGCGGAGAGCGGCTCGGGGATGAGCGGGGGCTCTCTACGGCGGGGCGATCAAGCTTCGAGCTGTCACGACCTGGGAGAGGGCGAAGGCACCCGAGTCACAACTCTGGCGAGGGAATAAGAACTGAGGCCCAACAGCAGGCGGGCACAAGCAGATAGAACCCAATGGTCCTGGGGTTCCGTTCAGGGGGCAAGCTCTCGATAAAGCCCTTGGAGATCGTTTCAGGCACAAGTCTACAAAGTCCTATCTGGTCCTTTCCTCTCCGTTCTCAGCAAGGCACCACTGCAGGCCAGTCTTACAGGATACAGACTGGTTTCCGTCCTTCAGCTTCTCTTGGTCCTTCTAGTCGGGCAGAGGTTCGTCATGGTCAAAACTGGATCTGATTTGTAAGAAGCGGAGCTCCTATATTTATACTGCATTTCTTTTGTCTTTGCAGGCCAGGGGGCCTGAGCCTGGTTTAACCCGGTTCTGAAGCAATTTGTTGACAGGGCGCGGCCGTCTTCTTTCAGGGTGCAGGGCAGAGACATCAGACGCTCCGCAGGAGGTGGAGCCAGCATTGTGGTGGTGGAGCGCACAACCCTATTCAGAGTCAAGGACTACTCCGCCCACCCATCCTGGTGTAAGCATCCCATTCACCACCTGGAACACCCGACTATCCCCTGGGAATCTCCAAACCCTGTCATTCACACAAACCCAGACAGCAGATACACATCCTGGCAGAGGCGGGCTGAACAGTTAGGCGAGCAAAGGCTAACTTTCTAAAAGTAGCGTTTGCAAACACAGGATATTAAAATAAACCTTACTAAAGGAAGTATTTTATTATTCTGAGTTCAGGCATACTAAACTCGACTTGCTACTGTGTTCCCTGAGGCTGCCGGGACTATAGCGTGTAATAGCTCCAACAGCTCATCTGGCCTAAGAGAACAGGTAGCCCTTCAATAGTGAAGAACGAGGGAGGCGGTAATTCACTACTAGGACATGCCACACTCTAGGCTTGTCCTACCTTACGCTTACAATGCACCCTGCCTGTAGGCCTACCATAGGGGTGACTGATATGAAGGTGAGGGAAGGTTCTGGGACTGGCAAGTGTGGGCACTTGCACAGCCAGCGTGACAGTACGGGACTGTACTTGGGGTCCGCAATGGCGGACCTGAGACATATCTTACGAGGCCGCTTCTGTGGGTGGCGCAACCAGCGTTGCAGGCCCACTAGCGGCATTTGTATCTACAAGCCCCGGCACGCCTCGTGCACTTTACTGGGGACTGACAGTAAACCAAATAATCCAATCGTGGAAATCAATTACACATACACTTTACATTGGGAGCACTTGCACTGCGGCATGGGTCGGCCATGGCGCAGTGCCCTGAGCATCGAACACCAGCAAAACATCTGAGGCACATCAGCAAAAAGTGGAAGGGAGACTCACGCCAAGGTGCCAGGTCTAACACGTGTCCCCTCCAGCTGAAAGGTGAGGAGAACTACCCTACCCCAGAGAGTTCCTCATCACTAAGGCGGAAAAACCTTGACAGACCGTCAGCATTGGCGTGGTCTATGCCAGGGCGGTGTTCCACCGTAAAGTCCATACTCTGTAGAGAAATGGACCACCTCAACAATTTCGGGTTCTCACCCCTCATCTGCATCAACCATCTGAGGGGCCTGTGGTCTGTCTGAACTCGGAAGTGAGACCCAAACAAATAGGGTCTTAGCTTCTTCAGGGCCCAGACCACAGCAAAAAACTTCTCGCTCAATCGCACTACACTTCTGTTCCTGTGGAAGTAACCTTCGGCTGATGAAGGCCACAGGGTGATCCCAGCCCTCCTCAGTTGTCTGTGAAAGGACCGCCCCTATCCCATGCTCTGAAGCGTCTGTCTGCACTAAGAACTCTTTGGAGAAATCAGGAGCCAGGAGCACGGGCGGCGTGCACATGGCCTTCTTCAGGGTGTCGAATGCTTGCTGACAGGCGTCGGTCCAGATCACTTTCTGGGGCTGCTTCTTCGAAGTTAGCTCTGTCAAGGGGGCAACGATGGTGCCGTATCCCTTGATGAACCGCCTGTAATACCCGGTGAGTCCGAGGAAGGCCCTCACCTCCGTTTGGGTCTTGGGGGCTTCCCAAGCCAGGATGGTCTAAACTTTGGGTTGAAGGGGCGCCACCTGGCCGCTCCCAACTTGGTGTCCCAAATACACCACTGAACCCTGCCCGATCTGGCACTTGCTTGCCTTGATCGTGAGGCCTGCCTTGCGCAGAGCCGCCAACACTTCCCAAAGGTGCCGCAAGTGTTCCTTCCACGTTCCGCTGAACACTGCGATGTCGTCCAGGTAGGCGGCACTGAACGCGTCCAGTCCGACCAACACCTGGTTGACCAACCTCTGGAAGGTGGCAGGGGCGTTTTTCATCCCGAAGGGCATGACCCGGAATTGGTAGTGCCCATCTGGGGTTGAAAACGCTGACCTCTCTTTGGCCCCTTCAGTTAAGGCAATCTGCCAGTACCCAGACGTTAAGTCAAACGTACTGAGGTACCGAGCAGCTCCCAACCGATCGATGAGCTCATCAGCTCTGGGGAAGGGGTGCGCGTCAGTCTTCGTGACTGAATTGAGTCCTCGATAGTCCACACAGAACCGGAGTTCGAGTGTGGCTCCCGGCGCTGCAGCCTTCGGGACCAAGACCACTGAGCTGGCCCAAGGACTGCTGGAGGACTCGATCACCCCAAGATCAAACATCTTCGAGACTTCCTCTTTGATGCAGGCTTGTACTCTGTCAGCCACGCGGTAAACCTTGTGCTTCACCGGTAAGCTGTCTCCTGTGTCCACATCATGGACGCACCAATCTGTGACACCCGGAACCAGGGAGAACAAGTCAGAGAATTGCCCCAGCAACTGGTGGCATTCACTCTGCTGCTCAGGGGTCAGGGAGGGTGAGAGGTTAACTCCATCCACTGACCCATCTCGCTCGGAGGCCACCAAGTGGTCCGGAAGAGGCTCGGTCTCCTCCATTCCATCATCGGTTGCCAACAGCAAGCCCACTTCGGACCTCTCCAAGTGGGGCTTAAGGCGGTTAACATGTAGGACCCTCAAAGGGTTCCTGGGAGTTTGCAAGTTAACCAGGTAGGTGACAGGACTCTTGCGCTCCACAACCTCAAATGGACCCGTCCACTTATCCTGAAGTGCACAGGGCTCCACTGGGGCCAAGACCCACACCTTTTGTCCAGGCTGAAGCTCTACCAGAGTGGCATTCTGGTCGTACCACCGCTTCATCTCCTCCTGGCTGGCTTCCAGGTTTGCCTCAGCAAGTTGCCTGAATCACCTGGTCTGGTTTCGGAAGGCCAGCATGTAGCTATATACATTCTGGGGAGGTTTCCTGGGAGATTGCTCCCAGCCTTCCCTAACCAGACTCAGAGGTCCTCGGACCGGGTCACCGTACAGAAGCTCGAAGGGACTGAACCCGAGCGACTTCTGTGGCACCTCTCGGTACGCAAACAGTAGACATGGTAAGAGGACGTCCCACTTACGCCTCATTGGTCCTTCTAGGCCCATAATCATGCCTTTTAGGGTTCGGTTGAATCTCTCAACCAACCTGTTTCCTTGGGGGTGGTAAGGGGTGGTGAACTTGTACGTTACACCACACATCAGACGCTCCGCAGGAGGTGGAGCCAGCATTGTGGTGGTGGAGCACAACCCTATTCAGAGTCAAGGACTACTCCGCCCACCCACCCATCCTGGTGTAAGCATCCCATTCACCACCTGGAGCACCCGACTATCCCCTGGGAATCTCCAAACCCTGTCATTCACACAAACCCAGACAGCAGATACACATCCTGGCAGAGGCGGGCTGAACAGTTAGGCGAGCAAAGGCTAACTTTCTAAAAGTAGCGTTTGCAAACACAGGATATTAAAATAAACCTTACTAAAGGAAGTATTTTATTATTCTGAGTTCAGGCATACTAAACTCGACTTGCTACCGTGTTCCCTGAGCCTGCCGGGACTATAGCGTGTAATAGCTCCAACAGCTCATCTGGCCTAAGAGAACAGGTAGCCCTTCAATAGTGAAGACCGAGGGAGGCGGTAATTCACTACTAGGACATGCCACACTCTAGGCTTGTCCTACCTTACGCTTACAATGCACCCTGCCCGTAGGCCTACCATAGGGGTCACTGATATGAAGGTGAGGGAAGGTTCTGGGACTGGCAAGTGTGGGCACTTGCACAGCCAGCGGGACAGTACGGGACTGTACGCGGGGTCAGCAATGGCGGACCTGAGACATATCTTACGAGGCCGCTTCTGTGGGTGGCGCAACCAGCGTTGCAGGCCCACTAGCGGCATTTGTATCTACAAGCCCCGGCACGCCTCGTGCACTTTACTGGGGACTGACAGTAAACCAAATAATCCAATCGTGGAAATCAATTACACATACACTTTACATTGGGAGCACTTGCACTGCGGCATGGGTCGGCCGTGGCGCAGTGCCCTGAGCATCAAACACCAGCAAAACATCTGAGGCACATCAGCAAAAAGTGGTAGGGAGACTCACGCCAAGGTGCCAGGTCTAACACGTGTCCCCTCCAGCTGAAAGGTGAGGAGAACTACCCTACCCCAGGGAGCTCCTCATCACTAAGGCGGAAAAACCTTGACAGACCGTCAGCATTGGCGTGGTCTATGCCAGGGCGGTGTTCCACCGTAAAGTCCATACTCTGTAGAGAAATGGACCACCTCAACAATTTTGGGTTCTCACCCCTCATCTGCATCAACCATCTGAGGGGCCTGTGGTCTGTCTGAACTCGGAAGTGAGACCCAAACAAATAGGGTCTTAGCTTCTTCAGGGCCCAGACCACAGCAAAAACTTCTCGCTCAATCGCACTACACTTCTGTTCCTGTGGAAGTAACCTTCGGCTGATGAAGGCCACAGGGTGATCCCAGCCCTCCTCAGTCGTCTGTGAAAGGACCGCCCCTATCCCATGCTCTGAAGCGTCTGTCTGCACTAAGAACTCTTTGGAGAAATCAGGAGCCAGGAGCACGGGCGGCGTGCACATGGCCTTCTTCAGGGTGTCGAATGCTTCCTGACAGGCGTCGGTCCAGATCACTTTCTGGGGCTGCTTCTTCGAAGTCAGCTCTGTCAAGGGGGCAACGATGGTGCCGTATCCCTTGATGAACCGCCTGTAATACCCGGTGAGTCCGAGGAAGGCCCTCACCTCCGTTTGGGTCTTGGGGGCTTCCCAAGCCAGGATGGTCTAAACTTTGGGTTGAAGGGGCGCCACCTGGCCGCTCCCAACTTGGTGTCCCAAATACACCACTGAACCCTGCCCGATCTGGCACTTGCTTGCCTTGATCGTGAGGCCTGCCTTGCGCAGAGCCGCCAACACTTCCCAAAGGTGCCGCAAGTGTTCCTTCCACGTTCCGCTGAACACTGCGATGTCGTCCAGGTAGGCGGCACTGAACGCGTCCAGTCCGACCAACACCTGGTTGACCAACCTCTGGAAGGTGGCAGGGGCGTTTTTCATCCCGAAGGGCATGACCCGGAATTGGTAGTGCCCATCTGGGTTTGAAAACGCTGACCTCTCTTTGGCCCCTTCAGTTAAGGCAATCTGCCAGTACCCAGACGTTAAGTCAAACGTACTGAGGTACCGAGCAGCTCCCAACCGATCGATGAGCTCATCAGCTCTGGGGATGGGGTGCGCGTCAGTCTTCGTGACCGAATTGAGTCCTCGATAGTCCACACAGAACCGGAGTTCGAGTGTGGCTCCCGGCGCTGCAGCCTTCGGGACCAAGACCACTGGGCTGGCCCAAGGACTGCTGGAGGACTCGATCACCCCAAGATCAAACATCTTCGAGACTTCCTCTTTGATGCAGGCTTGTACTCTGTCAGCCACGCGGTAAACCTTGTGCTTCACCGGTAAGCTGTCTCCTGTGTCCACATCATGGACGCACCAATCTGTGACACCCAGAACCAGAGAGAACAAGTCAGAGAATTGCCCCAGCAACTGGTGGCATTCACTCTGCTGCTCAGGGGTCAGGGAGGGTGAGAGGTTAACTCCATCCACTGACCCATCTCGCTCGGAGGCCACCAAGAGGTCCGGAAGAGGCTCGGTCTCCTCCTCCATTCCATCATCGGTTGCCAACAGCAAGCCCACTTCAGACCTCTCCAAGTGGGGCTTAAGGCGGTTAACATGTAGGACCCTCAAAGGGGTCCTGGGAGTTTGCAAGTTAACCAGGTAGGTGACAGGACTCTTGCACTCCACAACCTCAAATGGACCCGTCCACTTATCCTGAAGTGCACAGGGCTCCACTGGGGCCAAGACCCACACCTTTTGTCCAGGCTGAAGCTCTACCAGAGTGGCATTCTGGTCCTACCACCGCTTCATCTCCTCCTGGCTGGCTTCCAGGTTTGCCTCAGCAAGTTGCCTGAATCACCTGGTCTGGTTTCGGAAGGCCAGCATGTAGCTATATACATTCTGGGGAGGTTTCCTGGGAGATTGCTCCCAGCCTTCCCTAACCAGACCCAGAGGTCCTCGGACCGGGTGACCGTACAGAAGCTCGAAGGGACTGAACCCGAGCGACTTCTGAGGCACCTCTCGGTACGCAAACAGTAGACATAGTAAGAGGACGTCCCACTTACGCCTCATTGGTCCTTCTAGGCCCATAATCATGCCTTTTAGGGTTCGGTTGAATCTCTCAACCAACCCGAGCGCTGCTCTGCATTTGAAGCTGCCAAATATTATTGCCTGCTGCCTGTTTGACTGCCGCTTTACTTGTCTTACATTTTGTGATTTATTTAGTGCTGTTTTGCCCTTGGTCGCGCGTCTGCCTGTAGCGCTACGCTGTGCTCCCCCCTCCGCCTCCATTTTGATTGTTGTTGTGGTCCTCGTGTGCCCGCCCCGCCTCCCAGCTGAGACGCCCTCCCACTGACCTAAAATAGCGCTTCCCTACCTTAGAGCGCCGTGACTCACTCCTCTCCTCGAGCCGAGTGGTCGCTCCCAGCTTCCCCTGCTGGCATTGGTATCGTAGCGCTGCTCTGCATTTGAAGCTGCCAAATATTATTGCCTGCTGCCTGTTTGACTGCCGCTTTACTTGTCTTACATTTTGTGATTTATTTAGTGCTGTTTTGCCCTTGGTCGCGCGTCTACCTGTAGCGCTACGCTGTGCTCCCCCCTCCGCCTCCATTTTGATTGTTGTTGTGGTCCTCGTGTGCCCGCCCCGCCTCCCAGCTGAGACGCCCTCCCACTGACCTAAAATAGCGCTTCCCTACCTTAGAGCGCCGTGACTCACTCCTCTCCTCGAGCCGAGTGGTCGCTCCCAGCTTCCCCTGCTGGCATTGGTATCGTAGCGCTGCTCTGCATTTGAAGCTGCCAAATATTATTGCCTGCTGCCTGTTTGACTGCCGCTTTACTTGTCTTACATTTTGTGATTTATTTAGTGCTGTTTTGCCCTTGGTCGCGCGTCTGCCTATAGCGCTACGCTGTGCTCCCCCCTCCGCCTCCATTTTGATTGTTGTTGTGGTCCTCGTGTGCCCGCCCCGCCTCCCAGCTGAGACGCCCTCGCCCCTCCCCCTCCACTATCCATATATGACAGTTCTTCCCGCGCGCAGCGTCCACGCGCAACGACCGCGCCCAATCCGCACCGAAGGTGCGCCAAAGGTAAGCCCGTCTACGCCCGTCCGCGCCTGGACCGCGCCCAGCGCCATACCCCCTGCCCCTCGCGCTGCCCAGCCCTCCCGCATCACCTACGATGCTGCCACCCTCCTAGCCCTTATCCCTGGTCGCGCCCCCAACTGCGTCCAAGCCGCTCCTGGACACACCCATGGACCTTTCTCTTGCTACTCCTGCAAATTCATCGGCACCGACAACATTTCCGCTACGACCACACCACATATTCCTGACGCCAACCACCTACAATGCATCTTGCTCAACACCCGTTCGGTCCACATACACGCCATTGACCTCTGGAACCTACTAGACACCATCTCTCCGGACGTCGCCTTCCTTACAGAAACATGGATGAACGCTTCCTCCGCCCCAGACATCACCATTGCCATCCCTGAAGACTATAAGATCACACGCAAGGACCGTACCGGCCACACAGGAGGAGGAATCGCTATCGTCCATAAAAAATCAATCCACATCTCAACCAGCTCTGACATCAACCTCGTCAACTCTGAACACCTTCACTTCCAGATCCACATCGACCCCAAGACCACACTCAGAGGCACCCTCCTTTACAGACCACCAGGACCCCGCTCAAAATTCAGTGAAGACATCACGGACTTCATCACTCCACACGCGCTCCCATCCAAAGATTACATCCTTCTGGGAGACCTCAACTTTCACCTTGAAAATAACAACAACCGCAACACCACCACCCTCTTGGACAACCTCGCCAACCTCGGACTTAAACAACTGGTCACTTCCCCCACCCACATCGCAGGTCACACACTCGACCCCATCTTCACCTCCAGCAATCATGTCTCCTTCAGCCACACTACGGATCTCCTCTGGACTGACCACAGCTGCGTTAACTTCACCTACAACAAGCCGAAACCCACCAACCACCTCCAACCAACTCTGCAAAGAAACTGGAACAAAATCACCATCGACCAGATCTCCTCATCGCTCCTTCTAAACACCCCAGCCCACTCTTCTAACCCAGACCAAGCCACCGCCAACTTCACCCTATGGTTATCCAACACCGCCGACATCCTAGCACCACTGAAAAAACGTCAAAGCAAACCTGGCAGCAAGAAGGCCTCATGGTTCAACGATGATCTTAAGAAGTCCAAGAAACTCTGCCGCTCCCTTGAAAAGGCCTGGAAAAAAGACCCAACCACTAGCACCAAAGACGCCTTCAAAAACGCCACCCGCACACACCACCAACTAATCCGAAAGGCCAAGAAAACAGCATTCAAGGATCGACTAGACAACAACGCCCACAACAGCAAGGAACTCTTCAACATCGTCAAGGAATTTACCAACCCCTCGGCCAACTCCAACGACATCACCCCTTCTCAAGCCCTCTGCGACTCCCTGGCTCTATTCTTCCACAACAAAATTGCAGACATCCACAACAGCTTCGACAACGAACCCGGAGACCAACCCACCCAACCATATGATGAACATCCTCCCCCCTTGAACACTCTTAACAACTGGAACCCAATCTCCACTGAGGACACCATCCGCCTGATGAACTCTATCCACTCAGGATCCCCCACAGACCCATGTCCTCACCACATCTTCAACAAAGCAGACTCCGTCATAGCACCGCATCTCCGAGACGTCATCAACTGCTCATTCAACTCCGCCACCTTCCCGGAAAGCTGGAAACACGCTGAACTCACCGCCCTTCTGAAAAAACCCACAGCGGACCCCACCGAACTCAAAAATTATCGCCCCATATCGCTCCTTCCTTTCCCAGCCAAAGTCATCGAGAAAGCTGTCAACAACCAACTCTCCGCTTTCCTAGAAGCCAACAAATCCCTCGACTCCTCACAATCTGGCTTCCGAGCAAAACACAGCACTGAGACCGCCCTCATCGCAGCAACAGATGACATTCGAACTCTACTGGACAATGGAGACACAGTCGCCCTCATCCTCCTCGACCTCTCTGCAGCCTTCGACACAGTCTGCCACAGCACCCTTTTACAACGCCTCAGAAACATCGGAATACAAGGAAAAGCACTTGAATGGATCACCTCGTTCCTCACCGGAAGAACCCAGAGAGTCCGCCTTCCACCATTCAAGTCCGAGGCCACTGAAGTCATCTGTGGCGTACCACAAGGATCCTCACTCAGTCCCACCCTCTTCAACGTATACATGAGCCCCCTTGCGGCCATCGCTCGCCAACACAACCTCAACATCATCTCCTACGCGGATGACACTCAACTGATCCTTTCTCTCACCAATGACCCCAGCACCGCCAAAACCAACCTACACGAAGGAATGAAAGAAGTTGCCGAATGGATGAAACAAAGCCGTCTGAATCTGAACTCAGATAAAACAGAAGTCCTCATCTTAGGCACATCCCCCTCTGCATGGGACGACTCTTGGTGGCCGGAAGCCCTTGGAAAAGCACCCATCCCAACAAACCACGCACGGAACCTAGGCGTTATCCTGGATTCTTCACTCTCAATGAACAGACAAGTCAACGCCGTATCCTCATCCTGCTTCAACATTCTTCGCATGCTCAAAAAAACATTTCGCTGGATCCCCACCGAAACCAGAAAAACAGTCACCCATGCTCTGGTCACGAGCCGACTGGACTACGGTAACACCCTCTACGCTGGTACTACCGCCAAACTCCAGAAGAAACTCCAACGAATCCAAAACGCCTCAGCCAGGATCATATTAGACATCCCGCGTAACGAACACATCTCTGGCCACCTGAAAGACCTCCACTGGCTACCCGTCAATAAGAGGATCACTTTCCGACTGCTAACCCACGCACACAAATCACTCTACGACATCGGACCAGAATGCCTCAACTCACGACTGTCCTTCTACACCCCCTCCCGCCAACTACGTTCTTCCAGCCAAGCCCTCGCCACTGTACCCCGCATCAACAAGACCACCATGGGAGGCAGATCCTTCTCATACCTGGCAGCTAAAACATGGAACTCACTCCCCACCTACCTTCGCCTTACCCAGAACCACCTAGCATTTAGAAAGCAACTTAAAACGTGGGTATTTGACAAGTAATCCTCCTCTCCCCCCTAAGCGCCTTGAGACCCTCTGGGTATGTAGTGCGCTATATAAATTATCTGACTTGACTTGACTTGACTACGTTACACCACACTCTTGCCAAAGGGACTTCATATATTTCGATATGAAGTTGGTGCCCCTGTCAGACACCACCTCTAGAGGGAATCCTACTCGGGAGAAAATTCCCATCAGTGCTCGTCCCACCACGGGGCCGTCACTGTCCTCAGAGGGATGGCTTCAGGGTACCGGGTGGCATGGTTCACCAAGACCAGGATAAACCAGTTGCCCATGGCTGTCTTGGGATCCAGAGGCCCCACATTGTCAATTCCCACTCGCTGGAATGGGGTACTGACGACGGGGAATGGCTGGAGGGGAGCCTTGTTCTTCCCTCCACACTTACCACTTGCCTGGCAAGTCTGGCAAGTCCTGCAGTGAGCATCTGAGCTCCGGTGCATCTGGAGCCAGTAAAAGTGGGTGACAAGCCTGTCATAGGTCTTGTCCATCCCCAGATGTCCTGCTAAAGGCACATCGTGAGCCAAACCCAGTAGGAAGGCTCTGAACTTCTGGGGTACCACCAGCACACGGGCTGACCCAGGTTCAGGAGCCTTAGGCTCTGAATACAGGACATCGTTCTCCCAGTAGACCAAGTGTTTTCCGGGCCGAACGCCATTGGCCTGGTCTGCAGCCTGCTGCCGCATACCCGCGAGAGAAGGGCACGTTTTCTGGTCCTCACACAATTCCTCCCTGGATGGACCCCCTTCTTGCTGCCAATGGGTCAGCTCAGGCAAGTCTCCCAGTTCGGCGATCTGTTCCCCGGTAGGCTCCAGGTAAGCATGGGCGAATTTTGCGAATCTCGCGTTCGCGAATTTTGCGGATTTGCGAACTCGCAATCCGCAAAATCCGTGAATTCTCGCGAATTTGCGGATTTTGTTTTGTGTTCGCGCGGGTTTCTGCCAGTTCGCAAGGGTTTTGTACAATTTCGCAAACGCGAACTTACCTGTCGGGTCGCAAGTTTTGCGAACTTGTTGTTTCTACGTGTCCAGCCTGTTTGGACACTCTTCTTCATCACTGCCACTCTCTGTCACCACTGCCACTCTCTGACTACTCATGCCACCCTCTGGCCCACCCATGCCACCCTCTGTTTCATCACAGGACCCTCTGGTTGTCCAGTGTACATTATTGTGGCAAAGCAAAGCACACCTTCCCTGCCTCAAGTGACCTGAATTAATTTGGGGCTGATTAATGTGTCACAGAATAATTTTTTTAGCTGGCACCTGCTTCCTTAGTGCTTCCTGATTAGTGATCTTTTGCACTTGCTAAGTGCTTTCATTGTTGCAAAATTAGTTACAACACCTGCCCTGCCCCAACTGACAATAATGAATTAGGGGCTGATTAATGTGTCACTGGATTTGAACTTCCAGCCTGGCTCCTGCTTGTCTGCCTTAGCTGTAATTCAGGACCTTTGTGTAACTATTCTGAGGGTCAGAGCAGGGTCACATAATAGTAGCAAGTAGGCAACTGAACTCTGGAGGGGCCCCTCAGGAAGCACTACAGGAAATGGCTACTAATGATGAGCTTGAACTTTTGAACCTGGTAAGTAGTTTCAGTTTTGCTAAGATCGTATTTCTGCAATTTAGCGCTTATTCGCGGGGCGCGAAGTTGAACTGGGAAGCCGCGAACTCACGCGAACAGTGCGAGCAAGCCATAAAATCCGCTGCTCGCGGATTTTTCGGATTTTGCGGGAAATTCGCAAATCTCGCGGATTGCGAATTTACTGAAAATCCGCAAAATCTGCGAGCGTAACGGATTTTCCGCCCATGCTTAGCTCCAGGGCATCCCCCTCGAGGTCTGCCTCCTCCTGGGCCGTGGGAACTTCGGGGACCGGCTGTCCGCGCCCCCGGTGCCTCCTCTCTAAGGCCAGTTCCTGGGCCTCTCCCTCAGGCTCCAGGACCTCTTCGACACCCCTACTGGCTGCCATGGACCGCGTGGTCACGCACGCCCAGTCGGGTAGGCCCACCATCTACAGATGGGTTGTTTTCTCCACCTTTTCCCAAGGGGAGTTCTCCAAATCGTTCCCTAGCAGACAATCTACAGGCATGGAGGTTCTCACAACAACTTGAAGAGTACCTGAGACCCCCCCACCACTCAAAGGGAACCTGAGCCATCGGACATTGGCTCTCAGAATTGTCAGCATTAACAACTTTGCAGTAGGCGTGCGGTACTACCTGCTCTTGAGACACCAGGTGCTGCCTCACTGCAGTCACGCTGGCTCCTGTATCTCGAAGAGCCTCCGCTTTCTTACCGTTGATGGTCACTACCTGCCCATATTTCTTAGTGTTACTGGGTAGGTAGTTCTCGGGGACCATCTCACTGTCTCCTACCAAGACTAGGGTCATCTGGACGGGATCCCCACCCATTGGGACTGCTACTTCCTCCCCAAAGTTAACATTAGCTAGTTGCCGGGGTAGAGCACCAGTGGGTGCGGGTTTTGCAAACAAGTGACACTTAGGGTCAGAGGCAACATGACCCAGGTCGCCACACCTAAAACAGGTGACGGGCCCCTTTGGAACAAGTTTACCTGTCGGGGCCCCGGTTGATTTCGGGGGTGGAGGAGGCTGAGAACCTTTCCCTTGGTTCCCTTGGGGACCTTTGTGGAACCCTTTCTGTTTTCCCTTGTTCCCCCCACTCTTTTGCTGGGGACCCTGCCCACCTTTGGCTGAGTCTCCCACTGGACCCTTGTGGACCCTGGTGCTGACCCAGCGGTCCGCTTCCTCAGCAAGCTTCCTCAGGTTGGACAGCTTGCTATCGATGAGGTGCTGGCGTAACTCAGGAAAACAATTATCCGACAAGTGCTCCCATGCCATTAAATCAAGCAGCCCTTGAACATCATTTACCTTACTGCCCTTCACCCAACCATCCAGCGCTCTGCAGAAAAAGGTCACATACTCCACATACGTACCACCTTGAATCTTCACACACTTTCTAAACCGTTGCCGGTACATTTCAGGCGTTAACCCAAATCGATTCATCAGGGCATCTTTCATGTGTGGGTAGGAGACTGACTCTTCAGGAGGAAGATCTAGCAGGGTATCCCGCCCCTCGGTCAGGAACCGTCCCCACAACCCCGCTCCCCAATCCTTCTCATGGACCCGGTGGGAAGACATGGCTACCTCGTAGGCTCGGAACCACTGCCCTATGTCATCTCCTTTGAAATACTCTTTCACCATATCCTTCGGTACGTAGACCCTTGACTCTACCTGGGCTGGCGTTGTGCTGCCACCAGGAGCTGCGTCCAAGCTCTTTGCTTTCAGCTCCAATTCTTTTAGGCGTATCTCGTGCTCCAGCTGGAGCCTTTTTTCCTCCATGGCCATCTGACCTTTCAATCTGGCCATCTCCACTTCATGCGCTTTGGTTGCGGCCCTGTCTGCCAGCTCTTTGGCCGACGGGCCTCCCTGGCCTCCGATGAGGCTATCGGGTGGATCCACTACCACCTGATTTTCGGGCTCTCTGGACTCTTTCCAGGCTCTCAGTGCCGTGATGCGCTGGGCTCGGGTTTTGCAATTTGCTTGAGAAACTCTGAACTTTTTGCATAGGACTCTAAAGTGCTCGGCTTTGCACTTTTCCAGCCCTTCCTAGTCAACATCGTCGATCCCAGAGATAACAGAGAGTGCTCTTGAGGGAAGTGAACCAGGCATGGTTTTGGAGATTGGAGATCTCTCGGCAAGAATGTAATCCGGTCGGGTTATTGGTCTGCTCTCACTACGTGGTAATCAGTAATTCACTGTATATGAATCATAAATGCAAATCCTAAATCATCCCACCGCTGCCACCAATGTTAGAACCGGAGGTCTCTGGTTGGCACAGGTATGCACTTGTGACAAGCAAGGACCCTCAGCTCCACGTCAGGGCAAGGGAACTACTCCTTCGAATAACCCCTGCTCACCCTCTAGGTAGTGTGGCGCGAGCAGACAAGGCTAATCCTCAGGGCAATAGTAAGTTAAGCATTCATGATCACACACAGTAAACCCACTGACCCACCACAAATGGACACCAGTCGTATGTTTGTATCAAAAATACGTATACTTTATATAAAAGATAGATTCAAGCAGGATTATCACAAGACCAGAATAAAGTTTAGTAAATTGAGGTCACCAGATTACAATAGGCAAACTTAGTCTTTCAGTCTTCGTTGTTTAGCAAGGTAAGAACGTTGCTGACCCTGGATCCGATATGAACTCGAGACGGAGTTCAAATATACCTTGCTGGTGGAAGTCCGAGGCGTTTCAGGTGCGGCTACTTGTGAGGGCGGACCCCGAACGAGGCCGACGGTTCTCCAGAGGATCTCTCCGGCTCAATCCCCCTCGAGGAGCGAGGTGAAGGAGCTAGACTGTGGAGGGTTGCGGCGATCCGGGATCGGTGCAGCTCACGGGGCGAGGCACCGTTCAGGCCTGCGGGACATACTACTTCTTAGCACGCCGGGTCTTACTCATGGATCTGTGAGAGGAGTCGAGTTCTCGGGCAGACGGGTGCAGCACCAGGCTTCCGTTACCACGGTACGGGGAGGCCTTTCTTGAGGTGCGGCACGAGCCTTGGTATGCAGGAACGCAAAGCGAGACAGTCGAGTACGTTACGACGTACGGACCGTCCGAGGCTATGAGATGCTCTCCGTGCAGATTCTGGCTGGAGAAGATGAGCGGTGCGAAGCTCGCTCCGTAGGCGGCGAGGTGACAGGAGAGCAGACGGCCCGGCACTGAAGCGGAGAGCGGCTCAGGGATGAGCGGGGACTCTCTACGGCGGGGCGACCAAGCTTCGAGCTGTCATGACCTGGGAGAGGGCGAAGGCACCCGAGTCACAACTTTGGCGAGGGAATAAGAACTGAGGCTAAACAGCAGACGGGTACAAGCAGATAGAACCCAATGGTCCTGGGGTTCTGTTCAGGGGGCAAGCTCTCGATCAAGCCCCCTGGAGATCGTTTCAGGCACAAGTCTACAAAGTCCTATCTGATCCTTTCCTCTCCGTTCTCAGCAAGGCACCACTGCAGGCCAGTCTTACAGGATACAGACTGGTTTCCGTCCTTCAGCTTCTCTTGGTTCTTCTAGTCAGGCAGAGGCTCATCGTGGTTAAAACTGGATCTGATTTGTAAGGAGCGGAGCTTCTATATTTATACTGCATTTCTTTTGTCTTTGCATGCCAGGGGGCCTGAGCCTGGTTTAACCCGGTTCTGAAGCACTTTGTTGACAGGACACAGCCGTCTTCTTTCAGGGTGCAGGGCAGAGACATCAGATGCTCCGCAGGAGGTGGAGCCAGCATTGTGGTGGTGGAGCACAACCCTATTCAGAGTCAAGGACTACTCCGCCCACCCATCCTGGTGTAAGCATCCCATTCACCACCTGGAGCACCCGACTATCCCCCGGGAATCTCCCAGCCCTGTCACTCACACAAACCCAGACAGCAGATACACATCCTGGCAGAGGCGGGCTGAACAGTTAGGTGAGCAAAGGCTAACTTTCTAAAAGTAGCGTTTGCAAACACAGGATATTAAAATAAACCTTACTAAAGGAAGTATTTTATTATTCTGAGTTCAGGCATACTAAACTCGACTTGTTACCGTGTTCCCTGAGCCTGCCGGAACTATAGCGTGTAATAGCTCCGACAGCTCATCTGGCCTAAGAGAACAGGTAGCCCTTCAATAGTGAAGAACGAGAGAGGCGCTAATTCACTACTAGGACATGCCACACTCTAGGCTTGTCCTACCTTACGCTTACAATGCACCCTGCCCGTAGGCCTACCATAGGGGTGACTGATATGAAGGTGAGGGAAGGTTCTGGGACTGGCAAGTGTGGGCACTTGCACAGCCAGCGTGACAGTACGGGACTGTACGCGGGGTCAGCAATGGCGGACCCGAGACATATCTTACGAGGCCGCTTCTGTGGGTGGCGCAACCAGCGTTGCAGGCCCGCTAGCGGCATTTGTATCTACAAGCCCCGGCACACCTCGTGCACTCTACTGGGGACTGACAGTAAACCAAATAATCCAATCGTGGAAATCAATTACACATACACTTTACATTGGGAGCACTTGCACTGCGGCACGGATCGGCCGTGGCGCAGTGCCCTGAGCATCGAACACCAGCAAAACATCTGAGGCACATCAGCAAAAAGTGGAAGGGAGACTCACGCCAAGGTGCCAGGTCTAACAGCGCTATACAAGCTGTAGTGAACAATAACAATAACAAATAGCTCTGATTGTCCTTTGCCAGCGGCCCTCATCCTGCTAGACCTCTCCGCGGCTTTCGACACGGTCTGCCACCGCACCCTAGTACAGCGCCTCAGCAACGTCGGAATCCAGGAGAAGGCGCTGGAATGGATCGTCTCCTTTCTCGACGGAAGAACACAAAGAGTCCGCCTACCACCGTACAAGTCAGAGGCCACCGAAGTCATCAGAGGCGTCCCTCAAGGATCCTCGCTGAGCCCGACTCTCTTCAACGTCTACATGAGCCCCCTCGCGGCCATCGCACGCCAACACAACCTCAACATCATCTCCTACGCCGACGACACCCAGCTGATCCTCTCCCTGACCAACGACCCCGCCGCCGCCAGAGCCAACCTGCACGAAGGGATGAGAGAGGTAGCCGAGTGGATGACGACGAGCCGCCTGAAGCTGAACTCAGATAAGACGGAGGTCCTCATCCTGGGCTCCTCGCCCTCCGCCTGGGACGACTCCTGGTGGCCCCCCGCCCTGGGCACCGCACCCAAACCGACGGACCACGCACGCAACCTGGGTTTCATACTGGACTCCTCCCTCTCCATGACCAGGCAAGTCAACGCCGTCTCCTCGACGTGCTTCAACATCCTGCGCATGCTTCGGAAGATCTTCTGGTGGATCCCCACAGAGACCAGGAAGACCGTCACCCAGGCCCTCGTCACCAGCCGACTGGACTACCGCAACGCACTCTACGCCGGAACCACCGCCAAGATCCAGAAGAGACTCCAGCGCATCCGGAACGCCTCAGCCAGACTCATCCTCGGCATCCCACGACACAGCCACATCTCCCGACACCTAAGAGACCTGCACTGGCTCCCGGTCAGCAAGAGAATCACCTTCCGCCTCCTTACCCACGCACACAAAGCTCTCCACGACCAAGGCCCGAGCTACCTCAACAACCAAATCAACTTCTACGCTCCCAAACGCCACCTCCGATCCGCCAGCCACGCCCTCGCCGCCGTCCCACGCATCCGCAGAGCCACTACAGGAGGAAGGTCCTTCTCCTACCTGGCCGCCAAGACCTGGAACTCCCTCCCGGCCAACCTGCGCCTGACCCAAGACCACCTCTCCTTCAGGAAGAAGCTCAAGACCTGGCTGTTCGAGCAGTAGCGGCACCCTCCCCCCCCCCCCCCCAAGCGCTTCGAGACCCTACGGGTAGGTAGTGCGCTATATAAATGTCTTTGATTGATTGATTGATTGATTGCCAGAGATATCATGAAATAGGTGTCCTATAAATCTAATTTCACTAACCAGTCTTTTTCCTGTAAGTTGTCCCGCAACAGATGGATTCCTTCCCTCTGGAAATGTCTGTAAACCAGGAACTTGTTTAACTCCCTTATATTTATCACAGAACACCAACTTTTGTCCTTCTTCACGAGAAAAATTGTACTCACAAAACCTCCTCCTCTGACTCTACTACTTGAAGCACATCCCCATTTTCTAACATCCAGGCAGCTCTGCTTCTATCGGTTCCATCTTTTCTGCACCCATGGCCAACTCCTTTGACTGTTTGTTTTGTCTAGGTGTTCCCCAGAACTCTGTCGTGAAACCAGCTACGGTCCCTAACACCCAACTGTCTCCTGTTATTTTCTCCCAATTGCGGGTGAAGAATCCCGATCTTCCCCCAACTTTTACATGGGAAGAACCAACTGTGGAGCTGAAGCTCACCTTGAGATCCATACCTTGAGGTCTTGATCTTCCTCCACAGGACCTTGAATTTCTCCATTGCTGAGGGTGGAAGTTGAGTTGGGGGTAGCCCCTACTGTAAATCCTATAGATTCTGGACTACTGTGAGTTATGTTGGGACCAAGGGAATCCATGTCTGACAGCCAGTTCCCTCCTGTCAGCCCTTCCAATAACAGCCTTGAGCCGAATGTACTTCTCATATTGGTCTGTGCCTTGCAAAACGCAGTAAAGGTGGAGACATACTTCCCCAGGGATTTAGCAAAACTCTCCCTAAAGAGAAGTCCCTTTGGGTCCCCCATGTCCCCTCTATTGGACAAATTAGCTAATCTGAGGTTCATTCTCTTTAGGACTGCTTTTCTCCTCTCCATAAACAGACCCATATTTGTGTTCCCTTGCATGCAAATGGTGTGCTGGGGCCAACCACTCAGGATGTCCACATTGACCCTTGTATTCTTTCTTCTAGCCTCCTCAGCCGTATCATGTATACTAGTCAAAGGACCCAGCATACGAAGGACCTTGTTCTGACATTGCTTCAGGTATTTCTCAATCCCCTTCCTGGGGTCCTTTCCAAATCTGAATAGGAAGGTTATGAGTTCAGGGTCAAAACTGGATGTAGTACAAGTCTTATCTCCGGTGGATGGCATGGGGCACTCAGTCTTCAACAAATTGGTATCTTTATCCAACGATTTCCTGAACCACAGCTTTGCATATTTAGCTATGTGGTTCATGGGCCACCACTCAGCACTCCATGAGTGTTTTATCATATTAGGGTTGAGCACATACCCCCCCCCCCCCCCAAGAAATCCTTTATACCCATAGAGGCTGATGCCTGGCCTAAGTCATCTTCCAGGCTCTATAAGAGTCTAAGCTCTTTCGAGGTTCAGACATATTCCTCCCACTTTAAATCATCATACTCTATAGCTTCCTCCTCAGCCGAGGAACTCTGCCCATCCTACAACTCCTACAACTATTTCGTACCGTCAAGGTTACTCTTTCTCATCATGCCACAACGGTAAACCTTTCCCAGTGCCCCGTCAAGGTGGCCTTCCCTTCTTGTGCTGCTTCTACGAGCACTATCATCTATTGTAGCGCTGAGCTACCACTTCCATGAGCATTGTTTTTCACCTTCTCAGGATGCTTTCTCTTCTGGGAAGCTTTACCCCTTTTATGCCCACTAGAGCTACAATGGGAGTCCCCCTCAGACAAGGAAAAAATAGTTTTCCTCCTAAGGAGCATCCCTCTTCCTCTTCATAAGTGTGGTGTCTACCGCTTCTCTAAAAGAAGATCTTAATTCCTCCTCAAAAAATGTCTAGGTAGAGTCCCCCCCCCCCCCCCCCATGAGTACAACCACAGGTTTAACATAGGAATTTTTCCACCTCCATTATGATCACTAAAAAAGTGATATTATAATCAAAATGAAAGATAGAGGTAGATAATATGTATACAATATTAAACAAGTTGTAAGCTTTAAATAAGGTAAGAGTAGGGCTGAACACAATCTCAACCTATTCAGCCTCAGCTGAACACTGTACCTTTATGCAGGCCAGCAGGAGAGCTCAAACGCTGCAGTAAGCTGCAGAAATGTGAGCTTTTTCACATGCTCTAAGTCACTATAATAAGGCTGCAGGGGGAGGAAACACTGCCGAAGGAAGGCTGCTAGTCTTCAAAAGGACTGTTACAATGTTAATAATCAAAATGCTGGCCTGGTTGCCGGGTAAACAGTGGCTGCTCGCTGAGGGGGTGCTGCGGGTGGTGGGGCAGGACGGGGAGGGGCAGTGTGGGGGGTAGTGGACTTGGACATACAAAGGACAGGAGTAAGGTAAGCCATTAAATATATAAAACTATTTACCTTGCGCTCGCTGCATCACCGAGTTGGCAATGCAGCGAGCACAAAGTAAATAGTTTTATTTATTTAAATACTTACCTTAGTCCTGTGTGTCGTATGTTCAAGTCCACTACCCTCCCACCCTGCCCCATCCCACCGCCCGCAGCACTCCCTCAGCGAGCCGCCACTGCTGGTAATGCGCTCCTACTCATTCTCTGCCAAGCAACCTTCATTAAAAACAATGGAAGATGTTTAGTCATTTTTCTCTTATTATCACTGGCATAATCGCGGAGCAGATGCTCCTGCGGTCATGTGTTCTTCAATAAACAGAAGGGGAAAGGTGCACCGGCACAGGCAGACCCGCTCCAGCCATCGCTCTGGAGGACAGCGATTGGGGAGCAGCATACCATGCGGGCATGATCAAATTAAATAAACATCGGCAGGCTGCACCTCGGACCAGACTTCAGTGAAAAACAACAATTTGAAGATGACAAGTGGTTTTCCATAATGTCCACAACAAAGCAAGTGAAATAATGTAAGAACGATGAAGAGGCGGAATTAGATAACTGGTAGTTTATTGTAGTATGGGTGTTCCCAACTGTTGCAGCAGCTCCCACAGTTTATGTTTATGTTTATGTTTATGGCATTTGTAGAGCGCATGACTACCCTTGGGCATCTCAGCGCTAAGAATGCAGTGCAGAGAGAGAGGGAGACTAGTCTTGTGGGAAAAGCCAGGTCTTAAGTTTTTTATTGAACTGAGTTTCTTCTTGGATAGATCGAATATCGGGATCTAAGCTGTTCCAGAGTTTAGGTATCAAGTGGGAGAAAGACCTTCCCCCCATCTGGCTCTTTTGGTTACAGTGCTCTTGATGAGAAACTTTGAACTGGACCTGAGTTGTCATTGGGGAGTATAGTGGGAGACCAGGTTTTGAATGAGTGTCGGGCCCCTTCCGTGCATGGCACGATGAGCCAGTTTGAGGGATTTTAATTTAATTATGGCTTGAACAGGGAACCAGTGTTGTTCCTTTAGTCTAGGTTTAATTGACTGACGTCTGGGTATGTTTAGTAGTAGCCGTGCTGCTGCGTTTTGGACGACTTGGAGACGGTTGACTACATATTTCGGGGAACCCAGAAAGAGGGAGTTGCCGTGGTCCAGCCTTGAGACCACCAGGGCCTGGACCACTGTTTTCTTACCATCCTCTGGGAGTAGGGGCATGATCTTCCTAGGCAGACATAATGTCCCAAAGCAGGTACAGGATAGCTTTTTAGCCTGTATCCCCATTGTGAGATTTTTATCTAGCCACATGCCGAGGTTTTTTATGGCCGGTTTGGGTGAAGGAGGTAGTCCCCAGCTGACGGGCCATGGGATGTCCATGTGGGGATTGGGGTCGTTACCCAGAATCATCAGCTCAGTTTTGTCACCGTTTAATTTAAGTTTACAGTCTGTCATCCAAGCTCTGATTTTCTCGAGGCAGGGGACAAGCTGCCGGAGGTCAGAATTCAAGGTGTCTGAGATGGAAAAAACTAGTTGTGCGTTGTGCATCACCCGCGTAAGATACGACGGAGATACCAAATTCTTGAATAATCAGGGCTAGTGGTTCCCCAGGACACCCAGAAAACCGTAGTCCAAGCCTTAATTACATCTCGGCTGGACTATGGGAATGTTCTTTTTCTGGGTGCATGCAAGGAGGTGACTCGTAAACTTCAGATGGTTCAAAACATGGCTGCTCGATTACTCTGTAATCTCCCCAGAACCTCTTCCACTTCAGCTTCTCTGCGCAGCCTACACTGGCTTCGCATTGAAAACCGCTCCAAATTTAAGGCCCTCTGTATTATGCACCGTATCAAGTCAGGCAATGCCCCTCTTTATTTAAGCACTCTGGTCCAACTCTATTGTCCCCCCCCGCACTCTTCGTTCGTCTACCCAACATAGATATCAGGTGCCTCGTATTAAGAAAGCCAGAATGGGCGGCCGCTCATTCGCTTACTTGGCTCCTTCTCTGTGGAATGCCCTACCTCTTTCCTTACGTTCTGAATCCTGCTATCTAAGGTTCCGCAGAGACCTCAAAACCTGGTTATTTAACCTATAGTCCCTCGATGTTCTCTAGAGTCCGTCTTTGCAACTACCCCGCCCTCCCTCTTTTTGTTTAGCACCGGGAAACCTCCGGGTAGCTGTGCGCTGTATAAAATTAAATATAATAATAATAATAATAATAATAATAATAATAATAATAATAATAATAATAATAATAATGTTAAAGAGGATAGGGCTCAGGGATGAGCCCTGAGGCACTCCCCAGGGTGCTGGGAAGGGATCTGACTTGAACCCACCCCCACACATTGGAAGGACCTGTCCCTCAAGAAAGAGGCCACCCATTCTTTCGCTGTACCTTTTATGCCCACCTTTTCCATTCTCTGGGTTAGTATTGTGTGGTCAACCGTATCGAATGCAGCGCTCAGATCGAGGAGCACCACAGCGGCCATTTTTCCCTGGTCTAAGATGGCTTTAAGTTTTTCAGTGACCACTAACAGTGCTGACTCGTTGCTATGCTTGGGTCTAAACCCCATTTGTGTTTGATGGTTGACAGTTGAACAGCAGAAGTACAAGCTGAGGTACCACAACATTCTAATTGCACTCCCTTAGATTCCATGGATAATTAATTGTTCTTGGGATTACATGAGAGCACGGGGAAAACCAACTAGAACTATATTTAATAAAATAAATAGAAGGTAAGAGAGGTGAAGACAGATTATAACATCTCCTGAACTACAAAAAGAGTTGCAAGAGGAACAAGTGAGGGAGGGGAAAGGGGAAGGGGAAGAGGAGGAAGAGGAGAGATAAGAAAAGAGGAAATAAAAGGAACATCACAAAGACAGAAAAGATAAGCGAGATAGCATACAATTACATATGAAAGTTATAAAATCCAACCGATTGCACTTAAGAAAAAACACACCTCAGCAGTCCTTGTGCCATGTGGGTGAACTTATAATTCTTTTGTCTTGCCTAACATCAGGCCATTCAACCTGAACTCTGTTATCCTTGTCTGTCACATTGTGTTTGACTGGACCATGGTGTGAGATAAGTCTGTCTATGCTCTACATGAGTCCATTCTCCATTACTACCACATTTCTCTTGACCTCTTTTATTTTCTCTGGACCATAATATTTGTTGTAACTCATGTTAGGATTAAAAACTCATGGTCCAATCTCCCAATCACGTTGTTTAGCACCTCAGCTATTATCGCAGTTTAATTTGTACTGCTCTTGGTTTTAGCAATTCTTTCCTTGAACTCCGACGTATTGAATTTGAAAGATTTGTTTTCAAAAAGCCAAATAGGTTAAGCTTAGACCCAGGTTTGCGACCACTCAGCAAACAGAAAAGTGAGTAACACTATTCGGGGTGATGTGATATGACCATAACACATCTTTAACACCTTGGCTGCTAGGGGGTTTTCCCCTCCTGTGCTGGATATGCATGATCCCTATTGTTCATGACAAGGTCAGCTCGTCATAGGCACAGCGCAGGTAACGCCCATGACGAGCTGACCTTGTCATGACCATGGAAGGGGTTAAAGGACTGAATAATGGGTTTAGAGGGAACCATGGCTTGTAGAAAATATTATTTGATCATTCTGTTGCTGTGTTCTACTAGCCCATTGGTACGAAGTCAGTACAATGGTGTAGTTACGTGTTTAATAGCAATACTCAATACAAACTCCTTCATTTCCTCGGACACAAGTTGTACCCCATTGTCCGTATTTAATGTGTGAGGTATTCCCTTGATAGTGAACACTTCTGACAGGAAACATATGAGTGTCTTAGTATCGATAGATTTTACAAACTTTAATGTGATCCATTCAGAAAAATAATCAACTATGACCAGGATAAATCCCTCTTGTAGACCTGACACCTGTAAGGCACCAATTATGTCTTGCCCTAATTTATTTCAAGGTTTCACTTGCTCTTCTATCATAGTATCCATGTACAGAAACCAGTATCCGGACCTGAGTTTACTCTTGGTGAAGTTTTTACCTAGATGGCCTTCATAGGCTAACTCACAAATGCGACTCCTTTGTTTTTTTGGAAGAACAATTTTATCTGACTTATAAACATTCTCCCCCTCAACAGACAACTCATCTCTCACATTCCAGAATGGTTGTATATCCCTTGGAAGATCACCACACTTACTAGGCAAACCACCTGTAATGTTTTCTTAAACCAACTTAAGAGGTACATCCTCAACCACGTGTTTTTTCCACTCTGTTTCCAATGTGGCAGGAATAGCAACTTGTAAAACTGCTATATCTTGCTCATTGTCCTCATTTAATTTATCAATAGGGAGGCAAGACAGAAAATCTGCAATGTGTTTTTTTCTGGTACACATTCTATTTTGAAATTAAAGCATTGCAAATCAATCAAACATTTTGCGAATTCTAGGAGTGGTTTACTCAATGTCTTTTTAGCAATCAAGGGAAGGAGGGGTTTATGATCTGATCTTAACATAAAAGGTAGACCCCATAAGTAATACTTAAAGTGATTAGTTGCCCAAAAAAAAGATAATGTCTCTTTTTCAGTTGTAGAATAATTAAATTCCGCCTCTTTCAAGGTCCTGCAAGGGAAAGCTATTATCTTTTCTTTCCCGCCCACCATTTGGGAAAGAGTGGAACCTAGTCCTTTATTGCTAGCATCAGTAGTGAGTATTGTGTTTCTTTTAATATCAAAATTCCCAAAGTTTAGAGCAGAAAATATGTCTCTTTTGATTTTGTTGAAACTGACAGTATGTTCTGGTAACCATACAAAAGGGGTGCCTTTCTTTAAAAGATCTCTAATTGGTTGCACTTACTCTGCATTTTTTTAATGAACTTTGACATATACTCCACTAAGACAAGAAATTATTTAATGTCATCCTTACATGAAGGAATGGGAGCCTTGGTTACTGACTCAATCAAATCCTTTCTAGGTTTTATACCTTCACTGGAAAGGGTATGCCCTAAAAAATCCACTAAAGCTACCCCTACCTTACATTTGTTTTTCTTGAGAGTTAACCCGCCTTCCTGAGTTTTTCAAATCCTCGTCTTAAATTACTGTTGTGTTCTTCCTCGTTAGACCGACAAATTAGAATGTCATCCTAAACAAATTGTTTTATCCACTGATGGCGCGAGATTACCAGCTTGGGATATTTCTAAAACACCATACTCACCTGGGCCCATAAACATACACACTATAAACCGGTAATGTATTTGCTGCTGATCAGGAATTATTTAACTTATAATGACTTATACCTGTACACCATAACTTACCGATTCCTTGTCACCTCGATTCTTAAGTTATTGAGGTCAAATGATCAAGTAGTTAGAATAATAGGCATGAATAATTTATTTACCTTATTTCATAAATGATCACAGACTCGGGAGAGTTTTAAAAGCTTAATCTATGCAATATTTTTTGAGTCAAATACCAACACATGTCAATCAGCAGCTTCTCAAGAATAAAAATAATGGTCAAAACAAAAATCTTTAGAGACTTATTAATAATTCTAGACATTGGTACCTGGGAAGGGTGAGAAAGGGAAACAGAACAAAGACATATCACACAGAATTATATTTACCCAGAATGGTGCGATGAGCAACCCCTGGCCAATGGGCTGGAAAGAAAAGGGCTCCTGACTAGAGAGGAGCCAACAGGTCAGGACAGGTGCAGGACAGGTAACCTCTTCTAAGTGCAACGCCAGCATTACACCCCTCTCTAATGCTACTCTCGGTCCCCTCTAGATGGGTTGATTCTTCTCCTTCAGCAATCTCCTGAATCTTCTTTCAGAGTGCTCGACCAGCCCTCTAAGCTTCGTGTCATCCACGATCTCCTTCAGCAAACGTTGGGTCAGTGACAGGTCTCTGACAAGTCGGACAATCTAACTGGCAGAGCCTACCTTAGTTATACCATTTTCCAGAGTATGTACCACCCCCAAATGTTTCAATATTCATGTATTCCCTTCATTCGATTGGTTAGTGGGACGGGGAGAGGTCATCACACCATACTAATATGAAGTCATCTTCTTTGATTTCATTGTTCTAAATTCCCACCCTTAATTTTATTTTCCCATGCTTTTAATCCACCCAGCAACATTCATATTACTTTAATACAATGTATTTTTATTTGTACACATTTTCTTCCCTTTCTCCATGTCAAGAGGTAAAGTTCTCGGGTGCATCAATGGTGACATGGGACTTGGCACTTTTTCAATGGCACCGCTCGAGGTCTTGCAGTGTTCCCAGCACACGCGCATTCAGATTTCAAGATGGCTATACAAGTCATTCTTCAGGCCCATTTACGAGCGGATGGCAAAATTAAAGAAGGACATATTAGAATACGAAAATACTTGAATGCACTGTATACCACTTATTTCTACTCTATTCCCATTACTTAATTTTAACTATCGCATTAGCAGATTAGCAAAACACTCAAGGTGTAATCCAAGCAGAGGCATATGCATTAGCATGTGAGATTCAAAGCGGCCGTATTAGGCACTAATGCGCAGCTGCAAAGAATTCCGACCAAAAGCAAAAGACTTCATACTACTTAGATGCAGTGGACGCATGAGCAGAAGAGTTCCTGCGTTTTCAGCAGCCATTTTAATGCACACAAATTACTCTTTAGTAAAGCACATTTAAAAGCATCCCCTAGATAAAGAAATTTTGTATGGTGCAATTATTAGCAATCACAAAACATGTTGGTTAACTTATTACATGTTATTTCGAGAGGATTGAGTCCAAGCAAGTTTTGTTACGTATGAAACCTTGCTCCATCACCACCCCCTCGAGAACATTTTGCATAATTTTCTGAAATACCGCTGCAGCGGAAGCAAGCCTGAAAGGCATTCTTAAGCACTTATATGTTCCAAATGGAGTTAGTAAGTATCTGAGATTCTGGGTGGAGGGCAACCTGGTGATATGTAGATGAAAGATCTAACACAGAAAAATACTTTGCATCATGTATAATACTCAACATGTCATTAATTTTAGGAAGAGGGTGTTGATCTATCCATATATTTGCATTGAAACTCCTCAAATCAACACACATCGGATATCCTTTCTATCTTTTTTGGATGTTATAACAATTGAGGCCAACCATTCTGACCTTTCCACAGATTCAATTTTACCTTGCTCCACCAATTTTCTCAGTTCCTCTTTTAATTGTTCTTGCATGAGTAGTGGAATAGAGCGTGTTTAATGTACAACAGGAACAGCATCTGATTTTGATTTGATCCTATGTAGATAATTCTCTAGGAGTCCTCTTTTCTCACAAAATACTTCCAGAAATTCAGGACACACATCCCCTCCTACCAAGCTCCTATCAACAAGAAGCACCTTTTCTTCATTGTTCGGATCTAATGTTATTCCTAAATCTGTTTGTTGTTTCCAACCCAATAAGTTGCACCCTCGCTCTGTGATATATATTTTACCAATGGTATGTCTGTCCTTGAAGTTAATTCACATTCTCACTATGCCTTTCAAAGGAGTGGGACCTTTGGTATATCCACCTGGTTGTAAGTCTGGCTTCCCCAATACGTAAACATTCTCTATAAAATTCTCCTGAAAGGTTCCACTATCAATTAAAGTATAAGGACAACATGAATCTGCAAAGGCGCAAATAGTCTTGCCATCCAGCTGAACATCACATGAGGGATGCCTAACTTTGTCATTCTCTTTTTGATCATACACCTGGAAAATATACTTGTTGTCTTCTTTTGCTTCAGTATCTACCTCAGTATGAATAACCCAAACCTCTCTTCCTGTAATCTTGTTTTTGTACATCTTTTCGAAATGTCTATTTCTATTACATTTCCGACAATTTACACTTTTTGCTGGACATTTGGGATAATTAGCCAGATGATTCAAATTCCCACATCTATAAAATTTCAGATTCTCATTCCTAAATTTGGACTTGACTATTTGTTTACCCTCCTGACCTTTGAATACCAGGCCCACATCCTTAACCACACTCACTTCCTTTTCATCTCTACAATTTTCTCTGCTCAATTCTATTTCTTTAACACAAAATGCTGTGTGCTCGATGCTCTTGGCTATGTTAATTGCTTCATCTAGATCAGCATTTTTAGTTAGTAATCATTCCTGGACTTTATGGTCATTGGTAGATCGCACCAATTGGTCCCCTATTAGCGAGTCTGTTAAAGGTCCAAATTCAAAGGTTGCAGATAGCCCTATGAAGTAAATTTTTCATTCTTGCCCTGTATTCTTTTTTAAAATGTATGTCTCGCAAGGGCAACATTTATCCTTTCTTTAAAATGAGTTCTTAATTTCCTTAACGTTGTAGTGAAAACATCTTCTTCTCCTTCCTCCCCTTCACCATTGTCTGATAAATCTTCATATACTTCCTTTCTTGTGCACCTAAATTATGTGATGAAATGTGTTGTTTCTTTAATGAAGAAAATGTTCTCCCCCAATGGCATTAAGGTAGGAATATAAAATCTTAACCCATCTAGCCCATAGAATATCAGGTTCTCCTTTCTCATTTACAAACGGTGGAGGTTGACTCATGATAGCTGCAGCCATGACTAAAATAACTAAAATTAAGAGTGATTTATACTTAGCACCAAATATTTACCAGGCCCAACCATAAATTGAAAGGACAATCCCACACTCATTAAGATAAGGCATAAAACAAAAAATAATGATTTTTCAACGGACAAGACAAATAGCAGAAGTATGGAAAAGCATGAACCTATCTGTAAGGGAGCAGCTAATAAAAGAGGATTATGACTGTGTGCCATGGATATATATATATTGTCTGGAAATTCTAAAGCTTTATGATGCATTTGATGTTTTTTAAAGGGCTGTATGTTGGGGCAGCAATACAAGGTTATTGCATAACGGTAGCCTCTGGGCTTGTAATAAAATCAAGGCAAGCCATGGAAACATAAAGGTCTCTCTCAGCTGGCGGGTGTTGTGAAAGAGTACAGTCTACAGTAGGATGTGGATTAACTGGGTCTGTGGCCTACTCATCCAGACTGCTGGAAACTGTAACTAACAGTTTCCTAAACATGGATGGACAGCAACACCTTATCTGCAATGCCCAGAATTGAATTGTTTCAAACTTGTAGCTTCTGTCAGCATAATGTGAATGAGGGGCAAATCTTGCTTGCTGTCCATATTTTGGCAATTGTATCCTTTTCCATCTCTTCACTGTGGTACAATAGAAAGAAAAAAGGAAATGAGGACTTTCTAATGCCATGGAATGCTTGGTCTAAAATTGGGAGTAAGGATGTTTCTGAGGAGCTTCAAGAATACACTGAAGTGACAATCTGTGAATGTACCTTGCTTAGGTTCATCAATGCCCTGTACTCTAAGCTAAAATACAAAACTAAATTGATTAGACATTGTGAGAGGCACTGAGGAGAAAATGAAAGAACTGACTGGAAGAGTATTTTCTGTGGAATAGAAAGTAGAGAACAGTTAGAAGTTTGCAATGGGGGCATTCAGCAGAGGTTGTGATTGAACTGCAAAAAATGAAGTCCTTTAGGATGAGTGGAGTGGAAGTCTTTGGGACAATGAAGAAGCTGGAGGTGTCTGATAACCTACTGTGAAGCACATATTTGAGTGTGTTTGGATACCCCGGATTAGATTGCTTCAAAGGCCCTCCCTACAGTAATGGAGGTAGGTACTAGATTTATGGGAAATCTCACCTACTGAGATTCCTGGAGTGGTCTCCAAGGCATGCAGCCTTTCCCTCAATCTCACTTGCATAGAGGAGGTACAATAGTCATAGTGGAGGAATATATTGATCAGAATGATAAGATTTTGAACAAGGCAGTCCTACAAAAACTGTAATACTGTGGGATATGTGTGGAGTTTACTGCTTTCATTGTAGAACTCAGCGATGCCATGGAATGACATCACTGAGAGATTCTGGTGAAGACAGTCAGTTGAAGAAGCTGGAGGTCGCTGTACACTTATGAAGATGTACTCTTATGAAAAAATGCTTTTATTTACTAACCACTGCCCCTGTGGTTACTACAATAAGCATTTGCTTTTTTCAGGATTTACATTCTCAGGGGCAGCTGATAACCTCTGAAAGTGGTAAACCGAGTGAAGTGCCCCACCACTTCCATAGAAAACCAAAATAAAACACCCCCTTCCTCTAAAAGACCAAAATAAAACACCCCCTACAACCAAAAACCCAAAATAAACCAGCCTCTACCTCAAAAATCTCAAATAAAAAGACACCTAAAGCGGAAAACAACCATGGCAGTCACTCAAAAACACAAAAACAAACTGGGATGACACTTGCACAGGCATAGAATACATATTTGCAATAGTGAAAAAACTTCCTTGAGGGACTTGAAATAGCGTGTATTAGTTCTGGAAATGTCTTTGGAAGAGAAGAGATTTAAGATCAGTTTTGAAAGTCTGGGTAGAGGTGGTGGTGCGGAGCTGCGCCCGAAGCATTTCCAGATTCTCACCGCATTGCCTGAGAAGGATTGAGCCATTGAAACTCTCCCTTTTGAAAGTGGGAGGCTTAAGCAGTAATTTTTCCGCATTATGAGATAGTCTAGAGCCTCCAGAGATTTTCAGTTTATTCACCAGGCAGAGAGGGGAGGAAGTGTGCAAGGCTTTGTGGGTGATACAAGCTATCATGTAGGGTGATCTTGCCTCAATGGGAAGTCAACGGAGAGAAGACAAGATAGGTGTGATGTGGTCACTTCTTTTGGCCCTAAATATAAAACGAGACGCTTAATGGAGAACAGATTTAAGAGGGGAAAGGTGGATTTGGGGAGGCCAGTAAGAAGAGAATTGCAGTAGTCCAATCTGGAGAGAATCAGCGATTGGACCAGGGTTTTAAGGTCGTGCTCCGGGAAGAAGTGTTGAATCCCCCAAAGAAGGCACAGTTGGTATTGAGCATTCTTTGCAATGGAGTTGATGTGGGAGAGTAGATTGAGCCTTTTGTCGAGTTAGACACCAAGGGATTTTGCGCTGTCGACAACGATAGGTTTAGTGTTAATTAGATTCAGCTGATCCATCCAAGATTTAACAGGAGGAGGTTGAGAGAGAGGTTGAGAAGAGGAGGAATTCTGTTTTGGAGGGATTCAAAATAAGTTGATGAGATAGCATCCAGTTTATTTAGAGTGGAGAGTAGAGTTGAGGATTAAGAGATCGTGTGTGGAGGACACCTTAAGGTAGATTTGGGTGTCATCCGTGTAGAGATGGTAGAGGTTCCCAGATTTACTTAGGAGATTTCCGAATGGTTCCAAATTAAGATTGAACAATATGGATGCAAGGATAGAGCCTTGAGGGACACCTTGCCCTACCGCCGACTATTTGCGATCTGACCGAAAGGAAAGAGGCAAACCATTTAAGCACTGTGCCTTCCAAACCCATTGTCTGTTGAAGAGTGTTAAGGAAAATATTGTGATTGACAGTGTAAAAGGCTGCAGAAAGATCAAGAAGAATCGGAAGACAAGACTCCCCTGAATCGAGTATATGCAGCGCATCATCAATCACTTGCAGCAGGGCTGTTTCCATGCTGCAGTTTTGAATGAAACTTGTCAAGAAGATCATTGTCCTTGATATGACAGGAAAGTTGTTTCGCTACACATCTTTCTGTGATTTTTGCAATAAAAGGGAGGTTAGTGATGGGGCGAAAGTTGTTGAGGTCCTTCGCATCAGCTGTGGGTTTTTTAAGAAAGGGGTAACCTGTCCTGTTTTAAAGGTAACAGGGAGGGAGCCTTGACTGAGGGAGAGGTTAATCAGACTGGTCCAATAAAAAAAAAGTATGGATGTAGAAGTCAATGGCAATGTCACTAGGGATGGGGTCAAGAGAATAGTTGGAGGGCTTTGTTTTGAGGATGCATTTGAGGAGGGCATCTTCAGATATGGCGTTAAAGTTCTGCCATATGACTAAGGATTTGCGCTCCTCTAGAGGGGTAGGATGAATGACCTTATCCACCAATGATTTCACTTTTTCTTCAAAGTATATAGCAAATCTTGCTGCTTTCTTTGGAGAATCCACCGGCTTGGAGGTTGGGGAGAGCAGTTTGGATTTTTGATGAAGTTGAAAAGTTTTTTGGGTCTGTTTTGGCTGAATCGTGGAGCGTTCTGAAGTGAGATGCTTTTTCAAGGAAGATGTGTTTGTGGTACTGGGATCTTGCTAAAAGTAACGGAGCAAGAACAGAGGTGGAAGGAGCTTGTCTCATTGTTTCTCCAGGATTTTTCGGGTTCTTCCTTTCTTCATAAAGTGATTTGTTGAACCAAGGTGCTGAGGGAATAAACCTTTTCCTTTTGCTTTGGAAAGGAGCAACAATATTGATGTAGACTGCAAGGACCGAGAGGCATTGGGAGGTGAGATCATTGACATCCAAGCTCAGGTCTAGCCTTGGAAGTGATAGCAGAGTGGAATAACAGAGAGTATTGAGGTCAATGTTGTTACGGAACCAGGTAGTAGTCCTTTCAGGTTGGCCAAGAGTAATAGAGTGTGATAGGTGAAAAGAGAACGGGATGAGGAAGTGCTCGGACCAGTCTACATGAATAGGGATAACAATAGTAAGCATGTCTCCTTTACAAATAACAAGGTCAGAATTGAGCACTTAGAGTGTGTTGTTTCATTGCAGTGTTGGATAAGATTGTTCGATGAGAGAACGGTGGCCAGCATATTAGCAGAAGAATCTTCTAACCAGCCCCAGGAAGATCTGTCTGGGATTGGTCACTGATGAAGTTGGTGAAATCCTCTATGAAAGAAGAGGAGCAGCCATCAGGAGGGTGGTAAATGACATGAAATCTGAAAGGTGAGCAGTGTTGCACTTGAAGCTCAAGAGATAAGCATTCAAATGAACCGAAGGAGCTGTTAGGAAAAGCCTTAAGTTGAAGGGAGTTTCTAAAGATGATTGCAACACCTCCCCAATTGTGTCTGTTCTGTTGTTTCTAAAGATAGAGTAGTCTGTGGGTAACAGAAGATCAAACATAGAATGAGAGATGTCGTTTAACCAGGTCTCTGTGAGAAAGAGCATATCGAGATTGTGCAGGATGATGGTTTCAGAAATTTCCAGTTCGTGTTTCATTGCACATCTGCAGTTGTGGAGCAAACACCGCATTTCTGACGAGACTGTTTTGGTGACAGGGGCTATGAGGGGTGATGGGGATATTGTACTTGTAAGAGGGTGTCTGGGAGGAAGAAGGGAAACAATTAGTTCTGACAGAAGAGATGGTCGGAATAGTGTAGATAGTTGGGTTACTTGGAGAGGAAAGTGGAAGGGGGGTGGCGTTCGATATCTTGCAACTTGCAAGAAGGTTAGTGATGTCTGCAGAAGAGATTGTGATTGGCTTTTTTGGGGCGTGGGGGCTAGGTGTTTCTCTGGGGTTTGGGGAAGTGAGTATTTACCAAGGGAGTTGGGGTGTTTGGAAAGGTGGAAATCTTAGTGCTTAACAGTGAGATGGTAGCTTCAAGCTGGGAGATGGAGGTGATGAGAGATCCTAATTTTTTTTCCAGAGAGAGTAGGGCTGACCACGGTAAGTTAGGTGGCTCGATGGGCCCAGGGGGGAGTGCAATTGGCGAGGAAGGGCAGGGAGGGGTGGGAGTCCACGGGGTTGTGGTAAAAGGTTCCAAGGTGGAGTTAGATGATGGTTGAGAGAAGTTGTTGGTGCATCGGAGGTGAAAAGAGAGTTATCTTTGTTGATGTTGTAGGGAGGATAAGAATTGAGGTCGTAATTAGGGGGAATTGGTGCGGAACAAGGAGGGAGGGCGGCAAGCAAGGAGGGGAAAGGAGGGAGTCATAGAGTCATTTCCAGGGGGTTAGGGTAGAAGAGAGGGGAAGTGGTTGGAAAGGTCCCGTAAGCTAGGAGAGGTGGATGTGAGGGAACGCGCCCAAGGCAGAGTGATGGGGTTGGGCTGTAGGGTAGTTAAAGACAGAAAGTGGATCTACTGGGTCCGAGGGAGGGAAAGGGAATGAAGTCCCGAGGGGGGAAACGGGGTTGAGCAATATTATTGGAGGAATGGGGGATGAAGAGAGATGCAAGGGTTTAGTAAAGAATTTGGGGTACAAGGGGAGTGGGGGAGTGGGTAGAAAAGAAGAGAAGAGGAGGGAATATGGGAAATGTATGTAACGTTAGCTTGGTGAACAGATTGTAGGAGAGGAGGATTAAATAGGGGGGCGGCAGGTAGGGGTAAGTGGGAGGAGGTAAAATTGGAATACCGGGACGGTGCAGAGTGGACGAAGAGAGTATTAGCTAGAGGTATGGCAGACGTGTTGAAGGGGGTGCACAATGGGTGGGGGGATGAATTAGAGAGGAGGGAACAGGGGAAGGGGAGAAGAGGGTCCACATTGTATCCCAATTCCCATCCCGAGGTCCAGGCGCAAATACACGAAGGAGCGAACACTCTGGGTCACTCCTCGGTATGATCTATATTGTGTGTGTGTGTCCACTTTAATCTGTGCAAATCAGTAGTGGCCCTGGAGAGGTTATTTGCCCCTGCCCAGCCTACACTGGTGACAAGGACGGTTGTGTACTCTGCGAATGCCTGCGTGCGGCTCAGCCCGCACCACTCACCGAGTCCGCTGCACGGTAAAGCTCACTGTGGCAGGTAACTGGTCCCTGTGGCTAAATGGTCATCTCTGCTGCGTTGGTCAGATGCCCCGGTGATCGCCACAAGCGGGTGCACTCCAGCGAGGTGTTGAAGACGTTGCAGGTTGCAGCACCCCAGCAAGGACAAAACCGCAATCACAACACCACCTGCCGGAAGCTGCTGCGCACCGCACCACATGTATGGCAACCTCCCTGGGTCCAAAGCAAGTCAAGCTGAGAAGGACACAGGGATATCTATATATATATATATATATATATATATATATATATATATATATATATATATATATATATATATATATATATATATATATATTTCGCTCCACGAATGCCGGGGAAGACTGAAAGGCTGTCTGGGCGGTCCGAGTCACGAAGCCGGCGCTTCGCAAAATATCCGCTCCCAGGTTCTCGTTTCCATAAAGAACCACTCAGACACCTTGAGTGCTTTTTGCTCTGATTTATTCAGCAAACCGGGAAAAACGACGCGTTTCGGGGATGAACCCTTGATCACGCTCGTCAAACTTTCAGTGCCACCATGTTTAAATACATAAACAAACCCATTTACACCACGTGACATTTACATTCAACTGTGGCGGCCATCTTGTAAGGTGCAATATTGCCTTAACACACGTATGTTTATCTTGTATCTCTCCACATTGATAAGTACCCAAGATATTCATATTTGGCGTATCACAGAACATTTCATTGTCTTATTGTTAATGCTAACACGTAAAACCATACAAGTGCAAAATTTCATTTGTTGGGCTGTGATACCCATCATGTTTTCAGTCTTGCCCCATTGGGCTAGTCCGTTCTTGGTGTCTTGCCCAAGTGGGCAAATGTTATTCAATGTCTATAGAGAATACATATCACACGTGTTCATGAAATGTTGACCTTGATCTTCTAACCATCAGTTGTTTTACAATTGTCTGTGCTCAAAATAATCTGGAATTAAAAACATGATAAAATTACACTTCAGCAAACTGTATTCAGACGTAAAAATATTTCATTCATGTAAGTGAATTGCTAGCTCCTCACTAATGTTCAGCCCATTCGGGGCCAGACTTTCCAAGTCAACAATGTACCTGGATTCCAATATGCGCATTGACATTTCTCGGTTGCCCCCTCTCACTCCGAGATCCACACTGTCTATCACCACTAAGCGTACCAGGTTCTCGTCACTGAAATGGTATTCTGCAAAGGGGCGAGAAACTGGATACTGTTTGTTCCTTTTTTTTATAGCTCGTAAATGCTCCAGTACTCGTTTTTTAGCCTCATGTTTTGTACTGCCAATGTACCATTTCTGGCAGGGGCACATCAAAACATAGATGCAGTGTGTGGTAGTGCAAGTCAGATTTTTCTTGATCACAAATTCCCTGTTTTGATTGGGTATCTGCAAGGTTGTGCAATCTGTGCTGTTCCTGCAGGCTTTGCATTTCTTACAACATCGGAAACCAGCCGGTTTCACATTTTTTGAGACATCCCTGGATCTAATATGGTTATGGCTCAATTCGTCCCTCAGGGTTCTGCTTTTTTTTAAAGTGATCTGTGGATTGCTACTTAAGTTAGTACTTAAATGAGTATCAGTTAACAAAACATGCCAATGTTTCTTCAAAATGTGTCTTACAGAATTGGCTTGTCCCGAGAATGTAGTGATGAATCTGACAGTGTTGTCCTGATCTTCGTCTTGCACTTTAGGATACAGTAGGTCATTTCTATTTAATGATTGAACTCTGAGCTTGGCTTTGTTAATGGTGTTCCTACTATAGCCTCTTTCTAGAAATCTTTTACACATAATTTCTTGTTCCTGTTCAAAAGATGAGTCATTGCTGCAGTTTCTTTTTGCACGCAGCAATTCACCATAAGGTATGCTGCGTACCAAGTTAGATGGATGGCTGCTGTTGGCATTCAGAATACTGTTACCGGCTGTACTCTTCCGGTACAGCTTGGTTGTAATCTTGTCCTCCATTATTTCTACCAGAACATCAAGAAATTCAATAGATTCTTTGCTGATGTTGCTGGTAAAATGAAGGTTTAAATTGTTGTTATTAAGCTTCTCTATGAAGGATATTGCAGTTTCTTCTGTGCCACACCAAATGAAAAAAATATCATCTATATAGCGCAGCCACAGGGCAATGTTGGAAAAATCTGCCATCTCCATGGCAACCTGCTCCTCCCACCAGCCCATGAAAAGATTCGCATAGCTGGGGGCGAAGCAGGTTCCCATGGCTGTGCCCTGTGACTGTCTATAGATGTCCTCATCAAAATAAAAGAAATTATTAGTCAGACAAATTTCAATCATTTTCAACAACATTTGTGAATGATGGTAAAATGTTATTGACCTACTTTTGAAGAAATGTTGTATAGCTTCTAGCCCAAGTTCATGTTTAATACATGTGTACAGACTGCTAACATCAAGTGACACAAGTAAGAAATTCTTTTCCCAATGCATCCCATCAATTACCGTCAAAAAGTGTGTAGTATCTTTCAGGTATGAAGGTAATGCAACCACATAAGGTCTTAAAAAGTAATCGATAAACCTTGAGGTGTTCTCTAGCATTGATGCTATTGAGGAGACTATAGGTCTCCCTGGCGGGTCTATCATACTTTTGTGCAGTTTCGGGAGTAGGTACAGGACAGGGACTCTGGGGTGGGCACAATACAAATATTTGTACTCCCCATCCTCAAGCAGACCTCTGTCTAACCAATCTTGTAACAAGCTTCTGTATTTTATGTAGGATCCCAGTACTTCTGTCATATTGCTCCTAGAATAGCATTCTGTATCATTTAATTGTCTTTTGCCTTCTGCTATATATTTCTGTTTGTCCTGAATGACCACATTGCCACCCTTATCTGATTGTCGGATGACAATGTTAGAGTCACTTTTTAGGTCCATCAGTGCATTCGCTTGTATCTCGGTCAGATTTTTCTTATTCCACGGTGTTTTTACATATCTCAGTTTCTTCAAGTCTTTTAAAACCCCTTTCTCAAACACATCAATTGCCTCACTTTGGACATTGGGGAGAAAAACAGATTTGGGCTTAAAAGTACTGCCAGGGTTCCCACTCAGATCATCTACCCATCCTTCCCATTCATTGGTTCCTTCTGCTGCACTTGCTGCTCTGTCTTGAGTGGGATACATTACATTTAATACATCAATATCACCCACATTAATAGCGCTTGTAGTGCTTGGGTTACTCACATTTCGTGGATCTTGTACCGCAGTGTTGAACCATTTCTTCAGTTTTAGTTTCCGGGAAAACAAGAACAAATCAATCCTTGTTTGGGCATAATTCAGGTTGGACGAGGGGCAAAAAGAGAGGCCAAGCGCTAGTGTTTCTTCTTCTTCCTTTGTGAGTGGTCTTTCGGAGAGATTTACAACGGTCATACTCTCTGGGTGCGGCTCCTGGTATCCATTCCCATGGGAGTTTTTCCTCCGTTTGTTCCTCCTCCGTTTTGCTTGCTTGTTCCTCTGGTTTTTCCTCTGCTTCCTCGTCCACGTCCTCTCTGAGCCCCTCCTTCCAGGTGTTGTTCTGTCCGATTTTGGCTCATGACCTGGAACTGTAATAAAAAATTATTTGATTTCTTTTGTTGGATCGGAGTGGCTTCCTGGCTTATTGCTGTTGATGATGCATCTGACAAGTTCCCATCCGAAATGTCACTCTCGGTTATTTCCTCTGTAGGTTGGGGAACTCCTGGTGTTGGGGTGTTGGATGTGCCCCTTTTCTCGAAAAGATGGTCATATTTTCAATGAAATGTCAGTGTTCTTCCTGCCTGGTAGTCTTTGTAATCCCTTAGGAACTTCTGCTGTTTCTTCACTGTTATTTCCTCTTCCCACTTATCCACCTTTTTCATTAAATTAGTCATGTGCTCCTCCAGTGCTTCTTTGCTGATAATTTTGCTGATTTCTTCCAGCGTTTTATCAATTTCAGCCACTAGTTTCGCACGGTCTTTGATGGCATATTTGACTAATATTTGCATCATGGTCATGGAGCACGCTGCAGAGTTGTTAGACCATTCTTCTAGCATTTCTTCGTCAGGATTTTCGTAAGTGGGAATTGTAAAGATGCGGAGTCCACGTGGTACACGTTTCACATCAATATACCTCTGAAGTGATTCAGCTTCCCACCATTTGGACAATTCTTTCTTGTAAAGTCTTTCCAGAGCAATAAAAAGATTCTGAAGATTGATTTTATCTGAGATATCAGGCGGGGGTTGAACCTGGTTGCTACTTGTTGCCCCTTGTGCATGATGGGTATCACAGCCCAACAAATGAAATTTTGCACTTGTATGGTTTTACGTGTTAGCATTAACAATAAGACAATGAAATGTTCTGTGATACGCCAAATATGAATAACTTGGGTACTTATCAATGTGGAGAGATACAAGATAAACATACGTGTGTTAAGGCAATATTGCACCTTACAAGATGGCCGCCACAGTTGAATGTAAATGTCACGTGGTGTAAATGGGTTTGTTTATGTATTTAAACATGGTGGCACTGAAAGTTTGACGAGCGTGATCAAGGGTTCATCCCCGAAACGCGTTGTTTTTCCCGGTTTGCTGAATAAATCAGAGCAAAAAGCACTCAAGGTGTCCGAGTGGTTCTTTATGGAAACGAGAACCTGGGAGCGGATATTTTGCGAAGCGCCGGCTTCGTGACTCGGACCGCCCAGACAGCCTTTCAGTCTTCCCCGGCATTCGTGGAGCGAATTACTAATTGGAGACAAGGCTGACCCCCTGGGAGTATGCCCGTGTGCGGATGGTAAAAGGATTCGAACTTTGGACATCTGAAGCGCAAAGAGAACTGTGAAACCTGAAATTACCAGCACACGAAGTATCGAAGACGCGCATTACGCGTTTCCCCAGCAAGGTAACAAGCGGCAGGCGGAACGAGACGAGCACAACCCGGGGATACCGGTTGAAGCGCGCCTGGCGTTTTCGCCAGTCTGCTAACACCTAGGGACCGCGTGCAAATAAAGAAACGCGAATAACTCCAGGGGTAGGAGCACCTTTAAGAAAACGTACGAACACAACAGAATTATAACGGTGCATTGAGTGCTTTAGCGCAAAGTAGAAATAACAACATGGCAACGGGATTAGAAGCTCGCAGGAAGCAAACTGCAGACAAGCTCTTTTTTGCACAAGGGGCAACAAGTAGCAACCAGGTTCAACCCCCGCCTGATATCTCAGATAAAATCAATCTTCAGAATCTTTTTATTGCTCTGGAAAGACTTTACAAGAAAGAATTGTCCAAATGGTGGGAAGCTGAATCACTTCAGAGGTATATTGATGTGAAACGTGTACCACGTGGACTCCGCATCTTTACAATTCCCACTTACGAAAATCCTGACGAAGAAATGCTAGAAGAATGGTCTAACAACTCTGCAGCGTGCTCCATGACCATGATGCAAATATTAGTCAAATATGCCATCAAAGACCGAGCGAAACTAGTGGCTGAAATTGATAAAACGCTGGAAGAAATCAGCAAAATTATCAGCAAAGAAGCACTGGAGGAGCACATGACTAATTTAATGAAAAAGGTGGATAAGTGGGAAGAGGAAATAACAGCGAAGAAACAGCGGAAGTTCCTAAGGGATTACAAAGACTACCAGGCAGGAAGAACACTGACATTTCATCGAAAATATGACCATCTTTTCGAGAAAAGGGGCACATCCAACACCCCAACACCAGGAGTTCCCCAACCTACAGAGGAAATAACCGAGAGTGACATTTCGGATGGGAACTTGTCAGATGCATCATCAACAGCAATAAGCCAGGAAGCCACTCCGATCCAACAAAAGAAATCAAATAATTTTTTATTACAGTTCCAGGTCATGAGCAAAAATCGGACAGAACAACACCTGGAAGGAGGGGCTCAGAGAGGACGTGGACGAGGAAGCAGAGGAAAAACCAGAGGAACAAGCAAGCAAAACGGAGGAGGAACAAACGGAGGAATGGGAATGGATACCAGGAGCCGCACCCAGAGAGTATGACCGTTGTAAATCTCTCCGAAAGACCACTCACAAAGGAAGAAGAAGAAACACTAGCGCTTGGCCTCTCTTTTTGCCCCTCGTCCAACCTGAATTATGCCCAAACAAGGATTGATTTGTTCTTGTTTTCCCGGAAACTAAAACTGAAGAAATGGTTCAACACTGTGGTACAAGATCCACGAAATGTGAGTAACCCAAGCACTACAAGCGCTATTAATGTGGGTGATATTGATGTATTAAATGTAATGTATCCCACTCAAGACAGAGCAGCAAGTGCAGCAGAAGGAACCAATGAATGGGAAGGATGGGTAGATGATCTGAGTGGGAACCCTGGCAGTACTTTTAAGCCCAAATCTGTTTTTCTCCCCAATGTCCAAAGTGAGGCAATTGATGTGTTTGAGAAAGGGGTTTTAAAAGACTTGAAGAAACTGAGATATGTAAAAACACAGTGGAATAAGAAAAATCTGACCGAGATACAAGCGAATGCACTGATGGACCTAAAAAGTGACTCTAACATTGTCATCCGACAATCAGATAAGGGTGGCAATGTGGTCATTCAGGACAAACAGAAATATATAGCAGAAGGCAAAAGACAATTAAATGATACAGAATGCTATTCTAGGAGCAATATGACAGAAGTACTGGGATCCTACATAAAATACAGAAGCTTGTTACAAGATTGGTTAGACAGAGGTCTGCTTGAGGATGGGGAGTACAAATATTTGTATTGTGCCCACCCCAGAGTCCCTGTCCTGTACCTACTCCCGAAACTGCACAAAAGTATGATAGACCCGCCAGGGAGACCTATAGTCTCCTCAATAGGATCAATGCTAGAGAACACCTCAAGGTTTATCGATTACTTTTTAAGACCTTATGTGGTTGCATTACCTTCATACCTGAAAGATACTACACACTTTTTGACGGTAATTGATGGGATGCATTGGGAAAAGAATTTCTTACTTGTGTCAATTGATGTTAGCAGTCTGTACACATGTATTAAACATGAACTTGGGCTAGAAGCTATACAACATTTCTTCAAAAGTAGGTCAATAACATTTTACCATCATTCACAAATGTTGTTGAAAATGATTGAAATTTGTCTGACTAATAATTTCTTTTATTTTGATGAGGACATCTATAGACAGTCACAGGGCACAGCCATGGGAACCTGCTTCGCCCCCAGCTATGCGAATCTTTTCATGGGCTGGTGGGAGGAGCAGGTTGCCATGGAGATGGCAAATTTTTCCAACATTGCCCTGTGGCTGCGCTATATAGATGATATTTTTTTCATTTGGTGTGGCACAGAAGAAACTGCAATATCCTTCATAGAGAAGCTTAATAACAACAATTTAAACCTTCATTTTACCAGCAACATCAGCAAAGAATCTATTGAATTTCTTGATGTTCTGGTGGAAATAAAGGAGGACAAGATTACAACCAAGCTGTACCGGAAGAGTACAGCCGGTAACAGTATTCTGAATGCCAACAGCAGCCATCCATCTAACTTGGTACGCAGCATACCTTATGGTGAATTGCTGCGTGCAAAAAGGAACTGCAGCAATGACTCATCTTTTGAACAGGAACAAGAAATTATGTGTAAAAGATTTCTAGAAAGAGGCTATAGTAGGAACACCATTAACAAAGCCAAGCTCAGAGTTCAATCATTAAATAGAAATGACCTACTGTATCCTAAAGTGCAAGACGAAGATCAGGACAACACTGTCAGATTCATCACTACATTCTCGGGACAAGCCAATTCTGTAAGACACATTTTGAAGAAACATTGGCATGTTTTGTTAACTGATACTCATTTAAGTACTAACTTAAGTAGCAATCCACAGATCACTTTCAAAAAAAGCAGAACCCTGAGGGACGAATTGAGCCATAACCATATTAGATCCAGGGATGTCTCAAAAAATGTGAAACCGGCTGGTTTCCGATGTTGTAAGAAATGCAAAGCCTGCAGGAACAGCACAGATTGCACAACCTTGCAGATACCCAATCAAAACAGGGAATTTGTGATCAAGAAAAATCTGACTTGCACTACCACACACTGCATCTATGTTTTGATGTGCCCCTGCCAGAAATGGTACATTGGCAGTACAAAACATGAGGCTAAAAAACGAGTACTGGAGCATTTACGAGCTATAAAGAATAAGAACAAACAGTATCCAGTTTCTCGCCACTTTGCAGAATACCATTTCAGTGACGAGAACCTGGTACGCTTAGTGGTGATAGACAGTGTGGATCTCGGAGTGAGAGGGGGCAACCGAGAATTGTCAATGCGCAAATTGGAATCCAGGTACATTGTTGACTTGGAAAGTCTGGCCCCGAATGGGCTGAACATTAGTGAGGAGCTAGCAATTCACTTACATGAATGAAATATTTTTACGTCTGAATACAGTTTGCTGAAGTGTAATTTTATCATGTTTTTAATTCCAGATTATTTTGAGCACAGACAATTGTAAAACAACTGATGGTTAGAAGATCAAGGTCAACATTTCATGAACACGTGTGATATGTATTCTCTATAGACATTGAATAACATTTGCCCACTTGGGCAAGACACCAAGAACGGACCAGCCCACTGGGGCAAGACTGAAAACATGATGGGTATCACAGCCCAACAAATGAAATGTTGCACTTGTATGGTTTACGTGTTAGCATTAACAATAAGACAATGAAATGTTCTGTGATACGCCAAATATGAATATCTTGGGTACTTATCAATGTGGAGAGATACAAGATAAACATACGTGTGTTAAGGCAATATTGCACCTTACAAGATGGCCGCCACAGTTGAATGTAAATGTCACGTGGTGTAAATGGGTTTGTTTATGTATTTAAACATGGTGGCACTGAAAGTTTGACGTCAAGCTACCTTGTGAGGCGCTCCGGTAAGCATTACGCTGCCACCCCTGGTACCTTTAGTTCGCCGAGCACTTCTAAACACGGCGGTATGATTTTAAGCCACGACGGGCTCGTTCACATAAGCCCGCCTTACTTAGCACTTTCACCCCCGTTATTGACTGTGACTCTCCCGCCCCCCCTCCATTTTGCTGTAGTCACTGCGGTATTTTAAGTCACGACGGGCTCTACAACACAGTCCGCCTCACTAAGCACTTGCACTACCGGATTGACAGAAGATCCGCCCTTTCCTTCCCCTCACAAGGTTAAAATCCTTTAGAATTCTCTATAATGATGCGTCGCAGACACAACCCCTGCACCCTGTTAGTGTTGCGTTAGACTCTGGTCACTTACCAGTCACTTGTTTGTTAGTAGATATTGTCTGTGGTACTTAATGTGAATATTTCCTCTTCCCCCCTTTAGGCATTTAGAGGCTAAAAACCATAAGGCTTTTCATTGTATCTGTCCTGATGATGGACCCTGTGATTTAATAAGGGTCCGAAACGCCGTCGACTTTATAAGCACATATATTAACTGTGATTACTATAGGATGTGATGTGCTTAACTGTGATACTCTGTACAACTGCATTGTTAATAGAGTACTTCGCTTTGCCTTAAAAAGCCCTTCTTTGCTCTGTATATCAACCCTATGTACTTGCTCTGTTAGTACTGGACACAGGCTTGTGGCCCACTCTGGTTGACTGTTGGAAGGCATTTTTCATGTGATTTGAATACATACATTTGAAGTAAAAACTCTGAAAGACCACTGTCCGGCTGGACATGCCTTTCTAAAAATATAGATTGATTCTGTCTATATTTCATTGTGTGCTGAAATTTTCCAATGTTGGGGACCAATGTTGTTTAATAAAAACTGAAAGTTTGACGAGCGTGATCAAGGGTTCATCCCCGAAACGCGTCATTTTTCCCGGTTTGCTGAATAAATCAGAGCAAAAAGCACTCAAGGTGTCCGAGTGGTTCTTTATGGAAACGAGAACCTGGGAGCGGATATATATATATGTATATTAAGAATGCCAGAATAGAGACTACCCTGTTCAGAAAACCGACTGCCATGCTACATGCTACTAGTCTGCATCCTAAGCACACCATAGCTAGTATTCCTTATGGAGAGATTTTGAGACTGAAGAGAATATGCAGTTCAACTATTGATTTTGAAATATGTTTGAAAGATATGATGGTAAGATTAAAGGTGCGTGGATATTCATACACCACTCTCAATCAAGCTATAGCTAAGGCCAATTTGCATCTAGAGAAAGCTTATTTCCTTCCAAGCTAATTGGCACTGAAATTTCTGATATAAATCCAGTCACTAATGACAACAACGACATTAGAGAATGTCCTCGGTTAATCACTGCATTTAGCAATGAAGAAAGTAAAATCAGGACTATTATAAAGAAAAGTTGGCCCATAGTGTTAACTGATGTAGTTTTAGGCTCTAAATTACATAGTACTCCAATGATTACATTTAGAAGAGTTAAAAGTATGAGATCTGTCCAGAATTCAGACAAAACACTATGTGGCTCCAACCAGCGCAAGGGTTTCGAAAATGTTCTACGTGTAGAGCATGTAAATTTGGAACCAACAAAACTCATTATCAGACACCTTTCAGTTCCCAAGAGATAGCCATTTCTGGCAGCTTCAATTGTAAGACAGAATTTGCTGTTTATGTCCTGACATACACCTGTGGCCTAAACAACATTGGTAGCACAAAGCTACAGGTGCATGTCAGGATTCTACAGCATCTTAGAGCTATTCTACATAGCAATCCAGCCCACCCGGTAGCGCGCCACTTCAAAAGAACCCATAATAATGACGTAGCTTGTTTGAAAAATTATGTGGTGGGGTCCATTCCGAAATCCCGTAGAGGAGGCAACAGAGAACAGCAGTTGAGGCAGCTTGAAACCACTATGATTTTAGAATTCGACAGTAAGTGGCCTACAGGTTGAACAATACAGAAGACATGTACAATTTCTTGTAAATTAACGTTGGAGATTAGTTAGAATATTGTTCCCCAATTCTTTTGTTCCATGCATCTTTATCTGGCCATCTTACCTACGTACATAACATTATCTTGTTTTGAAGCTATAGTTAATTTGGTTTTTGACCATATTTTGGTCTTAATAAATAGGTTCCCTATTATTAAGAATACCATGAATAACTCCAGTGGCCGCTTGTATATATGAAAATACTGAAACATTTATATATTTCTTCACCTCTGATCTTTGCACTAAGAACTGTTATTATGAATTCCTAAAATATGTTATTTATATGATTCTAACAATAGGATCCAGCAATGGGTAATTTTATTGTTAACAATATTTATACTTCAATGTTTTATCATACGGTTTGCACTTTATATAATGTTTTGCACTATTTTTGCACAGTTTTGCACAAGAACCATGAATGCTGCTTGGTTATGATTAGATAATTGCACTTTAATGAAATAACACCTACCATCTGATACTGTCTATTCGATTAGCAAGAGAACGTTATGCTATTGATAACCTATTTAAGACATGGTTAGTTGCTTCCACTTTTGTGGGATTTATCCTTAATATGAGCTCTATTTCCTGTATGTATACAGATAGGCATATGTTTGGAATGTGAGACACATTGCATTTGAGCTGCTATTTCAAAAAAAATATTTTTTCTAAAAATATTTTTTCTATGATATGTCATTTTAGTGTTTTTATACATTCATATATTTTAAACTCTTTATTGCACAGGTTTTCCATATGAAGAAAGTTTTAATGTTAAAAAAGACAGTATTTTTTCAGTGTCAATTGTCACATGACCGGTAATGTGATGGTTGGGGGTGTGCACTTTCATACATTTAAAAATGCAATATGGTTTATGTGACCCATATGTGAACAAGGGGTCGAGGGCCCGAAACGCGTCATTGCTGATTTTACCAGAATAAATAACATCATTTTTGCCAGATCCTGTGGGCCGCGCGGACTGGAGGTTGTTCGGAGTTTGTTTCTGCATATATATATATATATATATCCACCAACATTTATGCACCAGAAATGAGACGACTCCAGTGCGAAAGGAAACTTAAAACACTTTATTTCAACCTTGGAGACAGGCAGGCAGTCCACCATAAAGCACTCGCCCATTGTCCTAACGCGTTTCGGCTTTCCCTCAAGCCTTGGTCACAGGTAGGCATTTCATCAAACAGGGGTCACATCCTTCTTAAGCATAGGTCAGACTACCGGATTGGTTGTAGTGTACCAATTACTGTGTCCGTTTTCGATGAGCACATTTTGAAATTTAGTAGTATTTCCTTTAACTACAATAATTTCGAATCGTTATCAATGTTTCTTCTCTGCACTTCTTAAAATATTCACTATTGTGATGAATTGTGCATAAATAAATCAGTGCCAAAGACTTGCCTCGTGCAATTTCACTCTCCACGTGCGTGCTTTTAGTTCCTTTAACACGAGCAAGCAGAATGGAATATTCTGCAAGCATCCCTTGCCCGTCTCCTTCTGAAGTTTCACCTGGGCACAGTCCTGTGTTTTTCTGTAGAAGGGGGCAGGCGGGTCAGGCTCCTCTCCATGAATCCACCGAAACTCTCCTCGTTAACAGAGCCCCAGACCCTGACCCGGTTACAGCTCGAACTGCGGAACGGAATTACACCAAATTTGGCAAAAAGGTAGAGTTTGGTTCACAGATCACGCTTTTTGTTAAATGGTGTAAATCCGTGCAGTACTTGCTGAGAAAATCTAAAGTAAAATCATAGATATATCTATGGACGAAGTAGGGTACGCGTATCCTCCGAGGAGCATGCGCGTAGCTTTACAAGCACGAGCTGCATGCTAATTGGCTGTCAATTGTCTGTCAACACTCCAAACCAGAAAGTGTTGGCAGCCATCTTGTGTCTCAGTAGAACCGAAGCACAAGAAAACTGAAAAACAAGTGCGCAAAAGACACGGGATGCGTGTAGGATACGCGTATCCCAAGGAGAAAAAAACGAAGCCTGCTTTATTTGTAATTAGCCCCCGGGGCACTAAACTGCCACCCCCCGGGGCACTACATTTTAAATTGGGGGGTCCGTTACTGACCCCCCAGCCCACGGCTTTTAAATGTTGGGAGGGGGGCCCGTCCTGGAGGCTTGTGGTGACCCTGGGGACCGCCACCCCTCAGGGCCAGCAGTGTCCCGGGGTGGCCAAAAACCAAAAAACAAAGACTTTTGCTTTTCTACATGGGGAGCAGCATGTTAGCTGCTCCCCATGTAGAAAAGCAATGCCGGCTCCCGCAGGATGTGTGGAGGCGGCAGGGACCGTGGGAGGATTGGGGACCCCCCCATGGTCCCCAACAGAGTAAGCCAGCCCCGGGGGATGGGGTCCGCGGGGCTACAAGTGGCCAGGGAGGGGGGGCCACGCGACCCCCAGCAAAAAAATATTTAAAAGTGACCGGCCGTGGGGGATGGGGTCCCCGGGGCCAAAAGTGGCCACAGGAGGGAGGCAAGGCAGCCCCCCTTCTAATAAAATTTTAAAAAAGGCCCATGCCCCGGGGGATGGGGTCCCCGGGGCAGACTATGGCCATGGGAGGGGGTCTATGCGGCCCCCTTCCCCATTTTTTAATTTTTTTATTAAAAATTGGGTGCAGGCCCTGGGAGATGGGGTCCCCAGGGCTAAAAAAATAGAAAAAGAAGGGGGGCTGCACAGTGATGTCATCAGTGATGTAATTTGAGATGTCATCAATGATGTCACTAATCATGTCATGAATGATGTAATATGTGACACATCATCAGCAGTGGATTGCGGGCGTGCAAGATATAGTTAGTACAACTAACTAGGGGGCCTATTGGGATGGAGGACGGACCTGCGTCCGTCATCCACCCCAGAGGAGGAGGGACCGTCCGCAGGGGCAGCGGCGGTCCCTCCATGCTAATTAGGATGTGACCGCCACCCTGGCGGTCACATCCTGGATTTTTAACATTGCGGCGGGTGCTGCTTGAAGCAGCACACGCCGCAATGTTAAAAAAATGTATGTTTACCTTTGCATGCACGAAGCTGCAAGCACCGCGTGGTGCCTGCCGCTTCATGCACGCAAAGGCAGGGGGTACCATAGGTACCCCCCATGTGCACCCCCCACCCCCTTCACCTCTGGGGGCCCGCAACGAGCCCCCGAAGACAACACCGTATGCCTTTCCACGGCGGAAATGCCGCAGTGGAAAGGCATAGGACCGCCGCTATCCTAATATGGCTGGTGGTGTCTGATAGACACCGCCAGCCATGTTAGAGCTTTTCCGCCACGGTCGGAAGGCGACAGTGGCGGAAAAGCGGCGGACGGAAAATAGATCCCCCAGCCATCCTAATCTAGCGGGGGGTCTTTTTCCAGTCCGCAGCGGATAATCCGCATCCTCCGGGCCGGCGGTGGCTTGCGCCGGCCCGGAGAATGCGGATTATCCGCAATCATAATCGGCCCCTATATCGGAGGAATTTTAATGGTTTTGTACGAGTGAAATGTCCAGCTAACTGTAACACCCCTAAAACCTACGTTATTTCAGTGAATTGCTAAGGTTTTTTAAATGCTAATTCCTAACTATATCAGGCCTGAACCCTATGGTTTTATAGTGAATCTCAAGGGTTTTTTAAATGCTAATTCCTAACTATATCAGGCCTGAAACCTATGGTTTTTCAATGAATTTCGAAGGTTTTGTAAATGACAATTTTTAAATGTATTAATTGTTATATTTTTTTTATACTGATTTACTACATTTTTTAAACTATTTATTTTTAGATATTTTATTTTTTTAATTACATTGTAATTACATTATACATTAAATTACAAAATATACTTTCTCAGAATGAATTAGTTTAGTTTAAATACTTTGCAAATTGGCAACAGACTTTTAAGTACAGTAGTTACAGTTGTTGCAAGGGGCAACACAATTTCAAACACAATGCAACATTGACCTCAATGTGTTTTTCTAGTTAAATGCAATTAGTTACTTTATGGATTACTTTTTTACCCACATGACTTGATCCTAGATTCAGTCCTTGGACATCCCCTGTAAACGGTTGAGTAAAAGTGTTTTAGTTACCGTAGTAATTTTTAAGGAATATTATTGTATTTTAAAAGTTGACACTTAGAAGTTTTTTCACATAGAATCACCAATGTTATCCTATGGGAGGAAATGCACTTAGAAGGTAAGTAGAGTTATCATTACTTTTTCTTACTCAGTGGTGGATCCTGGATCCAGCACTGGTGCATCTCCTGTAAACAGTTGAAAGAATGCGTTTAAGTCATACAGGCGATTTTTAAGGAATGTTTTTAGTTTATGAAAATAGAGACTTAGAAACTTTTCTGGTGAAAACCAGACAATGGATTCCTATGGAAGGAAATACAAGTTACTGGTAAGTACGGTTAGAATTACTTTTCAGGGTCAGTGCTGGGCTAAAAGATGCAGCACTGGGTTCTCACCTAATAACAAGTGAGTAAATCGGAATTCATAGTTCAGATGATTTTAGGTGGATATTTTAAAGTTCCAAAACTTCACACTTAGAAGAATTTCCAAGTGAAACCAGTCAATGTTAGCCTATGGAAGAAAATTCAAGTTACTGTAAGTATTGTTTGAATTACTTTTCAGGATCAGTAGTGGGCTGAAAGATGCAGCACTGAGGTCTCTCCTGATAACAGGTGAGTAAATCGGAATTCATAGTTCAGCTGATTTTAGAGGAATTTTTTTAAGCTCCAAAACTTCACACTTAAAAGAATTTGTAAGTGAAGCCAGTCAATATTAGCCTATGGAAGGAAATTCAAGTTACTGTAAGTATGGTTAGAATTCCTTTTCAGGATCAGTAGTGGGCTGAAACTAAAGATGCAGCACCGAGGTCTCTCCTGATAACAGGTGAGTAAATCGGAATTCGAAATTCGGCTAATTTTAGAGGAATATTTGTGCGTTTCAAAATAGACACTTAGAAACTTTTCTGGTAAAAACCACACAATAGATTCCGATGGAAGGAAATACAAGTTACTGGTAAGTATGCTTAGATTTACTTTTCAGGGTCCGTACTGTGCTCAAAGATGCAGCACTGAGGTCTCTCATGATAACAGGTGAGTAAATCGGAATTCGTAGTTTGGCTGATTTTAGAGGAATATTTTGCTCAATAGTGAAGGAAGGGGGTGGGGCCTGGGGTGATATGGTTGCAAACACGCCCTTTGGCACGTTTTATGTTGGGGAATTAATTCCTTTTCAATCCTGAGGTCCCCTGTGGGCCAACTAGCCCACCAGGTACCTCCAGTATGCGCCAGGGAGCTGCATTGCAGAGGTGTTCAGAGGCCAAGCCCCCTTTTTACAACACTCTGCAATGCAGTTCTGTGGCGCTTACTGGAGTTACTTGGTGGGCTAGTTGGCCCCTAGGGGAACTCTTGATTGAAGAGGAATTAATTCCCCAACTAAAAACGCGACACAGGGCGTGTTTGCACACATATCACCTCAAGCCCCGCCCCTACCTTCACCACTGTGCAAACGTGCCCCATAGCGCATTCTAAGTTGGGGGATTGAGTCCCCTTGCATACTGGGGATCCCTGGGGGCCTACTAGCTCACCAGGAACCTCCAGTATGCGCCAGGGGGCTGCGTTGCAGAGAGGTGTAAGAAGGGGTGTGGTCTCATTACACCTCCTTGCAACGCAGCCCCCTGGTGCGTTTCCAGAGTGGGAACTAAATCCCCTTGAATACTGGGGGTCCCTGGGGCCAACTAGCCCACCAGGAACCTCCAGTATGCACCAGGGGCTGCATTGTAGAGAGGTGTAAAAACAGGCGTGGCCTCATTACACCTCTCTGCAACGCAACCCCCTGGCACGTTTCTAGAGGGGGAACAAATTCCCCTTGAATACTGGGGGTCCCTGGGGGCCAACTAGCCCACCAGGAACCTCCAGTATGCACCAGGGGGCTGCGTTGCAGAGAGGTGTAATGAGGCCACGCCCCTTTTTACACCTCTCTGCAATGCAGCCCACTGGCGCATACTGGAGGTTCCTGGTGGGCTACTTGGCCCCCATGGACCCCTAGTATTCAAGGGTAATTACTTCCCCCTATGCAAACGCGCCAGGAGGTGCGTTTGAAGAGTGGTGCAGGGAGGGGGCGTGGCCTCCTCCCAATCCTGTTTTTTTTTTTAAGAAGGGGGCTGTGTAGCTTCCTTCTTTTTCCTTTTTGGGCCCTGGGGACCCCATCCCCCAGGGCCTGAACCCCAAATATTTTTTTTTTAAATGTTTTAACGGGAAGGGGGCCGCGTGCCCCCCCTCCCGTGGCTAATTCCAGGCCTGGGGGACCCCATCCCCCGGGGCATTCCACATTTTTAAAAATATTTTTAAGGAGGGGGCTGCATAGCCCCCCTCCTTAAAGTGGTGGAAGCACTCAATGGAGCAATTGACAAGAGTAAGTGGATAGAATATATGTCCAAAGATGTAGCTCTACAATTAGTCAAAGATTTAATTGTTTAAGGCGGTAGGCGTGAGAGTACACTTCCTATTGCTGTAAGACCTTTTGGAAAAGTTGTGGAAGATTTGTCTATATCTGACAAGGAGGGAAATGTTATAATGAAGGAAGATAAGTTCATCCCTCCACTGGGTTTGAAATTTGTTTTGTTTAAATTGGCTCATGAAGGTCCTGTGGGTCAATCACTCACAAAGAAAAGGTTAAGAGAGCACTTCTGGTGACCTGGCATGGACCAACAAGTATCTGAATGGGTGGAAAGGTATGTGGATTGTTTGGAAAGTGAAAAAGGATTAAAGGTTTGTAGTCGGTTGGAAATGGGTAAAAATGAATAGTCCAGGTTTACCAGTTCCGATATACGCTGTCCCATTAAAAGCAATGAACCCACCAGGATACTGTGGCAGTGGAATCTTGTGGCCCAGGCAGGACCACTAAATCCCAAAAGTCAAAGTTGCAGTTTTCTTAGGCTGCGCTTGCAAGCTCCAAGTACCCAATGTACAAGGAGCACTCGAGTATCAACATGAAAGAACCTTTATGGTATACAGTCCACCAGTACAACAATAACTTTAAGCAGTTCAATGTGTCATGGATGTCTGACGCGTTTCGAAGTGTCCCCACTTCTCTTCAGAGGCTTCCGCAATTGAAGGCGCATAGGACACCGCCCTCATCATTTAAATGCTCCAATACATGCCCTGAATGGGACACTCTGCAGCGACTAGTAGAGCATTACGGGCCTTGTAGTGTCCTTTATCTCCCAATGGAGCGTGCAATGTTGCTGTTGTAACATTGAAAGGCCCCAGATGGGCCTTGGTGTGCCGATGGACATGCTAAATCCATTGCTGCCCCAAGAAATCGGCCTCCTCGATAACAGACCACGTGACCCCCGCATCCAGGGGTGGTGCTCATCCGCGGCAGGGTGTGCAGCGTATTTATCCAAGCTCCATGTACCCAACATACAAGAAGCACTCGAGCGGCAACATGCTCCTAAAGAGCCTTTATGGTATACAATCCAACAGTACAATGATAAGTTTAAGCAATTCAATGTGCCATGGATGCCTGACGCGTTTTGAAGTGTCCTCACTTCTCTTCAGAGGCTTCGGCAATTGAAGGTGCATAGGACACCGCCCTCATCATTGAAATGCTCCAATGCATGCCCTGAAAGGGACGCTCTGTCGCGACTAGCAGAGCATTATGGGCCTTGTAGTGTCCGTTATCTCCCAATGGAGGGTGCAATGTTGCTGCTGTAACATTGAAAACCCCCAGATGGTCCTCGCTGTGCCAGCGGACATGCTAAATCTGTTGTTGCCCCACGAAATCGGCCTGCTCGATAACAGATCACATAGCCCCCGCATACTGGGGTGGTGCTTATTCGCAGCATGGTGTGCCGCGTATTTATCTAAGCTTCAAGTACCCAACATACAAGGAGCACTTGAGCGGCAACATGCTCTAAAGAGCCTTTATGGTATACAGTTCACCAGTACAATGATAACTTTAAGCAGTTCAATGTGCAATTGATGCCTGAAACATTTCGAAGTGTCCCCACTTCTCTTCAGAGGCTTCGTCAATTGAAGGTGCATAGGACACCGCCCTCATCATTTAAATGCTCCAATGCATGCCGTGAATAGCAGAGCATATGGGCCTTGGAGTGTGCGATGTTGCTGCTGTAACATTGAAAGCCCCCAGATGGGCCTCGGTGTACCGGTAGACATGCTAAATGCGTTTATGCCCCATGAAATCAGCCTGCTCGATAACAGACCGCACGGCCCCCGCATCCTGGGGTGGTGTTCCTTCGTGGCAGGGTGTGCCGCGTATTTATCCAAGCTCCAAGTACCCAACGTACAAGGAGCACTCGAGCGGCAACATGCGCCATGGATGCCTGACGTGTTTCGAAGTATCCCCACTTCTCTTCAGAGGCTTCTGCAATTATATATTGTCTCTGAGTGGCACTCTTAGGAATTCAAATATCCAGGCGTGGCCTGTGCAGGTAAGAGCAGCGGGATGGGGGGGTCGAGAGATGACGGAATAGGGAAAATAAAATAAAACCCCTAACCTTGAACTCGCGGCATCAACGATGCCACAAGCCATAGGGTAAGTGGTTTTATTTTTTTATTTTATTTTGCCTCTTTCGTCACCTGTCAACTTACCGCCCCACCGCTCTTACCTGCACCTGTCGCGCCTGGAAATATCACACATTAGTCTGCTGACAACATAGAAACGAGCCGTAAACTTAGCAGCTATACCATACATGGCAACATTTTAGAGGAACTAGGTGGGAGATTTTTAAAAAAAAAAAGTTGTCTGCCTGAATTGGCTCTATTGGTATGTATTGTGAAAGACAATCAAAATGTCACCTTTGGCTGTTTAATTACATAGCGCAAGCAAAAACAGAGTTCTAAATGCTGCTTTTTTTTATATGCGCTTTGTAAAACTGTCAAAAATAAAATGCGGAGGCCAGTCATCTGCTCTAATCTCCACCTCCAGAGACTAAGGACAAAGCTTTAACATTTGATAGCACACGGGCGGTAGGGTGTACAGAAAGAAAACAAGCATTGGTATTATCAGTTTTTGCCTAGGTAATTAATAAAGAGATGTTTCCATCAATCATCCTCTGGCAGAAGTACAGAGCTCTCTGACAGATGACACAGGAGTGGAGAGGATGTGGCATAGCGGACAGAGCGGGTGACCCAAGAGTTGGGGATCCCATACGAGTTTCAGGTGCGCAGTGCAAATCACTTTATCTCTCCGGTGATAAATTGTTATATAAATATGGTGCAATAGCAAAAAGACAAAACTTTATGAAAACATGGTTCTACCAAAGCGAATGTTAACAGTATTTTGGCATAAGGAAACTGATAAGAGAAGCAGACAAGGAACAAGTATTGGTAAATGCAGGAAAATATGCTACAGCCAGTAGAAATGGAGGAAAGATAAGTGGCATCCACAGGAACCAATGAGAAGCCAGGAAAGAGTAAGTCCCTTTCAAGTTTATATTAAAAAGAATAGATTAGAGGAAACTTAGAAAGACACGTGGCACCTGACGGCCATCCTATTACTTCGGAAGCGGGTACACCTACAATTCGGCAGCCCAGAAGCTGACGGGGACTGCAAAGCCCTCTTAGATTTACAGTCCATGCACACCTAACAGCAATATCATCTCATAACCACACTCCCCAATCACATCTGCTGTACCACAACGACTCCACTGTATTACATTTCAGCCCTAATGGGACGGTGATCCGAAGTTGCTCTTTCGCGAAATGTAGTCTCCAAAGATAACGATATAAACTAACTTCTGATTGGCCGTATTCACCATCGGGAGACGTTTGGGCGCGAGCATCCAATCACCATATCAGGAGTTTGGTGATGTCAGGTTTGTTGATAGGTCTCCAGGCTACGCATGCCGTCTCGGCTGTCACCATAGCAACGGAAGATGCCAACACTGCAGCGGCGCCTCAAGGGAGTGGAGGACACCGGAAAGAATATAGGGAACACTGCGAAAGATCACAGCACCCATCGTTTGTGGCAGCAAAAACACAGGACTTCAGAAGATACAGCAGGTAGGCAGAGAGTTTGTCGACAGAAGGACTTGTTTGGTTACTGTATTTACGAACCGTCCCCCCCTCTACTGTGAGCTCCCCTTCCTCCTGGAATGTGTTTAAATATTTGCCGCATGACTCTTGAAAGAGAGGTTTTTTTGTACAGTACGTTTCAGTGTTCGCACTCCCATACTTGGAGCACGTTTACGATTTTAAGCAATATCTTCGTAGTCAGTACTTTTTGTGTAAATAACGTCACGAAGGTCTGCTGTTTAAAGTAGCTTTTCACTCCTTGGTGTTAACTGTCAACAGACTCGCCAGGACGGTTTCTGCAAGCGTTTACAACTTTTCTCCTAACAGTTTACGAATTTTGACGAATGTATTTCAAATGGAAGAGAAAAACAGCATTTAAATGTTAAATGACTAAAATAGGATAGGAGTGCATCGTTTGCCCCCTGTACACCCGAGTTATTCACATAAAATGTGCTTTTTTGGTTTTTTTTTGTTGCAGTTTTATATAGTACGAACACGAACCGAAGGTATTGTGCGCTTTACATTGGCACCAGTTACATTACATAAGGTCACATTCTATTTTTTTCTTTTTTTTATGTAGGGGGAGATTAAGTGATTTGCCCAGAGTCACAGGATGTTGAGTCGACGCCGAGACTATCCTGGTTCCCCAGTTCCAAAGTCGGCAGCTCTAGTTTTAAGGCCACACCCTTTACCCCTTGTTCGAAATCGGTCACAACACTGCCTGTTAGTCGGTATATTAGACCATTTTCCTTTGCCACTTTTCTGGTTGTGGTGCTTTTGGTTGAAGTTTTAAATGTTGCCCATGAGCTTTATGCGTTAAATGCTCACATGTGCAGAGTCATTTTTCTGTTATTTTAGTGTGCTGTTTCACGCCATGCCACCTCAGTTTGGACTCAGTCATATGCCAATCAGTCATGACCCTGCCCCAATGGGATAGTCCAGCTCGAAGTTCCAGGTCAGGTCCGCCCTGAACCTGAACACAAGCAACCCTATACTTGTTTCGCCTTAGCTACTGAGGTGGCATGGTGTGCAAAATAAGATGGGTTGGGATGCTGGCCAGAGTAATTGCCAGTGGCAGAGATTGATCCACTCATTCCATCCCTCACTTTTTTGTATAATTCGGTGTGACGCACTGAGTGGGAAGGGAACACCCAGACGTGTGCCACTGGAACTAAGCTATACCCAGCTAATGAGCACTAATAAGGGTGAAACCTGTCCTGGGTTGCTTCTTGTTTGGGGTCAGGGAGGATTTGGTCTTTTTGTCAGTTACTTTAGCAAAAACACTTCTCCTAGACGCTTCATCTCGAAGGACTGAGGTGTGGCACATAATACAATCGCAAGTTTAGATGGTAACATAAGAGCATCAAGTAATCCTTAAACGTAACTAGCATTTTTTTATCTAAGTTCCCACTTAGATGAGGAAACCCTGTTGATTCTGGAGGGGCATTTTACCCCCTTTTTTCATGACTTTTCTAAGAAATAGGCATACAATATACATAAAACAGCAGATATATTTTGAGTGCAGTAGGGATCGTATTAGGTCAGGACGAGTGAGCCATGAGGACGGCTTATGAAACATGTTGACCCAGTAGGGGGCATCTCAGTAAAGTATACCCCCTACGTCTTTCCCCACATAGACCCTACCACTCTCACTCTCCCACTACACATAGATAGCTATTTCACAAAAAAAGTGCTCCCACGTCTCCATAGGTTGAAGCACGCCCGCCCCGTAGGGGGACGGGAAGACCTCTATGATGAAGCATGACACTAAGGGATTCTTAGTGTGTGAGGGGTAATTTAAAAACACTTAGTGCTTTCCCATGACATCTCATAGATCACTAATACACCTTTTTCGAACCACTAAAAAATGAAAAAGAAATGTATTTTTGTAGGGTAGAATCTTATTGTTTATCGAAAGTCTGAGCAGGAGGTTGATTTTATCTTTATACCTCTTTACTCCCTCCCTCATTTGTTATTTTGCCATTGCAACCATTTGCCTACCTCAGCAGAGTCTACTTGAAGTAAGCATCAGCTTTCGACAACTTCACATGGTGCACATTTGACATAACCATCCAGTAACAAGCCACCAGTATTGAGACATCCATCAACATAATACACAAGATTACAATTGGGTATTGGTGCAGAGGAGAGGGCTTAGTCCTATGAGCAGTTACAATCAGACAGACTTGAGACCTACTGACCTAAGCAGTGGGCAGCACGGAGGAGTGGTTTACAACAAGACATTAAACGATGGTAATGTGCAAAGCAGGCAGCAAAATATTTTTGCACCGTGATAGTCTTCCTATGGACAAATATTGGGTTCTAGTGGTGACCAAGCGGGAATTATAAAAATGTGGTACAGCTACTATGAAGGTGGAACCAAGGATAATAGTCTCAAAAGCTTCTACAAGGTGGGCTGATGCTACTATGGCTTTTAAGCAAGGCAGAACTCCTGCTGCAACTGTATGGAGGGTGGAGGAATAGTATGCAACAGGTTTCTTGCCTTGGTCCAAAGAGTTAGACGCAACCAACAAATCATTTACATATTGAAGCAGAGGAGATCCTTCTCGGAAAATAAAGGCATCAAGATCATTCCTGAGTGCTTGAGGGATGATAGATGGTGACTCTGTAAACCTTTGAGGGAGCTGACCCCACGTCTTCTGGATCCCGAAAACATTAACGCGTAAAGGTACTGACTCTTAGGATGTATAGCAATAGAGGAGAAGATTGAACAAAGATCTGCTACTGTAAACCATTTGATAGTGGCTGGTATACAAGACAGAATGGTTGTGGGGTTATGAACTTGCTAACTCTATACCTTCAATGACCTTCATGTCTTGCCCTAAACTGTACATGTCTTTGCGAGGCTTTTTGATCAGTAGACTAGGTGTGTTTCACACATTTACAGTACACACTAGGAATACTTTGAGTTAAGTGCTAATCAGTTTCTTGCTTCTGCTTTGGGGTGCAATGGGTGTTAGGGAATGCATGGCAGTTTGTTCATTAAATGTACCTTTATCTTTACATTCTCAGTGGAAATTTCATCCAATATTGTTTGTGTGTTCAGACCATAAAGTAGGTGGTACTTGATCAAGGATGTCAGTGATGCATTTCAATACATTATCAGCATAATTATTACAATCTGTGGTCTCTTATAAGACCAGTAGGATTTAATTTTCAGTGTTTTAAAGGCACATTCACATACACACCATTCTTAGTGCAATAGACAGTACAGGTTAATCTACACAAAGTGTTTCCCCAATAGTTTTGGAGGAGAGGTGGGACTCAATATAAAGATATCTGAAATGACTCAGGTTTATGGAGATTCGATCACTAATATGGTGGGGACACTGGTATATGAAATGCCTGCGGCATCAATTAGCAAGGCAGAGAGAGGAATTGAGGGAAATTCAAAGGTTTTTAAGTCAGACCGGCTATCACCATTATCAGTGAGGCATGAAGGGTTTCCAGTTGAGACATTTCACACATGATCCATTGTGGCCTACAGAGCAGATGTAACCTCTCGGGCTGCCCTAAAATATAGGCTATGAGCTCTGAAAGATTTGGATAAACTCAGGTTGGAGGGCCACATTGAAATTAAACTTGGACAATCCCATTTTCAGGGACCCAATTGTCGTCAACGGAAACATAAGAAACCACCAGTTTTGCAGGAATCTCCCCTGCCCCTCCTTCTGCTTTGTCCTGCTCTTCCTCCCCCTTGCCCACCCATCTCATTTGATCTCCGCATTCCTCATCATCTCCTCCCTTTCATGGTTGCATTTGTAAATCTAGATTCAGTTGATACCTTTTTCCATTCTTATATTGCCAAACAATGATTAGGAACTGATAGTTCAGCTATACCTCCGGCCTGCAACCAAACATAAATGGTGGGGAGTTGCTCCCGTACCTTGAAGAGCAGACCTTGAAAAAAACAGCACCACCAGCTTTTTGTGCACTTTCAGTAGGTATGCAATACTAGAATAACTTTCAAACACATTTTTCAAATGATTAGAGAATCAGTAGGAAATTAACTTTTATTCTGTTTATAATTAGAAATCTTTGTCCAGCTGGCCTTGACCAAACACACCTCCATTAAAGTGTTTATCAAAACCTCTGTCACAGCTGCAAGAACTGCTGCATCACCAGGTGTCTGTTTAGACCAGCTAATCTTTTCTTTCAGACAATCCCTAACTTCACTCAGCAAGACACAACAATGGTTTCACATCTGGCCAGTTTGGTATGTAGTACTCTAAAAACTGTTTGTAGCTCTTCTCAATATTTCATGGGATTTTTTAATGGATGTTAGGAAACTGTTTCTTATTGTTAACTGCATCTGAAGGAGACCAAGGGCAATTAATTGTATTCAACCTTATCCGTGAGCACACACTTTGTGCCTTCACAGTGCAATCTGAGGATGCTCAAAAGGAGGAGGTAACCACCCGAAAGCCCCCCAAACAGAACCTCGTCATAAAGTCCTAATAATATTCAGCCTCATCCCGGAGCACACACTTTGTGCCTTCTTAGTGTAATCTTTAGGTGCTCAAAGGGAGGAGGTAATCACCCTACAGTCCCCCAAAAAGAACCTCGGCATAAAGTCCTAATAATATTCAGCCTTATCCCTAAGCACACACATTGTGCCTTCGCAGTGTGATCTGTAGGTGCTCAAAGGGAAGAGGTAATCACCCTGCAGCCCCCCAAACAGACCCTCGTCATAAAGTCCTAATAATATTTAAACTTATCCCTGAGTACACACTTTGTGCCTTCGCAGCGTAATCTGTAGGTGCTCACAGGGAGGAGGTAATCACCCTACAGCCCCCCAAACAGGACCTTGTCATAAAGCCAATAATATTCAGCTGTATCCCTGAGCAAACACTTTGTGTGTGCACAGTGAGCGCCCAATCAGTCATTCACCTAAAATTCACCCCTTTAGACTCTTAGGCAATTAATTGTATCTTGGTCTCCTACTCCTGCTCTCTGGTACTCTTGTAAAGCAGCAGCGGCCCATGCAGGTAAGATCGATGGGGTCAGGAGGGGAAATTTAGACAGACGACGAAGAAGGAAAATTAATTATTTCTTTAATTTCCCCTTGTGGTCGTCTGTCTAATCCCCCTCCAACCGGGCCACACCGCTCTTACCTGCATGGGCCGCTGCTGTCGTGAGGAAGGAGTGCATCAGGTAGGCATTATGGGGCATCCTTGAGTCATTGTTATTTACATCACTGGATGATTGGATATGTTGATCGTTTTGGGGGTTCCTTTCAGTTTCTCTTACACTTCTGACAATGGTGCTCCTTGGGTTAAATTTTTATAAGACAAAGAAAGGCAGTAGGGCTATAGGATAGTCGCACTAGTATTTATCCGTATTAGTTCATTAGTTAGACCCAGACACTCAACTGTTTGTGATTCTACTGCCACTGAATCACTACACAAAACTACTTAGTACATACAGGACAGGAGTGTCAAATATCTACACATGTGTTATAATTGATAATGTCATCAATCTTATTTTAGAAACTTCACATTCTGTCTCTGCAGGACTGCATAAGCTGCACTGGTTATCAATGAAAAATCCCATCATGTTTAAAGGTTTGTGCATTGCTCACAAGGCCTTACATAGATTAGGGCAAAAACCACAGGTGATGGACAGAATGCAGAACAATGTCATACATTCACCCGAGTTCAGAGATCTGGGCCTAAATCCATCCTTTTTTTGCACTTCACACCACCCCAGTTCAGACATGGCCATATGCAAATCAGTCTGACCCTGTGCCTCATGGGAACAGTTCAGCCCGAACTGCCAAGCCATGCCTTCCCTGGACCGGAAACAAGCTTCCGAGGACCGGTTTTCAGTTTTCTTGCTTGAATCCAGTGGTGTGGAGTGCATGGGACTTACGTAGATTAGGACATGGAGAAATTAGAACTATGTTACAGTGGTTAGTATGTTCCAGTCAGCTCCACTCAGCAAATCTAAATTTGGTATTGGTCCCCAAATTTCATAAAACAAGATATGGAGGCAGATCCCCAGGCCAAGCTATGGAATTCCCTTCCCCATGATCTTACCAGCTGTAAGAATCACTTATCCTTTAGAAAAAGCCTTGAACAACTGACTATTCATGTTATAACTGCTAGCACAGATGCCCAGAGCTCCAGATCTTCTTTAGCTGAATGAAGGCAGCCATTGTTTTGCCGAATAACAGACGCCTTCCAGGTGAGGACAGGATCTGCCAGGGTTGTTTGCTCTGGCCTTTTCTCTTCCTGCTGGCCATAGACTGGATCAGAAAGATATCCACAGCAAGACGAAGGAATGGGATCCAGTGGACATCTTGGATGCAGCTTGACAACCTGGACTTTGCAAATGACCTGGCCCTACTCTCCCATACCCACCTGCAGATGCAAAAGAAGTCTAACAATGTAGCACCCACGTCAGCACAACATGGACTCAACATCCACAGAGGAAAAACCAAGATCCTGAAGGCTAACATGGCCAGCACCAGGGCAGTCACTCTTGCAAGTAATGCACTGGAAGAGTTTGAGGCCTTTACTTACCTGGGCAGTTTCACAGACAAGCAGGGCGTTACAGGCGCCGACGTCAAGCAAACACTTCCTATCAAAGCGGACTGCAACTTTCATCTTGGGATGAAACACAATGGTGTTTTCATAACTCCCAAAACACTTAAAAATAAACACACTTGAACCCACTGCACCAGCATCTACTGTCACTACACACTCTGCAAGATACAAAAAAGGTGTTATCCCCGTATTTTCACAATTGGCTCCAGCCCCTGAGTCTCAACTAGATTTGTAAATCTGCGCCCCAAGATATGAAGTAGGTTTACAATTTTAGTAGGATTCACAACAAAGATTGAATGAATATATGAGTGATGAATAGATGTATGAGGTACAGTTGCACATACTCCCAATATTTCCAAGGAAATAGAGAGATGTATGAGTTTTTGACCAATTGCTTCAAGAATTCTGAAGTACAGGCCTTGTACACTGCTTGCTTGAGACTGCAGAAAGAATATTACCAGTGGTCTCAGCTCACCATGTTTTGCTGTGTCAGGCTGCACTTTTTTGTGACCCAGAGTGTATTGAAAGACCCCCATTTGATGGTATTCAAATGGCAGTGGGTAACTGGGGCTAGAAGCACTAGTTGTTTTGTCACAGCATCAACCATCTTTCCAGCTAACCTACAGTCATTTTCTCTGGGTCTACCAACCAGAAAAATAGGCATAAAGCTGCAAAACTCAATAGTTAAATGTCAAAAGGACTTGTGTGTGAGTAAAGAGACAGCCAGTAAGCAACAGCCTTCACATAAGTCCCCCATGCACTCAAATAACACCCACATGCACACAAACACCTATTTCTTTCCTTCACTCTTACTCAATTATTCTTTTCAGATCTTGCTTCCTCTCTGTGCACTTTATGGTTTCTTTATTCAATATAGACAATTGCTGTCTGTCAATTTCTCACATCACTCACTGAATCACCTGCATAACAAAAGTATATCCCTTTTATTTAAATTTGTCCTATTGTTCTTCGTTACTATCTGTAGGAAAGTATCATCTGTTGAGTGGTTCCCCACAGTTTTTGCTCTATTTGTTTTTCTGGTTTTAGAGTTCAGTGTATATTACCTCTGCAAACCAAGAGCAACTGCCCAAACTCTCCCATTAAACTTTTGTTAATTTCTTAACCTTGAATAACATATTTAGCTTTTCTATAAGGCCATAACATATGGTACAGAACTGCACCCATGACATGCAAAGTTAAATGTCACTTGTGGACTGCAGCTCTAATTGTTCTATCCTCTACAGTGACCGAGAAAACCATGTGTAACCTGGCTGCTGCAGTCTAAAATGCTGCTGTGAAGCTTGTTAAAATAATCCTTATTGACAGTCGAGAAAACGTGATATTAAATATTAATAAATCACCCAAGTCCACCTTGTTGCCCCGAGGGTAGCATGCCTGCTATATTTAGAAGTGGAACATATACAAAATTAAAGATGGCATGTTCCTTCAGTGACTTGTAGCCACACGCTATTTACATTGGCAGGGTTCTAGCTGGATCCTCCAACATGGCAAAGTACATATTATGAACGTCAATCTGTAATGTTTGATATGAACTGGCTAAAGTATTCGTTCAAAGTCTATTTTTCATATGTATTAAAGTCCAATTCAAGTCAGATTTTTTTATTAAATAAGTAGGAAAAGTAACTTTTAGAAAGTTACCTTTTCCTGGCCTGATGCTCATGGAGGCTAATTTTCATCAGCTCTCCAGAAGTTGCCAAGCCAGTGCTTGCTCTTAATCAGGTTTGAAAACTACTCCCAGAGCAGGAGCAGTGGACTGGATGTGGCGACATGCTTTTCTTCCCCTTGCACAAAGGGGTTGACCTTGGAACTTCATTAAATTGTAAAGGAGCCTGCCCTTTCAGAAGTAAATGTCAGGTAAGACCTGTAAAAGGTAGTAGGCTGACCTGTCTTGCTACAGGGACAGAAATAAGCTGCAACAGATCTTTTTCCTGAAGTGACCAGTTGACTAGTACAAACAAGACATAGAGTAGACCTTGCAGGTGGCCTCTCCTGGAATGAGTCCTGGCCCCTGAGTGCTGTCCTTGAGGTCCAGGAAGCCTCAGAAGTGAACCAGATGAGCTGCTCCAGAAACCATGAAAGGTTGGGACTTAAAATGATGTTGTATTTCCAATAGCTGTCAGGGAACCTTAAAGAAAGGTGTTTACATTTGTTGTACCTTTCTTGGATACAGCTTCAGGCTTGCCCCACTGGAAGATTTCTTTTTATAAATCTTTTTTTAAAAAAAAATAAAAACAACATTGTGATGACAGCACCTGCTGGAGGATTTTGAGCTCCATATAAAAGACTAATTCAGAAGGAAAAATTGTTAGATGAACCTGCTGGGAATATCTGACCTACGCCCCATCGAGGTTGGCCTAAAATCTCACCTGGTAAACTGTCACCAAACTGTCATTGGTGCTTAGTGGTTTTTGGTACTATTTTTACTTACAACTTTAAAAATTCACATCTCTGCTCCTCCTTATTGGATTGTTGTCATTTTGGTGCCATTTTGTTTATTGATTTCTACTCTATGTTTCTAATTCATTTTGAAAATGTTTTTGATTAGTGTTTTTATTTTATTACTGTTTTGGTACGCAATGAATACTTTACAGATTGCCCTCAGTAAAGCCTGCGGTCCAGGCCTGGACGCTGACCCATAATTCACATGTCGGTCTTCCATTGTCTGGGGTAAGCACAGCTGTTTCTGGAAGCCATCATGTCACCATACACTGAACTATGTGGTAGGCAAGTGCCTTCAAGAAGCTGCAACCTTCTAAGGAGAAAACAAACCAGGGGAGTAAAAAACCTCCTTGCTGATGAAAAGAGTTGGAGAAAACCAGGAGTCATGAATCCAGGCAAGGAAGTAGTGAAGAGTCAAGACCAGCAAAAGGAGGCCGTAAGTTAAAACAGATATTTTGCGACACACCCTCCAAGCAAACGGAGGCCTTTAAATATGAAAGAAGAAGAAAAGCAAATGAAATAAACATTACACGACAGGAAACATAATGAATTGGGAAAGTTAGATAGAAATTAAGAGAGACGGAGCTATGATTAAAAGAGAAAAGAAAACTAAACAAAAACCCAAAGTTAGCAAGTTGTGGAGTTACCCAAGAGGCAGCTGCAAACACTTAGGCAGGTGGCTGCCATATTGGAGTTGAAGCCAGGAGCCCAGTAGCGTGAGAGGAGACTGGCCTAGGTGAGAGACTCGCCCAGAATGTAGCTGCAGGATTCGTACCGCATCTTCTGAGATCTGGAAATCCCGGTATCCAATCAATGCAAGATTTCAGCTCTGAACTAGTTAGGGCTGAGGGGAGCTCAGCAGATGATTTAGACTGGACAACCAGGACATTCAAAATATCCTTGTTCATATAGTCTTTCAGAACTGTTTTCTCATACTGGGACAGAGAGTACATTCTACAGTATGGAATTCTGGCTTCCAGTATGGTCTGTATGGCACAATCCAAATCTCTATAAGGAGGAAGAGACACAAAGCTAACAATCTGAAAGACATCAGAAAATTCCTTTTAGGCCGTAGAAATGGACAAAATCTGACCAATAGTCGCTTGAGACTGGTCTTCAGAAAGTTCTTCTTCCACCGGAGCCCAAAAACACCCATTCGAGCAACAGTTATCTCTGAGAACTGTGATGATAGCTGTAAGATAGCTGTAAAAAATTGGGTATTAGTAGAGTGGGTAAGTACCCACCTCAAGTAACTATTACAATCCTTCTCAGCGTGAACCCTTAAAGGCACTAAATTAACCAAAGCTCTGCCCCGATAGCTATGCCACACAGCAGATAGGCTTAACGTAGGCAATCTATGAAGTACTTATGCAGTACTAAAACAATATTAAAATTCAAGTGCAAAACAATAAAAATCCCAAAACACTTAGAAAATTAGAGTAAAATGTAATAAACAAAATGACACCAAAAATTCAATGTGGGAACTAGAAATATTTTTATTTTTAGAGTTTAAGTTGCGCTGTTCGGATAACTAACCAGGGTAGTCCTGGTCCAAGATTTTGATACCTTACCTCAGTCCTTTAAGTCCGAATCCACCACAGGAGCACACCTCTTAAGCCCTCAGGACCTCAGGGGAGGCACTTAAAGACTGGCTGGGCAGAGACTTTCCACTGGTCAGCTGGGCAGTTGCAGGAAAAGGCCTCTAGTACTTTGTTGTGTCCCAGTAGCTTTACCAGGAGATCAATATTATAACTCTTAGAATCACCTACTTTGTTCTGGGTATAAGAAGGAGAGCAGGTCCAGTCATCTGGGATCTTCTCCGGTCTCAGTCATCAAATCCAGTCCTCTTTTGATCTTCCACAGGTCCAGGAGCGTTATGAAGTGGGTGCCTGGAGAGTCCACATTTATGTCTTGCACGAACCATGAATGCTATGACTTGGCAAAACCCCTTCTTTGGAGCAGTGTTTGTTTGACAAGTTTTGTCTATATTGAAAATTTAAGTTTGACGCCAATGTATATATATATATATACATATATAGATAGATAGATAGATAGATAGATAGATAGATAGATAGATAGATAGATAGATAGATATATCCAGTTTCACATCTCCGCCACAGAGAAATGGAGATACACTTTCTTTTAAGCGATTTTAATCTGGCAACAAGCAAGTATCCAATCACGGCCCAACGCGTTTCGGGCTTCTCCAGTCCTTGATCATGCAGCTGGCAAAACAAACAATTCATATTGCAGTTACTGATTAAATAGTCACATGATCTTTTACATCTCGTTCTACGTGAACTTGGCATGATAACCCCAATGCATTCTGTGATCAGAAGTCTGCACAACATTTCATTGTTCCTGAAATAGGTAAATAGAAATCCAGCACAATTATATCCATATTCTTGTTTTCTTAAAATGCTTTGCCATGCTAAAAAGTAATCCACATTGAGATCCGATATCACAGTTCTCTTGGCCCTGCATATCACTGTGGTGCAGTCTCCCAGTAGGCTGCCGTAATGTCTAGTTTCACATCTCTGCCACAGAGGAATGGAGACGCACTCTCTTTTAACCAACTTCAATCTGGTAGCAAGCAAGAATCCAATCACGGCCCAAGGTTTTTCAGACAGTCCCAAAAAACACCTTTTTATAATTTAATTCGGAGGTCCCCTGAAGGGCTGTAAATGTTAAAATGAACTGAGATTCAGCAGGATCCACTGGAGGGTAAAAAACGTTTCCCAAACACTACAATTCCCAGCATGCCACTGAAAAATACTCACCGGGGAGGAGCTGTGGAAGGAAGTACAAGGTAAATCAATCATAAAAAGGTGTGTTTTGGGACTGCCTGCGAAGCATCGGAAGAATGCCCATGAGTAAGGAGTAAGGACTCTGAAACGCGTCGGGGAAGAGTGAATTCGGAATGCTGAAATGCCGGTTTTCCTTTCAATAAAGTTTTTGATGAACTGAACGCTGGGGAGTGCGTCCTTAATCGATGGACAAAGACACAATGAAATATATATATATGTATACACACACATATACTTTATGCCACATTATATATATATATATATATATCACCTCCAATCCCGCTTTCCATAAAAAACGGGCTGACACATGCTGGATTTTGTTGCAAGAAGATTTATTGCCACCAGTTAACAACACTGCAGAATGTTCGCGTTGTCTTCTCCCCTCAGCTCGGGCAGACCGGTTTCGGCGTAATGCCTTCTTCAATGCCATATGCGCTGAGAAGTTAGGGTTCTGACGGTCATTCGCGGGCAGTTTTAATATCGCCAGGTGAGCCCTTTCATTGGGCCAAAAAAGGATGACGTCTCTGGGGGAGGGTTTGTGGTGTTTCCCCCTCCCATGGCCCAAGAAGGCTCGCAGTGTGCCTCCCACACACTTTAAGGAGCTGCAGACATCCGAAGTTTAGTGAGCCAGGTGCAGTGACCCTCCCACAAACACACCGTGGTGCTCTGACGTAGTCAGTTCTCCGCTTGTCCCGTTCCTTAATTGCTTGTGTGGAACATGGTGAATTGCATCCCTCGAACAAAGTCCATAACAGACCAGCTGTTTCTCTTTCCCCATTACCCACACATAGTCCAGGTTGGGGGGGCGCCGCATTTGTGCAGTCCTTGCACTCAATCCACGAAGTTCGTCGGCAAATGCGGAGCACCAAACCAAGAGGCGTGTCAGTATAGCGGGGCCGACCCTCCGCTTCCAATCTCACCTCCAATCCCGCTTTCCATAAAAAACGGGCTGACACATGCTGGATTTTGTTGCAAGAAGATTTATTGCCACCAGTTAACAACACTGCAGAATGTTCGCGTTGTCTTCTCCCCTCAGCTCGGGCAGACCGGTTTCGGCGTAATGCCTTCTTCAATGCCATATGCGCTGAGAAGTTAGAGTTCTGACGGTCATTCGCGGGCAGTTTTAATATCGCCAGGTGAGTCCTTTCATTGGGCCAAAAAAGGATGACGTCTCTGGGGGAGGGTTTGTGGTGTTTCCCCCTCCCATGGCCCAAGAAGGCTCGCAGTGTGCCTCCCACACACTTTAAGGAGCTGCAGACATCCGAAGTTTAGTGAGCCAGGTGCAGTGACCCTCCCACAAACACACCGTGGTGCTCTGACGTAGTCAGTTCTCCGCTTGTCCCGTTCCTTAATTGCTTGTGTGGAACATGGTGAATTGCATCCCTCGAACAAAGTCCATAACAGACCAGCTGTTTCTCTTTCCCCATTACCCACACATAGTCCAGGTTGGGGGGGCGCCGCATTTGTGCAGTCCTTGCACTCAATCCACGAAGTTCGTCGGCAAATGCGGAGCACCAAACCAAGAGGCGTGTCAGTATAGCGGGGCCGACCCTCCGCTTCCAATCTCACCTCCAATCCCGCTTTCCATAAAAAACGGGCTGACACATGCTGGATTTTGTTGCAAGAAGATTTATTGCCACCAGTTAACAACACTGCAGAATGTTCGCGTTGTCTTCTCCCCTCAGCTCGGGCAGACCGGTTTCGGCGTAATGCCTTCTTCAATGCCATATGCGCTGAGAAGTTAGAGTTCTGACGGTCATTCGCGGGCAGTTTTAATATCGCCAGGTGAGTCCTTTCATTGGGCCAAAAAAGGATGACGTCTCTGGGGGAGGGTTTGTGGTGTTTCCCCCTCCCATGGCCCAAGAAGGCTCGCAGTGTGCCTCCCACACACTTTAAGGAGCTGCAGACATCCGAAGTTTAGTGAGCCAGGTGCAGTGACCCTCCCACAAACACACCGTGGTGCTCTGACGTAGTCAGTTCTCCGCTTGTCCCGTTCCTTAATTGCTTGTGTGGAACATGGTGAATTGCATCCCTCGAACAAAGTCCATAACAGACCAGCTGTTTCTCTTTCCCCATTACCCACACATAGTCCAGGTTGGGGGGGCGCCGCATATAGATAGATAGATAGATAGATAGATAGATAGATAGAGAGAGAGATACATAGCATAAAGTCCCCTATTGTGTACATTATTAGGATATTGCAAGACACAGAGGAGTTCCATGACCATACAGAGGAAGGAGACCGAAGGTTATGGAACTCTGAGGTGACTTGCAATATCCCTAGCACTTAAATTCTTGGTGCGTATCTGTTAGAAATGGGACCCTGGCTGGCCAAGACTCGCGTCGAGGTCAGTCAGGGATCACCATTCCTAAGGTCAGGGCAAGGGAGTTACACGCCAAGATAACCCCTACTCGCCCTCTAGGTAACGTGGCGCGAGCAGCAAGGCTAAACTTGGAGGCGATATGAGTTAAGTATTTGCGCACGCACCCCAGCAACAACACCCAAGGCCCACCACAAAGGAAACTCCACACAAGGTTATATAAAAAATAGCCTTTGTATTACACCAAAACACATTAGACAAACACACACCTTACAATGTGCCAGGGGCACGTGCAGAATTTACAGGGGATATTTACAAGACAGGGCCACCTGGACCACTGTCAGGAATCAACACTTTTAGAAGTAACACTTTTAAAAATAGCACTTAGGATGTAAAACTGTAGCACAAAAATAACATACAACCAGTCACTACTGGTACCAGGTGAGCACCACCTATGCAACCCTCACTATCTTAGGAGATTACACTAGGGACCTGGGCCTCGCTAGTACCACCTGCACTAGGGAGAAAACAACCACCTAAGTATTACAATACCTGTAGGGGTGTAACAACATAACACATGATGCAATGCATACATTCAGCTGTGTAAAAGAACAAAGCACATGACGCATAAAAACACATTCAGAGGTGCAGAAACACCACAGTAGCGCAAAATCCACATTTACCACTACCTGTGGCAGTCCCTGTGTCCAAATGTCAGGGGCCTAAACGTGGCAGCTGCCCACAAAGTGCTGGGCAACTGTGAAGTGAGGAGGATGTGGCCACACGCTGGAGCCTCGCAGGCTCTGGCCAAAAGAATTTCCCCTAGAGCCTCTCTGGGCTCTTAAACAACAATAGCGCCAAAATGATGGGGGGAGCCTTGCAGGCTCTACAGAACCAAAATGCCCCCCTGAGCCCCACTGGGCTCTGTTCACAATGCCTGGAGCCTCTTTCAGGGCTCCGAACACGAAAATGGGGGCGTAGTTGGAGTCCCCCTCCTGGGGACTCAGAGAACCAGGTAATGCCCACACGAGCCTCCCTTAGGCTCGAAAACGAAGGAAATGCCACCTGGAGCCTCGGGGTTCCTAAGGACCAATGCGCCCGTTGCTGGAGCCTCTCTTAGGCTCTAAGGAATGCCTTGGGTTGGGGGGAGCCTCGAGAACTGGAGCAGCACTCACCGGGACTTTTGCTGGTGCTGCGCGTCTCTCCTAAGCGGCGGCTCCTTTCCTCAGCTGCGGGCGGCCTCCGGTGATCCTCTGTTCTGTTCACCAGGGGCCAGGCGGGCCCTCCCGTTCCCCGGGGGGGCCCCACTCGATCCAGCGCTGGTGTCTCGGGCTTCCCTGCAGCTTCCCCCAGCTGGGCCAATCCCAGCGCGGCTCAAGGGCGGGACTTCCGGGTTGCTCCAGACCTGGCAACGTCCTGCTGCAGTTTGCCTGGCTTCCTGCCTCGGGTGTCCGCCAATGACAGCGCGGCCCCGAGCAGGGAGGCGGGCACTTCCGGGTCGCACTTGGCAGTGGCCCGGCAACGTTCAAAAACACTCCTGGGCTGCGGCGGTGATTTCAACACGGAGTGGGCTCCCGTGTTAATGAAATATCCAGCGAGGTGGGCACTCGCTGTGGGGGTCAACAAACCCGTGGGCAATATGCCGAAATCGGCAAAAACGGGTCCAATGCCGGGTGGGCACCGGCCTTTACAAATAAAGCGCTCCCCAGCGCTACAGCCAAAATAAAGCGCTCTTAAGCGCTAGAAGCAGAACAAAGCGCTCCCAGGTGCCCTCAGGGAGATAAAGCACTCCCAGCGCTGGCAGACAGAATAAAGCGCTTCCAGGCGCTTCAGGGGAAGCACAAGTTCAGCAAAGTCCAGGCAAAGTCCTCCTAGGCAGGCAGGGGGGCAAAGCTGGGCCCAGAGCCAGCTCACTGGGTCTCCAGGCAGGGAGACAGTCCAAGTGGCGGTCCTCTGGCCCAGCAACAGCAGCAGCAGCCCCCTCAGGCAGGATCCTGGAAGAGAACAATTTCAGTGGGGACACAGCCCCATTTTTATACACCAAATCCTTTGTCTAAGGTGCAGGGTGGGGGAGAAACCAGTTGCAGCTGGTTCTTGAGTACCCTTGATGGCCCAACCACCCCTTTCTTTCACTGGCAGGGCTAGGGTCATCAGTCACACCACAGGGGGGCGGAGCCAGCATTGTGTGGGGAAAACCCAGCCCATCCAGGACACAGGTACACTCCTCCCACACATCACTCATGCTAATCTCCCACTCACCACCGGGCAGACCCATCCAGCCTTCCTGGAGCCAGGCTCACCAGCCAGCTCCAGCCAATCGCACGCCAGGCATATTTTACATTAATATGCCAAGTCCTAGAAGTGGCACTTCTACATATGACACACTCATGCAACACACACCATTGCGAAGCATTCACTCTCACGAGTTCGCACATATCAGATTCGAACCTGTACACCCCACGCATCAGGAACTACCAGGGACACATACATTCCCCATGCATTCCTATGGGAGGGCAGGCCTATCTCATCACATGCACTCAGAGTGCGCACGCACTTTCCACTGGGACACAGTGAAAGTGCGCAGAACCCAAAAATCACCATCACCAGGTCACCATTACAAGCAAAAAGTCTAAGGGTGAACCTGCCATAAGGGCCAAGTCCAACACAACCCCCTTCCAGCCAAAACGCAGGGTAGAACAATCACCACCGTGATGGACTTCCCTGCTTGGGGCGATAGAACACGGACGCGGGCCCGCAACTGCAGGGACACCCTCCTGTTCTACGCCACGGTGAACCCATGGGATTCCTTCTCAACACACTGTCTGGACCAACTGGGCTACCCCACTGGTACTCCCGAGCTGTCCGCGGCCAGGACCAGGCCCTGGGCCACCCAGGTGCCACCGGTCCTTGCCTATTCACAGAGTGGGGGGTAGTAACCCCTGGTACATAGTAGCCATTCTCCACTCTTCCTGCCTGCAAGACAGGACTAGACTGCCACTGGTTCTCCAGCCTAGGGTCTACAACCTCAGGCGGACCAGGAGTCTCGGGGAAGGCTTTCCTCCCCCTACCTCTTCTTCTAGGGTTCCTCCTCCTCCTGCGAGGGGTACCCTTACAACGCCACTCCAACACAGGGTTTAACCCCTCATGTTGCACCGGGGTCAGAGGTGGGCTCTCCCACCCTCTGCACCCCCTTCCAGAGGTCTGCCCTCTCCCAACTGGAGAAGTTCCTCTGGAAGAAGAACCGGTCAGGACACTGGTTACAGTCGTCCTACCCTTCAGGTCAGGCTGATCCTGAACCTGGCCTTCCAACCTCTGGTCTAAAACCTTCTGTGGAACAATTGCCTGGCACTCCAGGACTTCTGGGGATTCACACACCATCCCCCTGAGGCTAACAAATGACACATATGTTGTGTGACTGTCTGCCTGGCGCAGATCTCCCGCCTCCTGTCCACCTGACAGTGCGCAAAGATCCCCCAGCACAGAAGTGGTGTCACCATGGTCACTACACGGGATCCTAGCCCAACTGGGTAGTCCCTGACCCACTGGTTCTTCCACTGGGGAACTCCCCCAATCACTCCTCACGCTGGACTCCTGTACCCTCCCTACCGGAGCGGTACTGCCAGACTCTAGAACCACAGGAGCTCTGGTTACAGACGCTCCAGGTCCTCTACTCACTAGGCGATCTTCCTCAAATGGACTAACAGGACAGCCTAGGTCCCCAACCTGGTGTTCCCTACAGAAACCATCCAAGTCCTGAGGCAGGGCTTCGGGCGTCTGGGGAACCTCGGTCTCCCCCTCACTCCTGCTCCACTGAGCCAGGCAGTGAGCCCCTACACTCTCCTCGCTATCCTGGGACCTAGCTGGGCTACACTGAGCCTCCTCCACCACGCTGGGCTGGAGGATACCTGAACCACTACTTTTGGAGTCACTCACCAATGACTCTAGAGAACCTCTAGCACTCTCCCAGCGGTCTGCTTCCTCTGCAAGCTCGTATGGTTCAGACAATCCACACCCTACTAGGTGTTGGCGCAATCCTGGATAAACAACACTGAGCAACTGCTCTCTGAGAAACACATCAAACAATATGCCCCAATCACATTTCGTGGGCTCCCGTACCCAATCACACAGGGCTCCACAACAGTCATCCACAAAATCTTCCCAAGACTGATGAGACGGTTTCCTAAGGTTCCTAAACCTCAACCTATTCTCCTCCTCTGGGGAAACAGGAACCATACTCGGGGAACTGGGAGTGGGATTTCCTCCACTGAAATCTATGTAGCTGCCACCACTGGACTCAACCCTCCCTGGAGAATCCAGACAAGCAACACTGCGCGCAGGGGATAGTCTACCCTCCAGAGCTACTTTGCCTCTGGTGGAGGCCCTCTCAGCCTCCTCTATCCTTTCCTGCGCTAAGACCCTCTCAGTCTCTAGCTGTTGCTTCTTAACCTCCAGCTGCGCCATAGCCTGGGCATGCTCTAACCTGAGCTTCTCTAAGGCCAGCTGGTGTTCCCTTTCTCTCCTCCTATCTTCCAGCTCCTCTGGGGACAGGGAAAGGGATGAGGCGCTGCCTCCTACGCTGGACCCAGCAAGGGACTCCCTATCTATGGGGTCCTCACTATCTGCTGGCGTCCCTGTGCTATCATTTTCTTCCTCCTCTTCTGAATCTTCAGGGCTACCCACAGACCCACCACCCTCCTGGTGTGAGGCCCGGGCCCTTTCCTCACTGCGCTCAAGATCCCATTGATCCTCTTGCCATTTGACCATGCATCTCCTAAGTGCATACCAGCCTGACTGATCCGCCCCTATGCCTCTCTCTTCACAGAACTTTCTCAGCTCCCACACACCGTATGTGGCTAGATCATTGAAATCAAAAACAAGCTCCATTCTGGCAGACGTTCTGGTGAAAAGATTACACAGGGAACCTAGGGGTCTGAGCTAACACAGGAGTACACAATTCACAAAGGTTTAGCAAGCTCTCTACCCTAGAGAACTCACACTCACTTGTCTAGTGCCACACACCATTCATTCACACACAACCCCCCCCTCGGACTGGTAAGGCAGTTTCTACCACCCCTGATTCCTCAACCTGACCACACGTGACACAGGTACCAAACTCTGGGCGCGGGGCAGGGGAACAAATGTACTGGACACAATTGCACAATGATACCTTCAGGAAAAGAAAATAATGGAACTTCAAAAACAATAATCCCCTAAATGTGGTCATCTAAAATGCAGAGTTTTGTAGTGTGGCCAGTTGCCACTGTGGTACAACGCAAGCACAAATTCTCATCCCACCGCTGCCACCAATGTTAGAAATGGGACCCTGGCTGGCCAAGACTCGCGTCGAGGTCAGTCAGGGATCACCATTCCTAAGGTCAGGGCAAGGGAGTTACACGCCAAGATAACCCCTACTCGCCCTCTAGGTAACGTGGCGCGAGCAGCAAGGCTAAACTTGGAGGCGATATGAGTTAAGTATTTGCGCACGCACCCCAGCAACAACACCCAAGGCCCACCACAAAGGAAACTCCACACAAGGTTATATAAAAAATAGCCTTTGTATTACACCAAAACACATTAGACAAACACACACCTTACAATGTGCCAGGGGCACGTGCAGAATTTACAGGGGATATTTACAAGACAGGGCCACCTGGACCACTGTCAGGAATCAACACTTTTAGAAGTAACACTTTTAAAAATAGCACTTAGGATGTAAAACTGTAGCACAAAAATAACATACAACCAGTCACTACTGGTACCAGGTGAGCACCACCTATGCAACCCTCACTATCTTAGGAGATTACACTAGGGACCTGGGCCTCGCTAGTACCACCTGCACTAGGGAGAAAACAACCACCTAAGTATTACAATACCTGTAGGGGTGTAACAACATAACACATGATGCAATGCATACATTCAGCGGTGTAAAAGAACAAAGCACATGACGCATAAAAACACATTCAGAGGTGCAGAAACACCACAGTAGCGCAAAATCCACATTTACCACTACCTGTGGCAGTCCCTGTGTCCAAATGTCAGGGGCCTAAACGTGGCAGCTGCCCACAAAGTGCTGGGCAACTGTGAAGTGAGGAGGATGTGGCCACACGCTGGAGCCTCGCAGGCTCTGGCCAAAAGAATTTCCCCTAGAGCCTCTCTGGGCTCTTAAACAACAATAGCGCCAAAATGATGGGGGGAGCCTAGCAGGCTCTACAGAACCAAAATGCCCCCCTGAGCCCCACTGGGCTCTGTTCACAATGCCTGGAGCCTCTTTCAGGGCTCCGAACACGAAAATGGGGGCGTAGTTGGAGTCCCCCTCCTGGGGACTCAGAGAACCAGGTAATGCCCACACGAGCCTCCCTTAGGCTCGAAAACGAAGGAAATGCCACCTGGAGCCTCGGGGTTCCTAAGGACCAATGCGCCCGTTGCTGGAGCCTCTCTTAGGCTCTAAGGAATGCCTTGGGTTGGGGGGAGCCTCGAGAACTGGAGCAGCACTCACCGGGACTTTTGCTGGTGCTGCGCGTCTCTCCTAAGCGGCGGCTCCTTTCCTCAGCTGCGGGCGGCCTCCGGTGATCCTCTGTTCTGTTCACCAGGGGCCAGGCGGGCCCTCCCGTTCCCCGGGGGGGCCCCACTCGATCCAGCGCTGGTGTCTCGGGCTTCCCTGCAGCTTCCCCCAGCTGGGCCAATCCCAGCGCGGCTCAAGGGCGGGACTTCCGGGTTGCTCCAGACCTGGCAACGTCCTGCTGCAGTTTGCCTGGCTTCCTGCCTCGGGTGTCCGCCAATGACAGCGCGGCCCCGAGCAGGGAGGCGGGCACTTCCGGGTCGCACTTGGCAGTGGCCCGGCAACGTTCAAAAACACTCCTGGGCTGCGGCGGTGATTTCAACACGGAGTGGGCTCCCGTGTTAATGAAATATCCAGCGAGGTGGGCACTCGCTGTGGGGGTCAACAAACCCGTGGGCAATATGCCGAAATCGGCAAAAACGGGTCCAATGCCGGGTGGGCACCGGCCTTTACAAATAAAGCGCTCCCCAGCGCTACAGCCAAAATAAAGCGCTCTTAAGCGCTAGAAGCAGAACAAAGCGCTCCCAGGTGCCCTCAGGGAGATAAAGCGCTCCCAGCGCTGGCAGACAGAATAAAGCGCTTCCAGGCGCTTCAGGGGAAGCACAAGTTCAGCAAAGTCCAGGCAAAGTCCTCCTAGGCAGGCAGGGGGGCAAAGCTGGGCCCAGAGCCAGCTCACTGGGTCTCCAGGCAGGGAGACAGTCCAAGTGGCGGTCCTCTGGCCCAGCAACAGCAGCAGCAGCCCCCTCAGGCAGGATCCTGGAAGAGAACAATTTCAGTGGGGACACAGCCCCATTTTTATACACCAAATCCTTTGTCTAAGGTGCAGGGTGGGGGAGAAACCAGTTGCAGCTGGTTCTTGAGTACCCTTGATGGCCCAACCACCCCTTTCTTTCACTGGCAGGGCTAGGGTCATCAGTCACACCACAGGGGGGCGGAGCCAGCATTGTGTGGGGAAAACCCAGCCCATCCAGGACACAGGTACACTCCTCCCACACATCACTCATGCTAATCTCCCACTCACCACCGGGCAGACCCATCCAGCCTTCCTGGAGCCAGGCTCACCAGCCAGCTCCAGCCATTCGCACGCCAGGCATATTTTACATTAATATGCCAAGTCCTAGAAGTGGCACTTCTACATATGACACACTCATGCAACACACACCATTGCGAAGCATTCACTCTCACGAGTTCGCACATATCAGATTCGAACCTGTACACCCCACGCATCAGGAACTACCAGGGACACATACATTCCCCATGCATTCCTATGGGAGGGCAGGCCTATCTCATCACATGCACTCAGAGTGCGCACGCACTTTCCACTGGGACACAGTGAAAGTGCGCAGAACCCAAAAATCACCATCACCAGGTCACCATTACAAGCAAAAAGTCTAAGGGTGAACCTGCCATAAGGGCCAAGTCCAACAGTATCTCTTTTCATATGAGAGAGCGAGTATGTGTCAGAATCCTTGTCAGAGCAGCACTGGGCACGCAGGGGCTGCTAGGCCCAACCATGGAGGTTGAGGCCTTTTACTGCTCATGTCCTGTGGCACAACCTACTATGGACAACAAAGCCAAGTTCTCCTTCTTCACTTGACTCGCAGGATAGTGTGGTCCGAACAGTCCAAGACTCCCTCGGGGGAGGGGAGGCAGAAGTGGATACAGATTAGTGAATGCAGGCACACAAATCTACGTGTGCAGCAGCAGCAATAAATCGTTCAGATAAATACTCACCTCTATAAAAAAGAGAAGTATTTTATACCTATCGCTTACCAACACAATGGTTGTTATTCCCCTTGCACTATTGGTAACATCCTGGATATGCCCCACTAGTCATCCAAGATTAGAGAGATCAGTTTCACTCTAATTTTAGGTTAATTGGGCTCCAGGCTACTGCACCAATTTAGCATCGAGTTCCCCTGGGACCAACAAGTCCAAAATCAGTTTTACCTGTGCTGACAGGGTGAAGCATCTGGAGATCCTTAGTGTACCCCATCCCCGGGCACCCACAGAAGATGCAACTGGTTCTAGGTTGATTGGCCACCTCAGGTGCTTGTACAGTGCCTCTCATTTGAGGTTGCACTCCTGAAGGGTCCGGAAGCACTCTGCAACTCCTACTGCTTTATAAATGTCTGGTTCTTCTCCCGGTTGAAATATTCCCGTCTTGGGTCCCATGCCTGGGTGGTGATACATCGTGCTCCCATAATGTCCTCCCCACTTCTTAAGCGGGGAGATGGAGACCAGACCACAGTTCTTGGGTGCTCCTGGTGACCTCTTCTGGCGTACGGGGTCATCATACCTCATGACACAGGATGTTTTGCCTGATCAGCACAGTGAAATTTTGCATAGCGGCTCATCCTAGCATCCGAGTCGCCTTCCGCTTAAGGCTATGGCCTTTATCACATAGCAGTCTTTGTCACCGCGGCCCTTCAGTGCATACGGGTCACCGAGTTTGGTACTATGTATGGGTCCTGACCCAATCGGTGCAGCGCACGACTCAATTTCCTGCAGCCATGTCCTGGCATACAGGTGTTGCTGACTATGTCCTACACAGAGGCAATAAACCAATTGGTGCAGCAGCCATTTCCTCACACCTTGCAAAGGAAGTCCACTCCCCATGCTCCATACTGGACCTCGCTCCCTCCAATGCTGTTCTCTTCCTCACAGGGCACACTTGACTTGGCAAGCAGGCAGGCGCTGGTGGTCTTGGTTTCCACAGGTTATGTCCCCTCACCCAGCCATGAGACTATTAGGCCTTGGCCCCAAGTCCTATTCTACAAGCAGAAGTCTTGCAGAGTTTCCACTCCTCGCACAGCCTGTCTGGCTGCTTGGCAGATGACCAATTTTGGGGTCTCAAACTCCCCTTCTTCTAGTGTATTTCCCAGACACCAAATGTGATTTAAAGTCCGAGTCTTTGACGTTTCCTGTTGGGCTTCTGCTTCTTTTGAGGTGTCTACTCTGCTCCCTCTTGAAAAGAAGTCTGTTGCAGCAGGGGAGACTTTGAAGCTGATTGTCCCACAACACAGGCCATGGGAGTGACCAAAGTTCACACTGTCATGTCAGCCGCAGTGATATGTGCACTTGGCCCTAGTTGGTTAGACCGGGGCCCCCAGCCCATCTCTTTATAATTCTCTTGTCAGCCCCATCTCCTTCCTGAGATGTTCCCATGCCCCTTCCTTGTGACCTCTTGTTTGAGATATGCTCTTGTATGTCCTACAGTTGGCGACAGATATGGGAACTAAGTGGAAGAGTTAGACCATATTTCATGGTGAGAGATGAATTGGTCATACATTGGTTTAAAATATTAAGGTGTAATCGTGTTATTTCACTCAGCAAGGTAAGAGCAAAGTTAATGAAGATTGTGCATGAAGCACATTTGGGTAGAGGAGGTTGAAGGAGTTTTTCTGATTGCCTAAAATGGTTAGAGAAGAGTTATTGCCAAGTGTGTGGGAATAGAAACAAAAGCAAAGAAAGTAGGTAACCACCTTTGAGATGTATGGAATTACTGGAAAGACTGACAGTAGATTTTATAGGTCCAATTGACAAACTAGGAAGGAGGAATTGTTTTTTGGTAGTCTTTCTGAATTACCACAGTAAATGGTTTGTGGCAAAGGGAATGAAACAGATAAATATAGGTAATGTCCTAAAATGTTTGAGAGATGTATTATTGGAGGAGGGAATACCTAAGTTATTGGTCACAGACAATGTTGTAGTGTTCATTTCATCATCCATGTCAGAATCTTTGTTGCAAATTGGTATTAAGCATGAGATAGTTGCATTATTTAGGCCACAAGTCAATGGCTTGGTGGAAAGATTGAGCTGAATAATAATGGGGAATATATAGGAAGATTCTAGCTTTTCTAAAATTACCTAAGGAATGCCCAAAATAAGCATGTTGCAATAAATAACTTCTTTCTACTTGTCGCTGTACATATTTTATTCTTTAAACATCTGCTTTAATTTTGCTCTGTGACCTACCTTGCTGGCTCCAATAGCAGGCATTGTGATGTCAGAACTCAACTGGAATAACTTATTACAGTTGACTGGGTATGTCATTTTTTTACATTAATTGACTGGGTGCGTCAAAAGTCGCATGAGATAAAGAAATTAGAGACATGTTTTTATACAAAGATTGCAGAATCCAATTTATTATTAATAGAAAGCGATATTGATTTATCGACTGTATGCTTGTGTATTAGTGGGCGTGTTGTAAACGTATACAGAACTTTGTAAAGTGAGCTAGAACTGTGTAATAAGCAGGAGCGCACTGTTGAAACATAAATTCACTAGCTATGAACAGCAAGGTGTGAATCACTTTTACGGATGTGTTAAAGATGCATTGAGTGACCTTAACAAATTACATATTAAAATTATAAAGTTTCCTGTATAATAAATGATTTTTTCATGGATGATACTTTTGCTCTGTTACAGAGTATAGGGGATGATCTAAAGAAAGATAGAAATAGGGAAAGGTAAGAGGTAGTCCGTTCTCAGGCGGGCATTTTGGTGGAAAGGAGATGCTCTGTGATTTTGAATTAGGAAGCTGTACTGCTTAAGTTACAAAAATCTGAAAAGACTCAATTTGTCCCTTTACCTGTGGTTGTTAAGTGACTCCCTATAATGTCTCTTATTCCACCACCTTAGGCTTTCTTTCCTCTCAACTTTTTTCAGCCATATTGGGTTAAGGGATTCTGTGACCCTAACCTTCGTTTTGCACTGTATTCACTCTGACTTATGTGCAGAGACGCCAATATCATAACCCCTTGAACACTCCCTACTTAAAATGTGGATTCATTAATGCCCTTTCCTGGGCCAATCATGCACTTTCGGCATTTTACGTATAAACACCAGTGACCTATTTCTTATTATGAAACCTGGCTTAAAGACAGAACTGATAGTAAGGTGCTAGATTTTATTCCCCGGTATTAATCTTTCCTAAAACTCGACTGACCTGCCGCTAAAAAGAGATGGTGGAGTGACTATTGTTTTTTTAAAGTATTTTAGAATGCAAAAAAACTCTACTTGTATTAATAGCAGAAACAGAGACACTTATTACATATTTATCGATTTCGCTCAGGCTCTAACGCTCATATTCCATATATTCTCTGATATCTTTTAAAGCCTTTCTGCTATTTTATTTTTATCTTCTGGTGTTTTCTAGCAACAGTAACCATAAATATACACTATTTTTCATTTTGAAGACAAAGATGACACTATTGCTATCAAACTCATAACCCACGTTCAAGACTGTACTCTAACCAATTTTGGTAATCCTCCGACTCATTCTGCAGACCACACATTGAATATAATGTGGGTCTCTACTGATCTGTTTACTCGGTTTTCATTTTAAATTTGACCTAGATAGGCCATTATTTAATCCCCTTTGAGGTTAAAAACTCTGGCTCAAAAACGCAATAGTATAAAGTTATTTTAAATCAACTAAACAATACTTTCAAAACTCTGCTTACTTTTATTTTTTGTATTTTTTTAAATTATTTTATTGATTTTTTTTGCAAACAAATCAGATTATCTCATTGTACATCATAGAATTCAAAAACATGAGAAATAAGTTCAGATTCTCCAATAGAAAAATCAGGAATGTAAAGAAAAGAATAATGAGAAGGGGAATATAGACTTTGACAGAATTACTTCATAGACTTTATTAATTCAATTCCCCTTGAATCCATTGTTGTATCGGAGCCCAGATTTTCATCCCTAGTTGTTTCCTTTTTCGTCCTTTTGTTGAATAGATTGCAAGTTCAAAATTAAATTTGGCTAGTAAGCGAGCCCTCCACATAGAAAAAGAAGGTGGTTCAGGACTAATCCACTCCTGGGTGATACATGCACGAAATTCAGACATCATAATAAAAATCAAAGACAGTTGTTCTTTTTCTATGGAGTCTGATGATAGTCCAAATAAGATCAACTCAGGGGTGAGAAATATTGTTCTCTCTAATATGATCTGAATACATTTCTGAATTTCTGATAGTATAACAGATAACTTAATACAAGAAAAAAACATATGTGTTGCGTCTGCTCCTATCAGAGTACAGCGATTACAGCATATACCAACAGTAACCTCCAATTTCTTAACTTTAGCGGGTGTATAATAAAGATCGAACATAACCATGTAATGTTGGGTTTGTGATCGCCCAGAGAATAAAATGGCATTGGCTAGCTCAATCGATTCTTTAAGCAAAACATCATTTACTCCTAATTTCGCAACCCATTTCTGTTGAATCACAGATAAATCATCTGGAAGGTAAGTCATAAGTAAATTATACAAATAACCAATTTTTCTTTTAGAGTAGAGACTGTCTATCAATAAAATCTTTTGAAAACCTTGTCGATCATTAGAAGATAGCGAGTTTAAAAAACTATAAAGCTGTAAATATTTAAAATAATCATGGATTGTGAGTTTAAATTTAAGTTGAAGTTCAGAAAAAGTGATTATACGATTCTCTAACCATAAATCACCCAAGTGGAAAATACCATTATTTTTCGATCTATTCATCACAGAGTCTCTAAATATAGGGGGGGAAACAGTGTGGTGAGTTTAGAGGAGTATATCGCAACATTTTTGGAATCCCAACCAGTCTCCTTATAATTTTCCATGTTTTATATGCAGCAGTTATGATCTTAAATTTCGTTTTTTTGTAATAGCTTGGTTCTATTATTTTTAAAAAATAGCCTCGAGCTTCAGTACCTAATGCAAATTCATATATTGATGGAGTATGTGCTAGTGATAACGGAGCTTTATGACCTACAATTAGAGGGGATATAAATTGTAATACGGCTGCTAGAAAATAAAATAGAAAATGTGGGATAGCCCATCCTCCTCTAGACTTTGGTAGAATCATTTTTTTATAAGCTCTACGAATTCTCTTGAATCCCCATAAGAATCTCCCTGACATTTTTTCTAATTGTTTGAAAAAGTCTAACGGAAATTTGAGTGGCACTGTTCTAAATAAGTATGCCAATTTTGGCAGGATTAACATTTTTAAGATGTTATTTCTACCGTGTAATGATAAATGTAGATGATCAAATCGTTCCAGAGTGGAATTAGCTTTTTTCAAAATTGGAGTATAATTAAGTTTGGGAATATTAGAAATTGGGGTGGTTAATTTAATTCCCAGATAGGTTGCTTCGGAAACTATCTTAATTCGGGGCGAGGGATTTTGACCAACAAAAAGTATTTCTGTTTTAGATAGATTTAATTTATATCCTGAAAAGGAACCAAAAGTTGCTGCCAATTCTTCAATCTTGAAAAAAGCTTTTTCGATATCTTTGGTTACTACTACCACGTCATCTGCATATGCGAGAGCCCTATAACTAACACCTGCCACCTCCACCGGGATTATATCCTCTTCCTGGTTTAATTGATTAAGGAAAATATCAATATATATGGCGAAGAGGAGTGGAGAGGATGGGCATCCTTGACGCGTTCCTCGTTGAATAGGAAATGGAGCAGATTTATTAGCCCCTATTTTAACACATGATACCGGATTTTGATACAGACCCTTCAAAGCTATTATTATACCTGGACCAAATCCCTTCATATAAAGTAAATCCCAAAGATAAGGCCAGGCCACCCTATCGAATGCCTTTTCGGCATCCAATAGGTTGATCCCGATTGATGTATTAGTACCTTTGGCCCAATCCATCAAGGCAATGATTCTGCGAATATGATCTGCTGTATCTCTATTTGGAATGAACCCATGTTGCCATCGGGAGACAATTGTAGATATTATTTTTGATAGTCGAGAGGCAAGTTTTTTAGAATATACCTTACTATCAGTATTTATTAATTATATTGGTCTATATGATGCAGGGTTTAGAGGATCCTTATCCTTTTTAAGAAATGTCATAATTACAGAATGTGCCCAAGTGGCTGGTGGTACACCTTTCTGTGCCTCGCAAAAGGTAGTGAGCATATCTAGTTTTATAATATTCCTAAATATCGTATAAAATTCCAGCGGAATGCCATCGGGTCCCATAGCCATCCCTACTGCTAGTGACAATAGTGCTTTTTCAATTTCCTCCCATGTAATTTCTGATTCTATAACTAACTTTTGATCACTGGAAAGAGATGGTAAAAAATTTGACCTACCGGTATTCATAAAAATTTCTGAGGAGTAAGATACATTGTTATATTGATATAGTTTAAGGTGGAAATGACGAAAAACTTCCAAAATGAATTCCGGTTTATTATGTATCTGCCCTGTTCCATTCTGTATAGAGTTTATGGTGTTAAAAACTTTTTTCTGTCTAATTCTCCTAGCAAGGATTTTACCTGAATTTTCAGCCATTTCGTAAATCTGAGATCGAAAAGTTGCCATCTGTTCAGCCAATTTAACTGCGAAGGTTTCATATAACTTCGCTTTATAAATAGCTAAATTAGTTTCAATGTATTTTGTTGGCTGTGTTAGGGCAATTGCTGTTCCTAATTTCTTCTCCCAATCCAGAACATTTTTGTAACTAAGATCTACTTTTTGCCGAATAATTTTTTGTTTCTTAATGACGTACGATAGTGACTCTCCACGTATCCCTGCTTTGAATGCGTCCCAGACCTTCTGGACAGAAGCCGTTCCCCTATTAATATCAAAAAATTATTTTATCCATTCTGCCATTATCTCTAAGTAATCAGGGTCAACTAACAGTTTACGATCGAATGTCCAGGTTCTGACTTGGGATGTAGAGACCATATTAGTTTTAACTTCAATCAATATTGGATTATGATCCGAGATTATACGTGGATATGTCTCAAATCTAGTATCATCAAGTAATGCCATTTTAAAACTCTGCTCACTTTTAAGTCATACATCTAAATGCCTTAATTGGACTGCATTCATAGCTTATCAACAAAACCATAAAACAACTATTTCACACTGGATCAATTGCGATTTTTAGAGACTTAACCTAAAAGTGAGACAGGCCGAATGTAAATTGCAAACAAAATATTAAGAGAAATGGAAAGTTCAATATAAAATTAAACTAGCTGCTTATAACAATTCCATCCATAGTACATGCTCTTCATACTATAACAATAGAACAGATAACTCTACTAATCAGCAAAAGGACGTTTAAAATAATAAGAGAGTTGGTCGATGCTCCAGCTACAACAATACTTACTCAACAATTCTTTGATACTCTGGCACAATATTTCAGTGACAAAATGATGACCATTCCTCGATCTAGTCAAAAGGAAAAACAGGGCGCCCTGTGTTTTCATAGGAACTATGTAAAAAAAGCCTTACATACAAACATATTTGAATGAAACAATTTGTTATTTGTGGCTATTGGTCGATCTATTGAAACCTAGACTTTAGCTCTCTCCAGCTAACCTATTTATGCTCATTCTTTGTTGGTCTGAACAAATATGCTCCAATTACTTCGGATGATATTTACACCCTCATTAAGAACTGTAAGTCTTGTGCCCCCTCAAATGCAATACCTTTTCGTATTGTACAGATGGAGCCACATTCCATAAGCTAAGCTATACCGTAAATTGTCAAGCTTTCGCTTTCCCCTCGGATTGTGATGATCTGAACTAAAACTAAGTATAGTCAAGCGATTCTTAAAAAAAACTTTCTTGATCTTGGATTACATTCTAACTATCACCCTATTACTTTGCTTCCGTTCATCACTAAAATCTTTGTCAGTGCTGTAGCTAGTCAACAGTCCATCTCCTGCGAGACTAACATTAGATGACACTCGGGTAGTCTTCCACCCAAATAAAAGTACTGAATCTGCACTTTTAGTGATCTTTGACGAATTGTGGAGCGGCACAGATGATTTCACCACTGTTTTCCTTACTCTCCAAGACCTGTCAGCTGCATTTTACACTGTGGATCACTTCATCCGGCTTCCAGATTAAAACGTTGCAGGCCTAATAGTATTACATTGGCATGATTTTCCTCGGTTTTTCAGCGAGCAGATCCCATTAAGTCCTCTTTGGTAATTTAATAGTTGTTTTTAGTTACCATTTCCACTGGCATTCCTCAGGGGTCTATAATGTCTCCCTGTCTATTTCATATTTACCTGCTGCCCCTCATAAAACCTTTTGGTTTTTTCGTCTGTAGATTCCATACGTTTACTGATAAAACACAGCTAATAATTTAAATGAAGTGGAGCCTGAGCCACCTCACATACGCTTTCAGGTTAGCTATGTAAAACTAAGTCCTGGATGGACCATATCTGGTTCCAAATAAATATTGAAAAAACATGTATGTGGCAAAGGCCCTTTATTGTGGTCTCCCTCTTTTTCTCTTGATTCTCTTAGACCTTTCCCAATATCTTAAACGTCATGTAGAGCTTTGGCATGATTTTAGACAGTAAATTGACCATGGATAACGTATAACCAGGTCTGACATTGTCTGTTCCTGCTTTTCTGTTTGTGTAATCTTTGTCCCGTTCTAGCCTTCCCTAACCTAGAATGCATTCAAAACCAAGTGCTCTGACTAGATGAGCAAGCATGCTAGTAGACCCGAATTCTGAGGGCAAAAATGGCTTTATTTTAAGTATCTCCTGCCTAAAATTGCATCTGCTTCAGTGAAAGACAATTAGGAAAATACTTTCCGCTGTTGTTATTTTTTTAATCGCCCATTTACCAGTTTGAAATATTAGCATGCAGGGATGAGTATCTGTTGCCTCTTACGTTTTTTTAGCCAGCTTCACTGGCTTCCTGTAAGAGTAACATTTCCGTTTAAATTCTGCAGTGTGCCCAAATTTTTGTACGAGCAAGTTTCTGAGTTGTACGAGCACTCTCCTGAATTCCTGAAAACACAATCTCAACACGTTTCTTAAGTTCTTCCTTTACTTTTCTTCTCAAGCAATCCCCAGTCACTGCACCTCATCTGTAGAACTCCCTACAATTGAGATACAAAATCATCTTGTTGTCCCATAGTCTTTCTAGGGAAAAAACCCTATTCTTTTTATAATCTGCTTCTCTTCATCTTCCAAAGATGGTTAGTCACAAGTGCCAAGATACCTTTTCGTGTGGTTTGTGCATCCTAAATGTTATGCACCTTAAAATAATATTACATAAATGAAACAAAAAACGTGTTGTTCAAGGGGTGCATAAAGGTATTTAGGGGGAAAGCAAATTACCCTGAATAGTTAAGTTATATATTTTTTAATGTTTTCGTTACCCAAAAATGTCCCTTCTGGTGAGCACTGCTTCTCGATTGACCATACCACTTTTAAGGAGACAATATTAATTTTAATTATTTCTCTTTGTTCATCACCTTCTAGGTAAAAATTGAATATTCTGATTGAATACCTCGTTCAGGACTTTCTAAATCTTATGGGATCGCCTTTAAAGAAAATGATCTGCCTTGAATACCCTCACTTTTTTACCCATGAGGAGAGACAAGTAACCTTTAATGAAACAATGTTTCATAACACGGAGACCAAATAGAGGGCATTAGGAGTTCCAGATACAGCTCATGGGATCCTATTGGATCAATTAATAAATGGACAGATTCTCAAAAAAAGGTAGATTAGTCAAATATAATCTCACAACAGCCTCAGCTGATGTGGGCTTTAATTTTCCATCCAACCCAACAACCACAACTACTACATCAAATCTCCACAACACGAAGACAGAAATTGTCCCTTCAGAGTTGTCAGTTAAAAGCAGGTGCAGAGAAAAAAGACCAGGAACAGCAACATTATCAAAACGGTCAAGCACAATGTCACAAAATAAGACAAATCGGCCAGTCATACCACCAAAGCGACCTGGATTCCGAGTGTGCTACATTTGTGGTAGAGAATTTGGATCTCAGTCCATTGCCATTCATGAGCCTAAATGCCTAGAAAAATGGCATGTGGAGAATGAAAGTTTACCAAAGCATCTGAGAAGAAAGTCGCCAAAGAAACCTGAGCCATCTACTGATGGCTCACACAGTATTAGTGCTGAAAATGAAGCTGCTTGGGAAAGTTCCAAAGCTCAAATGTTGTCTTGCCAGACCTGTGGTCGCACATTTCTTCCAGATCGCCTCCTTGTGCACCAGAGAAGTTGTAAAACAAAGGATGGGAGCAAGTCAATGGCTCCAAAGTCGGGTTGCAATTCTGTCTCAGAAGCAATGTCATCAAGGAGTACTAACACTTCACAAGATCATTCCAGCGCACATAATCTCTACAGTTCTCAGAAAGTTCCAGTAAAACCCAAAACTCTTGTTTGTTACATTTGTGGAAGGGAATTTGGTACTAAATCTCTTCCTATCCATGAGCCCAAGTGCCTTGAAAAATGGAAAGTTGAAAACAAAGACTTACCAAAAGAACTCCGTCAGCCTGTTCCTCAAAAACCTCAACTGGCTAAGTCTGGGGAAATCAACACAAAGGAGCAGAATGAAGCAGCTTGGGAAAGCTTCAAGGGTCAGCTGGTTCCGTGTCCAAACTGTGGTAGATCCTTTGCACCGGACCGCCTTCTTGTTCATCAGAAGAGCTGTAAAGTTAAAAATATGGGAGCAAACATCAAGACAATATCCATCGACGAAGGATTTAGTAAGAATATACAATCTGGCATGAGTTTACCAAAGAATGGTGCTGCAGCACACCAGCCTGATAAGGTACTATTTTATTTATCTTGTCTTTTTCGCTTTTTGCAGCGCTGATTCTGTTTGTTTATTTATTTACTTGTAGCACTGACTGTGTTTATTTGTTTATATATTTCGTTTTTTGTATAAGGACAACAGACTCTGTTGTAGCCACGTCGCTGGACATTGTAAATAAAGAATAAGGCACTGTGATGTTCATATATTGGTTGAAATGTGATACATTTTTGGTTTTGTGAAGTTTGATAGGCTTCTGAGCAATGAAATATGTTCAGTCGACTGTTTTCATATTTAGACCTATTCTGCTACACAAAAGAGGAGTCTGACCATCTGCCATCAATCTTTTGATTTTCCATGGAGACTTGTGTCTCACTTGTATGGTTGTTAAATTCTAGACTCGATGCACTATATCATGATTAGTTAACACTGAGTGATTAAATCAAGTTCAGTGCTGTGCCTGCAATCTTAATCCAGTCCATGAGCCGTTTTTTGGTAGGATTCCATATTTGCCATATTATAATCTGTGGTTAGATACAGGAGAATCCGAGGTGCTTGACAGTCTTTTTGATTCGTGGAAAGAAAAACTTTTCTAATGCTGGCTATTGCAATTCCATCCTTCTCAAAGGTCTGCTGGTGATGTTTCATTTATTCGATGTGTTGTTTTGGGACTTCCTCTAGCAACACTTTCCTAGAACAGGAGAGGTTTAAGATAGGTCCTCAGTGGGTGAGTACTACAGGATCAACCATATGTTTCTTCAAGAGTATAGAGACAACCACTTGATTCAAACATGTTGGTGCCTTTTCTATTATTTAGGGATTTAGTGAGTTATACTATCTCCTCAGTTCCCCTTCCTACGGTCACTGTAAAGAGGGTTAAGTAATATTAACCAAAAGACAACTACTTCAGAAAGCCATATTTCAACCAGAGAGTACACGTAATCAGTTTGTATGACCACAGGAGAAGTGTATACACTGCACATATTCGTCACTGAGGCTTGGAGAACTGAGGCACTTGATACCCTCTTAGCAGCAAACTCTTTTCTCTGCATGTGTTAAGTAGTCAGTGGCACCCATTACAGTGTATTTGGACAAGTCTAGTTTGTTGGAAGCACTTTAATACAGCACCATTGAGAGAAGGAAGATGATTTTGGGCCTCTGCCCACATGCACATTTATTTTTAGACGAGATGGGCAAGGAGGCAGACAATATACCAGCATGGGAACGCTTCTGAAGTCACAGCCACTCCAAGGTTTACTTTTAATATTTCAATATTGTACATTTGGAAGGAGGTGTACTGTTATGGTTCAGCACTTCAACGTATGGGACACTTATCTTGGACCTAGCTTCTTCTGTCTAAAGGTAAATGATTTAGGGCCTCATTTAGAGCTGGACACTAATGGAGAATGGTCAAAAATTATTTCATTTCCTGACCCGCTATCTCTCGATTTCCACATCTAATGTGGAGGTGGTAACACTACTAAGGTCCTCATTATAAGTGGGGCACATTTTACTGTAGGGATAGCCTGGGACTGGTATCTGTAAAATTCCAACACCCGTAACGGCAGCCTGAGCTTCCAAAGGCGACACCTCATTGGCACCACCATATGAAACAACCTGCTGTTGGGCCTATCACTAGAGAAACACTGGCTTACAGCATTAGGGCTTTCTTCCCTGACCACGACTGCAGAGCAAGGTATTACAGTTGCAAGCAGAAAAACTACATAATACCCCATTCATTGGGATAAAACTCCAAGATCATCAGGGGCGTTGCTTTTTTGTTTTTTTCAAGGTCTCTTTGCTTCTCCTCCTTTCACAGTCAAAAGACCGAGTTGTTTTTAGAGTGAAACCATTTTTACTGCCTAAAGTGATATCAGAGTTACGTTTATCCCAGGTGTTATCTAACCATAATTTTAGCCTCCTTCACATCTTCCTAAGAAGTAAAAAAGTTAGATGGATACAAAGCAATGTTGGTCCCACTGGATATATATCTGTATTACACACTATAGTTTTCTCCTGAAGAACTTCATTCTTATTCAGACTTACTCTGGGGTATTTTTGATCTGTGAAGCAGCAATCTGGGCCGCTGCTTTTTTTTGTGAATCGCTATTTATTAGATGATTACCCTACATCATTTGGCTGGGCCATTTTGCAAACAGTTCTGGTGTAGATTTATTTCATTCATATTTCTCACAATTCAACCAGAAAGCTGCAGTGGGACAGGTTTAAAAATGAATCTGATGGATCCAATATTTGTTAGAAGAACATGTTGCCTACCCATTGTTCTTCCTGATCTTGATTACTACTCCTTCCGATTCCATACATCAACCTACTTTCCCTCTTGAGGATGAACGAAGTATTCAACCTTTTCTATGCATGTCTGTCACCCTTTTTTTCCGTCTGCTTTCTCCATAACCTCAAAGGGATGAGGAAAATTAGGCATCAGTGGTGCCATGACCTTTATCTATTTGCGATGTTGCTTCTGTTACATACACAAATCAAATCAAATAATAAAATATTTTAACTATATTAATTGAAAGTATACACACAATGTTCAAAACACTATTTCGAAAAAAAATCCCTACCTTTTTTATTTTGATTTAATAAAACAGGTTAAAATATATATATTTAATTAATATAAAAACGTTTACATATTTACAAAAGTTTCATTGTTTATTATTACATTTACAAAAATAGTTATTTATAATGTATGCCACATGATATATATAATTCAAAATGTCAAACTAATTCTATGTGGTTAGTATTCGTTACTAAGGGATGTTATTTTAATTTGCTTTGCCTGTGTTTTGTGTTTGAGCGTGTTGCAGTACCAGTGATTGACCATATGTGGTGCATTTGAGCCTGTTGTGATACCTTTAAGCCTGTAGTAAATGTAGAAGTGTGAATTGGAATTGTCTTACATTTTTGTGGGTGCGAGTCTGTGTTAGTATTTCCCTCCCAGACCCCTCCATAAAGTTTCCTACTCTCCCATTTAGCAGTAATTATTCTTCATTTCCCCCCACACCCTCTGGTCCCTCCCACATTTACTTCTCAAATATTTACCAAAGTATGCAAATATATCGACCACTTTACCAGAGATCTCTGCACCAAAAAGGTAGGAGAGGTGGAGGCAGATGTCTCCAGCCTTAGATTTGTGAATTGTTGACAGGATTCTGTTATTTAGGTACTAGGTGCCGCTCATGGAGGCCCTATGAGATCCAGTCATTAGACTTGACCATGAAAGTACATTCTGTAATACACAGCACACCTTGCTCCACATTGCAATCCAAACCTGGTTACCATCCTGGTGCCTTGTGGTACATGTAGTCTTGTTGCCAAGCCTTCCCCGATCGTATCCTGGTAGTGTTCTTCAGTTTTGCTTCATAATTCCTGACTTCTACAGATACACTAATTCACTCAGACTTGTGTTCTTCACTTGTCATATGCTCTACTCCATTCCGCACGCTGTTTCTGATTTCTCTTTACCGCTCTATATGACTACTGGTTTCCTTAGTCTTCCCTCCTCCAATTTCCTCTGCTGCTTTCCCTTTATTGGAGGTTCCTTGTACCTGATTGATGAATCACACCTGGCTCACTATATGCACCAGTTCTCCGCCCCATGCTTTCAGCTATTTCTTCCTTGGATGCTGAGTTTGCAGCGGCTCACTACTTTTCTGCTCAAGCCCTACTTGTTCCAGCCCCCCACCCCCACTTCCCTTTGTTGCTAGGCCTCCCTTGTGCTTGTTCTTTGTTGCTGCCAACATGTCTCATTTTTTACAACTGGTTTTAGTTCTGTCTGCACACTCCCTGTCCTGTCATAGATTGTATGCAGATTCTTAGTCTTAGGTTCTTGTTCCTTACCCTGTGTTCCTCTTTCAGTCCTGCACCTTGTTTGTTTGTAGCTTCCCCTCTTTGGCTTACAGTGTTTTTATTTCTGCAGACTAAGTTCGGTTTCCTGCCTGTTCTTGAATCTGGTCCTGCTTTTTCCTGAGCCCAGTTCCTGTTTTCAGTGTACCATACCCTGTTCCCTTGTGTACTCTCTTGTGGTTGTGTTGATAGCTGATAGTGTCTTTATTGTGCTATGTTTGTACCATCATCTTTCCTTCATATGATTTATTATCTGTATAGTTTTGTCTTTTCAGGCCTTACCCATTTTGGTTTCCTTGTCTTTTCCAGTTCACAGATTATGCCTGTAATTTTGCTTACCTTTTCTTTACCACCTTTCAGGTATTGCCTTGTTAATACTAAACACTTTCTCTAGAATTGCCTTTCCTTGAAGAGGCCAAACTCTTCCTGTCTGTCAAGTTTAATTTGGTATTTCGCTGAGTCATTGACCGATTTTCGCCCCACCCAAATGATTCTCAAGAAGATGTTTAGATCCAAGAAGCCAATGTATGTAGGCAGGAGCCTACAGACAAAGCAGAACAGTTTACAGTCTGCCCGAAAGAGACATACATATGGGTTTAGAGATGAGAAAGCATGAAAGTTTATGAGATGAATAATTTCCCTGTGGGTGAATAATCATTCCATATTAGATTTTGATTATGTCTGTAAGTCTAACCCACACCTAATGTCAGCTAGTGATCTACAAGAGGAATTCGAATTGTTGGAAACTTTGTTAGCAGCAAAACGGGAGAATAGTCATCCTTCCAGTAAAAAAGCATGCCTTCCCCAGTTTTCAACCCCAGAAAACAGGTTCGAGCAATACATTCTCATCAGATGCTTTGTGTAGGAGCATGTTTTCAATAGAATAGTTCAACATCCATCTGCCGGCGTCAATATGACCTTGTCTATAGAGATCTCATAGACCTGACGCCTGACTGTACTTTTCACTTGTTTTTATATAAAGCATCATGGGCTATCTAATAAAGACTTCTAGCTGCAGCTTCCTTACCTTTGAGTTATATTCAGGCGTCAGGCTGGATTTCGAAATTTTTTGTGAGCAATACTCCAGCACACCAGTGGGTGATGTTGTTCAAATCGGCATGTTTTTTTTTGCGTCGTCTACACCGGAAGTGACATGCGCAGTGTCTATGTAGGTACCATCCCAACTCGCTGACGTCAGTTCTTTTCTTTCTGCACCAGTCTGTGCAGATTTGATGAAGAACTACCTCCAGTCACATTTTGATAGACCCTCTTTTGATGAAGATTTTTGAGACATTGTCTCCTGGTGTGGCAGGGATGTCTGTGGGGTTGGCAGGTTTTAAGCCCTGTGGCGTCTGTCACAGGTAAAAGCCAGTGATGGTCCCACACCTCATCTGCCTCGAGGGCGAGCACGACGCCAAGACCTGCATCGATTGAGCTGGCCCTCAAACTCCTTGCCTCTCGACGTGTAATGCTGCAACATTCTCAAGCCCAGTCGGGAGTGAGGTCCTGGGAGCGGTCACAAGGCAACTCCAAGTGCTTGTCATTGCACTCAAAGTCGTCCTAGGTTTTGCTTAAGTCGAAGAGGTCTTTGTCTTCGACCTGTCCTTCGAAGTCATCCGCCAAGAAGAGGTAGCATTGATATCCGATTGTGCTGTACGACATAGTGAGCATTGACTAGGGAGCATGACATTCCTGGTGTGGAAGTAGTGCAAAGAAACTGACGTCAGTGCACTGGGGTGGCTCCTATAAAAGGCACCGTATATGTCACTTCCGTCGCAGACAATGCCACCAGGAGCCGAAATACGCCACCTACTGGCGCTCATGGGAAATGCTCATGAAAAATTTCCAGATCCAGTCTGACACTTGGTGATAAGCAATCTGCGTCCCAGATTAGGTATTACTGAAGGTAAGTTACTTGCTCTTCATGCCTAACAATTTCCCAGCTCATATGATGTACAGATTAAGCCATCATGTGCCTAGAGATTACATTTTACAGTCTCAAGTGAGTTATTCAGCCATGTCTGAGTTACAGTTTGAAGATGATTCTGATTTAAAAACACCAGGTATCGCCTCTGTTAATGCAGCTGATCTTTATATCCTCATTAGACAAATCATGGGTATAAATGCTCACTATATTGTACAGCATAATAACAATGTGTGCATGGGATACATTTCCTCTCAGAATAACACTTGTTACTCTGAATCTGAGATTCTCTTCGTGAACATCAATGTTCAGTGTTAAAGTCGCAATATTAGTTTTTCAAGAGTTTGTATTTGGGAATATACAATTGGGAGGACCACAGGATACCCACTGGTTTGAACATAGTATACGCATTGCAGTTTTCTCATGGTTCAAAAAGTGCTTAATTCAAAATGATCAATACATTTGTTTGGATATGCTATGGTCATATAAGAATCAACAATTGGCCTATGAGGTCAGGATTATAATTTTGATCATATCAAAAAGAAAGAGAAATTATGCAGCTCCTGTATTCCTACAAGCATTCATAAAACATATCTTTAATCTTCAGTGAATGTTAGGGAATGCCTCCACATACAATTGATGGATATCCAGATTTATCAATAATGGTTGTAAAATGAATTCCATAACTGAAATGAGCCATCTAAATTGAGGATTTTTATTGACTTTTTGAATCGTGTACAAACTCCCAAACACAATTTTGCTTTATATACGAAATTTTTTTCAGACTTCTTGTTAGTAGATGCACTATTGAATATTGATATTATCGAGAGGTGTGATTTTTTTTCCTTACAGCATTTAGTTCCCAAACCAATTGGTGCACAGCCGAATTTCTTAATCAAATGCTGATTAGTTTAAACATCCCCTTATGAAAAAATTAGGATTTTTAATTTACAAGCCATGAAATCTTTTGTACATATTCTTTTTTTTAACCACTTTTTTGAAATTCATAAAACAACATAATTTGTCCATCAATGCAATAAAGGAAGAATTGTAGAAGCATTTGCACAGTGAGAGTATATTTGTGGCGAGTACAGTAAAGCGTATTGATTTATATACATTCAGCAAAGGTTTCAAAATGTACACAATGCAATAGTAAGCCTGATCTTGTGGTTATGGTTCAAAGGTAAACAGTGACGTGCTAGTGACTTAGTTTGTTTGATCACAGGCACTCTCCCTCGCTTCGCCAATGTCCGAGTCAGAAGTTATTTCGTGGGTGAGGACTGTCGACAGGGAAACAGTGATAGCATGATATAGGATCCAGACTAGTCTAGGGTGGTGTTGTGTAATCTTTGGCATTACTTTGAAAAATAAGAACTAGGTCATTCCACAGTGCCACAATGGGTCATCTAGGGAGGCCTCATTCCTCCTCATGGTGGAGAGACACAGATTCGGGTGTAGCCCAGTGTGCAATCGTGGAGCCCTAATGGAGGAGGATCGGCAATTCTGGTCCTGCTTGACCTCTCCCCAGCTTTCAATACCATCTCTCACATGAAGGTCTCGGAGATGCTGAGCTCGGTCGGTATTCAGGGTCTAGCCTTTAAATGGCTGCAGAGTTTTCTGCAGGACCGACATCAAACTGTCATCATGGGCCCCTATCAGTCCAAAAACACATTTTGCTGGACAAGGGTGTCCCCCAGGGCTCCTGCCTTAGCCCCACCCTTTTTAATATCTATATGGCGCCATTGGCTAAGGTGGTGGAAGCCCTGGGGTTCAAAACGGTGTCATACGCCGATGACACCCAACTGGTGTTCAGCTGTGGACCAGATAGCGAGGCCGATAAACATCGATTCTGTACTGGTATGCTGGAGATTTCCAACTGAATGGAAAAAAACTATCTTCAGCTCAACCCATGCAAGACAGAAGTTATGCTTCTGGGCAAGGCAGGAGAGTCATTGTCCTCGGACTGGTGGACGACGAAACTCGGTGCCCCTCCAGTGCTGGCACAGAGTGTTAACAATCTGGGCATCAGACTGAATCAGACCCTCTCAATGCAAGATCATATATCCTCAATAGCCGGGGCTTGTTATTTTAGGCTAAAGCTGTTGCGAAAAATCCTCCCCTTTATCCCCATGACTTATCGAAGGACGCTGACCCAAGCGACGATCATTAGCAGGCTAGATTATGGCAACGCCCTGCTAGCCGAGGTCGGAGTATCCCACTTGAGAAAGTTGCAGGTTATACAGAACACTGCTGCCAGACTGGTTCTGAATCAACCAGCTGGCACCCCGTCAATCCCTTTGTTAAAATCCCTCCACTGGCTCCCGGTCAAACAGCGGTCCTTTTTTAAGGTCTGCTGTTTGACATTCTCCGCCCTTCGGGGCTTAGGTCCTGTATATCTGCAAAAGAAAGTGGTAAGATACAGACCCACCCGGACGCTGAGGTCTCTCTCGATGCGATTACTCCAAGTGCCACGCATCAAGCGCAGCAGGTCGGGGGGCAAGGCCTTCTCTTACCTAGCCCCTACATATTGGAATAGTCTCCCAGTGGCCCTGCATGCAATCTCCTCTTATTATGCCTTTAGGAAACACCTCAAAGCATATTTGTATTAGTGGGCCTGACTTCTGTCCTGCTATTTCGTTCTCTAGTTGTGACTGAGGAAAGCGCTGAGATACCCCTCGGTGATTCGTGAGCGATATAAGTCCGGAACATAACATAACAATGTGTGACCCCAGGCAGGAACAGACTTTTCAGGGAGTTTCTGTCAGGAGTAGAGGTCCTCAGGAGCATTACCCACCCAGAAGCCCACCTTCCAGCAGCTCTGACTGTGGTATGAATGCAACAGAGGTGGCCCGAGAGGAGGATGGACTGTAGGGTAGGTACACCAGAGAGGGAGACCTCAAAATGGGGATTAACTGCACATCTACAGTGTTAGCAAACAGTTTTCATCAAAGAAGAAACATGAATACACACAGGTCTATCATTCATTCGTATATTAACAGAAGGATTATCTACCATATCAATGTTCCACAACAGAAACAGAACAAAACTGAGTAGATACAATAACCCAATCAGTGAGTATATAATCTATCAATGTACATGATAAGCAAAGAGGACAGTTTATAATCCTGGTTAGGAGTTTAGTGAGGATCGGTTTAAAGGAACAGTACAGAAATATTGTCGCTGGATTATGACAGCGGAGACCAAGGGATGTAGTCAGGATAGATCCCTGGATGACCAATTACCAATCACTTAGTCCAGAAGACACTCAATTCACTTTCCAAAGTCAAAGAAAATGTGTATACACCGAACGCTGGCCAGCTATATGCTCATGCTGAGAAAATTAAGGCGTAGTGCAAGACTCCTGGCACACTGAGAAAAACACGGTTTCAGTTGGTAAGAAAATAAAACTGCACAGGAAAACACCGCAGCCTGAAGAGTCCTTAATGCAGGCAGGAAGGGTGCTGAATCAACAGTTGCGGATAGGAGGTACCACACGGTAATTGCAGGAGACGCTGCTGCTGCTTGATTTCGAACCACAGGCAGAGACGGTACCAGCACTAACAGCTACTGGAAGTAGGTACACTGATACAGGCACATGTTAATAACAGGGTAAAATAGGCAAACATACGGGCAAACAATGGCACAATAGAACACCAGGGATCATAGAACAAAATGCCGGTATACGCCGTCCAGCCACAGAACTGAGCGCCTACCCAATTTGCTGACCAGAAGCACTGAGACACAAAATAAGAGAAACACACTGAACACCAGGAACCTAATACGGGGGCCAAATAGAAAACACGAGGTCCAAAAGAATAACAGGGTCCGAACATCAAAATAGCAGACACCAGCCCCCATTGTACTTTATAGTTAAACAGCATCCTTAAGAATCTCTCGAAACTGCTGAAGCCCCCCAAAATAACGAATTCTATGGTGGCCATCTTATAGTAGTGATTTAGTAGTCAAGTTTCCTACAGTTCCACCAATAACGAGTTCTAAGGCAATGTTGTTTGCTACACAGATGACCCCTTTTTTAACGGGGAATGGGCCATCGCACTGCAAAGCCTGACAATTTCGATCATGCCCCAAGCTAATGGAAGAGCTAGGTCGATAAAAGTGCCTGGCACTTGTATAGTCCCAGTAAGCAGCTCTTGATGCAGTTTAGGTGCCGGTGTCAAGGTGAGGATCATGCAGATGTCAGTTCCTGTGGGCAGTTCTAGAACATATGGAGATTGTCTGCCTGAGGAGCACGATAGCGGTGTAGAGGGCTATCAGACTGCTACAATACTTTGTAGCCGTGCACCACCCCTCGTGACCGTGATCGGTCCGAGAGTATAAATAAATGGGCCCCTGGTCGCACGTGACCTTCGGCCGACACCAAGCCTAGAGTGACCGTGTGGTCTGTAGAGCGCGAAACCCAGGCCGCAGTCCTTACCTCAGCACAGCCCTTTACACTGGCGACGAGGAGGTGAAACGACCCCGCGTCTCACCACGCCGCAAGACCGCCGCACCAGCAGAGCGGGTGCGACAGCATCTGCCCCGGGAGCCTGCCGACGGCCACTGCAGCGTCTTCCGCATGGTCCGCTCCTCTCTGCAGCCCGGCGTCAGGGCAGTGAGTCACATCAGGCAGCAGCCGGTCGCTCCACTCGCAGCGGTATAGGAGCGGCAAGAGGTGACGTCAGCTCCGCTCCGAGCCAGCCCAACTGTAAGGCCGAGGCCAGCCGTGCGCGTCTCTCTATGCGAGGGCGGGCCTTCAGGCCAGGCAGTTTGGGATTTCCCCTACACAAGGCAACTGAAGCCTGGCACAGGCGGGAGGTCAGGCCTGGAAACCCCAATCAGCTGCTTAGGGCACCAGGGACTGCCGAGCATGGTCAAGCCTGCTAACCAGTACAAGGGAAAAAAAACGCAACAGAGAGAAGAGAAGAAAATAAATTACAAAGGAAACAAGCGCAGGGGTGAAGGTTCAGAAGGAGAATGACTGGGGAGAAGGCAGCCCAGGGCAGCATAGGCTCCACCAGCAGAAAAGGTCAGTTGGAGTCCCTGAAGAGACACTGTGGGGGCATCATACAAGGGAGGCACCGTGCTCAGAAGGGGGAAAAGAGAAGCACCACCACACGCGCCGTTCGCAAAACAAAACAAAAGGCGACTGTCGTAGTTGGTACATCACCCCAGGCCCATCATGGGAGATCCCCCGCCACCCCAGCAACAGGCACAAGTACCAATAGTGCTGTACTCTCATGCATTGGTGAAGCCGATACCGCCATTCAGCCACCTTGCGGACCCCACCACCTCCGCACCCAGATGGAAGCTCTGGGTAGGCCACCTTAATCATTACTTCACAGGGACCCGAGAGACTGATAGGATGGTGAAGCGGTCCTTGCTCATGCACTTTGGGGGAGACGAGCTCTACGAACTGTTCGAGACATTAGCTGACACGGGGCGGGTCACAAATACGATGCAGTTATCTCTGCACTGAACCAATATTTTGACCCTCAGATGAACCCCAACTACGAGCGGTTCATGTTGTGCCAGGCACGGCAAACAGAAGCGGAAACAGTGGACATGTTCTACACCGGGATCCGGAAGCTGGCACGGACCGGCACAGGCATCGACCAGAACGAAGAGATTAAGGCACAAATTGTTCTGGGATGCACGTCCATCCCCCTGCAGCATCAGATGCTCCGACTACTAGGGATTTCCCTCAATGAGATTCTGGTCCTCGCTTGAAAGGTTCCTATGCAATCTGGTGGCCATCAACAAGTACATCATGTGCTGGGCATGTTGGCTGTAGGGGAAACAGGCATGTTTTAATCCAGTTTACTCCCAGCCCCAAGGTGGCCTTGAAGACATATAGAAAATCTGTGATATATTCTACACCTTCACGGATGTCCCTGCTGTATATCAAGACATCAACGGCGTATAGTGTGATCGCATACATCTCGCCATTTAATGGTATGCCCCAGGTTCTCCTATATTGACAGAGATGATACGCCAAAGGTCCCATTGCAATGTGAAAGTTAATGGCAATAGAGGACAACCTTGGGGCATAGCCCGAAGGACAGGAAAGGACTCCGAAATTAAGTGGCCAATTTTGACCCAGGCTGTCAGTTCAGTGTAGAGGATCTTATTGAATTTCAACATATTGTCGCCTCGATTCTTCTGGCGGAGAACAGCGAACATATAATCTCAGTCAAGGATGTCAAAAGCTTTCTCTATTTTTAATACCAGGCAGGCCGAATAGGGCCAACGCGAGGGAGCCTCCTCTAAAAATATGTGCAGTCTACACAAGTTAAGAGACGTGGATCTGCCAAGTATACAGTCGTTTTGGTCCGGGTGGACCAAGAAGAGCATTAATTCCAGTAGTCGCTTTGCTAGGGTTTTGCTGAATATTTTGTAATCACTGCCCAACATGTCTAGTGGTAACTCTGAGTGGGTCATGTCCTGGCTTGAGGAGAGAAACCAGGAGAGCTTTGTGCATGGATTGCGGCAAGTGTCCAGTCGCCTGGACAGAGCTATACAGTTCCTCTAGCTTTGGGATCAGTTATACGTCTTATGAAAATTAAATCTGTCCATCGAGCCCTGGTGTTTTACAGGTCCGGGTATCGTATATCGCACCCTGGATTCCCAGAGCTGAGTTTGGAGAGCCAAGGGCGTCCCCATTAATATTGGGTACCTTAGGTAGAATGACGGGACAAATAAATTAATCACTACTGGGTTGCTGCAGGAAGAGGCCAAGGCAGTACAGTGTGTGGTAGTGGATGGATTACGCAGTTTGTATTGATTCCTGAGAATCTACTGTATTATCCGGAGAGAGGCGGATGGCAGCCACAGAAGAGGCATTTGTGTTTCGCTGTGTCAACCACGACAATAATCGACCCAACTTATCCTGTTCAGCATGTATCTTGGCTTGATACATCGTATTATCGATACAGTGTAAAGATATGAGTAGTTGTGCATCACATTTGTGTGTCATGGGTAAGTGAGGCTGAGCGGAGGCATCCTCCACTACGTCCTCCTCCAGGTTGCGTAAGGATTACTCGAGTTGTCCCACCTCACAACGAAGTGTGCTGGGCATTCCATTGATCGAATGTATGCAATGTCAGTGTGTTACTGTCTTAAGAGCGTCTCATTCCACAAGGCAGGTGTAGGCTGTGTTGCTGTTTTCAGCTATATATTGAACTATAGTCTTGTGAATGGTGTCCTGGAAAGCTGGAGCTTCCAGAGCAGTAGGTTGCAATCTCCAGGTTGCAAATACCTCTCACCGGTGGCAGAGAGTCGCAAAAGCAAAGTATATTTGTGACTCTCTAAACCAGATCCCAAGACTTGTGTGGTAGGATGACACAAGAACCAGTCCAGGCAGACATGTAGGGGAAAATAGGGGAGGCCATCTTGTACATCAGGGTGATGTTCCCTCCAGCTACTGATTAGTGACATGTGTGCTAACCAGTGACAAGTAGGTTGCCATGTAGGTCATGGGGGGCTGTGGAGTAGAGAGTATGACCTGACAAGAACGGGATACAGTACACTGCTGAAGTCTCCTCCAAGTATCCAGGGAAGATGGGACCAGTGAGTTAGTTATGTTGATAATCTTGTGAGGCTCAGGGATTGGTCTACATTTGGGGAATATACATTGCCCAATAAAACTGCAGTTCCATTCAACACTCCCTCCAAGAGGACATAGCTCCTCTCTGTGTCTATCACTACTTCGATCAGCGTGAAGGCGACCATCGATCTAATCCAAATAAACACTCCTCTGGCGTATCCCAAGTGACCAGTGCAATAGCATTGGCCTCACCAGCGCTAATGTAATTTAAGGTCCTCTCCTCTGGCAAGGTGAGTCTCCTTCAAAAAAGCAATTTGAACCACACTACGTTTAAAGTACGAGTATATAGAATAGCATTTTTTTCCAGTGCTCAGGCCTCAGAGGTTTCATGTCATTAGTTTTAGCTCATCCATGTGCAAGGAGTGCGAGGTGTGGGAGCGTAGCCCTCTGGGCTTAAGCTGGAAGGGGGGAGAACCCAGTGGTATTAGTCCATGCAAACCAGTAACACCCATCATATCAGGTTATGATCAGGCATCTTTACAAAAACGACGCCACTCCCACAGCCAGGGCGGCAGACCTCTGTAAGCATTCTTTTTATGTCACTGACAATTACCATTATGTAAAGCATGAAACTGCCATTATTTCTGGCTTTTCTATGGCACACCCATACACTTTGTACTTGAATTATATATAACTGAGTAGAGCACCATCCTTTTATTTTTTAACTTTATCACTTAGGACGCTGCCAGAGGTAGCGAAATAGCTGAATATTTTCTCAATAATATTCATACTATCACAGACTGAATGCCGTCACATGTGTCTTCCCATCCACAATCCTAGTCCCAGTCACGTGGCTTAAACTGATGCCAGCAGTCAGCTTCCACAATTTGCTATGTTATCAGTCCAGGAATTTCTAAAACTTGTGAGAGCAAACCCCTGGCTCGCCTACAGACCCTTTGCCTGCTATAATATTGAGGGAGATGTTATAGTTGGATTACACATCTCCTAAAGAAGTTATAAATGCTGCCTTATCAGGTCTGGGTCCTAGTAGCTTTACATTTCCTTCTGGATTGCTGCTGGATTGCTGCTGTTAAAGAAACGGAAACTGATGACCTGTCAAATTATTGGCCATTTTCACATCCATCCTATCTGACTAAGCTGTTTGAGAGAGCATTGTTTTAATCAGGCCTCTTCTTCAGTAGTAACAACTTATTGCACCTTCGAATAGGGTTTTGTCCAGGTGACTGCACTCAAGTAGCGGTTGTTTCTGCCCTGGATGATTTACACTGATGTGCTGATGATAGGCTCTATGCAGCATTGATTTTGTTAGATCTGTCAGTGGCCTGTAAATCAGCTGATTCTGTTGGAATGCTGAAGGTATTGAAAGCTGTGCTGGGGAGTGGTTTCACAATCATATTAGACACGTTGTTCCAAGTAACAGAGGGTAAACCCTGACCATCTATCTGATCACTCCAGTGCAGGGTAATTTAGCCTTTATATGAATATATATATATATATATATATATATATATATATATATATATATATATATATATATATATATATATATATATATATATATATATATATATATATAAAACCATAGGTTATACAGTATATATAGTTAGGAATTAGCCTTTAAAAAACCAATGAAATTCACTAAAAAAAACATAGGTTTTAGGCCTTATATAGTTAGGAATTAACATATAAAAAACCATTAAAATTCCTCCTATATAGTTAGCTGGACATTTTATTGATATAAAACCAATGAAATTCGACATAGAGTTAGGTGCACTAACTATTTAGCTGGACATTTTATTGACATAAAACCCAATGAAATTCCATATATAGTTAGTTGCACTAACTATATATCGCGCACCCGCAATCCACTGCTGATGATGTCACATATTACATCATTCATGACATGGTCAGTGACATCACTGATGACATCACTGATGTCATCAGTGATGTCATTTGAGATGTCATCTCAAATGACATCACTGATGACATCATGACACACCAATACCAGTTACTACATACGCACTCACTGATTCCTACGTCTACGCACACATTCACTCATTCACCCATACAATCACTCGTACATACAGTCACTCATTATTACAACACTGTCATATGCACTCATACACCTATGCAGACACTCACACACTGCCACTCATCCATGGAGTTACTCACACACCTAGTCAGTCCTGTAAAGAATCAATCACACTTCGATTTCCTCATCTATACAGTTAAACACAGAACACCTTACTTTTTCAAACATATACTAACACATACTTACTCTCTTATACAATTACTGATACAAGTACACATTGATCTGCACAGAGTCACTCGCCTCCCAGCCAGTTACACACACACTCAGTCTTCCATACAAATACTTGGGCAACCAATCAATAAGCTATATAGCCACTCATATAGCTACTGATCAACACATGCAGCAGCTTGCACAACAACAGACATATTGATGCACACTTTCAGACAGTTTAGTCACTAACCCATGCATTCAGTAAGACACATTCATTCACTCGCTCAGTCAGTCACGCACCTACTAAATCCTTCATCCAGACACTTATACATCCACTCATTCTTCAATATGTAAAACATATTTAAACTTTACAGAAACACACAGTCACTGGATGATGTCATCAGTGATGTCATCAGTGATGTCACTGACCATGTCATGAATGATGTAATATGTGACATCATCAGCAGTGGATTGCGGGTGCGCGATATATAGTTAGTGCAACTAACTATATATGGAATTTCATTGGGTTTTATGTCAATAAAATGTCCAGCTAAATAGTTAGTGCACCTAACTCTATGTCGAATTTCATTGGTTTTATATCAATAAAATGTCCAGCTAACTATATAGGAGGAATTTCAATGGTTTTTTATATGTTAATTCCTAACTATATAAGGCCTAAAACCTATGTTTTTTTTAGTGAATTTCATTGGTTTTTTAAAGGCTAATTCCTAACTATATATACTGTATAACCTATGGTTTTTTCAGTGAATTTCATTGGTTTTTTAAATGCTAATTCCTACCTCAATAAAGCCAGAAACCTATGTTTTTTTCAGTGAATTTGCAAGGTTTTGAAAATGCTAATTCTATTAGCGGATAACGTTTAAATATGTTAATATCCTTGTGGGACCACCTGAGCAGCCCTAGGGATCCGATTTTTGATGCATGAACGATGGTTGGATGCATGATGGATGAATGATTGTTGGGTGGATGCATGGATGGATGCATGCATGATAGATGGATGAATTGATGCATGAATGATGGATGGATGCAGGATGGATGGATGGGTGGGTGGATGGATGGGGTGCATGAATAGTGGGTGGGAGGGTGGCTGGGTGTTTTAAATGTCACCAGCCACCACTGCTTTGCACTCTCAATTTGTGTCTGTTAATCACACCATTACGGATCGCTTAAAAAAATACACACCATCCAACAAAAATCCATTGAATAAATGCAGACATCAAAAACAGATTGTTAAACCCGATTTCGAAACTTTAACGTACAGTGTGTGTATAAAATAAAGCTCACACACATTCACTCTGAATGACATCTTGGGATGGAATATCACTTCCTTAATGTACCCCCGCATAATGGTAGTCATTTTAATTTTATCGACCTCAGAAGTATGAAAAGCTGAATGGTATAGGCGGGAATCGAACCCCTGGGTATGGCGTCACGCACATATTACCTACAGTTGATACATTAGTCTACAGAGCTTAGACGTGATGTATTTCCTTTTAAACATCATGTTTGCAAAGTAATGCAAAAAGCAGCTTATTCAACGTGCTTATGTTTTATGAGATCATAAACCTGTCACCACATGATAGGTAGCTGCGTAACAGCGCGCGGACCCAAATATCTGGATAGTAGCCCGGCCTTGTGATGTTCCAGAAACACAGAGTAATGGAGCTGGAGATTCACAAAGAAGAAGACAGTGCATAGTGTCTCATGCGGAGACGGGAGGCCCAGCAGAGCGGGTATAGGGGGAGATTATGGGGGGTGGGGGTCTCCATTATCACACGTGCACGCAGACATGCAGGTGATTATGCCTGAAGTGCTTCTGCAAAGAAACCATCACATGACCAGAGAAGCCGAGCACCTGCTGTCTTCCCTCCCTTCATAGCCATCCCACGATAATTGCAATTAACTGGAAGTCTTGTAGCGAAAGCAAACATTGTTATGGAGATAATTCCAGCCGATCGCTAATGAGCACTTCACACAACTGGACTCCTTTTCCTGCTATTACACGGGTAGCTTATCTACTACAACGCCCTCCATTCTCCATCAATGCCCCAAGTAATTAGAATAAACACGCCATAATAGCAACTGGCAAGCTAAAAAGTGAATCTGTGAAATCTTGCAGCCTTTCTGTCAGCTCTTCCTCGTCCTCAGAGCCTCCACCTGCCGCCAGACCTATGGTCTTACCACAATACCATCAGCACTGCCAGGAGTGTAATCCTCAGAGCACCCCAGTATTCTCTGATCCCCACACACAGCGCAAGCACTGCAAGAGCGGAGGAGCCTCTGTCCCCAGCAGTCATTCCCGACACTACCAATGCCCCCTCCACCCTTCTGAGTGTGTGTCTTACTGTGGGCGCCCGCCCACGCCCACGGGGGCATGTGCGGAGAGGTGAGACCGTAAGTGCTGCGACAGCGCTTCATTCCACTCTGCCGTGTGTGAGGAAGTTGCATAACCTGTGGCCACGGCGTTGGGGTAGGGGTACGGAGGCGGCGCCTGGAAGCCCGGCTGGACTGGCTGGAAGCCCGGCGGCGGCGGGTCAATGGTCCCGTAGCTGTGCTGCCCGTAGCCCTCCTGCCCCGCAGGGCTGTAGGCGGGCGGTCGCTGCTCCAGCAGGGGCTTGTTATCCATGCTCCTCCCGGCAGCTCCGTTCCGCTGCCTCCCCGGGCACTCCTACCTGCTGATGCTGTTCCCCGCCCGGCTCCACGGCAGCCACAAACTCACAGCAAACTCCCAGCAGCGGAGGAAGCGGCCGTGCTCTGCTGCTGAGGTAGTCACGAGACTTTAGTCCGGCTGAGGCTCTCTTGTTCGGGAGACCGGGCGGTACCGGGCGGACACATCAAAAGCTTCCTCCAGGCAGGGGGAAGCGGAAACCAAGTCCTCCCGGCCCCGCCCACAACCAGGCGGCGGCAGCCATCTTGAGGCGGCTCGGGCCGCGGCGGTGATCTCGGGGGTAAAACGAGGAGTGGGCACCCTCGAAATCTAAATAAAACACATAAAAATAAAAGAGAGAAGCCCCCCAAGCCCCCCCCCAAGCCCCGCCCAAAAAAAAAATTGCGAAAAATCGCGGGGTGCGCGCACGCGTTCGCCCTTATAGATATATAATTGATTTCTCTTCTAATTTTCTCAGGAACCACTGGAGGGATTTACACGATTTTACCAAAAGCGTGATCTGCATACCAGACACTACCATTTTGACAAGTTTGGTGTAATTCCCTTCAGCGGTTCAAGCTGTAGCTGAGTCTAAAGGTCCTATGGAAATTAACATGGGGAAAACACGTTTTGGGACCCCCCTTTTTTCTCAGCCTCCACTTGACGAATCCCCCCCAAATTTTCAGGGAAGGAGCGGAGCGGAGCGAGCCATCTTCTTTGAGAAATTTGCGAAGATTCATCAACCAGGGCCAAAGTTATTCCCAATAGAATGTTGGGGATTTCCTATGATAAACCGTCCTAACTATATATACCTACTGGCGACCGCCAGTAGGTAATATATATATATATATATATATATATATATATATATATATATATATATATATATATATAGATATATAGATATATAGATATATATATATATTTATATGCTGAGAACATTTAAATTGTATTACAGATCTCAACCGATCTCAGTGGTTTGGCAGCTAAACTTTTCTGCTTATCACAGGTTGAACATTGGATCTTTAATAACCATTTAAAGTGGAATGGTAGCAAGATGGAGAATATTTGTGCTCTGAAATCTTTTCCCTTCTGAAGTCTTCCTTCCAGTATCTACCCATGACAATCTGGATGTATACCACGAGCTCGTCATTGGTGACTTAAAAAAAACTTTATACTGCCTCGAATAATAAAGAAAGAGTCATCAACAGAAACAATCAATGCTATCACAACTTGGTCAAAAAACTGAAGAACGATGACAAAGTTATAATTAAGCCGGCCGACAAGGGTGGAAATATTGTCCTTTGGAAGCGTGAGGAGTACATCAAGGAGGCGGAACTCCAATTGGGCGATATGGATTGCTATAAAAAGAGCAACTTGTCTACTGTTAAAGCTGCCTGGGCCGACCAAAACTCAAAGCTAATGGCTTGGCGAAGTAGTGGTCTAATTTCATTTGATGTATATAAATATCTAAAGAAAGACTATCCAGTCATCCCCAGCTTCTACCTTCTACCTAAGGTGCATAAGGATGCTCTTGTGCCCCCTGGCAGGCCAATAATATCGGCCATAGACAGCTCCACGGAATGTATTTCCCGCTATATAGACTACTTCCTACAGGAATGGGTAAAGAGCTTGGGTTCATATGTTAAGGACACAACTGACTTTTTGTGCAAACTGGCCTCAATTACCTGGGATGATGAACTATTGCTTATTACCATTGATGTAACTTCATTGTACACATCAATTCGACACCGTGATGGTATTAAAGCGGTTGAGTATTACCTTGGTAAACGCCCCATTGAATGCTTACAGCATAACAAGATGATTGTTGGTATGTTGAAAATTTGTTTGGAACAAAACTTTTTTATTTTCAATAACCAAATATACCAACAAATGAGGGGAGTTGCCATGGGGGCCTGCTTCTTCCCTAGCTTTGCTTGCCTACATATGGGGCTATGGGAGGAGCAGGTCCTGATGGGTGACCACATGGAAATCATGCAAAACAAGGTTATGCTCTACCTAAGATACATTGATGATCTGTTTTTTATTTGGAGAGGGTCGCAGGAAGAGGCTATTGATTTTGTGAAACAATTGAATATGAATAATTTGAACCTTGAATTCACATCACACATTGATAAGGAAAAGGTTACTTTCCTAGATGTGGAGGTATATATCAGGGATGGAACTCTGCAAACTAGGCTACACAGAAAAATAACTGCTGGCAATACAGTCCTACACGCCAGCAGTCAGCATCCCCAACACCTGATCCGCAGCATCCCCTACGGGGAGATGCTGAGATTGCGGAGAATTTGCAGCTCCGACTTGGAGTGTGACCTGGCACAACAAGCCAGTAAAGCGAGATTTCTGCAAAGAGGCTACAGCAGTACCCCAATAGAAGGAGCTATTAGGCGTACTAGGAAAATCACAAGGGAGGATGCACTAATGCCTAAAATCAAACCCAGTGCAGAAGGTAATAACAATGAGCAAATTCAATTCAGAGCCATTGTAACCTACAGTAACCAGCATTCCCAGATTAGGAAGATTCTGAATAAGAACTGGAACCTGGTCAAAGGTGACCCTATAATAGGTGACCTGGTACCAGATAAACCTAGCATAACTTTTCGCAAATCCCCTAGCCTTGCTAGTGCTCTAGTCAGCAACATGTTGGAACCCACAAAGTCCTGGATGGATCACATTACTGGTTTCAAAAAGTGTCTTACCTGTAAGGCTTGCCGCCACGGGATTAATAAAACTCAGGTCCCACGCCCTTTCTCAGATAAACCCTTCATTATCAACAAGAGACTAACATGTAGGACGGAATACGTTGTATATGTCCTTCAATGCCCTTGTGGACTGCAATATGTTGGGAGTACGCGCCCACCTGCCCGCAAGCGCATCCTACAACATCTGAGGGCAATTTCCGGAAAGGATCAGGCCTACCCAGTGGCCAGACACTTTGAAACCACGCATAATAGTGACCCCAGCAGCTTACAATATTTCCTTGTGGATTCGGTTTTGCCTCTAAAGAGAGGGGGTAACCGGGACGCAAAACTGCGCCTGCTGGAAACCAGATTCATTCTTGAATTCAATACAAAGAGCCCGGGAGGTCTAAATAATAGCGAGGATCTTTATACCTGCCTCTAGCTATAGAATACATCTATTGAAAATTATTCCTGATGTAAATAGTAATTTCCCCTAGCTAACTCTCAATCGGTTTTTATCTGACTCTGCTACCTGCTGTTAACTGTAGCTTGTTTTTAATCTTTAGTATCAGCACTTATTCACTTTACAAACACTTTTTGATCTGCAGTAACTATAAGAGGTTGACTTAAAAGTGCGTGTCTTTATTTTCATTATTTAGTTTGTGCAGTTTTTTTGTATGTATGCCCACTGGGGCATTATTATCATCTTTTTTAAGTGGAGCCATGTGTTTTTACAAGTGATAAATGGGGGTTCCTGAAACTGTATGTGCTATATATACTGACCAAATTTTCTGTATATATATGAAGTATACTCAATGAATTCAATGAAATTACTATGGTTTAATGATTTTTAACCATGTGTATATATATGAAATGAAATCTATTTATGGTTTAATAATTTGTAACCATGTGTATATATATGAAATGAATTTTATTTATTCATTTATATACATTTTTAAAATAATAATGGTTATACTCTACTACTGTATTTATGCACATTGGAACCCCTCGGGCACCATGCCCTTTATTCTTGTTTGACTGAACACAGTATGTCTTCACTATCTATGACTTGAAAAAAATGTAATCTGCACAGCTGAAAAGTATTACGCATTTGCACTTTATAAACCCTCGTTTGTGTTCATGACACGCTATGTGAACAAGCCTCTTTCGAGGTGAAACGCGTCATGGCGGAATTGCAGGCTGTAATTTTGGCACGAAATAAATTACAATGAGAAACTGCACTTATCTTGTGGTCTCGCTCGCTTCGTTGTTCTGCGTGGAAGGCAGAGTGAATTACGACGACCTTTTGGACATATATATATATATATATATATATATATATATATATATGCTGAGAACATTCAAATTGTATTACAGATCTCAACCGATCTCAGTGGTTTGGCAACTAAACTTTTCTGCTTATCACAGGTTGAACATTGGATCTTTAATAACCATTTAAAGTGGAATGGTAGCAAGATGGAGAATATTTGTGCTCTGAAATCTTTTCCCTTCTGAAGTCTTTAGTTTTGGTCTACCACATTGGGCCATAAGCAAAGCTCAGCTCCCTTTGTGAATGATTTAGGAGTGTAATTGAATTCAACTTTATTTCTGTGTGAGCAACTCAAGTCTTTCAGCTTCAAACCTTGTGGCGATTTCTGTTTGGTCTCCTCACACAAGGTACTGATTTTAAATGCTTATGCATCGGCTATTATGATACTAGTGGCCATCATGAGCTGCTTGAATATTTGCTCAATAGCTTTTAAAACTACACTGCAAGTTTCTCATTGGGCCTAAGAGTCACAGACCACATTTAACATGCTTTAGTTTCCCTTCATTGACAACCTGTTATGGTAAAGAACCCAAAAGTGATTGAAGTCTTGTGCACACTGCACATGACGACAGCACTTAGGGATTGAGACTTAGCATGAAAAGGCCAGCACTGGATCCAGCACCATGATGAACACATTGAGAAATTAATTGAGGCCGAATGGTAGAAATTGAACTGAACCAAAGATACTGACAGTTCCATTCTTTGATGGAATACGAAGATATGCATCTGTTAGGCCTAATAAGGGGGTTCTGAGATAAAGGGTACAATTTTCTGAAGTGTTGCCATCTTGAAATCAACAGTTTTTGTTGTCAAGAATGGAGCTTTTATTTCGAAATGGGGGTACTCATACCAAATATTCTACTTTGTTTAGGTCAAAGCCCAGTTCTGAGAGAATCTCTGTTCAACCCTTGGCTGCTATGCAACAAGCAGCAGACAATCACCAGAAAGCTGTGTGCTAATGTCAAGCCATACCAACAAATTTAAAGGAAAGAACATCACATGATTAACCTCCCAAAAAACCCCAAGACCAATTTAGACAAATGTTGAAAATTTGAATTAGCAAACAATAGCAAGATCATTAAAATGAAGAGAAACCAGATAGATGATCTTTAATGCTTTAAGACAAATAGGATACAAAAAGTTACATTTAAGTCAGCAGTCACTATTGGATACACCAAGCGGGCCTTCTTGGTCAAGGGTTTATCTAAGTCTTTGAAATCCGTAGTCAAAATCTTCCAGGGGGGCAAAGCCCAAGGATGTACATGGCGATGAGTCCCTCAAAGTCTGATACGTCGTCATTGTCCTCCTGCTAGAGCAATTGGTTTTGGCAATAAAAGCATCAAGTGGATCGAACCTGGATTTTGTAGTTGCTGAAGTTGCTGTGCAGGTTAGCTAGATTTGCTGCTGTGCACTTGTCCAAGGTTTTACCTTTGAACGTAGCAACTTTTTGGGAACTCAAAATCCTCAAGCAGGGCAAGGCTGGAAGCTGTAGCTGGGCAAGGCTCAATGAGCCTGGACATCATCCCTGCAAGGTCTTTCTGAGCAGGTTTTGAGTGCAGCAAAAGCTCTGAGCCTGACAAACCTAGTTTTCTTGCCCACCTAGGGTGCAATGTTCCTGTGTTTGCCTCAGCACCTTATCTAGAGGAGGAAAATATGATTAGGTACCACTTTTGTCCAACTCCTGGCAAAGTTCCTTTTGGTCAATCATGCAGCCTCTAGATATTCTGGGCAAGTTTCTTGGGCTCAGGTCTCTCTCCAGCCAATTCTCCTGCATGGTCCAGTTCTCTGTGGGGACTCTCTGCATTCAGGCAAATAGAAGGCCAACCGCTGGCCTTTGGATAGCAGTTCTAGTCCCTTGGTGCCTGCTGGATTAGGAAATCTTTGAGTCCTTGAGTCTTTGAGGGAGTCCTTTTTTACTCTCAGGAGTCTTCTTCCAGTGGGGTCTTTAGGATCTCAGGATTAGCCAGAGGAGGCAGGATTGTGGTGTCAGATTTATTATACCAACAAGTGACTAGTATCTATTTTCTTGCATTATCTATCCTCCTTTTGCAGTATGTCCTCTTTGCCTCACTGTAAAATTAACCAGGAACCACAGTTTCAATATGGCAAAACCCTCCGGTCACCAGAAAGGCCTGTCTGCATGTACTTGACCACTTCTGTATTTAGATGAGCTCTCTACTGATCTAACTGGTTTTCCCACTTAATGCGACTGGAGCCTGTTTGACTAGGACAGAAGGAATGGGATTCAAAAGTGGAAATGCTAAAACTGTCCATTGTTATGCCAGTTGTTCCTGTGCACTCCCAGATCGCTAATCCAAACTAAGTATTCAACAATCAGCACTCATCTACTCTTCCTGGGATGGGAGGCAAGCTATTTTCTCTGAGCTTGGGTCTCTATCTCTCCCCCACCAAGTATGGGTATTTCAACTCTGGAGGGGCTAAGTGGCAAAACTGGTTTGGGCCAGATTTGCCTCTGGCAGCAAAAAAAGTACATTTATATAATGTTCTTTTCCCACTAAAATTATCAAAAATCTGATTTCACCATCAAATCAAATTTAGAAAAATAGTATTCACATTTAAGAAAGTTTCTAGCATTGTCATAGACTGTGATTAGAAATAAAGATATTAATTCAATCTACTCCTTCTCAGGGAAAAGGCTAACAAATGCTACACAGAGAAATGGATTTTGGGCTTCAATTTCAAAGTAACGGTACACTAAACCCAAAATGTAGTGCACCCTATTTTTATATATTAGCACACTGCATTTTGGGCTTAGTAGATACACGTTAAGGGTGACCTTATTTAATAAATAAAAATACACTTTTTGGGGCGTGGCTTGCGTAGCCATCATGGGAGACGCAGCCTGATCGGGCTCCGTCCATCCACGCCGAAAATCCGCCAATATGCTGCACTAATCCTGCCCAGAGGAGTACAAGATTGCTGTGGCCGATGCCTTGACTGCCCAGGAGTATCGTGCTTTGCTCCTACCTGGGAGCACTTCGGAGAGGCATGGGCTGGGCCTTCTATCGATGGCCCGGCCGGGCTGCTGCGCTGAGATCTACGGAGCGGTCTCGACTCTGCGAGCCGGAGAGGTGCTTACAGAGCGCATCAGCGGCTGCCTGGGGCCCCGCACGAGAGTGGCAGCCGGGCCCGTACCCTGGGTGGGGACGCGGCCGTCCCTTCCCCCTGCCTTGAGATCCGCCATTTTCTTCACCCACATGGCTGGAGGCGCGGCTGGGCCAGCTTTTAGCACTTGACACAATCCATCACACTGACTGCCTGCATCGTGGGGAACCGGCCGGTGCCCTCTGTGACACCGGGTCCTTTCGGACTTGCTTGAGGAATACGGCCGGATTCTGGAGACCCGCTTTGGCTGTACACCATGAAAGAAGCGTCGGCCCACATGTGATGCCTTGTGGGACGTGTGCGGGGCCCGTACCTGAATCGACCCGGGCTACTTCTGCTGTTGTACCGGAGCCTCCCCCCCTCACATCGGTGCGTGAGGCACCTGGGCCAACTTAATTGCCAAGTGGCTCACAGACATCATACCAAACAATCTACTCTCCTCGACCTTTGTGGTGGAGCGGGCCCACCGAGCCTTGATGCAAAAACCTCACCCTGGTGTGGCTCCCAGGCCAGTCATTGCAAATAATCCTGAACTATGCCGATAGAGACGTAATCTTACGATTTGCCAGGACCCACAAGGACGGCTTTCCACATGACTCTCGCTTCATTATGGTATTCCCAGATTACACATGCCAGGTCAAGAAACAATGCCAATGCTTCACCGCTGCGAAGAGTAGACTGCGCAAGCTGAACTTGCCATATATGCTGTTGTATCCAGCCAGGATGCACGTGATCTACAACTCCAAATCATTCTTCTATGATACTCCCAAGGCCGTTTTCGCATGGACGGATGAGCGCCCTTAACTCTGACCAAACTCTCCACCTGTGGTTGAATCGGACTCCTCTCGCAGTTCACGCAGTCAACAGCTATGGCGAAACGAGTCCAAAAAACAACGGGGCTCCAGTATCAAGAAGGATGTCTGCGAGTCCGGAGCAGCCACCTTGACCGTCCCGGAGCTGTATAAGTGATCAAACTGCAATTTAATCAGGGGCTTTTTGTTTAGAACTTTGATAACATTAGTCTCCTCTGGGTGGGTGTGGGGTTCGACCATGCTTAGCCACTGACTTATTGTGCCCCTTGTTTCGTATGGTTGTGGGGTGGAAAGGAATCCTTTGGTGTGGGTATGGGGGATCTTCGCGTTCGGGGTCTTCTGTTTAACACACCGCATCAGATACTTCTATTTTTTGGCAGTGTCGGTGGGAGGCGGTGGGGTTTTAGGGAAATTTAGTTTTGATATGTTAGAGTTTTTATGTTTATTTTTACAGACAGGCCATTCTGGGAATGATCTCCGTGCTCTCCTCCTTTTAATTTCAAGAGGCGATGATGTCAGGTGATGCTACTTTCAGGGGGGACCTAACAGTAGTATCTTGGAATGCCAGGGGTCTCCTCAATAAAGTGAAATGGAGGGCAGTTTTACGGCAGGCAAAAATATATGGGGCTGACATCCTACTCTTACAGGAAACCCATTTATTAGACACTAAGGCCCCCTTCTAGCTCGTTTCTGTTTTCACCATGCATACTATGCTGGGTTTACTCGGGGCTCCAGGGGTGTGGCTATTCTTATCCACCGTAGAGTCCAATTCCAATACATTACACACAAAGCAGACCTGGGGGGCCGCATCCTCTTTGTTACATGCGCATTGTTCGGGGAACAAGTAACCATAGGTAGTATATATGCACCTCTCCCTCTTGGAACTGCATTTATTGATAAACTGTATGGGACCTGGGGCGACATACCCCAGGGCTTGACTCTGTTAGGGGGCAACTGGAACGATACCATGGGGCCACTAGATCAACAACGCAGCTCAGAGAGTGCACCTTTATTGGGCCCAACTAACTTACATACATTACTCTCCACCTTGGGATGGGTAGACGTGTAGCATGAATATTATCCTGCCATACACAAATTCACTTTTCTCTTCACGGTGCATGGGTCACAATCATAATTAGATTATTTTCTCGTTCCCCGGGTGCATCTTCACAGGTTCTCCCATGCGACTCATCTGCCCCACAGGTTATCCTACCATTCTCCGGTTAGTCTACAGTTTCACACACACTCCCGGAAACCCCCCTTTCTGTGGCGTATGTCCCTGTGGCACCTACGGGACCCCGCATACCAGGATCTGCTCCACAAAGCGGTCCCTACATATTTGGAAGATAACTGCCCCAATGCCCCCTCCCGGACTATTTTGTGGGAAGCCCTTAAACCAACAATCTGTGGTGTCGTAATCAGTTATCGCACTAACAAAACAGTTGGAGGCTCTGGAGTCTCGTCAAACGGCGTTGGCCTCCCAGCTCAGTATCGATCCCAACCCTACTATTCGACGGAACCTGCTGCAGGCGCAACAGGATCTTAGGCAGCATCTTATGGGCGAAGCAAAGGAGATCTGGGAGGCGTCACAACACCGGAATTATCAATGGGGCGATAAGTCCAGCAAGATGCTCCACAGACTCTGCCAGGCCGACACATCCCCGGCGGTTACCCCTTCTATTCGTGGTATAGGTGGGTCCCTGCACACAACATCACAGGGTGTCGCTACAGAATTTGCAACCCTCTATACACGGCAGGAACAAATTTCGACAGAACATATTGCTGAATTTCTCATAGACATCCCCCCCCCGACGACTGCCTGATCATCTCTGCGAACAACTAGACGCTCCTATTACAACAGATGAGCTGACCGGGGCCCTCAACTTGCTTTATCCTGGTCACGCCCCCAGGCCTAACGGGTTTCTGAGGCCGAACATATACACGTTGGGGCCTCACCTGCTGGTGACGATTCAGGAGGCCACAGAATTCGCTATTCTGCCTGGGAACTGGCACCATGTAGAAATCGTGATTTTTCATAAGCCCGGCCGACCCTTCATCTTATTGCCCCATTTCTCTTATAAACTTTGAACCAAAATTGTTGGGGACGGTGTTAGCTGATCGCCTGCGTAGATGTATCGCTGACCTGATCCATCCTGATCAGTCAGGCGTTATGCCGCACAGGGCTACTCCTCATAATATTTGACAAGTCCATGATGCCATGTCGGCAGCCCCGGATATGCTGGCCAGCCGCCCTGCTCCTCGCCGACATAGATAAAGCACTCGACTCCTTGAGCTGGGTGTATTTATTTCAGCTACTCCAGGCGATAAACTTTGGCCCGCTTCTTGGGATACACACGCCTGCTAACAGAGTTGGTCCGTGTTGCAGGACACCATTCACAGCCTTTTCCTATTCAGCGGAGTACTTGGCAGCGCTTTCCTCATTACTGTTTGCTCTCGCAATCGAACCCCTAGCAGCGTGGATTTGGAGCAACCCGGTCCTTCGGGGTTTCGGCTGGTCCTGGTCGTGCTCAGACCGTATAGCATTAACGCAGACAATGTCCTCTTTTTCATGACGGATCCCTGGTATTCGAGACCCAGCATATTGGAAATCCTCAGGGTGTTCGGAGGACTACAGGCCTTCACACTAACCCCTCCAAATCGATATTATTCCCAGTGTGCGGACATCAAGGCTGCGATACCTGGGCTTCACAACTCTCCCGGGCGACAGATGGCTTCAAATATCCTGTGTCCAAAAGTCTCCTGGGCGCACAATATTACTCCACTATTAGCTGGCCTCAACAGTGAAACAGCTATATGATCTTCACTTTCTCTCTCCCTGTATGGGCGCTCCGCTATTTTTAAGATGGTATCGCTGCCCCGGATCTTATATCGCCTCCAGAACTTCCCATACCCCATTCCATACTCATGGTTTGAGCAAGTCGACGCCATACAAAATAAATTTATGTGGAACGGTGGGACTGTCAGAGTGGCGCTCAGTACATGTACGCAATCCACGTATTGTGGAGGGATTGCCGCAGCAGACATCTATGTCTATTACGTAGCGTTTCACATCCTGGTAATAAAAGAATGGTGGTATAATTTCCCACACAGATCCTGCATATTCGGCTGAACATGCTGCAATGGATCAGGTCCCCCTCCTTCTTCTGTTATACAGCTCCACCCATCTGGATCACTGCCGCTGGCTGGCAGGTTGGTGATACAACTATGGCGGGCTAAGACCCGACAGATGGGTTGGCAGGGGACACTTACCCAATCGACTCCCTTATGGCAGGGCACATATATCCACTCCGTGATGACCTTGAAGGGGTTCGGAGGGTCCGATCGCATGGGATTTCGACCCTCAGGGATGTGCTAAGCGGTACCACAATGAAGTTGTTTCAACAATTACAGGCTGCTTTTGATTTACACAGATCACAATTTTTTCAAGTTCCTCCAACTCCGACACGCACTTACCCCTCAGATCCGTACATTAGAGACCCTCCCTGAGTTTCAGCCCCTAGAGGGCTGATTGCTTGTGGGAGATCTCAGACTTCACAAGATCAAACAAATATATCAGACGCTGACGACCCATTCGCCTACCACACTAGACAAGACACGACTTGCATGGCAGGCCGACATACCCGAACTGACAGTTGACTGGTCCGAAGCCATCGCTAGCGCAAGGGGCCCAGCACTTTCTATGGGCTATCGGCTCATCCAATTCAAGTATCTACATAGCGAATACTTCACAAGGGTACGACTGTGGAGGATGGGTGTTAACCAATCCCCCACATGTCTGAGGTGCGACAGGGAGGAGGGGACATTCTTTCACACAGTCTGGAGCTGCTCTGCATTACAGCCCTTTTGGCATAGGATCAGATCATGCCTCCACGAGGTGCTGTCGTGGAACCTCCCACTACACCCATGACTCTTCCTGTTACACTCGACAGATGATATTGGTGGGAATCGGTATAAACAGCACCTATTGTTTCTAGCTCTTACCGTGGCCAAGAGGGACATAGCGCAAATGTGGAAGGTGTCATCTCCCCCGACATTAGGTAAATGGAAAACTGGGCTAGATAAATTTATGGGGGCTGAGATTGCGGTTTTTGAGGCCCGAGGGTGCCCTGCAAAATATCGCAAAATATGAACTCGATGGGCGGACTATTGTGGAATCTACCTTCCCCCTTTGCCAAAGGTAGACCCTTGAGAATGGCCCTGCTTTTCTTGAGCTTCATTATTCCCAATGTATGTCTCAAAAAGGTTGCATTGCCATGTTTTATAATGCACGCTACTACGGATTCACCATTTGCTCACATGTGGAGACCGGAAACTGTCTGAATGTTATTTGTTTATTACACCTGCATGTTTGGTGGGTGTTGGTATAAGTCAGAAATTTGGTTGTTCGAGCAAATTATCTTTCCACCTTTCATGTTTTGGGGGGTCTGTGACCCCTAGGTATTGCAAACTAGCCAAATAAAATTTGTTGTTAAAAAAATACACTTTATTCTACATTACATAGGTACTTTTTCCCACCATGTGTCCCTGCAATGCATTTAAACTTCATGCAAGCCACAGCAGAGACCTATATTTTTGTCATATATGATGGTGTTTTAAATACACTTTTCAGCCCGCATATGACATTTAGCATCTGTGCCATAAGTGCATTTTCTGGACCATCAACAATTATCTTATAGGATAGTTAAACAAACCACTTGGGTAGAAGAAGCTTCCGAGAAAGGTACATCTGCAGGAGTATGCAGAGAGACTGCTCCAGAGTATGTAAGGGAGGAGCACTCAGATGCGCCCAGGGTCCCCCTACCACCGGGACCATGCCTCAAATGCCGTATACTCACCACTGCTGCTTTGAATGTGGAAGATCTATGGACTTTGGAACTGTCCCTTCCATCTCTCCTCTCTTGACCTGGAGGTTAGCTGGAGGATGAGGCGGACAGCGTTTCCCAGCAACACCGTGACCGATGCTCTTGATGGAACTCTGACGATGCCCCCTGGGAGGAAACCATGACTTTCTGTACTTACCGCGGTGCCCGAGCACCTTGGCTGATGCCCAGTGGAGCTGTCCTATGCAGCTGTAAAGGAGTTTTGCTCTGGTTTACCCCACGGCCGGCACCTACCCAGCCGGACATCGGACATTGTTTTCCTCGCCTCCCCATTGTTTTTCCTACCTGCATTCCTTACCCCTGTTTACCATTCCCCCTCTACCTTTTCACTCCCCATAAGACGCGTTTACATGCTAATAACTCACATTATTGTGTAATTCTCATGTTTTTTCTCCTATGTCTATACCTGTCTATGTAATTATGTAACCTGTAAATCATTGATCCTCATGTAAAGCACCCTGATACTTCTGTGTCTAGCCAGTGCTATATAAAACTGTGCAAATATATAAATAAATAAATACAGAACCCATTTAACTAAAATCTTTTTGGGGCTAGAACATGTGCACTCTGGCACTGAACAGTGGTGTCACAGCATAAAGAGTCCAAATACCTGAAAAATTAGGGTCCAGGAAAATGGAGAAAATTCTAGGGTGACCATGCAGAAAAAAACTAATTTGGTATACTGGTTCATTGCTTCCAGATTTAGACGCAAGCATGATTCCTGTTATCTTGGGTTCTTTGAAAATATATGAGCATGTCCAACACTCCGTTTCTTAGTGAAATGGCATTGTTACAAAGCACATTTTGTATATCTCCCCTCTGCTGATCTCTCCATGAGCAATGTCTGGTTGTTTCAGCTGGTAGTGAGATTAAATCTAATCTGGCTCTGGAACCCGAAGCTCTGAAACAGATTCTAAACAAATGCCCTGGAAAAACATTTAAAAAGCAAACACTATAGTTTTTCAACACTAATGAAAATGGGCAACAACAGCAGCGCAGCATATTCACTTGTAACAGCTCAGTCGTATTTTCATGTCATGAATTTGTAAGTGCAAGACCAGAGATCCAGCCTATCCAGTATATCAATATTTATATTGTGGTTTAGATGTTTAATGAGAGGCCTGCAGACAAGAGTACACTATTCTCCAACATGTAGATATCAATAGATAAGCCAATCATGTTCCACAGTATGCGTCTCATACTGTCTCGCAGCTGGATTTAATTGCTCATTACAGGGAAACCCCAGTCAGTGGGGTACTATCGGTTCCTTGGAAGAACCTTAGGTGTCCTCCAATCGCCCAGTTTCCTGCCATCTCTGACTAGTCAGCCCTCACAAGGAGATAGTGGCGCATTTCTCTTTATAAAGCCTTCAACAGGATGATACCCACCCGAATCTTCACAGTTCCTTAGTGCTTTTAAAACACTTTAACTTTCCCTTCACAATACTGACACGTTTATTGATCTGCTTTTGCACTTATTGCCTGAACAGCTGCATCTCCCGGAATGTTATTTTCAATTGTGTCATCTTCTGATTTGCATCATCGTGTCATTTACTGAAGTAGCTATATATGAGCAGTTATTGTAGAGCCTGCCACCTCTGCAGAAGTCTGCATCCCAGTGTGAAGCCAGATCAGACATGAACTTGCTCTTCTGCGAAGTGCTGTGCATTCAGTCCCTTCATATATTGCTGTGAATATGGGATTAAAGTACTCTGTAGGACTTTTTGATTGCTGAATCTACTTTCCTTTCTAGCACATTGGACAAACTCTGACATTAAATCTTCTGTACCCCCCAGTGAGTAGAGCTTGTGCATGAAACACTGCACTGTGTTTCTATTGGGCTTCTTACTCTCCAAAACTACAACATCCTCCATGGATTGGTGAACCATTAAACCTTTCTGTGCTGGCTATTGTGCCTGTTTCTGTATAGATTTTCTGATCGAGATTTCTAATTGCAGATGCCTTACCTTGTGAATATTCTCCCAGACGTCAGACTCGAACGTACCCCTGCATGCAAGTAGGTGGTGTTGTGTTGCTCCACATTGACTTTGCTCCACTGCATTCCGGAAATTACAAGCCACCCTCTGCTTTGAAGTCTGTGCCATTTTCTCCTCACCTTCAGACTTGGGTTCAGAGCTTTTCCTTGGCCTTCTAGTCCTATACTTTGTCCAAAGGTTTACTAGTGTGCAAGATAAAATGTCACCCTAAGACAACAGAGTTCAAGCCATGTAGGGGATGTTGCAAACAGACGTCAATGACATACCCTCACAAATTCTTTCTTTGGTGCCTGGGGTTGAAGCACAAGTCCAGGACCTGTGATGACTGGTCCCAGATAAATCCAATGGCCATACAGGGCTGCAAGTCCAAACTTTGTAACCAAAACTTAAGACGACTCCGTGCCATGACGGGTTGAAGTTGAACAAAGAACCCGTTACCTCTGCTGAAGTCGTTCCCATTGCAGATCTTCATCATGGTTAAAGTCTTGGTTGAATTCTTTGGGCGAGTCCTAGAAAAAGCTTAAGAAGTTAAAGCGGAAACTGGTTCCTTCCGCCACCACTCAAGGGTGTCAGCATACTTTCCAGTCTCACTCCTGATCTCCATCAGAGCTGAAGATGAGTCTAACCCCAATGCACTCCAAGTTCCCAGATCCATCAGCGACAAATTAGAGGTCTTCACATTTTTTCGATCTTTATTGGCTCCCTTTGGCAGGCCTTCAGGCCCCAAGGATCCGCAGGGGACTCCAGTTTGACTCCTGTCAATGGGTTCACACTCAGCTCTGTTTGTGCCCCTTGAACCCATATTGGTGAAGCACCGGATGTATGACTCATTCATACATGCTTTTACAACGCATGCCTTTACAAAGTAGGCAATACTATGAACGCGTCGTAACCCCGCAATCTATTGCAACGCAACAACAACTTGCCTTAGAAAGCACTGGACTTTGGAAAATGATATTGTTCTATTCCAACTCAAGTCTGTGCAACAGTAGGGAAGTTGTTCGATTTAAAATCCAACAATGCGTTCCCTAAAGCAAGTCTTTGTAATGACTTGCGTGGTAATGGAACGCATGGTAATGACTTGTTTGTTGTAGTGCCTGCATTGTAATGGCTCTACGTAGTTCTCTCTGCATTGTAAACGCTGTTTCCCTTGAGCACCGGCTCTGGTGCTGACTTCGCATCTGGTGCCACCCATGCACCAGTTCCATTCGCATCGATGATGCTGGAGGAAGATTCACTGCCCACTGTGCTATCTTACTCTAGGCAGAATCGACCACGACATCAACCAAGGATGAGCCCAGTTCCGACCAAACCACAGCAAACAGGCATTCCTTCGGATTCAACATTTTGCCCTCACCACACAGTAGGACCCAAAAGACCACACAATAAGACCCAAACTTTGCACATTAATTTCGGCTCTGATTCAAACTATGACATTTTCGATGAGTGGGATGACTATATCCTACAATATGATGAGGAAAACGGGTGTGAAGAATCCCAAGATGCCAGTCGGCAGGATACTTCTCCAGATGCAGACCTTGAGCCCCCAAACCCTGCCCCTCCAGCCCACCCTGGTTGTGCTACTGAGGAACGCGCCTCCTTCGCGGTCATTGTACTGAGGTTCTTCAGCCTGGTCAGGCTCTTGCGATTTAATGACGTTCCACAGACACCCACTGGGCATTCAGGCGAAACCCTTTCCGGGTCCACCTGTTATCAGGCAGGCCGCTCATCACCCTGAACTGGGCAACCCAGTCTTGATTACACAACATCCAACACCAGAGAGTTTGATGGTACAGACATCCACTAGTAAAGTCAATCACAGTGCCTTTTCTATCACCCTGCCTGATTGTGAGTCACTGGCAATCAAATGTTCCTGCTCTATGAAGCTAGCTCTGAGGTCAGTGAATGCCAGCTGTCTTTTACTCCCATTCTCTAGGTTGAGGTGGCCAGCTGGAAGAAGTGGAGATCAGAGTCCCTGGTTTTCGGCAGAGACTTCGTTCCACATTAATTTGTTTGATCTGCTTGGTCTTATAGGCCTTCATGCGCACAATCAAAGGAAAGGTGGTGCAGGTGTTTATGGACAACACCATTGACATGAGGTACTACAACAAGCGGAATAGGGTACGGTGAAGTGTTTTGTGCAAGGAGGCTCTGGGCCTCTGTAAATGGCTGGGCAACCTGGAAATGTCTCTGCTGATACGCCACTGGCCAGATCTTTAAATGCCAGGATGGACAAGCTCAGCCATTGCCACTTAGCACACCATAAATGGCAGCTGCTCCAATAGGTGAATCAGGGCGTCTTCCAGCAATGGGGAGAAACCTGGCTCAATGTTTTTGACACTGCTGAGAATGCACAACACTTTTGCACATTTGGAGTTCCCAAGAAGTCTCTGTATCTAAGGCACATTCCACCTAGAGTGGACAATAAGACTCCTGTATGCCTTCCTTCCACTCCTGCCCTAAGTTCTGAAAAGATCAAGAACGACCGTACCAAAGTAATCCTAGTGGCACTGGTTTGGCTCAAGAGAGTGTGGCTTCTGAAACTCTGGATAATGAGCATCTCTCCTCTGATCAACCTGCCTCTACATGAGCATCTTCTGTTGAAGTAGCAGAGCAGGTTACTGCACCAGGGCCTGCACAATTTGCATCTCTATGCTTGGGCATTGAGCTCTGGTCCAAATTTGTGGCTTGTGGCTTAGTGCGATACCTGACACATTGACTCACTACGAACTGTACTGTCTGAATTTTTCTTGTCTGTTTTTTTCCCTGGCCCAGCAAGGACTGGTTTGGGTACTCTAAAAGGCCGTTTGTCAGCACTTTTGGATATTTTAGGCTTCCCGATCAGCCTTCTTTATTTATTTAAATTACCTGTGGGATGAGATTTTTGTAAGGTTTGCAACGCTTTCTTTCGCCAAAACCCTTTGTGATGCCAGAGTCGTAGTAGAGCGTAGTTCTTACTTTTTTGATATAGACCCCTCTTGAGCTGCTGCAAAATTGTCCATTAAAACTTTTGGTGTTGCAGACAGTCTCTTTCTTTGCCTCAGCATTGGCTAGGTGAAGAGGCAACCTCCGGAAGCCTTAAAAGCTCATTCCACCATAGCTAAGGCTGTTAGCACTCCGCTAGCACACAGAGTACCTGTCCTGGACATTTACTCAGGCAGCTACTTTAGCAGCGGTATATACGTTCACTAAGCACTACTGGCTCAACATTCAGGTCTTGTTAAGTCGAATTGATGCACAGCTTGGAGTTCTTTGGAATTAATTGAGTGTTAAAGTTTATTTAATCAATTTTAGGTGCGAACTGATGGGTGACGCTATCCGTTCCTAGCGTCCTGTACCAAATAATGACGTTGTGTTTCCGGTGAATCACTGGTTACATCGCCTTCAGGCACTCTTGTGCTGGTTCCTAATCAATTAGGACTCCACTCATTCTTTATCTGATTCATCCATTTTTGTTTGTATATATCACAATTGCTTCATTGTTTATATTCTTCCTTAATTCATTCTTGTATCAGAATAAACATGTCTTTTTGTACATGAGCTCCAATGCATTTCGGGCATTGCTTTCCCTTCCTCAGGGAGCATACGCTGTTGAAAAAGAATTATATGAATGTATCACAACCACTTCACATATGGATATTCACATATAAACGCTATCATTTTTTGACTGTAAACACTGTCGTTCTTTGAAGTGAGGGTTTTAAACGTGCTCTTGAAGAATGGTGAAATTGTGCCCATAAATGTAACCCGGGTGTATTAAAGTATTAGAGTGTCAAGTTAAACTCACGTTTGTGTTGTAAAGAAATGTACACGAACAAGATCGAGAGTCAGAAAATCAAATTGGCAACTATACGAAAAATAAGAGGTCTGTCGGGTCAGCGGTACTAACCGTATTTCGACCTGAAGATTAGTAACTTCCGTAGAGAGACCGGGTTCGCCCGTCTTCCGATGCTCAAACGCAAATGCTATCAGGGTTTGTGTTTTTACTTCCGTGTCACGTGGACATCGGAGAGAGTGAAAACAGACTATACGAGCGCAATAAAACAAAGCGGGTGAAATAAACTGGTCTTCCCAATAAATTGGATAAGGCGCAGGATAACGAAATAATAAAGACCATAAATGTGTTGCAGAACTGTAGTGTAAGGAAGTAAAGGAGAATGGGAAAAATGGGAAAATCGGTGTGTTGATGAATATTAAACCGATGTGTTTATAGTTCATGAATAATAAATCAATGTGTTGATGGTGAGATGTATCAGATGTGAATATCATATGCAAGAAAGTGACTTTCTAACGTTGATACAATACAGCACAATCACACACCTTATTGGCTAAGAAACATGGGTGCACTCTGCTCAAGCTATGATGCAAATATTTATAAATAACAAGAGAGTTCAATCCGATCATTAAGTCCATTGTGCTTAAGGGACCCCAGAGCCCGTATCCAATAATTTTCTCTCCGTAATAGATACTGGTTATTGTCTCTTCCTTCTTTCTTTTCTATTATTTCAAGTACAAGAAATTTCAATTGCGAGATGTTGTGATGAGCTTCCATGAAGTGACATGAAACTGTAGACTTGCTGTTTTTGGTGAGAATGTTCGATTTGTGCTCCACAATTCGTCTTTTTCTTTTTCTTTCCGTTTTGCCGATGTAGACCTTCCCACAAGGGCATTTTAAAAGGTAAATGACGTTGGAAGTATCACACGTAGCTGTGACCCTTAGTTTAATATTATGACCTTTCATGGGATGTGTTATCACATTTCCAGTGATGACGTTGTTGCAGTTACTGCAATTGAAACACATCCGTGTTCCTTTGTGTTGTGTTGGGCCTGGTGTTTTTTGTTTCAGTATTTCACCCAGATTCTTTCCTCTTGTATGAGCGAATAGGGGTATAGATTCAAAGATGTTATTGAAATCGGGTTCCAGATTTAGCATTGGCCAATGCATGTGAATGATTTTTTTAAAGCGAGTGCTGGACGTATAGAATTTTGATACTGCCACGATTCTTGGATTGTCTGTTTTGAAGATTGGAGTAAGCAGCTCACTCCTGGACTTGGTTTGTGCTTTCTCTGCAGCTTTTCTCATTAAAGATTCTGGGTAACCTCTGTCCTTGAACCGTTCACCCATTTCCTTTATCCTAACTGCTGCTCTTTGAGGGTCTGAAGTGATTCTTTTTACCCTTGTCATCTGAGAAAATGGGAGGTGTTCTTTTAGTGAAGCTTGATGAAAACTCGAGTGGTGTAACATGTTATTTCTGTCTGTTGGTTTCCGGTATATGTCAGTTTCAAAACCGCCTGGTGTTAATTTTACTTCTACATCTAAAAATGTCACACTTTCCCTAGAAATTTCCCATGTTAATTGGATACGTTCATCCTGTGTGTTGAGTGTGGATAACACCCTTTCCAATTGTTCTTCTGTGCCCTTCCATACAATGAAGATATCATCTATGAATCGGACTAGTAATTTTAGGTTGTCCTGCCATATTCTGTTTGTAAATATGTATCGATCTTCATATTGTCCCATGAAGATATTAGCATATGCCGGTGCGGCACAGTTGCCCATTGAAGTGCCCACCAGCTGTTGGTACCACTTGTCACCATATTGGAAATAACTTCTGTACAGAGTAAATAGAGTGAGCTCCATAAGGAATATTTCTAAGGGTAATTCTAAACTTGAATTGACCAGTGCTTGTTCTATAGCCTCTATTCCTGAGGCGTGGGGAATTGATGTGTATAGAGCTTTAACATCAGCCGTATATAAAATTAATTCCTCATTTTCTTCCATGTGGGTGTTTTGAAGTTTGATTAAAAAATCTGCTGTATCCTTAATAAATGTCCGCATTTCTTTAACCAAAGGTTGCAGATGTTTATCGTGAAATTGGCCTATCGGCTCGTGTAGACTGCCTCACGTCGATACGATTGGTCTCATTGGTGGATCCATGAGGTTCTTATGTATTTTTTGAATCATGTGTAAAGATGGACTTCTTGGGTTTTGTTTGATCAAAAATTTCTTGGTCCTGTCATTTATTATGTTGTTTTCAACTGCCTTTTCTATGATAAGTTTTGCTTCTTCCAAATATTCATTGGTGGGATTGCCCTCCAGTTCCATGTATGTATTTTTGTCAGACAGATGTTCCATTATTTTGTTTACATACATGCTGGTATTCATGATGATGAGTGTTCACCCTTTATCTGCTTTAACCCATGTGATTTTTTCGTTGTTAGCCAATTTCTTTAAGATGCCAAAATCTTTTGTGTTGTATTTCTTCTGCTGGATCTGTTGTGTTTTATTTTGTTTAGATCCTGTTTCACCATCTTCTCAAATAGGTCCCAGGTTTTATGACTGATTGGTGCTTGAAATGTGCGGTGTGGTTTTAATCCCTTCAACTGGTCTTGTTGTTCCTCTGTTTTATATGGTAGGACATTATCAAAGAAATGTCTGAGTCTCATTTTTCTCATTAGTTTAAAGAAGCTCACTTCTAATTCCAATGCATCAGTGTCTGTAGTGGCAACAAAAGATGTTCCCTTTTGTAGTAAATTTCTCTCCTCCATGGTTATGTTGTGGTTTGATATATTAATCACTAATTGTCCTTGATCTGTGTTTTCTTCTTCTCTTTGTCTTTCTTGGGTGCTGTTGTACTTCTGGTGTTGGGGTGTTCTTTTTCTTTTGTTTTTTCCCCTCCTGGGTCTTCGGCTGGGGGAAAGCCTTCCTCTAAAAAAGTGCTTGTTGTAGCTTGGGTTGTCTGTCTTTCATCGGTTCTAGGTGTTGTACGTGATGTGCCCGCTTGTTGGGGTCTTCCTCCTTGGGGTCTTTTAGAGCTTTCACTTCCAGATGATGAAGTATCCGTGTACTGTGTATAGGGACGGTATCTCCTCCTTTGGGCGTATACTTCCGCCCAGGTGTACACCTCTCCAAGTTTGTAATCTAGGGTGTCCCTTTTGAATTTCCAGATTTTTCTGTCATTTATCTCCCTGAAGTGTTTAGCAATCTGCTCATTGATATCTTCCAAGGTTTTGGACCAATCTTCAGATGTCATCATGTTCGTCAATTCTGTTGTTACCTCAGCAATTCCTTTAGTTAGTTCCTCTAAAATGGTGGAAAGCTCCTCAATAATCAATAAAATGAGATCGAGGGAGCACTTGTTCAAAATGGCGTACCATTTTTCTTGGAATTTTTTTTAGTTTTTAGAGTTCTTGCATAGTGACGGTTGCGTGGAATTCTTTGTGATCTGTGGTACCGTATTAACGTGCTGGCATGCAGCTTTTGATTGACCTCTCTTTTCGATAAGTAAATCAGTTGTTTTATCTGTTGTTCCTTGGTTTTTTGGGTGGGGGATTGTGTAAATTCTTCCAGAATTAATGCATAAATTTGAGATACTTTGTCATCCTTGAAAGCGAAGGTATCCGCTTTTGCGTCGGTGCTTTTTACTATATTTTCATAAGACATGATGAATTGGTGGCTAGCGTGCTATCAGCTCCTGGTGACGGATTAGAAAGTGAATACTTGATAAGTCGGGTTGATGCACAGCTTGGAGTTTTTTGGAATTAATTGAGTGTTAAAGTTTGTTTCATCAATTTTAGGTGCGAACTGATGGGTGACGCTATCCGTTCCTAGCGTCCTGTACCAAATAATGATGTCGTGTTTCCAGTGAATCACTGGTTACATCCCCTTCAGGCACTCTTGTGCTGGTTCCTAATCAATTAGGACTCCACTCATTCTTTATCTGATTCATCCATTTTTAATTGTATATATCACAATTGCTTCATTGTTTATATTCTTCCTTAATTCATTCTTGTATCAGAATAAACATAAGTCTTTTTGTACATGAGCTCCAATGCATTTCGGGCATTGCTTGCCCTTCCTCAGGGAGCATACACTGTTGAAAAAGAATTATATGAATGTATCACAACCACTTCACATATGGATATTCACATATAAACGCTATGATTTTTTGACTGTAAACACTGTCGTTCTTTGAAAGTACCATGTGAGTGTTTTAAAAGTGCTCGTGAATAGTGTATGAAGAATGGTGAAATTGTGCCCATAAATGTAACCCGGGTGTATTAAAGTATTAGAGTGTCAAGTTAAACTCACGTTTGCGTTGCACGTTGTTGGAACGCTGTAAAGAAATGTACACAAACGAGATCATGAGTCAGAACATCAAATTGGCAACTATACGAAAAATAAGAGGTCTGTCGGGTCAGCGGTACTAACCGTATTTCGTTCTGAAGATTAGTAACTTCCGTTGAGAGACCGTGTTCGCCCATCTTCCGATGCTCAAACGCAAATGCTATCAGGGTTTGTGTTTTTACTTCCGTGTCACGTGGACATCAGAGAGAGTGAAAACAGACTATATGAGCGCAATAAAACAAAGCGGATGAAATAAACTGGTCTTCCCAATAAATTGGATAAGGCGCAGGATAACGAAATAATAAAGACCATAAATGTGTTGCAGGTTGCATGGGTGGCTCCTATATGCAGCTTAGCTTGTCACTTCTGTAGCAGAACAAGGTAGGTGCGGAGTCATACATTGCCACGTAGAATTATTGCTTTAAAGTTCTCAGATCCAGCCTGACTCTTGGGTGAATAGTCACATAGTGAGGAATCTGCAGTTGGATAGAGTAACCACTAGAAAGACCATTACTGAAGTAACTTGCTTGACAGGCTCAGCTGTCTCAGATTTAACAAAAACAATGTTATTGTTGAATGTAGCAGATTTGTTTTTACACTCCCAAAAATATTTTTCCACTCCTGTATTTATCTCACCTACTTTTTCATATGAATAGATTTTCACCTAGTGACGGTGCAATTTTCAAGGCGGTACTACATGTCGTGTTTGGGAATACCATTAAACGTTTTGAAGTATTTACGCTCTTATCCACAGGCAATTCCCATCCTGGACACTGTTGAAGAATTATACATTTCCAAGGTAGGAGTAAACATTTCATAGTGGAAATGGAATAGAACATCCCCAGTAAGGCGTTTTCCCGAAAGTGGAAAAATATTTTTCTCGTACTGAAAAAAAATTCATAATGCATTGCCACCTGTAAGGAAAACATTAATTTGTGGAAATGCGCATCATGTACATTTTGATAGGCAGAATTCCCTCTGTTAATCGTACGCAGAAATTCACAAACGTTTTCCAGAGGTACTGCTGGGAACCTGCAACTCTCACAGTTTCCCAGGTGGTAATGGGGAAACTGTGACATTCAAAACAGTCAGGAATGTCTTCTAAACGCATAAAGAAATCTAGGAGAGTACATTTCTGAGTTGTTGTAAATTGGACTCTACATACATTGCTATCAGAGTTTTAACTATGTTTCTCCCACCCCTTTTAATTCTCTTTTATTTCAATCCAGTCTGCACTGATTTTTGATTCTTTGAATCTGCCATACATTTGGCATTTATACGCTCAATTCGGTCATATCTCGGCCATTCTTTAACAGGAGTCATCATTTTAAAACCTGCAATTTCTCGGAATTGCTTTAGTCATCTAATTGCTTCAAATGATGTATAAAGTAAATGTAAAGCCAAACATCTCTGTCAATTTCTACACGGTGCGGTTACATAGCCTGTAATTTTGCAAGGGTATAGTTTGTGGCTGAAGCAGGGTTTAGTTTAAGTAAAAATGTCAAGAATCATGAAAAGTGCAAGTCTTAAATAGTCTCAGGCACGCTTTTTTCAAATGTGATTTCCATCTGCTGTGGAAAAAGTTAACTCGAATGATGTGTGCATTTGTGGACACATTAACCTGCATTAAGACATGCTTTGTGCTAAGACTAATGTTTGCCAACTGAACCATAGCATTTGAATTTCTTGCAATACTAGCAGATAACTATGGGAAGCCGTTCATGTCAAAATTACAGATCCCCATATAAGACACCTCCTGAAATGCATGGAGTGCTACAAAATAAATTTGAGACACACCTGAATGAATATAACATATGTCTAAATACAAACTAAACATGGCAGAGTGAATATACTACCTAGTGGACAACAGGAATAACACACACTCTGAATTGGATAAAAGGTATGTTGAGATGTATAGCAACTACGCTGAAAGGAATATGACTGTTGCTGAAAAGAATACAACAAGAACTCAAGTGAATATAAACCTTATTGAAATGATATAGACTAGTGCTGAAATTAATTTAAACCACATTGGAATGAATATGGCACATATTAAATTGAATTTGACACTGTTTAAAATGAACACAAGCCATGTTCAAATGAATATGACACATGTTCAAATGAATATAAGATAAGTTGAAATAAATATGACTAGTGTCAAAATGAATATAACTAACACTGAACTGAATATGACACGTGTTCAAATGAATACAAGATACGTTGAAATAATTATGACTAGTGTCAAAATGAATATAACTAACACTGAACTGAATATGACACGTGTTCAAATGAATACAAGATACGTTGAAATAATTATGACTAGTGTCAAACTGAATATAACTAACACTGAACTAAATATGACACGTGTTCAAATGAATACAAGATACGTTGAAATAATTATGACTAGTGTCAAAATGAATAAAACTAACACTGAACTGAATATGACACATGTTGATATAAATATGATTGCTGTTGAAATGTATTTGGTGCACATTAAAATGAATATGGCCCACAATGAAATGAATATAAGAAGCTTTAAACTGAATACAACATCCATTGGACCTATGAAACCTGGCAGAATAAATATTCTACCTATTGGATAATGTGAACAACACACTTTGAATTGGATAAAACATACACTGAGATGTATAACAACTACGCTGAAAGGAATATGACTGTTGCTGAAAAGAATACAAGAAGAAGTCAAGTGAATTTAAACTTAATTGAAATGATATAGACTGGTGCTGAAATGAATGTAACCCACATTGGAACGAATATGTCACATATTAAATTGAATTCGACACTCTTTAAAATGACTGTGACACACATGAAATAAATGTGAAACATACAGCAATGAAAACAAGCCATATTCAAATGAATATGACACATGTACAAATGAAGATAAGATAAGTTGAAACAAATATGACTAGGGTCAAAATGAATATAACTAACACTGAACTTAATATGACATATGTTAACATAAATACAAGATACGTTGAAATAATTATGTTTAGTATCAAAATGAATATAACTAACACTGAACTGAATATGACACATGTTAATATAAATATGATTGCAGTTGAAATTAATTTGGTGCACATTAAAATGAATATGGCCCACACTGAAATGAATATGAGAAGCTTTAAACTGAATACAACATCCATTGGAATCGATATGGCACATATTAAATTGAATGTGACACTTTTTCAAATGATTGTGATACATATGGGGGGAATCTCTCGTGATCTCTGCTGCCAATTCCTGCTGACACGCCTGAAAGCTCCTGAAAGCACCAGCTACCAGAGCCCTCTTAGCGGGCCTTGCCGCCTGCCTCCCGCCGCCCTGCTGCTCAGTTCACATCACGAGTGGGGCCGCAGTGTGGAGAGCGGGCTAGGGGGCGGAACTACAAGCCCCAGCAGCCCTAGCGGTTCACGCATCACCTACCAGCGCCAGGAGGCGCTTAAAAGCACCATCACCCTGCTGTGCCTGGGGAATCTCTTGTGATCTCTGCTGCCAATTCCTGCTGACACGCCTGAAAGCTCCTGAAAGCGCCAGCTACCAGAGCCCTCTTAGCGGACCTTGCCGCCTGCCTCCCGCCGCCCTGCTGCTCAGTTCACATCACGAGTGGGGCCGCAGTGTGGAGAGCGGGCTAGGGGGCGGAACTACAAGCCCCAGCAGCCCTAGCGGCTCACACGTCACCTACCAGCACCAGGAGGCGCTTAAAAGCAACATCACCTTCGCTTTGCGGGACGCGAGCGGGACGCCCGGACGAAGCCCGGACAAAGGGCGGACAGTCTTAGACAATCTGAGACTGTCCGTGACTGGACTGGCCAGGACCCCTGCCCATTCTGTGACAGAGGTAGACCCCTGAAGTAAGACTACATTGCCTAATTGAACCTACTGCATTAAGGGACATTACTTAATTTAGTCTCCTTTAATTCGTGCATTGATTACTCTTTGGCATCAATCCCTTTATCAATTTTTCGGATTGTATAATATGCCTAAAAAAATTGCGGCTACCGCGTCCAATACCATGGATAACTATCTGGTTCAGGTGGTAACTAAAATCAACAGTGAAAGAAGGCAGTCATTAGGACTGAGCCAATCCCCCATTCTTTACCCCCGAGTCAACACTCTGAATCGCCACCGATAGTTACACCACTGCATGCTGCCAACAGTGACGTCCCTGACACTGACCTCCATGTCAATGAAATTTTCGATCAAAGCACACTGTTGGTGGCTGACGCAGAAACTGATGCTGAAACTGTCCCCGACACACAGGTGGATGTGATAATTGAGGAAGCTCCCCCCCCTGGGCCTATAACTAGGGCAGTCAGAAAGTGTAGAAAAACACAGCTTAAGCGTGGGGGATTACGGTCTGGAAGAAAAAGGGTTACACCGCCACCAAAAACTAAGGATATAAGTATGGATCATGAGGAAGATAGTGTTAGGCAAATCATGGATGATGAGCTATTTAATAGGATAGCTGACATGATCGATTGTAAGATAAAGGCTATTATCAAACCGCTGGTGTGCAAAATTGACAAGCTCACTGCTGAGGTAAAAAGATTGGGTGAGGTCCAGAACAAGATAGCTGAGGAGGTGGGTAGTATGACAACCCTAGTATCAAATTTTGCAGACAAAAATAACGAGCATATTGTGAGCGGGGCAGAGGGCTGTGGAAACGCCGCATTGACTATCCTCCATGGGCAGGTACCAGAAAATACAGATAACGAGGCAGTGACAAGAGAAGACCCTTTATTAAGACCTATTGTGCCAACCGCACCGTACCCAGAAAAAGATTCTCTTCAATTTATAGTAGAGGCCTCACCTTTAGTGCTGGTGTTGGCCAATGTACCCATCTTGCCACCTGGCCAGTCAGAATCTGTTTCATCCCTGACTAGCAAGGCACTACACTGGCTGTCAGGCAACATGCAGATGGCTCCATGGGGGAAACAACAGTTAGCGGGGGAGATCAAGATGGCCAGGAGGGTAGCCTGGATAGGGAACAGACCAAAAAAGTTCAAAGGTGATTGTGTAGTATTGAACTTCTTTAACTCGGCTGTATTACCTATTGTCTTGTCAAACATACTCCCCCCCAACGCAGGAGTGGAACTATTATCCCCCTTACTCTTGAATTTTTTTATGGTGAGCAGAAAAGTGTGACACACCCAAATACCTCAAGGCTTAGGTGGAACGCATGACGCATAGATGGGATGCGGGTGCTTCAGTAAATGATTGGGGGATAACCTTAGGAAATAGATTTGGGGTGGCACACCCTAATACTTTAAGGCCCAGGTGGAATACAGGGGTACATAGATGGAATGCGGGGGCTCCAGCAAATGATTGGGGGATAAGCCTAGAAAATAGATTCGGGATACTGTCAGGCCTAAATGACTTCGACTGACTCAAGAGGTGTCATAATATGGCATGTAGCATAGTATCTGATGACCTTGGAGTATGCGATTCTATAACCCAGAGAATTGCCTCTACAAATGACATTCCCATGAAAGAGATAAATAGGATGGGAAACTGCAATATATTTGAGGATCTGGAAAGGTTGAACTGTGCTAGCCAAACTTTCAACCTTAATGTTCCTGACCCATACAACTATCAAGGGCAAGAATCACCAGAATTAGTAGCGATACTTGGTAACCCACCGGCCAGTGAAACACCTCTGCCTATACTAGATGACGGGACCCAATGTACTCCTAGGGCTATGTATCCATCTACTTTAATAGCTCGTCCAGTAGATACAGATCTACCAATATCAGTTGCTCCTGAGAGTACTATCATGGCCTCTGGGCATGTGACCTGTAATGGAACAAGGGAGGCCAGGCTAATCTCCTGGAACATTGCAGGAATAAAAAAGAATCTGCCTGATCCAGCTTGGCACCAATATCTTGATAGCGGGGACCTCATTTTATTCCAAGAAACCTGGGGGCTAGAAAACTATTATAAAATTGGATATAGGTCCTTTTTTATCCCAGCTGTTAACATACATGGTAGCAGACCATCTGGAGGCTTGATGATCTGGGCCAGAATCACAATGGGTGTTACCTTTAAACAAATAGATTGAAACAACCCCGATATATTGATCATAGAACTAAAAAAAAACAAAGGACCCACACTTTATGTGATCAATATTTATAGCAGACCGCATAATTCATGTAAGGAGTCACCAGTAATAACGCAGTTATGTAATATCATTTTGGAGCTTGGTCACAACCCTATGCTAATTATAGGTGGTGATTTCAATAGGAATTTCGAGCCTATAATGGGCCTGGAAGATGTCCACAGGGACGAGGATAGTGCTAACAACATTCCTTATGTTGATGCAGAGCATAAAGTAGCCTGCACAACAAGTGCCCTACAAATTTTAAGCATGACACTGGAATATAGATTACGTGCATGTAATGGGCGATTTTCCTCTGACTGTCCTACCCGACCAACATTTGCTAGAGGGGACTGTATAAGCCATCTAGACTATATTTTAGTCTCCTTGGCTTTATGGCCAATGCTAGTGGACATAAAGGTGGATAAGCATACCGAAAGTGATCACTTTCCACTCTCTTTGTTCGCTCAAAACTCACTTTTTACTTCCTCTAGCGCAAAAGGTAGTATGGACTCTATACCCTCACATGAACCTATAGAATCCAACAATCGCAGGTGTCTGAAGTGGCCTGCGGTGTTGGGCAATGGGGGTACTGTCAGGAAGATTTATCAACTTTTTGTTAAACATATGACCCCATTAGCTGATGCTGATGTTGTTATTGATAATTCCTTCGTCATAGAGACCCATGGCCAGTTAATTACAGAACTTGGCATTATCCTGACAAAGGCGATAAAAAGGAAGGACCTCGGTCGCCAGTCCCCTTCACAGGAAAATCCTTGGTACAATCAAGCTTGTCGACGAGCCAAAACAGATCTTATCAAAGCCGTGAAAGCGAACCAACTAGACATCGTTAAAGCTAAGAGGACACATTAAAAAAACTGTACAGCTAGCCAAGATGGAATGGGACGAGAGAGTCTGGTCGGATTTGCTTGAGGCCTGCAAACTAAATGATCAGACCTCCTTCTGGAGCCTTATTGCAAAAGGCATGAAAGGGGTTACAGTGGCAAAAGATAGATTTCTTGAAGAAAGTACCTGGGTTAAACACTTTTCCTTGCTCTATTCTTGCAAGGGAGAAGAGGAAGACTGTGTAATAAAACAAATTATGCTAGCTCCATATGAGAACCCCTTAACTTTCAACTTAACGGAGACCATTTTAGCAATTAAGGCGGTGACACCGGGCAAGGCTCCAGGTCCAGATAGAATACTTGGGGACCTCAGGAAGCATGAAGATTCTATCTGGGCCCCCTATATTAATTTACTTACAAATAAAATAACTCGAGGGGCCCCAATTCCGGAAACCTGGAGGGGCGCAGAAATCGTGACTATATTTAAGAAAGGAGATAGGTCCAATCAATCCCATTATTGACCTATTAGCTTGATCGATGTGCTGCAAAAAATCTTTGCCCGCCAACTCCTTAGTAGGCTTAGTGCATGGGTCGAGGACCATTTTATTCTCACAAAGTACCAGGCTGGTTTTAGATCTAGAATTAGCACAGTGGACCAGGTTTTTAGATTTTTATGTCTAGTATGGAAATATATTAACATAAGGAACTCCCATATATGTGGCCTTCGTCGACCTAAGAGCAGCTTTTGATCTTGTTCCAAGGGGGAAACTTTGGAGAACGCTAAATGATATGGGTGTCCCTGGGAACATTCTCCAACAACTGATCAGACTGCACGAAAATAATTTTGCAAGAGTCAGATGGGGGCCCAATGGGGAGTTGAGTGAGAAAATAGATATAGTGAAAGGAGTTAGGCAAGGATGTGTTATGGCGCCTACCTTATTTTCCCTTTATGTTAATGACATCCCTAACACCCTCTTGGGCTGCGAGCATGACTCTCCCAAGTTGTATGGTCAAGCCGTTCCCGCATTATTATTTGCGGATGACACTATTTTAATTTCCCAAACTCCCAAAGGACTTCAGAACCTTCTTAACAAATTTAGGTTGTATTGTCAGGACAAGAAGCTTGAAATTAATTTGTCCAAAACCAAGGTCATGACAATCAACCCACACAAAGGTTTTAATAACATTTTCACTATAAATAATGAAAACATTGAAGTAGTCCAAAGTTTTAAGTACCTGGGTATCACTTTAGATAGTAAAATATTTTGGAAATCCCAACTAGAAACCTCGAAGATCTGACTAGTCCAGAATCAAGCTCCTATTTTAAGGAAACACAAAAATAGCTATTATAAATCAGTCTCTCCAGCAATTAGTTTGTTCAAATACAAAGCACAATCTGCCTCCCTTTATGGTGCAGAACTTTGGGGACATGTTTCGAAAGGCATGTTCTTAGTTCAGGAAAATAAATTCATCAGACAGCTTTTAGGTGTACCTGCCTCCACTCCCCTCACCCCGGTTCTATGGGATCTTAATTTCCGCCGATCAGATGACCACGCTGCATTGCGCCCATCGTTGTACTGGGTTCGTCTTTGGTCCACTGATGAGCTAGCGGACTATAGAGAGGCGTTAAAAGAGATAATGGTAATAAAAAATTCCACATGTTTAGCATGGTTGGCCTACATTGAGAAGTGATTTATAAAGCTGGGGTTAAGTAGCTTTTGGTCAGACCCGGATTCGATTACCAACAATTCTAAGAAACTGCTTAAGAATAGGTATTGGGAATATATCAAAGATTCTGTGTTGGGAAATTCCAACCTGGGGACTTTGACCCTCAGGTTCTTTGAACTAAAAATGGACATGAAATTAGAATCCTTTATGGATGAAATCTACCCACCTATGGCCAAATCGTTATATTTAAAATTTCGCTATAGTGCCCTTTAAATTAAATCTAGGACTTCGAAATGGCACTGCAACAAAGGACCAAGAGGTAGTATTGGATCTGATCTATGCGAATTATGTGAAATGGGTCTGAGGGAAGATGAGCCCCATGTGCTATTGATATGCCCACTGCTTATTTACAGGCAAGGAAAAAATGGTTAAAACCCATATGCCAACTCTTGGGTCTTCGCCATATTAAAGACGGCGAAAGAGTGTTTAAAGGAAATACTGCACTCCCAATAGTATTTAGTTTGAGCCGCTTCCTCCTATCAGTAGCGATAGTCAGGAAGAGAAATGGCTATAAAATGTAAGCAGACAGTCGGCATGATTGTAGTCTAGCAGCTGAAATGCACCTTGATTTGTACTCTATCGTACCTGAACTAATTGTATATATGTAATGCCCATTGGAACGTGTGTGTAACTATAAATGCAACTGGACTGATAATACTACTATTAAGTGGTGCATGTAATTGAATTTGATTTTGATTTATATTGCACTTTAAATCGAGTGACTTAAAGTAGAATAATGATAATAGAAACTGGCCTGATCTTAGCGTTTGACGTTGTGCTGTTTTTATAGTATTATTTTAAACGTAATGAATTGTTATCTATCAAGTGCTCCTCGAACATGTGTGTTAATCTAACCGCGAAGGACCCTGCTGCTAGTTTCCTTTTAATCTTAACCCGGTACTGGGTAGACATGTATATTGTATTGTAATGTTTTAAAATTGTATTGTACTGCATTCTTTTAAGGTTGTTTAACCGAAATAAAGAATAATGAAATGATACATATGAAATGAATGCCGGACAATCAGCAATGGATACAAGCCATGTTCAAATGATTATTGCCCATGCTCCAATAAATGTAAGATAAGTTGAAATAAATATGACTAGTGTCACAATGAACATGGCCTACACTGATCTAAATATGACATATGGTCATATGAAGATGATTGCAGTTAAATTAATTTGACACACCTTAAAATGAACATGGCCCACACGTAAATAAACATAAGAAGCTTTGAATTAAATACAACATACGGTAAAATGAATATTGCACATCTTGAAATAATTCTGACATATGTTACAACATACATGATATATGTTGACAAAAGTAACATATTCATTGGATTTGAATTTACACCCGTTCAAAGGAATATGGCAACTGAGATATTAAGGGCCTGATTACAAGTTTGGCAGTCTCGCAGCGGGTCGCCACGCTGTGAGACCGCCAAACCCGTAGTCAGATCATCCGCCGGATTTCGAGTTAATCCAGGTTGGGCGGTCCCACAGGAGTGCGTGTCTAAGGCACTTAGGTGTGCCTAAAACATGCACTGCTGTGAGACCAGTGCAGCACGTTCCTGCATGGGGAAAAATGCACAATGAACAGAATGCTGCACAATGTGAAACATTCACCCCAGTACAGAGATCTGGGCCTAAATCCATTGTGTGTTTGCTACCCATGCCAATCCAGTTCAGACCCAGCCATATGCAAATCAGTCTTGACCCTGTTCTCCATGGGAACAGTACAGCCCGAAACGCCAGCCACGTCTTCCCTTGACTGGAAACAAGCATCCTGGGGCATCACTTCTCATCAGCCAGGTTAGCTTGACTCCAGTGGCATGGAGAGCATGGGTGACAAATGCAAAAAGAACAATTGATGGCCAGAATGCTATACAATGTGAAACATTCACCCCAGTACAGAGATCTGGGCCTAAATCCATCGTGTGTTTGCTACCCATGCCAATCCAGTTCAGACCCAGCCATATGCAAATCAGTTTTGACCCTGTTCTCCATGGGAACAGTACAGCCCGAAACGCCAGCCACGTCTTCCCTTGACTGGAAACAAGCATCCTGGGGCATCACTTCTCATCAGCCAGGTTAGCTTGACTCCAGTGGCATGGAGAGCATGGGTGACAAATGCAAAAAGAACAATTGATGGCCAGAATGCTATACAATGTCAAACATTCACCCCAGTACAGAGATCTGGGCCTAAATCCATCGTTTTTTTGCTCCCCATGCCATTCCGGTTCAGACCCAGCCATATGCAAATCAGTTTTGACCCTGTTCCCCATGGTACAGGAACAGGGTCAACACTGATTTGCATACGGCTGGGTCTAAATTGGGGTGGCATGGTGAGCAAAAGATTGATGGATTTAACCCAGATCTCTTGACTGGGGGTAAATGTATAGCGCCTTTCTCAGAAAAATGCCAGACTTGCGAAAGGATGCCAGGCAGTCTGAATCTGCTGCTCTTGCCTTTTGCGACCTGTTAGAGGCACCTGAGGAGTTTAGACCCCGTTCCTCTTGAAACCCAAGGACTGAAAGGTCTCCAAAGATCATGAGGCTGATTCCCTGGGCATCTCCAGGAACCTAAAAAAGCTGAAAAGAGCGTTCCAATGAAGAATGCCAGTTGACCATTGGCAACTGGACAAAGACTGAACTTTGCTGTTTCCCTCTGCCAGACACCCTGAAGGGCAGACTTATCATTATTTCATGCCCCACAGTGCAGCAAGCCACCTTGCTGAGCTATGCTGCGTGAAAGAGAAAGGTCAAAATTGCACCTTATTTAACCCAAAGTGGTGCATTCCTGTCTGTTGTTTGCGCTGGCGCACTATGTGCTGCCCAGCTCTAACGCAGACACCCTTGCACCGTGGTGCAAGGGTGCTTTCCTTGCAGACAGGACTGTTTTTGTGCATGAAACCTTACTGCACTAAAACAATCCCCTGAGGCAGTTTCCTCTTTCTATGTGTGCTGCAGAACACATAGAAAAAGGAACAAAAAAGGAGAAATAGAGGTATTTTTCCTCCTCACGCTTTACCCAGGGAGGCTTAGCATTTTGACTAATTCCCAGGTCTGACAGTAATTTTGGAATGAGCCAAAATCCATGGGTGAATGCGTGGGAACACCCACCCTCCACCCATTAAATACCTCCTTGGGATAGTGTAATGCACCACAGAAATTTACTCTAGATTTATCAAGCCACGCAGTGCTACGTAAGGTGGTCTTGTGTGGCTTGATAAATCTGACTTAGTGGTTGTGTCGCAAAGGCGATGCAACTCATTGGTAAATCTGTCTCAGAGAGTCTAAAACTACTTCATCTGACATCCTATGGACATTATTAGTGTCCTCCTGTGGTTGTTCTGACACCACAAGAACTTTGGGACCTTTGCTCCACAGTTTAAAGGGACCAATGGCAAAATGTATTTGATTGCCAGTTACCAGGGTCAGATTGAAATTCCTCAGAAAAACTATAACTTTTGATTTGGACATTATTTCAAACTTCCCTACTTCCTGTCCCTAGCGGGGCCAATCTGCTTGGTGTATCCAACTTGGTGAGGCGGCACTGATGTCAAAATGTACAACTCTTTTATCTGATGAAATTCCACTCACTTTTGAGGCAATGCCCTCATGTGAGGGCCTCTGGTTGTCAATAATTGGTATATCTCTCTCGCTCACTGTGGGTATAATGTTTTGCGCATCAGGTAGGATCGGGACGGAAAAGACCACTTTAGTATTCATAGTTCTGAATATTTCCCTTTTGCATTTAGACATCAACACAGTCACAATGAATCATAAGTACTTCCATACCTAACATATTTCTCCCATTTCCCATATTACGTATGCAGTGAGTCTGTAGCTAGCATGGCTAGGTTCTTCAGTTTCTACTTGGTAGTCACCATCACCACATAGGCTAGCTATGCCAGTGATTGGAAAAATGTTGTTCTGAATTTGGGGCACTCTAATTCTTGTATGGTCATAAGGTCATGGTTTTTACTGATGCTGGCATTGTAAAAAGGACCAGGCTTTTATTCCATAGATGATTATGCCAAAAGAGGACGAAGGGATAAGGAAATATATCTCTTTCTTATGCTTCAATGAGAACAGAAACAGAAATCAGACCAAATTCTTCCCACATTTTCACATATAGAAAAATAAAAATGCATTTGTAATGTGTATTATTTGTAGAATTGCACATAAACAGTCCTGCCTGTAATGCAGGTACCCTTTTAGCTGATGCAAGGGTGCCTGCATTGTTGCTAAGCAGCAACAAGTGTGAAAGCCCTGGAAGAAAGCTGAAGAGTGCCATATATGTGAAATATGGCCCTTCTGAGCTCTATCCCATTCACGTAATGCACCACAGAAACTTGCCATGCTGCACTGCGTCTCACGAATTCATACTAAATTTCCCCCTAGACCTGATTCTGCTGATCTTGTAGCACAGCTGTGTCTTCTTTTTTTCAACCCTGGATTGTGGGGTTTGATGATGTCTGGAAGGTGCACCCTTACACCTAGATCCATGTTGGGTCCCATGACATTTTTGTTATAAATCTACTTGCAAGGGTACTGTTGCCAAGGCATTCTGTGCCCTGGGCACCCACCAACTTTTTGCTGTATGGTACTGGTGGTAACTGACTCTGACTGACCCTGGGATCTGCCTAACCAGGCCCAGGGCCAGGGCTACGCTGAAAGAGACACATTAGAATACAGTTAAAACACCTGCATACACTAGGGTACACAGTGGTATGATGGGGTACCCATGTGATTGGCATGACCCACCCTATAAGCCCCTAATATATAACAGGGCAGGGGATTGAAACTACCTAGAAGCCCCCAGTATCCTAGTGCATGGCAGTTTGGAGGCCAGCAGATTTTTCTGCACCTGCATGTGTGCATTGCTGAAGCCTGAGGTCAGTTTAAAAACAGCCCTAGGTGCCAGGACTGCTGTTAAAAAGTAAATTGTGCCCAAACTCTTTGGGTTTGAGGCACTTAAAAATGGTTTACCTACAATGTTTGGGCATATTACGTACCCCCAGGGTCTCCCCTATGTGTCCCAGGGGTGGGGGTCCGGTATTTATAACGTATGCCCTTATAAAATACGTTTCATAGGCCCTGTGTTAAGTGAAATTATACATTTCACTCCCCACATTGTGGGAAAGTGCTGCTCAAATTTCGACTTTAATGCTAGGAGCACTGTGGATGGAGAATCTGCAATATTTCTACAGATTCAGAACCCCTTAAGTCTCCCCTAGTTGCACATGGGGTGGGGTTCCTGTAGAAACTAGGGAAATACGTACAAAATATGTTTTTATAAGCCCTAGTGTTAGGAAACTGGCCCAGGACATTTTCTCAATTGCAAATCCCCTGGCCCATAGATTAACATTGCAAGAAGTTATTAAAGAATAACTCCTTATAGGAAGGGAATAAAACTACCATTCAAAGACTTCCCAGAATGGTATTAATAAATCCAACAATATAATATTGTTGAATTCCTCCTAAAATGGACATCCAGGAAGTTAGAAGACATTCTTGTTTGTAGGTCCAAATTCAGCCTTTCAGTGGTCTGCCCTGATTGGTCAGAGTTCAGTGGATTAGCCAGGTTGCCTTGAAGAGGTGATAATGAGCCCCTGCGGTCAACCAGCTCTGCTGGCAGGTCAGTGTGCTGTTCCATAGCAATGCCAGGCCAGGGGGAGGAGTCGTAAACTAAGTTCTTAAAAGACGAGAGCAGAGACCAGTGTCCTTTAAAGCTCTGAACTTACTACTTCAGGCAGATGGTAGGATTAAGGAAGGTATGAGCAGATGCAGCGGGGAGAGTCTAAGTAAATTAGCCATCCTAGGGATGTGTTTAGCCAACCCTTACCTCCTTGCTGGAAAATCAGCCATTATGGATTTGCAAGAATGATGCACTCTGGGACAAAATAATGCCACACTCTACAGGATGTGGTCATAACTTTAAGGAGCTATCCTGCTCCCATTGGTCAGAAGTGACTTCCTGCCTGATCCAGAGAACTTGGAATAAGTATCTGAGAGGGGCAGAGCCTCTCAGGTCTGCTGCTTGAAACTTACTGAAGCAAGAAGTTGCCTAGCTGAGAAGATTGTTGTGCAAAGACTTCTAAGGCCTGACCTATGAGGACTGTACCATCTGAAACTACAGCTCTGTGGATTACCTTGCTGAAAAAGGACTAAAGAGTTGACTCCCTGAAGGCTACAGGTTAAAAGAGCTCATCATCTGGAACATCACCAACTAAATCTGCACCTTGGAGAACCACCAGTGGATTTGTAAGGGTTTGTACTAGTGGATTGTGGGAGCTGAAGTCTTCAACTTTCAAGGACCATCTTGGAGCTTCCAGACTCTTGGAGTGAGTTTGAGACACTTTGAGACTCCTCAAGGAACTTCAGGAAGAAGTTCAAAAGTTTGGAGAACTTTGGAGCAACTTTGAAAAAAGCTCCATAGAGGGACCGACTCAACCTGGCCAGCCAGGCCGCCTGCCTTCAACTGCGAGCCGGCCAAGCCAACCAGGTTCGTCCCGCTAAAAGCTCCATCGCACCAACTTCCTGAGATTGACCGGAACTAGAAGAAATATGAAGCCGGCAAACCCTCACCGGATCTGGCTACATGAGGAGCATCGAGAGACCCCACGAGAAAGAGCTCCAGAAAAGTTTATAAGTCCACTTGTAGAAAAGGTGACCCGGAGCAACCGCGAACGGCAAGCCGCCCAGGGCTCCATCGCAGTCAGCCTGGATTCCTGGGTTGTCCTGCTGAAGCGATCTTGAAAAATGTTCTACGTCCGCTCCAGAGAAGTTGACCGGGACATCGTCACAAGTCAATCTGGCAAACCCTCACTGGATCTGGACTGGCTGGGAGCTTCGAGGGACCTCGCGAGAAAAAACTCCCTAAATGTTTCTAACTCCGAAGGTAGAAACTGAAACCGGGACCTGGCGCAAGCTGGAGCCGCCCAGGGCTCCATCGTGGTCGGCCTGAAACTTTGACTTTGCCGCGATCTATCGCCAGCAGGTATCACAATATGATGCTATAAACTTCTAAGTGCTAAATTTTATTAAATCTTTGAAAATTCATATCTCCGGTTCCGTACATTTCATTTTTGTGGTTTTTGTGTCATTTTAGAGATACAAGTATTTACTATTTTTATAAATTTATGTTGGATTTTTCTTATGTGTTGTTTTGAAATTGTGTTTTAAATGCTTTATATACCTGTCTTTGAAGTTAAGCCTGACTGCTCACAGCCACGTTACCCAGGGTTGAGCATAGGAATAATTTTCTAAGACCTATGCTGAGTCCTACCGTGTGTTAGTGGTCTTATTGCCACTGGCAGACCTACATTTTTCCTACCAACAATCCACTTTCCAACAGGCACACAGCCTACAGCCTAGCTGAAGGCAATTTATTTGTTAGGTTTTTCAGACAATTTCGAGGGGAGCCCTTAGGAGAATCCTGTTCCTTTAGCATCCAGCACTCAATTTAACATGTAGTATCTTTGTGCCAGCTTCCATGGTGGTGTTGTTTGTATTCTGTATGCTTGGGCTACCTCCTCCATTCAGTCCTGTGCCTTACAGAGCCTTGACCCCTTTGATTTGTCTACTTCCCGCCCTTCTTGCGTACTTCCATGTACCATTTCTCCTTAGATCCCATTCCAACCTGGATCTATTCCCTGCATTTAGACCTTTAGCTTCCCATGTGTACTCCTTCCTGGTGTTGTCGCCTCATCCCACCTCAACAGGGTATGAACTTTAGCATACTTCTCTTTCTGGCTTACTCTTAATATTGTGCAGTTTCTTTCTTCCACTCCCCTGTACATACTCGGAGTATCCCATGCAATCAGTTGTATTCCTTTCCTTCTTTATTCTTTGGTGGTGCCATTTTCTGCCCTGTATCTCTTCGTGCTTTGTTCTTACTTTGCTTTGTTTTTGTGACTGGGCTGCTAGACACACTCATGCTTCCTACCTTTCTTTTGCACAATAATGCATTTTTCCTCACTTGGTCCCATTGAGATCTTACCTCCATATCTATCTCCCCCGTGCCACACTCCTCTTCCTGTACAATTTGTCTACCTGGTCCCTCTAACCATTGCAGTCTGTTTCTCACAAGAAGTTACTTACATTTGGTAATGCATTATCTGGTAGAGACTCTACTTAGCTGCAGATTCCTAACCATAGAATATTACCTAGGAGTCAGACTAGATCCAGAAGATTTCAAGCAGTACCCTTGCACACTGGTAGGTGGCCTCATTTGGCTCTGTGTTGGTGGAGTCTGCACCGGCAATGCAATGCGTGGTGCCTATATAAATACCACCCTGGAGCACTGATGTCAATTCCTTTCGCGACTTTCCACCCCATGAATGCAGAACTATGATGAAGACTGACAACTGAACTGAAATTCTAAGGCCCTTAGAAGGGTGACCCTCACACTGTAATCAGGTCTGCGATCATGGAGGATGGGATGACCAGTAAGCAATCTACAGCTACATAGATACTCTACCAGATAAGGCATTACCAAAGGTAAGTAACTTGATCATCTGATAGAGATTTCTAGCCACAGATTTCTTACCTTAAAATACAAAACTGAAGCATTTCTCCTGGGAGGTGGGCATACAAAGCTAATTTAAACCAGGAAGTCCTACAGGACTAAGCAGACAAAGTGCCCTTCACAAAGTACCTGACTGCTGTTCAGGCAGTAGTGCTTGGTAGGCATCAGCAGAGATGCCCATGTTGCTGCCTCACAGATGACCAGGACAGGGACTACTTAGGCTGATGCAGTGGTTGCCGCCTTGGCTTTGGTGGAATGAGCAAGCAACCCCTTAGGGGGTTGCTTCTTGCCCAATACATAGCTGTTATTTGTGCAGAGCACTATCCCTCTTGAGATGGTCCATTTCTGCACAACCTTCCCTTTCTTAGCACCTTCGTACCCCACAAAGAGTTGATCGTCCACCTGGAAATCTTTTGTGCGATAAAGTTAGAAACAACAACTCTCTTTTTGGGTCCAGACAATGGAGTCGCTCCTCCTCCTTTGAAGTGTGAGGGGTAGAAAAAAAGTTAGGCAGTGTGATACTCTGGCCAAAATGAAAAGGAGTCACAACCTTCGGTAGAAAGGAGGCATTTGTCCAGAGTACCAGATTGTCCAGATAGAAGATGGTGTAGGGAGGATGTACAGAGAGTGCCTGCAATTTGCTGACCCTTCTATCCGATGTAATGGGCACTAAAAAAGAAGTCTTGAAGGTTAATCAGCGGTGGGAGCAATCGTGCAGTGGCTGAAAGTGTGCACACATTAAGTCCCAATGGAGCATGATGAATGCCTGGGAGGAAATATATGTTGCAAATCTTTGAGGAACTGAGCCAAAACAGGAGCCTTGAACAAAGTAGATTGGTCTGGTAACCACAAGAAGGCTGAAATGGCCTATAAATACCTATGCCAAGAGCAGGGTCAAGAATAGACCAAACAAAACAATCTGAGAAATGGGTGCAGGTAGACTATTAATGTTCCCTGATAAACACCATGCAACAACTTTATCCCTGCGGGCTGGCGTATACCCACTTTGTGGAGGTACGCTTGGCTGCATGAATTCATCACAGACTTTGTGAGAAAGTTTGAAAACTGTCAGCTGTTACTGCTCAATATTCAAACATAAAGCTGAACGGTGTGCAGGTTTGAGTGCAGGACCCTCCTGTTGCTGCAACAAAAGATTCTGTCAATGAGGCAATATGAATGGGGAACCGATGCTTATGCTCAACAGCCTGTGATACCAGTCTCTCCTTGCCCAATCCAGACCCACAAGAATGACTGGGCCCCAGTCATTCCTGATCTTCTTGAGAACTCTGTGCAGAAGTGGTACTGGCGGAAAGACATACAGTAGGCCGGAGCTCCAATTGAGATGAAGTGTCTCCAAGAGAAAGATGCCTTGGAAACTCCCTTGCACAAAGTTTTGGACATGGTGCGTCCTGGCGGTGGCAAACAAATGTAGCCAAGGCTCTTCCACTCTTGAAAGAGACCTTGTACCACCTCTAGATGGAGACGCCGTTTGTGATACACTAGGCATCATCGACTGAGTTTGTCTGCTATGACCTTTAAAGAGCTTGCCAGGTGTTGAACCACCAGGAAAATGACCTGATGCTCCAGCCATGTCCAGATACGCAGAGCCCCTTGAGAAAGAGTCCACGACCCTACCCTACTATTGTCTATGAACACATGCACCAGTCTTCCCATGATTGACGGAAGAAAGGCTTTTAATGCCAAGCTGATTATCCAAAGCTCCAACATATTGATGTGAAGCTCAAACTCCGCCAGAGACCAGAGTCTCTGATCTCCTTCTCTCCCAGATGACCACCTTAGCCCAGGGGTGACGCACAGCCTCAGGGTCATTCATTCCAAAATCCAGGATAATGTCTAAAAACATCTGCATCATAGTCTGAATATCTTGAGCTTTCTGAAACTGTTTTGTCCACTACAGCTCTGATGAAAGGGAGCACATTGGAGGGAGTCAGGTTTCACTTCAGCACATTGATAGTAAACCTCCAACACGTGCAGGAGTTTCGCAGTAGTCTTGAAATGGCAGGCAACTACCTGTTGTCAGCCCGCCTTAAACAGCCAATCATCAAGGTAGGGGAAGACTGGAATCCCTGACCTCTGCAGACATGCTGCAACCACTGTCATCACCTTGGTGAGCACTCAAGGGGTGCTGGTAAAGCTGAATGGGAGCACAGCAAACTGAAAGTGCTCTTGGCACACGTGAATAGCAGGTAACGTCTGTAGACAGGCAGGACAGGCATGTGGAAATATGTGTCCTGCAAGTCCAACACAACCATCCAGTCTCCTGGATGCAGGGCAGGCAGGACTTGAGCTAGCATGAGCATGTTGAATTTCTCATTCTCAGAAATAAATTGTGAAGGTGCAGGTCTAGAATAGTATGAAGGCCTCTGTCCTTTTTGGGCACCAGAAATTAGGAGCTATAGAATCTGTGACCTACTTCTGATGTCGGCACCCTCATGATTAAGCTACTTGGCCAAAAGAGCCAACACTTCCTGATAGAGCAAGGAGAGGTGGTCCACCATCAACCCATTGTAAGTGGATGACAAAGGTGGAGGGGTTGTCACAAAGGGGATGGAGTAGCCCCTTTTGGCAATCTGTAAAACACAATGGTCTGATGTTTCCAAACCTCAGTGGTGCAGCTGGTGGCCTATCCACTGGATGCACATGATGGTAGGAGGGCAAACTAAAGGAGTTTTGAGGCTACGGCTGATGGAGAGGTGGGGTTACAGGCCTGCTCCTTGGCTACCTCTACCAGTTGGTTTGTGAGGCCTGCATCCAATGCCATGAAAAGGTTGGAAAGGTATTAATGCATTTGAAAACTTCTTCTCTGGTGGAAGCTGAACTGAGATTGGCAAGGGGCCATGGAGTAGCCCAATGACCTGGCCGTAGCTCTTCTATCCTTAAAGTGCTCCAGCAATGAGCCCGTCTTCTCTCCAAAAAGAGAAGAGTTCTCAAAAGGCACATCCATAAGTTAAGCTAAAATTGAATTTTGCTGCATCTCTCCCTTCAGCAATGGCTCTGGTCTCCGAGACAATAGGCTGCACTTGAGCAACCGAGTCCCATATCATACGCGAGTATCGGTCCAAGATGCATGCTGTGTTCGATGACCGCAGTGCAAGGCTGGCAGAAGATACAGAGAACTTCCTTTTCCCAAAGGTGTTCAACTTCTTGTACTCCCTATCCAGTGGAGTGGTATGCAACATACAAGGTTTCACTCTAGAGTTGGAGGCTTGGGCCTTTCAGCTCTCCAGGATGGGGTGCTAGTTAAGGAAACTGGGGTCCCTAAGAGTGGAACAACTGTGACAGGAAATTGTACTATGCACATGAGGCCCTATGCAGGGCTTCCACCAGGCCCTGAGTAGGACATCAGTAAGGGCTTCATTAAAAAGAATTAGAGTTCAGATGGGGCGACACTCGGTTGAAGCACCTGTCAGGACATTCATCTTGACTCACCCACAGGTACCACCTGTTGCTTGCTTCATCATTGGACCCTCACCCACACAAATAAGGTGTGTGAGTGGACTCGACATGCTTGTAAGCAGAGTTCTGTGATAACTGTGAGTGAAGGTAGGGGATCTTGGCGAGTTAAAATAACCCTCAAAACCTAGAAAAGTTATTTAATGGTGTAGGTTTAGGGGCTATATTAAATTATATATATATACACATACCCAGGTATATATCCGTAAAAACTCTTCTTTAATCTCACACAAGTCAGAGAAAAATGTAAGCTGAGCACCGATTTATCTGGGTGTCGTTACTTACCGGTCTCAAATAGACCATATACATGCACTTTATGATATTCAAGATATTTCCTCTTATAGCTTGTTGAAGCATTTTGTTGGTGAAGATGAGGATATATCTCCTGTAAAGACTTCTCACTCTTTCTTAAGTTTTGCTGCCTACGGTGAACCTACCAGTGAGGCTCCAGTGAGGGCCCTTCCTGAGTCTGTTGGGCCTGAAGGCACTCCAGAGGTGCCGGGCCCCCCAAATATGATGTACATGACCTTAGAAAATCCTATCAGCTGGGCGGGGCTCATTCTGGTTCAGTGAAAGTCATAAAAGCACGGAACGGAGTCTGTCTCAGGCTCTGCTGAAGTGCATGGCCTGGAGGGCCGACGCTCCCGATGACTTAGATCTGTGTGAGGAAGTCTAGTATCTCTCCGGCTTCTTGGTTTTCTTCTCGCGTTGGGATTTAGCCAACAACTTAGAATGAGACAACCACTGGGTGCAGCTCAACTGGGATCTTGAGCATTGTGGGGTCATCTGACATCGGATGATGATTAGATTGAGGGAATACTCCCTTAGTGCCTTTGGGTCCTTGGCTCGGCAGTAGTGGCAGATCTTAGAATCATGGTCTTTATCCAAGCACCATAGACAAGCCGAGTGTGGGTCTGTCACAGATATATGCCAGTGACAGGCACCACATGTTTTATAAACAGTAGGTCTCTTTGGGGATATCATGTCACACCAGGAGAGAAATCTAAAAAAAGGTTCAATAAAATGCAAGAAAAAAGTCAGAAAGCTACTAGGGTAGCTCTGAATGGATCAGTGGTATCTGACATGGAAAGGAAAGAACTTAAGTCAGCATGCTGGAGTGGCTCCAATATAGGCTCAGACCATGCAATTTACAGAGCAGACAAGGCATACGTAGAGCAGAATGATGTCACCTACCGCCTGAAAGGATACTGCTCAAAAACCAGTCTGACACCTGGGAAATAATGTAAGGTGAGAAATCTGCAGCTAGAAGCCTCTATCAGATACACCAGTTTCTTGTGCCGTTCCCTGCCCTTACCCTTCCCATACACCTGGTTGTTGCTTTTACCTCTTCCACCCTGGCCCTACTCAGTCGGTATCATTATAATTTCCACTCTCAAAACCCTCCATCTTCCCTGTGGTATTTATTTACATTAGTTCTGATTATGCTTTTATCTTCTACTTGTGCTGTTTTGTATATTTTGCATGTCGCTAGCCATACATGGCCTAGATGCTAATCTCGGTTACATCCTGCCAATAACCTTTGCTTGTTTCTTCTAGATAGCTCCATTCTCTAATTCCACTATTCTGTTCCTTCCCGTTACTAGTTGAACACCCATGCAGTCTATCCACAAATGATTAATATTTTTGCAGTGTTTCATCGCCTACTCCTGTAACCTTTTGTGACCCCAGGAATTTGCCCCTACCCACCTATGCACCTTACTATTATCTCTCCTGATTATACATGCACCAAATTATCACTAAGACATCTTCTTAACGGTGAACCCAGATATATTCCCTCTCTGAACTGAAGGCCACTCTGAGACTGGCTGCATGGGTCACAACACCAGGGTGTTCAATATCCTTATCAGTGGCTTCTCCCCCTTGCTATGGGTCTCTTGGTGCATGTAGCTCAAAGCCCAACAACCGGTGGGCCTGCTTCTCCCCATTCCCAAGCTTGAGAGTTAACTCTGCAGGACTGACCATATAGCACTCAGATATCAGATTACTTTACATATAAACCTTACAAACCTTGTTAGATCTCAAATCTGCAAGGTCGTAGAAACCCGGCGAACTAAATGTAATGCTAGCAAAACTTGGGCGTCCTTACAGATAACAAGCCCTTTTTACTTGTATTAGTGGAGAAGAGACCTACTGGGCCACTCATGTAGCAGTTCATGCATTAACCTAGATCCTGTTGCTAACATGCCAACTGTATGTAATGCGTTTGTGTCCTGTGTGGTATATGCATGTTGTGTTTAAGTCAGCAAATGATGTCATTCAATCAAGACTGAACTCAGACCAATTTTATTTGTATAAAAATATTATTAAGTTATATTTATTTTCTAGAACCAAGCAAGCCTGGCACAGGTAAGTGTAAATGGTACTTTTCAAGGCAGGTTAAACAATACAAGCAAACTGAAAGAAAATGACTGTTACAGGTTTGTAAATACTTTCAATACAGTAGAAATTACTCAGATTACTTTTGATTACTATTCAGATTACTTTTTTCACTCAGTGTGATATGCCTGGATATCACACTAGGACATGTCCTAGATAAAAGGTAAGTAAAGCAGTTTTTAGTTATATGCAGTTTTTCAAGTTCTCATACAAAACCAACTCCACACAGAAATGTTTTCACAAGAAAGCAGTCAATGCAGTTCTAGGGGAGGGAATGGAGTTATCGGTTTAAAGGTAAGTACTTGGTTGTGGGAGTTTTGTTTCTGGGGTTAAAACCAGGTTCCCCCCAGGGTCGAGGATGGAATCCTAGAACACCCTCAGCAGCACTAGGGCAGCCGGGTGCAGAGTGATGAGGTCCAATTTTATCCAATGGGGTATAGGGGGCCTCCGGTTGGTGGCTCCTCACTGGCAGGCCACAAGGTTGTGGGAGCAAAGCTCCTGGACTTATGCTCAGGGTGGCAGGGGATCCAGTTTAGCACACAAGGTGCACCCACAGCGGCACAGGGGGGCGGGGTGCTGTTTTGGCATCATGGGCCCTGTTGTTTTCAATGGGAGTTGGTGGTTTTGGATTTTGGGTGCAGGCTTGGTCCAGGAAGACTTCCGGGAGGAACCAACAGCTGGGCAGGTCAGTTTGAGTGCTCTGGGACGTAGGTGCACCTCAGGTTCTCTTCTCCAGGGTGCAGGGCAGCTGGATGCATGGGTGTCTTTTGAGGTCGGATTTCACCCTACTGGACCACTTGCGGTTGGGGGTCTCCTTGCAGAGGCTGCAGGTGATGTCAGGGAGTCTTGGAGGGGCCAACCCACGGTGGGCTCGGACTCTGAAGCGCTGGGGGGCCTCGCTGTGACCGGTGGGCCACTCTGATTCAGGCCTTAGGCGTCGGGAACAGTGGTGGTTCCAGGTGTCCGGTTTCTTTGTCCTCAGCAGGCTCAGAGTCTTTCTTGAGCTGCTGTTCACAGGAAATCTAACTTTGCAGAAGGCAGTCGGTCCTCCCAGGGTTTCTGGAGGTCACTGGCTGCAGCACAAGGAGACTTTTGACACAGGATCTCTAGAAACTGCAGACAGGCCGGTAGGGCTGGGGCCAAGCTAGTTTGCTTCTGCAGTCTCATCTGCTGGGCATCTTCTTTCATCCTTCTTCTTCGTAGGTTGCGGGAATCTGTCTTCTTGGTTCAGGGTTGATTCCGAAATACTGTATTTAGGTGGCGTTTTAGGGGTCCCTTGGTGTGCTCACCCCACGTGGGGGAGTGGGCACAATCCCTCATCCGGATTGAAAAGTGCCTCAGATGGCAGGCTCTGAAGAGTGGGCTTCATCCTGCCTCCCCCACCTTAGGGGTGGGGTTGGCAGAAGTGGGCACACCTTCTGGGCTGTGCTAAATGTTCCCACCTGTCTTTCCGCTGAATAGGAGGGGAGACAGGAAGGGGGCATGCTCCTGATAGTAGGAGAGGCTGGGGGTCGTGTTACAAAGGCTGCAAGACCTTTGAAGCTCCCCTGCCACAGACGGCTCTTCCTGGCCTGGGGAGGTGTGATCACCTCCGCTCAATAAAGGCTTTTGTTCTGGGCTCATGGAGTGAAGGCTCCCACCCCAGGGGTCTAGAAACATGTCTTGTGGTGGCAGTCTGGTGTGTACCAGTCAGGGAACGCACCAGAGGCTTGTTGTTTTTCAGGGGGCATCACTAAGATGCCCACCGAGTGCATTTTTCATGAAATCCTACACTGACATCAGTGTGGGTTTAATGTGCTGAGAAGTGGACACCAAAGTTCCCTGTTTTCAGTAAAGCCATTATGGTGCTATGGAGTTCATAATGACAAACTCCCAGCACCTTATACTCTTAATGGCATTACTGCATTTACAATGTCCAAGAATTGGTCTAGACACTGTAGGGGTACAGGGCTCATGCACCTGTACCCCCACCACTGGTATAGTGCACCCAGCTAGAGGGGTGGCTGACCCATGCCAGGGTGGTGGGTTGTAGGCATGGCACACAGGGATGGGTGCCATGTCGACTCTTCACCAAAACACACGCAGCCTGCAATAGCAGAGTGTGTGTAAAGGTACAGGGCCTCTAAGGGTGGCAAAATAAGTGCTGCGGCCCTTAGAGGCCATACCTGGCCATAGTGCCCTGGGTACCCTTGGTACCTTTTACAAGGGACTGACATGTGGCCAGAGAGGTGCCAATTGGGGGTACAAGGTACAGTTATGGGAACAAACACAGTCCTGGGAACCTGATTGGCAGGAACCCAGGGCACATCAAGTCAAAGGACATCAGAAATCTGGCAAAGAGCAGGGGGGTTACTGCAACAGAAAACTACACTAATGCTTTGAATGGGGATAATACTCAACAGAGTGTGCAAGATAGTTATATATATATTTGAATCAGTTAGGCTTCACTCACACCAACAAGTATAACAACAGCACAGCAAAGGAAACTTCCATTCAGTGGTTTAAAGGGCTATGTGTAAGGAGCAGCATTACAAGGTCATTCAAACCAGGAAACAGCAACTTTGGATGCATGTTTTGATACATTTGCTTACCGTTAAGAAGTGCCTCTAACTGAGGCATTGCTTGTTCTGTGGTACAGATACGTGAGAATGAACAACTTCCACACACATTTCAATAGAGAATTATTGGGAAGAAATTTATAAACAGAGCTACAAATTTGGGAGAGAAAAACAAGAGGACTGGTTGCTTGGGGGAAATGCGTGCCCAACTGCAAGCTTCAAATGTATTCCGTGGTAGGAAATTAATTGGCGTAAAATAATTAGTTACATTTACAGCATGATCAATCCTTCGTATCTATAACTACTTCATCATATATGTATGCATTCTGCCCATCATCTAAATATGATCACTAGGCCTGCCCAAATCAAGGTGAATTCAGTATCCCAAAGTCCATGTTTGTTTAAAATTCTTCATAGTATTTTGAAAGGGGGAGGCGTAACACATTTCCACAGGTGTTTGCTTCTGGGAAGACATTTGGACGTCGCCATTGCATGCATGCAGAAACTCTATTGATGGTTGAGGATTAAAGCAGAGTGGTGGAACTGGGTTAGCGCCAGTCACAAAACGCAGAATGTCTTTTATTTTGGCATCACATGCGAGCTCTAAAAGAAGAAAAAATATATATATGAGTCAAACTAGCAAAATTGCGATTATTGCAACAATTGAGATTGTTTTTTATTGCATATGCTAAATAAATACTTCAGTAACGGTTGATTCATGAAGAATAAAACCCCTGATGATTTGCTATGCTTCATTTCACAAAGAAACTCATCAGATCAAGATTATCTTTTGTGAACAACAGAGAACACTACATGATCTGGTTCGAGAGTATGTTACCATCTCAAAAATCCTGCTCGCATTCCTCTCCCTTTAATAGAAGTTTTCCCATTGTGCAACATTAAGTAAGCTTCCATATTCCATGCTGCTAGACCTGAATCTGACACTCTCTCTGGGTTTTCACACACTCCGTTGTTCATACAAACACTGCTGACAAGCCAATAAACGTATCTCAATACTTGGGACTGGAGGCAACTGCCATCTCCACTGTGCAAATGCTATGCTCACAGCAGACCCAATAACGCCCTATATCTATTTGTATTACTTTTCCTTGATGCAGTACATGAAGCCTCATTACAATGGGGTAGCTACCATTTTACTGCCTTTACACTAAAATTAAGCTTGAACAGCATTGTTAACAGACATATCTTGCAAAATGAAGAATGAATTACAGCTGACACAGGCTTTCCAGTTTTGGATACATTTATCCTTTTGTCCTTACAATAGATTTTACACTGAGCAAATAGAACGGGGAGGTATGCCCCGCCTTATCTCTCTTTCTGTACAGTATCTTTAGAAATTCGTAGACACCATGCTTGCATAATAGGCTGGTTTAAATTATAGTTTCAACGGATTTGTCTCATCATTAGTTGAGCTATAACATAATGAAACAATGTCATTTGTCTTCACAATCTTATAAGTAATCTCTCCAGTAACCAATGATGTATTCTTCCTATAACCGGTAGTTACTGCCTGATGAACTAAATTTAATGTTAAAATTACCTCCTCGTCCGTCTTCCTCACCACAGTAATTGCTAATGAGCATTCTGCTCCTACAGAAACTCCAAGCAAAAGTTAACATGCTAGTCTCCCTATCCCTTCAATATGGCCCCCAGTGGCAACCACCAATCACATAAAAGGATACAAGATCCACACCACGACCTGTTTTTTGTTTCTGCACTACACCGAGTGCAGTTCATGTTCCTGTTCTACAGGTAAGTTGGGGGCGGCGGTCCTGCTTTAGCGCACTCTTGTGCCCCGTTTTAGAGAGGGGCATGCAATTGTTGTTTTGCTTTGTTTTTATCCCCGCCTTGTTGGGCACTTTCTACATATTCCCCTGTCCTGCTTTAGCGGACTCGCGGGGTCTTGCTTTCTGTGCCGGTGAGGATTTCTGCTGCAGACACCGAGTCCTGCCTTAGCAGACTCGGCGTCTTGTCTGGGTCCCCTGTGCATTTCTCTTCACGCCTTCCTGTTTGTAGCCACGGCGTTTGGTTTCCTGCTGGCGGTCATGTATACGGCAGGGCGTGTGGGGGCTGCTTTCACTCACAGTTTATGTCCGCTTCTGCTACAGTGTGTGTTTCTGTTTCCCGGTCACGCTACCACATATGAGTTCTTGCCGCTTGATGCACGGGTCGGCTGACGGGTCCGAGCAGATCAGCATACCAGTGTTTGTGTTGTTGGAATGCTAATATGGCGCCTTTAACCTGGATTGATGGTTTCCACCACTTGCGCTTATGCAGACTTTGGATGTGTTTTTGACTTCCCTCCAGGTCGCTGGTGGGTCGCATACAAGTTTGCTTCTCCTGCATGCCCCTCTCATTTTGCATGATACGGAGTCCTGGTTTAGCAGACTCAACATACCTTGTTTTTCGGGCCTCACTGTTTTGCATGCCAGTTCCCTCTTCCTCTCCGTTTCATGGTGGGGCGTGGCTTCTTGCTGTCGTCTGTAGGGGTCGGCGCTTGATTTACTGAGTTTCTTCTTGGGATCATGCTGTGACATGTTTGCTTTGGGCCTGCCGCTCCAGGACTGGGGCTATTTTCTCTGGTTTCCATGGTGATGGTACACTTTTGAGTGCTCCTACTTGCTGTGGTGATATTACTGGTTATTCTTTGTACTGGTTCTCAGGACTCAGTCCCTTACCATGCATTGATGCAGCAGTTATTAATTACTGCGGTAGCAGCTGCCTTGCATGTTCGGGACTCGCTTCCTCCTTCCAAAGGGGCCAGATGTGTTCCGGGTCCTTCCCATGTCTCAGAGGGGGTGGAAGGTGTGGGCCTATATGGTCGTTTTGTTTGGGGGGTCTTACGGATATTGTTCAACGCATCCATTCCGCCCTTTTGTTTCCCGTGTCCGTAGTGGATGTGGAGGTTTGGAATGATGTTGTTCATATGTTTCCCCCGGTTTCTGAATAACCGGTTTCCCTTGCAGGACTTTGCAGTTTGTTTTTCTGCCTCCGTCACAGTGGATGTTGGACTGGGCATGGTTGTTGTCCCACTCTCAACCTGATGGGATGATGGGGGCGGTTTCTTTCTTTCGTTTCCTTTGACTCCTTGAGCCTATGCCCATTCTGACCTATGCCACACCTGATCTCGATTGCTCTCTGAAGTTACAGGTCGTGCTAGGTTAGTGCCTGGCTGGGCGGCCGCCTGGTAGTACCAGGTGCTGTGGGCTGACGCCTGTTGTGTTTCCGGTCTTAGAGAGCCGATGCTGCACTGAGAGTTTTGATCCTGTGCGTTTCTCTTTCTGGCGTTCGCCTTTTGGTGCTCACGTGGTGGTTCTGATGAGTGATTCTGCACTTGCTCCTGCTCGTCGTGGGTGGGCTCCTCCGACCTTTCGCGGTCTTGGGCGTGGTCGGGGTACTTCTTCCTCTGACTTGTCCCCATTCCCTGCCACCTCTTCCTCCTCATCTGATGCCTAGGGTTGCTCCGGGTGTGGATTCTGTTGGGGGTCGGCTGTCTCTCTTTGCAGTCGGCTGGATGCGGGCTGTGTCAGTCCACTGGGCTCTCCTGATGGTGTTGACCGTTTTCTCCTTGTTTTTATTCTGTCTCCTCCAGAAGGTTTTGGGTCCCCCCTTGCCCCTGGTTCCCTCTATGTTTGGAGGCACTGTTGGAGGCTTCCGCTACCTTGTGGAATATGGCGCTATTGTTCCGCTGCCTGTGGATCAGCTGGGGCCGGATGTATTCTTTGTTCTCTTCCTGGTGGGGTGTCTCGTGGATGGCCTGTGTCCGGTGGTGGATCAATCTTGGTTGGATTGATGTTTTGATCCTGTCAGATTGGTGTCCTTACAGGTGGTCCTGCCTCTGCTCATTCGTTGGGTTTCTGGATTCCTTCGGTTTGCGGGATGCTTCTCTCCTTGTCCCTGTCCTTTTGACCTGTGTTCCTGCCCTCGTGTCTTTGCTGCGGTTCTGGCACCTCTGGTTAGGCTTTTTCATGGGAGGGGGATTGTGGTCTTCCTTACCTGGTTTTTTGGTTGTATCTGCTTCTTTTTTCTCTGGGGCAATGCTCCATGTCCGTGAGAGTTGCCTGCTCCTTGTGGGTCACGGATTCTCTTGATTCCTGGTTCCTTCTCTGGATCGGGTGTACATTGGGGCTCACTTGGGACGCTGTTGGTTTGGTGTTCATGCATCATGCACTGACATTGCCTCTGACATCTGTTTTCGGTCCCTGGTGTCAGGGACTTTCCCTCCAGTGTGACTTTGGTTGGGGGTCCAGGTGTACTGTCCGCCTACTTGTTGGTGGTGCCTTGGGCTACTCTCCCTTTGTCTATTATGGTGAGTTGTATTGTTTTTCTCATTGACACCCCTATGGTCTAGATTTCGATTTGGGGGTTCCTGTGCCTGCCCTAGAGAGGGTAGTTCTGTGTTGGTTGCTGGATGTCGGTCATCTGTTCCGATGTTATCCGTTTCTGTTTGTTCCCTCTCCGATGGTCACTGCGAGTGCCTATCTGTTGCACTGAGGGGTGGGCTAATCTGGATGACTCTTTGATGCGGCCTGGTGGTCGATGGCTCTGCTTTCTTGTTCTCCGTTGCATGGGGCTGAAGGCTGTTCAGTTGGGTCGCTTGACATTTACCGGCCTTGCTGGAGGTTCGTCGTGTTGGTGTCCGGGCGGACTCATGTCGTCATGTTCTTCTTCTCTCTATAGAGAGGGTTGCGTTGTTCGCTCCCTCAGTTTCTTCTGTCGACTCCATAGTTCCAGGCCGAGGTCATGATTGGCCTCACTGTCTGCGATTTCTCTCCTGAACAGGGGGAATGTGTTGGCGGACTGTCTGTGTGGGATCTTTCCCTCCTTTTTTTTTTTTTATCTGTTCCTGATGATAATCCTGCCATTGTTGTGGTGTTTTGGGTGTCCGATTGTGGACTTGTTTGCTTCTTCGGTCCTTGGCACGTTCCATTGTTTCTACGCATTTATGCCTTTTCTATGGGCTTGGGGGATGGATGCAATATCCTTCCAGTGGCCGAGGGGCCTGTTGTTTCCCTTCCTCAGGTTCCCCTGATTCCGGCGATTTTGCTGAGGTTTGGGTGTGATTGGGTTTTGGTGAATCTGGTGGTTCCAGGTTGGCTTCGCCCCCCGTGGTTTCCTCTGTTGTTGGTGGCGGCATTGCATCCTGGTTGGTCGTTGCCGTTCCTTTTGTATCCATTTCATGGGCCCTCTGGTTCCTCTTCCGATGTTCCGGTCTGTATTCCTTCTGGGTTGGCTCTTGTGCTGTCTTCCCTGTTCCTGAATGATTGTTCATTTGGGATTGCGGGTCTTATCCTGCTGTGCGGGCGCCTCTCTGCTTTTGTTGTCTTTCACTATGCATTGGGTCTCCTTTCCTATTTTGAGTCTGCGCTATGGTTTGGCTCCTGTTCGGGTCCTGGATATATTTTAGGTGGTCGTGTTGATTGGGCTTGGCCCTTTCTGACCTCCATGTTTGGGGGGACTGCCTTTGGAGTTTTTTCTTGGTCTCCCTTTTTGTGTCTATGGGGCCTTTGAGGTCTCATCTTTTCGCATCTCTGGCACTTATACGCCCTTGTCCGGTGTTGTCTCCTCCCTGAAGGACCTTCCGTGGTGTTGAGTGCATTGTACAGGGTTCCCTTTGGTCAGGTGAAGTGGGGGAATTTGCTGTTTTTACGTTCTAAAGGTTTGGGTGCTCTTGTTTGCTCTTCCTTCTTTTGTGCCTGCTTGTGCTCTTTATTTAGTCGGTTGGCGGAGGTGATGCTTCCTGTTGACTCCTTTGCTCATTTTTGGTCATGTGGCGTGCCTTGGTGTTTTATTTGCCTCGCACGGCTGCTTTTTCTGTTTTGGCCTTTTGTTTGTCATTTTGGCTGCCCCATCGGGGACTGTTGACATCTCTTCCACTCTTCATCGGTGAATTTGGGCAGCTCTCCTTTTGGTGTCTGTTTCAGTCGGTGGTTCCCTCTCGTCCGCTTCGGTGGCGTTCTACTCATTTTGTTGCTGTTTCTTGGACCACCTTTCAGGTTGTTTCCATGGGTGTTTTGCAGGACAGCCACTTGGTCTTCACCTCGTGCCTTCTTTTCTCATTGCCGGCTTGAGGTTGGTGCTTCTGTTGCCTTTGCCTCTTTGGTTCCGTACTCAGTGGTTTCTTGAGAGGTGTCTCTCTCCGTTGTTGTCACTGGTGTTTTTTGTTGTACTGCCTTCCACATGTGGGCTGTGTTTCCTATTCATGAAGCTGATATTGCTTTGGTATCTGCTCATTAGAAATGACTGTGGCGATGAAGACGGACGAGGAGGTAATGCCCCGGTTAATTACCGGTAATCTTCATTGCTCAGAGTCCTAGTCTTCCTCTCCACAGTATAGTTTCCCTTCCCTCCTGGCCCTTTGTTGTGGCTTCATGTATATGGCTTTGGTTTACAGGTCATGATGTGGATCTTGGATCCTTTTATGTCATTGGTGGTTGCCACTGGGGGCCATATTGGAGGGATAGGGGACTAGTAGGTTAACGTTTGCTTGGAGTTTCTGTAGGAGCAGAATGCTCATTAGTAATTACTGTGGCGAGGAAGACTAGGACTCGGAGTAATGAAGATTACCGGTAAGTAACCGGGGCATTCGATTAATGATATCAGTGGTGATTTCTTGTTCCATCCAAATAAATGCCTCTTCAAAAAGTTGTTTATAAATTTCCATTGCATGAAGTACTCCCAGAGTTGGTAAGCCCTCCTTCAATCGGCAATAAAGAATAAATAATACCGAATTATAATAAGTCAAACTATTGGTCAAATTATAATTTAAAAGTAATTCAAAAATGAATATATGTCAATGACACAGTTAGAGGTCCTTCAATGCCCTATGTTCAAACGGATTGTAAAAAGTTCAGTCTAAACAGGAAAATCTGAAGCTAGCTGCTGGAGACCACTGACAAAGGCCAATTCTCGTCCTCCTGGGGTCTTGTGATGATTTCCTAGCAGCAAGGTAGCACACGACCTGCACCTTTTCTTGAAAACATTTAAACAAACTGAGCATGCACATTATTAGAGGGCAAACTGTGTTTTATCTGAGCCTTTTGGGTGCCAATTTTCGACTTCAAACTGTGGACCCAGTGGAATCCTTGAATGGGACCTAAGAGACTGTGCTTGGACTTTCAGTAAGGACTGGCCCACCATGAAAAATACAATGTTATTTTATGCATTTGATGACAAGACTGTGGGCATGATGTACCTGTTAATGTCTTCAGGCTTCATGGTCACATCAACCGTGGGAGTTCACTGGAAGGTAGCATGCTGGAAGTGGCAGTACATGTCAAAGAATACATTTCCACTCCTAATTCCGGGTGAATCTGTACGCCATAAGCCATCTTATAAAAATGGTTATATTTCTAAATATTCTTTTTTAATAACCTGTAAAAATATTGTATAGAACGTTGAAAACTAAAATGTAGTCAAGGTAACTATTTCCAGGGATTCGCAGATTTACTATTCTTAGCTTTGCATCTAATTACCTGGACATCTATTCATTGATATTGTTGCAGTTGGATAGACAAAATACTACTTATAGTGATAGAACATCTTACAGAGTTTGCAAGAAAACCTTTGTGGAAAACAAGCATTGCGATACCGAAGGCAGCTTTCAGTGTCCTTGTTGATCTGCCAACTACATTTTTTGTATGCATGAAACACGCATGTGTCAGCTAGCTCACCATGAACCGGGGGAGAGAGGGGGGGGGGAGGTATCTGAAGTCGAAAATTCAGTTTTTAAACATTAAGAACAGCCTCAATGAACACTTATTGTGGCAAATGGCCAAATCATTGGCAAACTTGGGTCACAATTTGCGACCAGTAATTTTATGATTTTCCGACCGATATGTTGGTTTCTAAAATTCCAATTTGGAGTAGGTCTTAATTTGACCTACATCATGACTATTAAGTAGGTAAATAGAAAACTTCAACTTATTACAATATGTGGCTGTCAAACCATGTCTCTGATCACCTTTAAATTAATTAAACGTTTTTGGTTAAAGCAGCCCATTTTCTTTAAAGGAAACAGGTAAGTTAAAAAAGGGGTATTTTCCCCCCTAAGTCTGTTTGAGATTTAGCACTGGATCTTTGGACCAAAGCGTACTCTCGAGCAAACCTTTTTCTTTAACCTTCACAAAGGGAATGGAGTACTATGTTTGTTAATGAAATACCACCTCAATTTAGGAGCCAATAATTTCTCAATGCTTTAAACAGGATTGTATTCAAAAACTGTTTAATCATCTCATACAGGTTCAGTATTTTGAAGGGACGCCTACAATACACTCCCTCAAAATATCAACTTGGTATGGAGTCACAAACCCATTTTAGGAACTAGTACAGAATGTTTTATGATATTGAAAACAGTGGTTTGTGACCATACAAAATGTACATCTTGCTTTTGTTAGTAGAGTAGCACGGCCAATAATCAACACTAACTTTATAGTATTTTAACAGTATGACTGATATTAAATCAAAGTTAATTCAAAGGAATGGGGTTTGGCATTCTTGGCAGATGAACATGAGCCACTGCGGGCCTAAACTCATCCTTTTGCTTTTGGGAAGCGACTGAGACATCCAGCGTTTGAATTGACTTCATCAAGAATTGACAAAGGCAAAGGGCTTGTGAATGTTTCTGGATCGAGTAAAGATGACACGTTGATAGTAAAGAACCGGAGTGGGACACACCATATCGCAACAAAAATGCCAGGCGCCACAGAGTAAGTGCCTCACTCAGCCACATTATAATGCAGCCAGAGCATGGTCAGCACCTTATTCCCTGGCCTTTGTTCAGCTGACAAGTGATGGGTTATCACCCTATCTACTGCTGGAAGGGAGTACAAGTAGAAAATACCTGCGCTGCAGGCTTCCTACGGTCAACCCTGATAAGGTGGGGCCCGGTGGCTGAGTAATGCAGAGAGCTCTCTGAGGCAGACTGCAGGGGAGAGCCTGCTTGGTGGATCAGCGGTGCCCCAAATTGGCTGAACAAAAATATTGTGATGAGGCAAGACAGCCTGACAAAGTGATTGCCCTGAATTAAATGTACAATTTCTTGCCTGCCTGATGCTCCCCAGTAGAACAGAACATGGAGGTTTTGATGAAGACATCTGCTTCTGGAGCTGGAGCCTTAAACACAAGCTCAGACTGGGGTCCATTTTATACACTGAACTCTCTGTGATTGCCGGTCCGATAGGGTATAGATAATTAGTGGAAAGTTAACACACCCATGTCCTGATACAGAACTTAGTTTAATAAGTAACATGCTCGTTGCTGGCATTTGTGTGCATACTGAGGGCCACATGTTTGAAACCTGGACAGGCCAATTCCACTTTTTGGCCTTCTGAGGTATTGAGAAACTGACCACCATTTTAATTGTGTAATGTAGGCAGTCAGTATAATGCAACATTAATCTAGTCCAGTCTGGCCTTCTATAATCGTACCGCTATTAATATTGTCCACTAGATGGCTTCGTTTCATAAAGAGGGGTCCAGGCCTCTACAGTTCCAGGATGTTTCACTGCTTAAAAATGGAAACATCTGATATAAAACAATGCAAGAAAAAGTAGTTCCATTAAGCACGCATTGTTCACCGCAGAGCCTCTCCTACTGTAGCATAACAAATCAAAGCTTAAAATGACGAAGCATAGCTGACTAGTAGAATCCCCTTACCTGCAATACAGGGTAACGGTTTACTGAGCTCCTCTGCCAGTACTTACTTGCAAGGGATGAGGTATGCAATATGTGAAAGAGTATTGCGGAAACCCCAGGCTTAAGTTCGTACAGTTTCACTATTTGCACCAAGTCTACCATACTGTGTGGCATACAAGCTGAATGTTCCCACTGGCAAGAAGGAAGCAGGAATCCTCGTGGCTTTGGTACCTTTTATTGGGTGTCCTCGGCGTACCTTCAATTTACAAAAGATATTGTTTGTTCCAGAACTCAGGACCATAGAGGTAGACAAGCCGTCTGCCATGAAGACGTGGAGCAGCCCCTCCCCAGGTCAGGTTGAGGGAAGTCTTCCAGGAGGTAAAGCAGGGACCATAATATAGCCATGTACAACCCTAGCAGCGTTGGTAATCCCATCACACCAGGGACCATGCACAGCACAACTTTTCCTATATCTGCCAGGTTACCTTTCTAATCGCCATTGTCGAGGCCCCCTCATTACATTTTGCAGGGGAAGCCCAGTCCACATCCTCTCACTTATGCATGAGTTGCAATCTACACAGCCTTTCATTTATACACACTGAAGCCCAGTCCACAAACTCTCCTTTATACGCAAGCTGCCAATCTACAGCCTGTCATTCACTCGGTAGACACTGCAGCCCAGTCTACAGCCTTTAAATAAACACTGTTGGTCCATAGGCCCGCGTTTTTGCACAATGCTGTCAGCTCATAGCCTCACTTTCATGCACACTGCTGCCAAGTATCGTCCTGTAGCATAGTATTTCTATAGCACTGTTTTACACCTTGACAAAGTGCCAAAGCACTTTCAGAATAGTCCAGTAGGTGGCAACTATATTTGTTGCGCATGGCCAGAGAAGGATGTTGGTTGAGGTGTCAGCTGTGAGTAGATTTGCTTTAGACTTGGTGCAGCGGCACATATGAGTTTTTTGTGATTTTTAAATGGCTTATGATGATCCTTAACCCCTTCCCCGCTGATGACGAGCTGGGCTCGTCATGGCGTAGCCTCCTCGCACGCTGATGACGAGCCCAGCTCGTCATGTAAAGTGCGTTTTTAAAAATCTCAGCATGAGAGCAGAATTCCGCTAGCGCGCATGGTGTTAATCTCTTTGGGAGTGTGCTCCAGGCTTTGCATGTCATGAAAGATTAAGAGCTTCACCAGAGGGGATATTTGGTGTGGAGGCATCTAGAAGGGACATAAACCCAAACACTGATGTTACAGTTAAAGTGGTCACCACTACATACTATATGGAATGCACCCATGTCATGTATGTGCCCAGCATAATGAAGCACTATCAAGACAATCTCTGGTGGCAATCTAAAGCAATGCAAGTATTGTAGAGAATTCACCCAGGTTTGATATATGGCCAGCTTCTATAAATCACCAATGGGTTTTAAGTACAGACCACTGAGTAATCCTTAGCATATAGTAAACTAAGGACTTCATTAACTGCAATCACACCTCAAAGGTGGCTGGGCCAAGGCCACCTGTAGGAAAAGGTGTTAGGATAAATAAAAATGGAAGGAATGTGAGAGGACTGGGGAAATGGTAAAAGGACAGTGGTCAGGTCAACAGGGAATAAGGACCGAAATTCCAGCCCTAGACCATAATTAGCCTTTCCAGGCCTAAACAGGGCAGATGTCACAGTAAGGCGCCTTAAACCATTCACCCTTACCTGAACGCACTAGCTTGTCACTGTTAGAAGAGGTGTTAAGTGTGCGCTCAGGGGATGGTCAGACAGGTAGGCACCACCAGCAGGAAGAAGGAAACAATGGAGGAAACAAAGATAAATCAGGCACAAGGTAACTTTTGCTGGTCGTTAAAATGATCTCCATAGCAGCAAATACAGTGCTTCACGTTCATTACATTGCCTCCACTGGCATCCAGACTGCAGCCTCTCTTTTACGCACACTAGACACCTGCCCCAGATCACAGCTTCTCTTTCCCGCACACTGGCACCTAATGCACGCCTTGTCAGTGATGCACACTGCACCCCAGACTGCACATGCTGCTCAAACTATAGCCTCTCATTCATGCACACTGCAGCCCAGGCACACCTTCTTATTGAAACACCCTGTCTCCAAGCCCATAGTTTCTCAATCATGTACAATGCTGCTCATTCTACTGCCTCTCATTGAGGCACACTGCCGCACAGTACACAGCTTCTCATTCACATACCAGCCAGCCTGATAATTCTCAAGTAACGCTCCAACCCCTTTATGTACTTGTTAAGTCACAATATGCCTCGTAACAGACAGTGCATGCGCTGTTTACTAGGTTCGAACTGGCAACAAAATAAATTTGGGTGAAGTCTTATGTTTAGCAGTGTGAACCCATTACAATGAATGGAAAATATACAGCTCTGAGAGGGAGAAATACGTTTGAAAGGACAGTGACTCCCCCCAGTCGATGAACATGAGGAGGCTGAATATGAGTCTAAAGTGGGTGGAACCCGTCAGTGAGGCGGAGTTGACATGGCCATTCATGAACAATGCTGACCAGTCCACAGTTTCTCATTCATGCACCCTGCAGTCCTGTCACACCGCCTCATTTATACACATCGATACCCACTCTACAGTATCTCATTCATACACATTGATGTCCACTCTACAGGTTCTCATTAATATGCTCTGTCTGTCCCCTATCCAAAGATTCTTATTTATGAGCACCAATGCCCAGTGCACAGCCTCTGATTCACACACTGAAGCCCAAACGACACCCCCTGTGTATCATACACAGCCTCTCATCCATACATAGTGCAACCTAGATACAGGCTTCTTGTGCATCCACACTCACTCTTGCCAACATTCTGTGACCAATAAGCAGTGGTTGAAGTAGGGGGAAAAAGTAGGGGAACTGTGGGAGGATAATCAGATGGCGGGAACAACCCGAGATTGGGTCAGTAAGGTGTGGCAAGAAAAAGCAAAACATCACAATTTTTAGTATTTGTTTGGCATTTCACTGACCAGTTACAGCATATTACGTTATTTTATGCAACCAATGGATATACATGTGTAAGGTTTAATATGAGTTATTGACATTAAAATATATTCACAAAGTGGGATACGTTTCCAATCACAGAATGTCCCAAATATGCGTAAAAGTGGAATCACAATACATTTGTTTCCGAGCCATGCAGTTTCTGTCATCAGTACCTCTCCTCCCTTTTTCCACGAGAGCAGTTCAAACATAAATGGCAAAATATTCTAGTTTGGAAATAAATATTTTCCTCTTAATTATGGCTCTGTCATATTTGCCACATAATCTGCTGCATAATCTAATGATTTTAACTTGAAAATTGTTAGTAGCTCAAACAGATCATAAGTTACTAAGAAATGTGACTTGTGTTGCTGCGAATTGAAGGGTCCTATGCAAGGGTTGACTGGTCACCTTTCTCACTGCTGCTTTTTAACGTTACACTGGTACTAATGAGGCAAAATCTTTGCAGAGACTGTTAGTTTGTGTAAAAATGTCAAAATAATAAAATATCTGAAAATGTACCGCATTATGCGGCAGCCTTTTTTTGCTGTATAATTTAGTCAACACTGCAACATCATTTTGCCCTCTATTTCTGAATTATTCCAGTGGCCTCAAAACAGGCAGCACATGTTTAAAGTGCTTGTGTATGAAGCAGATAGACAAATTTAAATGGCGATTTTTCACTTCTATGGGTGCTCCTTTGTGCAGCACACAGAAATTTCAACTCGTCATTTTAAAAAGGATGGTTTATGTGTAGGAAGGGACACCTTCCTGTACAAACAATCATGCATGGCGTTTTGCTGTTTTTGTGTGCTGCACAATGCAGCAAACATAAAAAAAGCAAAAACAAGGAGAAATAAAGTACATCTCCTCATTGCGCCCTCTTATGGACAGGTTTTCCCTAGTCGTAATTATGGTGTTGCCCCATATTTACTCCACTGTTGTGAATATGGGGCAGCTTCAAAATCAATGGCTGTTGCGGCGGAACGCCCACCGCCCATCCTGTTCACGCTAATTATAGCGTGAAAGGGCGCCTTATTTATAAGGCATCGTTAAGCCAAGTGGCTTAACACTGCCTTACAAATAAGGTGTAGCCCGTATGACCACCACAAAGTTAAAATAAGTGACTTCTCGTGGCGATAGGGACTTGTAAATATGGCCCTTAGTTCGGTGTGTGTGCAAATCATGCATTGCTGATCCCTGGTGAGTTGCACCACTACTGCTGAAACAAGGCCAATGGAGGTACCAATGGGTGAGGCATTCTGGTCTAAAGGGTCCTGAGACCTCATTGTTGCTCTAGGGTGTGCTTCTTCGTAGGCCTGCCCGCAAAACTGGAGGTAAACTCCTGTATGGATTGTGGTGGACAGGCCTTCAAGGCTAACTCACACTTGCCACTGCTAGGGCCAACCTGCTGGTGCTAAGACACCAGGGCTTCTAAGGACTAGCGGGCCTTCTACGGTCAAGCACAGGAATGTGCTTCCTTAGGGGAGTGGTCTGGGGGACTGGTCATGAAGGCTGAACCTGGTTCCCCAGTTCCAAATTCTGCAGCTCTGGCCGTAGTCCCACATCCTCTCTAGCACTGAACTCCATACTGCCCCTGTTAGACGGACCGGGAGGGTCGGCCGAGATTACGGGGAGAGGTCTCCAGGGAGAGCCGTCTCCAACGACTGTACAGGTAAGTAACTTCCCCCCCACAGACGGACACCACACAAGATTGAAGGTTAACGAGACTTTATATGCAATTCTTAGGTTACGTCGCTATGATACAAGGAGGTCTGGACTCAGGGGTCCCCTCGGTTCTGATCTCTGGTTGAGGAGAAAGGGTAGCGGGACAGTCTTAGTTACCAATGAGTTAAATAGCTCTCAATCCTCGAGCTCGGCGTGGTTGCTGATCGGGCCGTGGAGGAGCCAAGCAGGTCCCGAGATGGATGAAGGATGGTCGACGGGCCGTGGAGAAGCCAAGCAGGTCCCGATGAAGATGATGGTTACAACGGTCCGCGGCCTCGCCAGCAGATCCGGACGACGGTGAAGAATGAAGGTTACGACGGCTGTGGCAGCGCCAACAGGCAGGACGATGGTGCACAGGACAGAGCTACGGCAGCGCCAGTAGTCCGTCCAGGATGAGTTCCTCTTACGTCTCTCGACTCCAAGATACAACTGACTTCCTGCTCTGGAGCTGTCCCAGTTATAGGGCTGGCGTGCTTTGATGTCCGGACCCTCGCACTTGGAGGTCGGGAGGTCCGGGATGAGGGAGTCCAGACACCCAGCAGGGGGGTGGAGCCAGCGCCCGGGGAGGCGATGGGCGAGCGGCACTGGGCGGGGGGAGAGCCATCGGCACCTCTCTCTCCCATTGACTTGCCAAGTAGCCCGCTCACCTCCTGGGTGGAGGGTGGTGCCGGATTGTCTGAGGCTGGGCTAGGCCCAGGGTTGAGGTCGATCGGGGGCCAGGCGGCCTCGTGGCGAGGCGTCCAAGATGGCGGCCCGGGCTGGGTGCATGGGCCGGCAGTGGATCGGACCCACGAGGTTATCATGTTCGAGGGCAGGGGTCCCTGAGGGGACGTAGGGCGTGCAATGGTGGTGTGTGGTGCTTGCGTGACTGGGCTCGGGCCTGGTCGAGCCGGGGGAGAGCGGCCCGTCATGAGGCCTGTCCAACATGCGTCCCCCCCAGCTGAAGGCGGGGAGAGTTACCCATCCTCTTGGGGACTCTCTTCGTCGAGGCGGAAAAACCGGGACAGGCCATCGGCGTTGGCGTGGTCGGACCCAGGCCGGTGTTCGACTGTGAAGTCCATACCTTGTAAGGAGATGGACCAGCGTAGCAATTTTGGGTTTTCCCCCCGCATATGCATCAACCACTGCAGGGGTCGGTGGTCAGTCTGCACCCGAAAGTGGGTGCCAAAAAGGTAGGGCCGGAGCTTCTTGAGGGCCCATACCACAGCGAAGGCTTCCCTCTCTATGGTGCTCCAGCGTTGTTCCCGGGGTAGGAGTCTCCGGCTGATGAAGGCCACCGGTTGATCGAGGCCTTCGGTGTTCACTTGGGACAGGACCGCCCCAATGCCCTGGTCGGAGGCGTCCGTCTGGACGACGAACTCCCGGCTGTAGTCTGGGGCCTGGAGCACAGGAGCGGAACACATGGCGGCCTTTAACTGTTCGAATGCCGCTTGACACTCTGGGGTCCAGTTCACCTTCTTGGGCTGATTTTTTGACGTGAGTTCGGTGAGAGGCCCCACGATGGTACCATAATCTTTCACGAACCTTCGGTAGTAGCCCGTGAGGCCCAGGAAGGCTCGCACCTCAGTTTGAGTGATAGGGGGTTGCCAGTTCTGGATGGCGGCAATTTTCAGCTGTAGGGGGGCCACTAGGCCGCTTCCCACCTGGTGTCCGAGGTAGGTCACCGACCCTTGTCCAATTTGGCATTTGCTGGCCTTGATCGTGAGGCCAGCTCGCTGAAGGGCTTGCAGCACTGCTTGGAGGTGGTGGAGGTGCTCGGTCCAATGGTGGCTGTACACAGCGATGTCGTCCAGGTAGGCGGCGCTGAACTCTTCGAGCCCCGCCAGGACCTGATTGACGAGCCGTTGGAACGTCGCTGGGGCGTTCTTCATGCCGAAGGGCATGACCGTAAAGTGATAGTGGCCATCGGGGGTGGAGAAGGCAGAGCGTTCTTGTGCTCGGGGTGTGAGGCCGATCTGCCAATAACCTGCCGTCAGGTCGAAGATGCTGAGGTAGCGGGCAGCGCCCATTCGGTCGACCAGTTCATCTGCCCGGGGGATGGGGTGTGCGTCCGTTCTGGTGACTTCATTCAGACCCCGGTAGTCGACACAGAACCGGAGTTCTGGTGTGGTCCCGGGGGCGGCTGCTTTGGGGACCAGTACGACCGGGCTGGCCCATGGACTGTCTGAGGGCTCGATGACCCCGAGCGTGAGCATCTTAGCTACTTCCGCCTGGATGCAGGCCCGTACCCGATCAGGTACGCGGTAGGCCCGGTGGCGGATAGGAGGGCTGTCTCCGGTGTCCACATCGTGCACACACCAGGAAGTGACACCCGGGGTGAGGGAGAACAGACTGGCGAACCGTGATAGGAGGGCTTGGCACTCTTGCCGTTGTTCTCTGGTGAGGGTCTCCGAGAGTCGGACCCCATCCACGGAGCCGTCTTGCTCCTGGGTCCGCAAGAGGTCAGGGAGAGGCTCGGAGTCGTCTTCAACCCCATTGTCTGTGGCCATCAAGAGGCTGAGTTCTGTTCGTGCAAAGTGGGGTTTCAGTCTGTTGGTGTGGAGGACTCGGAGCGGATTCCGGGCGGACTCCATATCGATCAGATAGGTGGCAGGACCCTTGCGCTCGATTACCTTGAAGGGTCCCGTCCATTTGTCTTGGAGAGCGCACGGTTCGGTGGGGGACATTACCCAGACCTGTTGCCCCGGCTCGAATTCAATGGATGAGGCGTTCTGGTCATACCATTTCTTCATGTCCTCTTGACTGGCCTCTAGGTTGGCTTTTGCTAGGTCTCTGAACCGCCGGGACTGGTTGCGGAGGGTGAGGAGGTACCGGAAGACATCTGGAGGACTCTTGGCCGGAGGCATCTCCCAGCCTTCTTTGATCAGGCTGAGTGGCCCCCGTACTGGGTGCCCATAGAGCAGCTCGAAGGGGCTGAAGCCTAGGGACTTCTGTGGGACCTCCCGGTAGGCGAAGAGGAGGCACGGCAGCAGCACGTCCCACTGGCGACGGAGGGGCTCTTCCAATCCCCCGATCATCCCTTTTAGCGTGCGATTGAACCGCTCAACAAGTCCGTTTCCTTGGGGGTGATAGGGGGTCGTGAAGCGGTAGGTGACCCCACACTGTTGCCAGAGGGACTTCATATATTTAGAAATGAAGTTCGTGCCTCTGTCACTGACGACTTCTCGGGGGAACCCCACACGGGAGAAGATCCCCATCAGGGCCCGGCCGACCACTGGGGCTGTCACGGTCCGGAGAGGAATAGCCTCAGGGTAGCGGGTGGCGTGGTCCACTAGTACCAGGATGAAGCGATGGCCTTGTCTTGTACGCGGGTCCAGGGGTCCCACAATGTCTATCCCGACCCTCTCAAATGGGGTTGTGACTACTGGAAAGGGTTGCAGGGGAGCCTTTAATTTGCGGCCGCTCTTCCCACTGGCTTGGCACGTGGGGCAAGATCGGCAATGCTGGTGCACATCGTTTCTCATTTTGGGCCAGAAGAAGTGGGTCACTAGGCGGCTGTAGGTTTTATCCTGTCCCAGGTGCCCTGCCAGGGGGGCATCGTGGGCCAGGTTTAGCAGGAAGTCTCTAAAGCGGAGGGGCACCACTAGTACTCGGTTGGCCCCCAGCTCGGCGATTCGTTGCTCGCTGTACAATAGATCATTGTCCCAGTAGACCCAATGAGTTCCGGAGGTATCCCCGGCGCTTTGGGCGAGCGCTTGTTGTCGGAGTCCCTCAAGGGAGGGACAGGTCTTCTGTTCCTGACGAAATTGTTCTTGTGTGGGTCCCCCTTCTTGAGCCCACTGATCAAGATTAGCGAGGTCGGAAGGTTGAGCAAGTTCGAGGGGGATGCCATGGTCGGGGGTCTCGGCGGGGGCGACCGGAGGCGGTGGCGCCGGCCATTCTGGTTCTTCCGGGTGATGGTTGGCACGGGCGGCCATGGACCGGGTGGTGACGCACGCCCAGTCTGGGACGCCCAACATCCCCAAGTGTTCTTTTCGCTCCACGGCTGCCCACGGGGAGCTTTCCAGGTCATTTCCGAGGAGGCATTCCACGGGGGCGTCGTCTCGGACCGTTACCTTCAACATGCCGGAGACCCCTCCCCACTCAAAGGGGACGCAGGCCATCCGACACAGACTTTCCGAGTTGTCGGCTGATCGCACAGGGCAGAGAACGTTCGGTAGATATTGTTCTGGGGTCACCAGATGACAGCGGACGGCTGTCACACTGGCCCCGGTGTCTCGAAGGGCTTCGGCCCGTTGTCCATTGATGCTCACCCATTGGCTGTACTTCTGGGTGTTAGCGGGTAGGGGGACCCGCGGGACCATGTCTCTTCCCCCTAAGCACGCGAGAGTCATGGCGGCTGGCTCCCACTCTTGATACTCTTGCTCGCCTGTTTCTTGTTCCTCGGAGATCTGTTCTTCCCCTAGTGCCGCGGCGGCCACCTGGCGGGGTCTTGGACTCTGATACTGCGGGCAGCTTGGGTCGTTTGCATAGTGGCCGACTCGTTGGCATCGGTGACATGTAACATTGGCTCTGTATCCCGGTCGCGCCGGGGTGCTGCCCCGGTTGGCCGGGGGGGTGGTGCTGGTAGCGGGGGCGGCCGGAGTATTGTCTCTTCCTCGTCCTTGGCCCCCTCCTCCTCCTCTGGGTCGGTAGTGACCATTGTTGTTCCTGTTCTGCTCGTAGGACCCATTCCGGCCCACTCTGGTGATCTCCCACCGGTCAGCTTCGGCTGCGAGCTGCCGGGGATCGGTTAACTTGCTGTCGAGGAGGTGTTGGCGTAGTTCAATGAAGCAATTGTTGGACAGATGCTCCCATACCATCAGATTGAACAGCTGCTCGTAGGTCGTGACGTTGTTCCCTCTGATCCAGCCTTCGAAGGCTCGGCTAAAGTACGTTACATAGTCCACCCAAGTTGTACCTGGAATGCGTGTGCAGTCTCGGAACCTCTGACGGTACATCTCGGGCGTGAGGCCATAGCGGGTGAGGAGGGCCGCTTTCATATGGTCGTAGGAGGTCATCTGGTGGTCTGGGAGCTGTAACAGAGTATCGCGGCCCTCATTGAGGAATTTGCCCCATAGGCCGGCTCCCCAGTCGGTTCTATCGATCCGGTGCGCAGTCATCGCGATTTCATAGGCCTTAAACCATTGCTGGATGTCGTCTTCTCGAAAATATTCTCGGACCACATCCTTGGGGATGTGCACTTTTTTCTCCGCGGTCCCTGGGGTGGACGGTCTGTCGGGCACCCCTAACTCTTTATTTTGTTTGCGCAGGTTGATCTCGGCTAGGTTCCGTTCGTGCTCGTACGTTAGTCTTTTTTCCTCGAGCTCCCTTTGCCTCTGTTTCTCCTCTCTTTCTTCTCGGAGGCGAAGGTGCTCTAAGTTTATTTTTTGCTCGGCCAATTTGAGTTCTATGTCCATCTTGAGTCGGGCCATTTCGAGTTCGTGTAGTCGGGCTTTTTCTCTTTCTTGGATCTCGTCTTGCGAGAGACTGGTTCTTTGCCCCTCAGGGGCCGTGTTGGTATTTTTCGCGGTGCTTTGCTCAGGGGTTTCGACATCCCCGGTCTCTGCCCAAGATTCTAGGGCATGCTTAAAATCGTCCTTGGTACTTAGTCCGGTGGTAGCGATACCTAGTTCGATGCAGAACTGCTTTAGTTCACGATGGCTGTATTCCTCTAGTTTTTCCATTTGGAACTTCTCAGTTGATCCGCTCTCTTTAGTCGACATTGTTGTTCGTTGTGGGGTGAGCTACTCTCTGTACGTTATGCGGTGATTCGGATCGCGCCGCTGGCCACCAATGTTAGACGGACCGGGAGGGTCGGCCGAGATTACGGGGAGAGGTCTCCAGGGAGAGCCGTCTCCAACGACTGTACAGGTAAGTAACTTCCCCCCCACAGACGGACACCACACAAGATTGAAGGTTAACGAGACTTTATATGCAATTCTTAGGTTACGTCGCTATGATACAAGGAGGTCTGGACTCAGGGGTCCCCTCGGTTCTGATCTCTGGTTGAGGAGAAAGGGTAGCGGGACAGTCTTAGTTACCAATGAGTTAAATAGCTCTCAATCCTCGAGCTCGGCGTGGTTGCTGATCGGGCCGTGGAGGAGCCAAGCAGGTCCCGAGATGGATGAAGGATGGTCGACGGGCCGTGGAGAAGCCAAGCAGGTCCCGATGAAGATGATGGTTACAACGGTCCGCGGCCTCGCCAGCAGATCCGGACGACGGTGAAGAATGAAGGTTACGACGGCTGTGGCAGCGCCAACAGGCAGGACGATGGTGCACAGGACAGAGCTACGGCAGCGCCAGTAGTCCGTCCAGGATGAGTTCCTCTTACGTCTCTCGACTCCAAGATACAACTGACTTCCTGCTCTGGAGCTGTCCCAGTTATAGGGCTGGCGTGCTTTGATGTCCGGACCCTCGCACTTGGAGGTCGGGAGGTCCGGGATGAGGGAGTCCAGACACCCAGCAGGGGGGTGGAGCCAGCGCCCGGGGAGGCGATGGGCGAGCGGCACTGGGCGGGGGGAGAGCCATCGGCACCTCTCTCTCCCATTGACTTGCCAAGTAGCCCGCTCACCTCCTGGGTGGAGGGTGGTGCCGGATTGTCTGAGGCTGGGCTAGGCCCAGGGTTGAGGTCGATCGGGGGCCAGGCGGCCTCGTGGCGAGGCGTCCAAGATGGCGGCCCGGGCTGGGTGCATGGGCCGGCAGTGGATCGGACCCACGAGGTTATCATGTTCGAGGGCAGGGGTCCCTGAGGGGACGTAGGGCGTGCAATGGTGGTGTGTGGTGCTTGCGTGACTGGGCTCGGGCCTGGTCGAGCCGGGGGAGAGCGGCCCGTCATGAGGCCTGTCCAACAGCCCCACTGAGAGAAACTCACACGGCCTTCAACTACAATCCCCAATTGTGCCCCGCAATACACACATGGATGAGATTCAATTTAAGTTATGTACAGGACAAGCATAATATGCTGCCTGAAAAAATGTAACAGCATTCTGGGAAAAAGCTAACACTCCAAGGGAATGTAAGATACATTAAAGCATGGGAAATGTAAGCAGGAACAACATGGTGTTTGCCAGAAAAGTTAAGGACATGACTACAGGGCCCAGAAGAACCTGTTTCAAAGTCCACTGCTTAAATCCTTACAAAATGGAAGCAGTATAGTTTAAAAATACTGCATCCCTGAACACAGAGCTGTCGTACACATTTTATATAAACAAAAATAAGAAAAACAGCTGATAATGATAACATTAAATGTGTTCCATTCCATGCATCAACCAGGCATTGCAGTACCTCTAGAAACAGTGCACTTCCCCAATCAGGGAAAACAATGCTGTTCAAAGAAAGAGGAGAAAACGAAAGTAGCGCTTCACTAGCAACCTCTGCAGAGTGGCGATATGGTGTTTGGGTGTGATTAAAATGTATCAGTCCACTTTGCAACAACTGTGTCTTGCTTTATTTCGTTATTTACTTATTTTTCGTATTTTAAACCATTATTTTCTCTCTGTCCTGAGGCATTTGGTGCAGAAAAATATCAGAGAAACAGGAAATTTCAGCAAAAGTATTTCTTCGTTTATGGATCTATTTCTCAAGGGAACGAATAAAGGAAAGGAGAGAAAAAAAACGGAGAACCATTTCTTGAAGTAACGGTTTTCAGTAAGTGAGGAGGAGCGTGACAGAAAGAGAGGGAATAAGAGAAAGAGAGAAGGTGGGGCAGCTGCCAGCTGCAGACCAGGAGAAGTGGGCTCTGTCCTGGTCTTCTCTGGGCAAAAGAAGTAAAAGACAAAGTCCTTTTCCTTCTCTGCCCACTCAGCCTGGTACCCAACGGCCGAGCCTTATCTAAAGGCCTATGCTATTTCTGCCCTCCTAGGACACATTTTGAAAATGAAATATGTAGGGGAACGGATTCTGTTGAATTAGGAAAGCAGAGCCACGCCTTGCCCTGCCGATGCAATCCACTTCGACCACTGCCAATAAGAGGTAGGAAGTTTGAGCTTTAGAATCCAAAATGTGTGTAATGAAAGTGAACCTGGAAAACTATTACGTAACTTTCACCTCAATGATGACATCTCGGAAAATCATATCAGTATATTAGACTCACATAAGAGGAAACGGAAATTTGGTTTCTTATCCAGATGATCGTATCCAGATGACATAATGAGAATAAAACAGAAGAGTATGCGAGTTACCAATAAATGCTCTAACCAACTTTAACCTCAATCGTTTTTTCACTGGCGACGATAGCAGTGCAGACAGTACTTTTTAAGTAACTCAAGCAGCTGTCGTAAAGCATGCATTGGCCGATAGGTAGCATGCGTATTTCAAGGGGTCATGGTGCATCTTATCCTACTGTTCAGGACTCACAGCAGGATCAAACAACAGCAAAACAATCCCTCCCCCTCAAAAGCGACAGGATCACTAAATCGGTGGACAGGGGCTCATCGTTCTAAAATCTGTATGAGTAAAGTGTAACGGCCACACACACTGCTACCTAGTCCGGCATCTCCTACGGGCACAATATGTTTTGTGCATCTCGTGACACACTCTCCGTTCACACTTGCTCTGCCCTGGGCTTGGGTGCATTTATATCGGTCCTCAGCACAGTTTCAGGCAGGTCCGAGTGGCTTGTCCATCCTTTCTGTCCGCATGCCTGGCCCATTCAGCTGATCGCCCCTGAATAACACTGCCACTGCCACCTGTGATGGACAGAAGCCTCTGGGCTCTCCCACAGGCTTCTATTGTGTGAGCCCACACCGCCCTGCCATGTAATCCTCCTCTCTCACACACTTAACACTGCGGCCTCTGCATAGCTGCCAAGGTTTCAGATTGCTTATGTGTGACATTTTCATAATTACAGTGTAATTATGAGTGACATTCAACGACTATGAGTGACACTTTCTCGCAAGCAAAATCGTGCAATAAAAAAGAGGGAAATATATAAATACAAGAAATTAAACCCATTTCAGAAACAAGAAACCCTAATAAAAGCTTACAACTGTTGTAAAGCACCAGAAAAGGAAGGGCACTAAGCTGGTAAAAAGAAGGAACTCGCAGCTAATCCTTATCAAAAACAGTTTTTCAAACATATGTGTTGTTCATGTTCTCTCTCCTCCTCCCGTTTTGTCCTCTTTCTTGCTTTTTCCCTCCTTCCCACCGTCTCATTTCCCTCACTTGTACTCATTTTATTCCTCCTTTCTCACCCCCTCCGACTGTAGGAGAGTAGGATCTGCTTACTATGGTTACCCCCAATTTTTGCTGGTGTTTCACTATTTTTTTACTTTAGTCTGGCTGGGGCTCTGGTATTCAGGGCCCCAGCCTAGCTGCTTTCTCTTTAAATTGATTGCATGTACTTTAGGTACACTCCAGATTGGTTACTGGGTTACCCTTGTGAGTCCCTAGTAAATGGTACCTTAGGTACCAAGGGCATAGGTACTCCAGAGGCCTACCAGGGGCTGAAGGATGTATTATACCACCCCTGGGAATCCTTCGAAAATGGCACCACAGGTCCGCTACTGCAGCCTGGGTAAGGTGGTGTAAGCACCCCTTACTAAGATATAGGTTACCTATATCTACCTTTAAATACAGACACATGTAAACCTTTAAGTCACTCCTATGGCAGGCCTTAACAATCCTGAAGGCAGAGTGCCTGGTTTTGTGTGAGAGGGTGCCCATGCATGAGCAGGACCCCTCTGCAGCTTTCGGAATCTATTCTCTGAGGCTGTTTTGTGATACAGCCATACCATTTACTCTTAAGTGCATTATAACCTCGCTGTAAATGCTAACTTTGGAATGTCTGCATCAAAACATGTCATGTTTGCTGTCAAACACTTTGGAATCCTACCCTCCCACCAGTCCTGGCAGCGGGGTAGAATTCCACCCTTCTAGAGGGAGAAGACATCTACACACTTACCTGGCCGGTAATAGTTTAAAAGAGCCCCAGCATCACAAAGTGGATGCTGTTGCTACAGACACTAGTCTGACCTGCTGTTGGATGAAACTCCTGCAGGGGAGGCCTGGACACTAGGTTTCCTGTCACAGGGAGGTTTAACCACCTCCCCAGGCAGGCATTAGTGTATTGGGGCTGGGCTGGTGTATTCAGTGAATGCTTTTCAGACAGAGCTGGGGGCACACTTGGTGTGCCTGTGCATAACCCAGTTCAAGCCAGCGGCAGGGGCACTCAGCCCCTGCTGTGGCGCGAAACTGGACAAAGGTGAAGGGGTGTAACCACCCCCTCCCCATGTCCTCCCATAGGTGAGACCTTAGAGTAAGTCCAACCCCTAAACTTAGTATATAAGTATAGGAACCCAGTCCTTAGGACTTTAGATTATACCTGGACGAAAATCTGCAACATATATCCTGGAACTTCGACATTCTATTTCGATTAGAAGACGGAAGAATCTCCCCTTGGGGTAAAGGAGTGACTCCCCTGTTCAAACAGGCACCAAAGAAGCATCTTGCTAGTCTGCATTTCCAAGGCTCCCGCCCGATCCTGAAGGATTTGCAACACAGGACACGGACTTCCAGACATCTCCGAGGGCGACACGAATTTACAGCAAAGCTGGGACCCGCAGTCATCACAAGAGACGTGGGACCGGAACTCCTGGACACCGTGCACATTTGCTAGTGCATCTACTTCACGAGCTTTCCCGAAGTTTGCACTGGGATACTTGTAGTCCAAACCCTGAGCACCATCTGCTTCTAGCATTTCTGCTCAAGGCCCCTTTGCGATCCCTGGCCTGTCGACTGGTGGGTCCGCACAAAGGTAACTCTTTTGTTTCTTGGGCTTCCCTGGTTGCTCCAGACGTGGCCTGACTCCCCTCCAACGGGTGAGTCCCTCAGACCTTGCTGGTCTGCTCCGAAGCCAATCTTTGCTTTCTGCCTGGGTTGCTATTGCCAAGGCTTGTTGGGTTCAATCCAGATACAGACATTGCAGCTCTCGACATTCGACGTGGGAAAGCTCAAATCCAGCTCCTGGTTGTCGTCGACGCCTCCTGGTCCTTAGTTTGCTCTGATGAAGGTGTGGCCTATTATCAGGCCTGACACTGAAATGCACGTCGGCGTTTGAAGTTAGTCCCAGATTCTTCAGACTGGTCTCTTTCCAGCTAGAGACTCAACAGGACTATAGTTATCGTACCATCAGTTGGCAGCTGTATCGTGCTTAGAAATGTGCGATTGATAATGTTTGATGAATGTTTGCTTTAGTGTGTTTGTTCATGTGTATGAAGGGATGTGTGGGACACTGCTAGTGTTGTGATTATTTATGATGTATGTGTAAACTTTTCTATATATTTTTACTAATTGAAAATATGAAAACAATAAAAATGAATACTTTTCTAAAAATTCACGTGGCTGCATGACATAAGTTTGTGTACCAGTAAGCTTCAGGTAATTATGGATAATCTTGGGACTCAGGTATAGAGCCCAAATGATGATGGTATCTAGGTAGTAGCTCCTTTTGCTTTGATTGTGCTTTCCTCATGGCTGAAGAGTCAAGCTTCACCTTCTGCTCCTGAAATCACCCGACATCGGTGGGCATCTGCTCATCGCCGTCCTGGTCGCTGACCAGTGACCTAGACTCTGTCCCCTCTGCTTTCAGGTTCTTCACATCTCCGATCCACCCTTGGATCCATCCGGACACTTTCCACTTGACCACCTGCAGCACTTTTCCGCAGCTCGCCTTGGAAAAAGACGACGAAACCCGACACGAAAAGACACCTATGCACCTGGCTTTCCTGGGTGAGGTAACTTGAGTACTCCGGTGCTCCCACGGGTGTTGATTCCTGAACGGTCTATTTCTCAAGGGGTTTGCTCCAAGTTCACTCCTAAGTGTTCCTAACTCTTAAAATTCTAATCACAACTTTCTCCATAGAAGTCAATGGTGATTCGCCGTTGTGTTTAGACACTGCACACGTCGCCCGTGGGTCTCCCGAGTCACTACCTTGGGTGGTTCCTGGTTGCCCCAGCGGTTCTACAGGCCCTAGGCCTTGTCTCTATGTCCTTAGTGGTACTAATACCACTTTCTTAGTATATGGTTTGTGATGCCCCTAGGGTTAATCATATATTGTGCTAATTTGCTATGTGCTAAATAAGTTTACTGTATGAACTTTTGCCTCTAGTCTCATAAAGAGACTAGTGGGATGTGTTTAGAATAAATACATATATTTTTATATATACCTGGTATGGTTCTCTTTTCATTTGGTCATTCACGAGATCATAGACTGGTAAAACAAGCTTTTTTACATTCATTCAAGATTTAGCCTGAAGGCTGTTCTCCACAGCTACCACTAGGATAGCTTTCTATGTAGGATGTCTTTAAACCTACCATCAATAAGGGTGGTTTGAACTGGTGCAAGGTGCCAACTAGAATAGTGGACAGCATATGCCAGGCCAACTTCTCACACCCACCTTCCCAGTCTCTGCAACCTGGACCTAAAATCACTATGAAGCAGTCAGCACTGTCCACTTTCTAGTAATTTTTTCAAGTCATTCAGACTTAAAAAAAGAGGGGAGAACTTTTGGCTTTGCCAATACTTGTTATATCTACTCTTCCTCTGCATACTATGAGCACCCACTCCTGCCCAACAACTGCTCAGACAGTACAGCGTAATGCTCCGTCCACATAAACCCCATTTTTACTGGACAAAATTATATTATGTGCGACGTCACTCTGGGAGAAACGCATGAAGTGCAGCTACATTAATGAACAAAAAAATGATACTGTTTAGACATTAGATTAAAAGCTGCATTCTAATCATTCATTATAGAATGGTGTGAAACAGAAAAAACTTTTATGAAACGGGAAATTACCCTAATGTACTATCCTTCCTAATGAACAAAGTGTCAGCTCCTCAGATGCAAAGCTGTATTGTCAAGTGCCATATATGCTGACTTGTTCCTGGGCCCGGCGCTCTCTGGTGCCCACTCTGATCAGCGATCACACTCGGCAACTCTGGGCATTAGCTTGCCTCATCTTCACTAACGGCCCCACCAGACCGCCGGGGATGCCTGGTCTCACCCTGGAGATACCCATTAAGGGACCATCTCTCAGGGAAGCCAGGAAGGGTTTTGCAGCGGTCGAAGCGCCTTGGGACCCTCCGGGTAAGTAGTGCGCTATATAAATGCCTATACATTTACATTTACTGGACAATCAGTGATAAGGGGGCTTTTTTGCACTGCAGACTGCCCCAGTACATCTCCCCTCCTCGTCTATAACTGACCAAGATTGTGAGCCGTCTCTGGCGGTCACTTCTGCCTGCCCCTCTCTTTGCTGCCTGTGGCGTCACCTTAAGAGCACATTTTAAACGAAGAACAAAGTAACCTGGCGCAGGTTTTCGCCTGGAATAGCCACACTTCTCCGCGATCCTCTCTCTGCAGTGTGTGCGAGAAGGAAAGAAAGACCTGTGTAAAAATCTAGGGGACAAGGATGCACTCTACATAGCGTGTGTATCCCCACTGACGTTAAGTGCAGAAAAACAGCCTTTCAAAAAGGCAGAGAAGCTGCACATCATGCTGTCTGAAACTTGCGTTTTGCTATCATATAGTGAAAACAAAACTACAAGGAATTCTTAGAATAACAAGCATTTGCAATGCAATAGGTCTCGTGTTGGAGCTATCGGCATTGTAAATGACAATGCCTTTTATTTATGTGTTTTGAAAACTAGCAAGCGGTAGGTAAACACTCACTTTGTACTCATAGTCCATACTTACGAGAAGCAAGGTAGGCAGTAAAACATGCACAGTTACTGCCAGCTTTGCTAGTCATAAGCAAGGACTATAAGTACAAAGTGCATATTTAGGCATCGCTTGCAGGTTTTCAAAACACATAAATAAAAGGCATAGTCATTTACAATGCCAATAGCTCAAACTTTTGCAAACACAAGACCTTTTGAATTGCAAATGTTTGTCGAGCTGTGAGACAGAGGACGGCAGCAGCTATAGGAAGACAGGATCATGATGCCAGGCCGTGCTTTTTAGGTCTCGGCCTAGCTATTGCTGTTAAGCAATCGCTATGGCAAGACATATAGAGGTGTACCAGAAAAGCTTACCAAGAGGGCTTTGGCAGGCAGATTACGCACAATGCATGTGGCCGTGCGCGCTTGCCATTTGCTCCCCGAGCCTCGGCATAAGACTTCAAAAGAATGACTCCCGCTCCCCTGCTCCCCCCCACCAGCCGCATCACAAACCACCATTTGTCTCGCATAAGACTTCAAAGACTTGCCGCTCGCGCTTACACCCTTCTCTTTCCCCTCATTAACAGGCTTATCTCGCCTGCTTTCCTGGAGTGGTCATAAAAGTCATTTTACTTAAAAGCCGCAATGAACTGATGTTCTCGCTCTAGGTATTCGCTTGTTTTCTATGTCTTATTCCTGCAGACATCGTTTGGTAACAGCAATGAGGAAATTAACGATCAGCTGAAAAGACTGTTGCAATTGACGGAGTTAATATTCTGCAAAGGCTCGTATTTGAGTGCATGAATCTTTACCCTAAAATTAGACATGCAGTCTGCATCAGTTTCTTAATTTCTATAAACCTGACTTGCCATCTTCAAATTGGACGAGTGCAGAATGACAGGGAAGGCTTCAGTGTAACAATGTGTTGCCGGTGCGTTCCTTCCTTCATAGTTAGAAAAAGTAACCTCTTAAATAATAGTTTTTGTGCTCAGCGTCTTCAGGAACAGGCACAGCATTCTGAAGCATTCTCTCACGCATTCGATATGCATCCTGTATAAAAGTCACTTTATTAGGTTTTGCCTGGCGAGAGCTGCGCTCTGCGCAGCTTTTTCGCGCAGGCGAAAACCTAATGAGAACTGTAGTGTGGGTTTGGGTCGGCCCTCGTCATTCATTGGCTGGCTCCATAAATGGAGCCTAGCCATTGGACGAGGGGCCTGTCCGTCAATGCCGGAGCAGACTCGGGGGCGTTCCCGAGATTCTTTGGCTTTTGCCGACGTCACGCGACGCCGGGAACGCCCCCGATTCAGGTCCGGCATTGCCGGCACCCGCCTTCCTGCTCCGGCCGTCGTCAGCGTCTCTCCTCCCCCTTTCCCGCCCCCTCCCGCTTGTTTCCTGATGCCTGCCGTCCTGCTCCGGCCTCTCCTCCCCCTTTCCCACCCCCTCCCGCTTGTTTCCTGGTGCCCGCCTTCGTGCTCCGGCCGGCCGTCGTCAGCTCTCTCCTCCCCCTTTCCCGCCCCCTCCCGCTTCTCTCTGATGCCCACCTTCCTGCTCCGGCCTCTCCTTTCCCGCCCCCTCCCGCTTCTCTCTGATGCCCGCCTTCCTGCTCCGGCCTCTCCTTTCCCGCCCCCTCCCGCTTGTTTCCTGGTGCCCGTCTTCTGCTCCGGCCGGCCGTCGTCAGCTCTCTCCTCCCTCTTTCCCGCCCCCTCCCGCTTCTCTCTGATGCCCGCCTTCCTGCTCCGGCCTCTCCTTTCCCGCCCCCTCCCGCTTGTTTCCTGGTGCCCGCCTTCTGCTCCGGCCGGCCGTCGTCAGCTCTCTCCTCCCCCTTTCCCGCCCCCTCCCGCTTCTTTCCTGGAGGCTGAGCCTGGACACAGCTCCATGGAGGCGGGCGGGACACAGCGGCTCCGCCTGGACCTCTCCCGGGCCGCTCCAGGCCCCTCAGGGCCCGCTCGTGCCCCCCGGCCGAGGAGCGAGGTGTGGGCCTACCTGATGACCCTGGCGGACCGGGGCCTGCAGAGGAAGAAGGCGGAGGAGGAGGCCAAGCACGGAGTGAGTGTCCGACACCGGGGCCCGAGGAGTGAGTGTATGGGATGGCATCTGTGGAGGTGATGAGAGGCCGCGTTTGGGGGCTGGGAGGGGAAAGTTTGAAAGGATGGGGGCAGCGGAAAGGGGTTGAGTGCTGAACGGTACAGGGGTGAGTGAGTGTGCTGAAGAGCAGGCAGGGAGTGAATGTCCAAGTTAAGTGGCTAAAGTGGGGATTTGGGAAAATGTATAGGGTGAAGGATTATGGTAATTCGGGGATGGGCAAGAGAATTGCTGCGAGCCGGGAGTAATAGGCTGGGTGCTGCAGGCGGAGAGGAGGGTGAATAGGAGGCGCAGAGCTGGGGTGAGTGTTAGACGAGTGACAAGGAGGCTGAAGGGACTCGGGGTGGGATGATGGACTCCGAGAGGGGTCGCCTAGGCATGGATCGTGTATGTGTGGACCTCAGTCCACTGTATGTCACGCAGCGCAGACTGGCACAGGGAGGCAGGAGGGCCAGGCGAAGAGAAGAGAGGCAGCGAGAGGGGGTAGCGACTGGGAGGTATACTTAAACATTGTGAAAGGAAAACTGCTGTGGAGAAGAAAGGGAGAAAGAACAAGAATCGAGTTTGGAAGTGGGCCTCTCTAAGTAGACCTGGGAGAACAGAGAGACAACGAGAACGAGAGAGAAGTAAAGGATAACGAGAGAGAGAAAATGGCAACATAAATGAGCAGGGCGACCACCACATCTTTGAAAACCAAAGACCAGCACGTTCCACAGACATAGAAGTCGGATTAATATTAGCATCCACGCTGAGGCACAAAATAACTCAAATCACAGCACTCACTTCAGAAATGTGAGGAACATTAAGTGCATGTATCCTCTTTGTTAACTGATGTGCTGTCTTTCAGGGGCCCTAACTAAAGCTGACAAAAAAAATAGGCAACATAATTCTCTGCCAATAGCGTTGCGCTATTTAACACACAAAATAATGTTGTATGGACAAACGTTTCACCCCTTTAATATTCTTTTTAGAACTGTTTACAGCAATCCCCATCTCAAAGGTGACAAGGTAAACTTTGCAAAGGGTTTACTACTTTACAGCACCAGTTGATGCAATTTTTAAAGTAACGTTTGATTTGTTTCAGCTAGAAACAAAGTTAAAATATTCAAATTATGCAGCATGTGATATGTTATGATATGCAGAAAATGAAACAGCTGCAGAATCCATTAGCTAGACTTGTGAAACAACTCAGCAAGAGTAGAACAAGAAGGTATAGAAGGAACAAACAGGAGAACAAGCCTTAACCCTTTATGCACCGGCACCCTGACGCTGGAAGAGCCCCTTTGTCTTGCAGAGGCTCCACTCTATGTATAGCAATTTAGAAAGTAACTAGGTGCTTTCTTCGTTCTCTTTTTGCCCCAAGGACATTTTTTCTGCCCCAGAAAAACACAACACCCACTACCCACTCCCCTTCAAACTAACATGTGGCACAGGGTATGTTTTATAATGCACTATGCACTTTATAATTTCTGTACATTTTATTGTGTAAGGCAGTTTTTATACTTACTCCCAAAATATTAAATTTACACAATGCAGTTTTGCACTTTAATATCGACGAAGGCCTGTTCTTTCCTAACATGACCGGTTGTGAGTTGGTGCTTATCCACTGCAATGGAATCTAGAACATTTCTGAGACGATGGATTGTATATTTGTTTTATTTTTATGCTTTTATGGTCTTGGAACTGAATAAAGATGATAACGTTGCATAGTGTAAGTCTACGGCAAGCTCTTTGCTATGCTCCTCAGACGACTCTGTCTAGTCGCGGTATATAAATGTCCCCAATATTAAGGGATAAGCAGAGAAAAAGCGGATAACTGAGAAGGAGAGAGAGAGCAAGCGATAGAAGGAGGGGCTAGAAAATATTTACTACGAGGAACACTAATTTGGGGGGCGTGACAGGTGCGTTGAGGAGCAGCACGGAGCAGATAGGAGTGAATGACCGTCAACCTGTCCATTATTTTTTTTCTCCAAACCTTGCCACAAACAAACTGACAACAAGAAAAAAATTGATGGTCAGTCTGTTTGGCTCATCTAATTATTTTTATCTAGTTTGGGGTGATCCAGGTCCTGCTACCCATGAGTCACCACGTTTCAGGGTCTAATACTGATAAGACAACTGTGGTGGTGGTTAATATATTTGCTGTCGAGATCTGTGCACTCAGTTGTCACAGATCTGAATCATAAAACAGGCCAGTACATTAATATGCTGCCGTAGAGCATAGTCTGTAACCATAGGTCATAGATTTAGATTTTATAAAAGTTTAGTGGGTTAATAAGTATGCTGCAGAGATCCTTCTGTTCCCTGAAAGTTACAGTCCTTTTACAATAACTGTATTATGATATGCCCCATACTCAAACAGCACCATATAACCTGTGGTGTATACATGTGAATCCTGCAGGTTTTAAGACAATCTTTCGACATTGTATTGTTAATATAATAAGTTCCACTAGGTTCGAAAAAACGCTCTCCCAGCCTGCCCTCTCCCAGCCTGTCTCCTCCCTGCCCTCTCCCAGCCTGTCCTCTCCCTGCCTGTTGTCGTGTCTCGGCGGCAGCAGGCAGGAGCGTGCACTGCGTCCCCGAAGTAACAGCCCTAAAGCAAGCAAGAAGTACGCCCCCCCTCCCACCAATCCCTGTTAGGTAGTGGAAATTGTCCAAACTGGGGTGCAGACAGCCCCTCTCACCTTTCGGCCTGGTACCACTGCACCAACCGCACTACTTCCCTACTGACCGTTCTCCACTTCAGCCCCGTCTAAATTATAATTCATGCTTGTGACCCTTTTGCCTGCTTGTGCTTGTTTTCATGACCCTGTTGCCTGCTTGTACCTCCGTGTGCCCCTGTTGCCTGCTTGTGCCTCCGTGTGCCCCTGTCGCCTGCTGGTGCCTCCTTGTGCCCCTGTCGCCTGCTTGTGCCTCAGTTTTCGTGCCCCTGTTGCCTGCTTGTGCCTGTTTGTGCCCCTGTTGCCTGCTTGTGCTTCCGTGTGCCCCTGTTGCCTGCTTGTGCTTCCGTGTGCCCCTGTTGCCTGCTTGTGCCTTCGTGTGCCCCTATTGCCTGCTTGTGCCTCCGTGTGCCCCTGTTGCCTGCTTGTGCCTCCGTGTGCCCCTGTTGCCTGCTTGTGCCTCCGTGTGCCCCTGTTGCCTGCTTGTGCCTCCGTTTTCGTGCCCCTGTTGCCTGCTTGTGCCTCCGTTTTCGTGCCCCTGTTGCCTGCTTGTGCCTCCGTTTTTCGTGCCCCTGTTGCCTGCTTGTGCCTCCGTTTTCGTGCCCCTGTTGCCTGCTTGTGCCTCCGTTTTCGTGCCCCTGTTGCCCCTTTTTGTAAATCGTTTTTGGCCACTATAGGTGTGGCAGGGTATACTCAGACATGAGTCCCTTTCTCACTGCTCCATCAGGATTCAAGCAAGCCGGGCCGAAGAAGGCTGAAATGCCAGAAACCGGTCCCCGGTAGCTTGTCTCCTTTCTGGTGAAGAATTGGCTTGGTAGTTTAGTCTGCCCTGTTCCCATGATACACTGGGCCAGGGACAGACTGATTTGCATATAGCCAGGTTCTGAGCTGGGATGGGGCAGTGAGATAAATAACGGTGATGGATCAAGCCCTGATCTTTGGACTGGGTAAGAGTGGTCTGTTTAACTCAGACACTCTGTTCATCACCACCCCCTTTTTGTAAATCGTTTTTGGCCACTATAGGTGTGGCAGGGTATACTCAGACATGAGTCCCTTTCTCACTGCTCCATCAGGATTCAAGCAAGCCGGGCCGAAGAAGGCTGAAATGCCAGAAACCGGTCCCCGGTAGCTTGTCTCCTTTCTGGTGAAGAATTGGCTTGGTAGTTTAGTCTGCCCTGTTCCCATGATACACTGGGCCAGGGACAGACTGATTTGCATATAGCCAGGTTCTGAGCTGGGATGGGGCAGTGAGATAAATAACGGTGATGGATCAAGCCCTGATCTTTGGACTGGGTAAGAGTGGTCTGTTTAACTCAGACACTCTGTTCATCACCACCCCCTTTTTGTAAATCCTGTTGCCTGCTTGTGCCTCCGTTTTCGTGCCCCTGTGTGCCCCTGTTGCCTGCTTGTGCCTCTGTGTGCCCCTGTTGCCTGCTTGTGCCTCTGTGTGCCCCTGTTGCCTGCTTGTGCCTCTGTGTGCCCCTGTTGCCTGCTTGTGCCTCTGTGTGCCCCTGTTGCCTGCTTGTGCCTCTGTGTGCCCCTGTTGCCTGCTTGCGCCTCCGTGTGCCCCTGTTGCCTGCTTGTGCTGTGTGGGTGTGTGTGGAGGGCTCTGTGTGGCTGTGTGTGTAGGAAGCTTTGTGTGGCTGTGTGTGTGGGGGGCTCTGTGTAGCTGTGTGTGTGGGGGGCTCTGTGTGTGTGGGGGGCTCTAAGTGGCTGTGTGTGGGGGGCTCTGTGTGGGGGTGTGTGTGGGGGGGCTCTGTGTGTGTTTGTGTGTCATTTGCGATAGATAAAGCTAGTGGCATTGTAAATGACAATGCCATTTATTTATGTTAAAAAAAACAAATAAAAATAATGTCAAGAGCAATGCCAATAGCTCTAACTTTAACAAAGGCAAAACCATTGCATTGTAAATGCTTGTCAGTTATGGTGTTAACCTGGCAGGGTTTGGAAAGATGTATTGTCAGATAAAAACTTAACTGCACGTGCTTTTCTATTAAGTTAACCACAGCAAAAGTCTCACATACTGCGTCTAAAAGTGTATGACGGTGCTGGCCATCAATGAGAGAGACCTGTGCATTTTTAAAATCGGTGGTGAAAAAATATGAGTATGTTGCTGGAGATGTGGGCCGCCGTGCCACCAATGTACTTACCGGGGGAGGGTTAACAGCCATTATTCCGCAACTTTCTTTCCACATACCATCACTCTGCATACTTTCATTACAAAAGTACCATGACTCCGCAATGCAATTATAACGCATGGCATTACATTTTATATGCTTTTACCATGCATATATTTACAATGAAATTCGTTGTAAATGCATGAATGGTAAAAGCATGTTTTTTTTATGTTTGGATAAGGTAAGTATGGGTATAGGGATATATGTTTTGGGATACTGAGGTATATGTTTTGAGGTGTTTGGGTATTTTAGGGGTTCATAGTTTTGTGTTATGGGGTACAGGGGTAGTTTTAGGGTTTAGGGATAGGTATGGGGTTTGGGGTACAGGGGTATTAGTGTTCAGGGCTAGGTTTGGGTTTTGGGGTATAGGGTTATTTTTATGGTTCAGTGCTAGGTTTGGGGCACAGGGGTATTTTTAGGGTTCAGGGGTAGGTTTGGGTTTTGGGGTACGGGGGTATTTTAAGGGTTCCCAGCTAGGTTTGGGTTTTGGGGTACAGGGGTATTTTTAGGGTTCAGGGCTAGGTTTGGGTTTTGGGGTACAGGGGTATTTAAGGGTTATGGGGTAGGTTTGGGTTTTGGGGTACAGTGTTATTTTTATGGATCAAGGTTAGGTTTGGGGGTACAGGGGTATTTTAGGGTTTAGGGGTAGGTTTGGGTTTTGGGGTACAGGGTTATTTTATGGTTCAGGGCTAGGTTTGGGGGTACTAGGGTATTTTTAGGGTTCAGTGCTAGGCTTGGGTTTTGGGGTACAGGGGTATTTTAAGGGTTCAGGGCTAGGTTTGGCGTTTTGGGGTACAGGGGTATTTTAGGGTTGAGGGGTAGGTTTGGGGTACAGCGGTATTTATAGGGTTCAGGGCTGGTTTTGGGGTACAGGGGTATTTTTAGGGCTTAGGGATAGGTTTGGGTTTTGGGGTACAGGGTATATTCATAGGGTTAAGATGGGTTAGTGTTTAAGGGTGTTGGGGTATTTTTAGGAGTAAGGGTGGGTTATAATTATGGGGTGCAGAGGTATTTAAAGGGAGCAGGGTGGACACCCGGAGCTGGAATGTACAGAACCTGGGAAGAAATAAACAATGAAATATCGGGCATAATGCTTGCTTTTTTTCCTCCGTAATCCCACACCCCGCACACACCCACGCCCCAGCACACGCCCACAGCACACGATATGAGACATGGCATGAAGGGCGGAACGTACCACACGCCCCCAGCATTTGTCACGCCCACAGCACAACACAGTCACGCCCACAAGGGACTACTTTGCTGGCACGGTTCTTTTACCTTTTAAATGTATATGGTGGGCGTCTGCATAGCCTATGTCCTTCTGCTGCAACTGCCCTTTCCAACGCTGAATTGGGTGTTGTGATTGGTGCTGTGGTTCCTGAGATTACCCGCCTCAAAGGCTTGGGCTCTCTCTTTATTATATTAGTATGGATATACATATATACACATATATATGCGAGAAGCTTGCGGTGCTTGCACCCTTGCTAAGCCACGCTCTGAACATGGGAATGAAGTATGTGGCGCGAGTTACATGAGCACCAGTTCCAATTCACCCTAGCATATTAGTTTGTTAAAGCATTGGCTTAAAAGCTAGCAGCTGAAACCAGGAACCCTAATCTGATACTAAGGTTAATACTGTCCATGAGGTAAGTCCTATGCAGAAACTTGCTTAACGAACAACCCAGATAGATACTGTTATTGCTGGCTGAGACTGGCAATGGAATGTAGCATTGGTTATTGGCCTTTGTCCCGCTTTCCACTCGAAATAAACCACACGCTATATATACATATACATACATATATATATATATATATATATATATATATACACACACACACATAGATATATCTCCACATATATACACATACACACCTGCATCTCTGTGCAAAATTTACCTGGACTACACCGGCCCACTGTATTGTTATTTTTGCTCACTGCACCAACAGCTGCCCTTAGAGTACAGCAGTGAGATCGCTCCCCGAGGTCCCACGTACCCTTGGAGAAAATAAATTATACCCTGCATTTGCTTGAAATTGATACTGAATAAAACAAATAAGGCATGCTTGACAGAGCAGCTAGCCTATCCGCATCACATGATAACATGCGCCATGAAAAACAACAAAACTGAACCATTACTGCTGCAGTATAGTTAAGGTCCTTGACTGCTTAACCATATGGAGAGTGCAGCTGATGTGCGAGTCGTACTGGTACCTGCCGTATCCATGGGAAATCCCAACATGAAACAGCAACGATTTAATAGTTCCTTGTACCTAGCAGCCTACATTGAATCACTAACCAATTACACTGTGTATAAACTACATAAGACCTGCTAGCGGTATTAGAATGAAGTGAAATTGACTCCAGTGAATTCCAAATCGTGTTTATACTGTCTTCATTGATGAGAGACAAATACTTATTGATGAAAATGCTATTTCTTAACGTCCGTTTTCCGTACTATAAGGATTTAACGTGGTTAGCGTTTGAAAGACATGTATTGTGTTTGCAAATTATGCACCTTCCAGTTTTGAAGCTTTTATGAACCTTTAAGTAGCACGAACTGTAAGAAATGCAATCCCAGGAGGAATTAAGTACCCAGTTTTACTAATAGTGGAATGCTTTAATCCAACATAATATAAACATACATACATACCAACTGTTAACCGTTACCACACATAACCCGGACTCCTCCAACTCCTTGCTGGTTGCCGTTCGGGCCTGCCAGCTATTTAATGCACATGCCCAACAGGCACTGGGAGTGAAAACAAAACTTTGCAAACCGTTACGTGTGTATTAAGAAATCGCCAAACCCATTACTAAAATAAATATATGACTGAACCTTTCCGCTCGCTCCTGGCAAACAAGTGTATTTTACTCCCTTTTAAGCTCCCCTTGCTCAGTCGTAGAATAACCTAGAGTAAGCTCTGAATCGGCTGCGTTGTAGCGCTGAATTGGTGAAAGAAACCAATGAAAGTGTACCAACTCATGCTCAAAACCTAAAGGTCAATTGAAGTCCACACAATTCGATGGCGCACAATCTATGTAAGCAGTAGCCCAATTTTGCAAATGCCTTCCTAGACGCTAAATCACATCAAGTATGGAGTAACCTGCATTACCGCGCTTGAGTTTCGTTTGCCTCATAGCCCCCTAGCTCCTAACCCTCTCCAGCGGTTCACCTCATGAAATACTGCATGTTTAAGGCCGGGATACACATTGCCTTTCCGACTGCCCAACTACAGGCAAATATCACATGTTTCCCAATTCGTGCCTTCACGCCCAATCCTGCCTTTACCAACAAGGCATGTGTGCTATTTGAATGTGTTAGTTTCGGTCTGCCGAAAGTAGAGATAGAAAGACTCTCAAACTGAGGGCAGACGGTAATTGCGCCAATTGTAGAATTTGCCGCCCCATCTCATTAGGGGCCACAGTTCATAGGCCCTGTTAAAGACATAAATCAGTAACAACCACCCATACCAGTAAAACAACTCCTAAAACAATAAGCGTTTGCTAACACACCCCCAAACAGAAGCACTCTCGGAGAAACACACAACCACTTGCCACAACTCCTCAAAATTCACGATATAACATAGCCTGTGTTGTGTTTGTAAAGCACACGTGAATATATGAAACTGCACAGATCACTACAGGCAAAGTGTAGCACTTATGCACCCGATGCATATGTCGAAAAGCGCACCTTCAAAACGGTAAAAGTGCATGCAACACGACACCAACACCTGCAAACATTAATGCCCCCATAACAAATATACCCTCAAGGAAGCAGCGCTACTCACCGATCTGCCTGCAACCAACCCACCATACACAGTCTACCAAAAGCACGTGGCCAGGAAAATTAAAAACGAGCTGTGCCTCTGTAAGAAATATGTACCCGGGAACACGGGCATGAGGTCAAACTAAAGGCCTGCGACCATTAAAATAAAGCGAATTGAGCCCCATTAGCCAATATACACTCCGGAACGCAGGGATACAAACCGCTCTGCCCGCCGCTGACATACAACATGCGGTGTACCTAAAGCCCGTGTGTTCCAATTACACCGTTGGCCTCTTTCCACCCTCCGGTTACTGAGTCACTCTGCCCGTAGCCAACACACTAATGTTATGTCTGCCACCAAATGAAGATAAATACTTTCCAAGTACTTCGTGACTTTTCTTCATTCTTTCATCAGCGGAGGGAGAGCCCCGGCGGAACCTCACTCATACTTGGAGCCCTCTGTGCGACCGGAAGGGACGACCGGACCGCCATTCCGTCATGCCTCTTGTGGTGGGCGACCACTGCACCACACACCTACAAACAACATGAGAAATAACCAAAAACCCGCGACCGGTAAAATTAACGAGCTGTCCTGCTCGAATAATGCCGCGGATCCCCTTACAGCCACCCGGTTACAAAATGGCTGAAGCAACTTCCAGAGAACCAGGCGCGGGAACCAGCGCCCCCCTAACACTAAACGCCTCTATTAGTAACTAACATTTATAAGCAATTAACATATTTAACCTATTATTACACTACGTCAAGGCCCCCTCCAACCCAGCCTGCCACACACCTCGACGACGCTCCTGTGGCCCTGCTGTGGTCCGAGGAGACAAAGAGAACGAAACTCCCAGAGCCCACTCTTAAATAAGCTGCTAAGTTTCATTTCTTCCTACTGACATCAGTCTGTCCAGCCCTTCTTTATCCTGCCCCTCTTCTCAGGGCCAAACCCCGGAGGCGGCTCAGCCCCGTGGCGCTACAAAGGGCGCCCCTCCGCTAGGCACGGGGGCCTGCTCATTCAATGTGCTCCTCCAGTCCACAACCTCTCTTCTTCCTGAGCTTGCCTTGAACTTCTCTGTGATTGGCTGATAATGTCATGTGCTTTTCAGTGCATGTTATACACAATTCACCATATCCAATTCACTCACCCTCTTTTCCAGTTCATGCAGTATGAAACACAATGTGATTCGTATCCAATTTCAGTGGAGCCCATATTCATTTCGAGAGGAGTATTATTTACTTCACTATTATTTATATCAATTTCGATATTTGTCATATTTAAACCATTCAGTAATGTTAATTTTAAAAAATCTTTTATAAATTAGTTTTTGTGTCATATTTATTTCAAATGATCTTATATTCATTTGAACATGTGTCATATTAATTTTGAAATGGCTTATATTAATTGATGTATGTCTGACATTCACTTCATGTGTGTCACAGTCATTTTAAAGCATGTTAAATTCAATTTAATATGTACCATATTTGTTTCAATGAGGGTTATACTCATTTCAGCATCAGTCTATATCACTTCAATAAGGTTTATATTTACTTGAGTTCTTGTATTCTTTTCAACAACAGTCATATTCCTTTCAGCTAGTTGTTAAACATCTCAGTTTATTTTTTATCCAATTCAAAGTGCGTTATTCACATTCTCCAATAGGTAGAATATTTATTCTGCCATGTTTCATCGATTTCAATGGATATTGTGTTCAGTTTAAAGCTTCTCATATTAATTTCAGTGAGGGCCATATCCATTTTAATGTGCACCACATTCATTTCAACTGCAATCATATTTATATTAACGTGTCATATTCAGTTCATTTTTAGTTATATTAATTTTGACACTAGTCATAATTATTTCAACGTACCTTGTATTCTTTTGAGCATGTGTCATATTCAGGTCAGTGTTAGTTTATTCATTTCAGCATGAGTCTATATAATTTCAATACGATTTATATTCACTTGATTTCTTGTTGTATTCTTTTCAGCAACAGTCATATTTCTTTCAGCGTTGTTGCTATACATATCGACATACCTTTTATCCAATTCAGAGTGTGTGTTATTCCTGCTGTCCACTAGGGAGTATATTCACTCTGCCATGTTTAGTTTTTATTTAGACATATGTTATATTCATTCTGGTGTGTCTCAAATTTATTTTGCAGCACTCCATGCATTGCAGGAGGTGTCTTATATGGGGATCTGTAATTTTGACATGAACGGCTTCCCATAGATATCCATCTTCTGTTTTTTACATCACCCTAAAGATGTCCTGCAGCTAATGTGGCTATGGAAATGCTGCTTAAATCTACACATCCGATCACATTTCTAAGGGAGACTGATTGCAACACTATACGTCTAAATTGGCCAGGCCAACCCCAACTACATTGGCTGTGAGGGTTTTTGTTTATGCTAACGATACAGAGCTTATGTTCGAGATGGCCAGACAGTGTAATACCCTGGAGGAAGTAGATCACCCAGCTTTCATGATTTCCTCCCTGGCCAAAGTGTGTAGATGCTGTGGTGTCTTGGGCCCTAGGCCTACATGCTGGGCGGAAGGACCACACAGACACAATGATTGGGTTTTGTAACTGGCCCAGGGAAAGTGCACCCGGCCCCTTTGATTTGCAGGGTTACCTGACCGGTGACGCCTGTAGTGGGTGGGTGTAAAGTATGGGGTACAACAGGCAGAACACTAGAACGTGTCTAGCCGGACACTACAGATGCCAACTTACTTAAATTAAATCCTGTTCCTAACTTCCACAGCTATTTAAAGCTGGACCATCCTCTCCTAGCCCAAGTCATTTGGGACTCAACTCACTCCAGCAGAATTTGTGCCGAGCCTAGGGTTAATTTTTTTTTTCAGCCTTACTTTACAGGCACCAGCCCTAGAGTTAGCCAGCACTTGTCTTACCATCTAAAAGTTCTGCTGTGAATTCTCCCATTGTGAGCTTCCAGTTCCATATTACCATGGTCAAGGCCAGATGAGACTCAAATGTGACAATGGTATGTGAGATAGTCGGGCATCTGCAGCCTATACAGGATGATGCTGATTGACTTGTGATTGATCTTAATAAATGGGAAGACATTTCCAGCATGCTTGGATTCTTGCACCAGCTGCTGATATTGAAAAGGTGGAATTAAAGTTCTATACATCGTATATAGGACCTTTGGGAGAAATCTCCAGAACTATTGGATGAAATATTCAGGTGCCACTAGTAGGGCTCTGAGGTCTGCTGTCATGGCCCTGGTTCATGTTCCAGTATCAGAATGTGTGCAGAGCAGAGATCAAGCCTTCTATGTAGTTACAGCCCAACTTTGAAAGTCTTTGACCCTTCATTATGCTGGGAAATATGTTTTTTTATTAAAAGGACACATTATGTAGCTTTTGTTGACCTTAGGGCAGCTTTTGATTTAGTTTTGCGGGATCGTTTATGGGACTGTTTGCTTGCACTGGATTTACCAACTTGTATACTCCAGCAGATTAGACGATTACATGATAATAACTTTGCAAGAGTACGTTGGGGCCCAAAAGGGGAACTAGCAGAACCCATACCTATCAGACGGGGAGTCCGCCAAAGATGTGTGTTGGCCCCTACACTTTTTTCCCTATTCGTCAACGACATCCCAGATTACTTAGATAAATGCAATAATGATTCCCCAAAACTGAATGGTGTGAGGGTCCCCTCACTCCTATTCGCGGACGACACAATCTTGATTTCGCAAACGCCCATGGGTCTACAAACACTTTTAAACTCCTTTAAAATGTACTGCGATTCAAAAGGACTAGAAATAAATACGAAAAAAAACAAATGTATGTCCATAAATCCCCACAAATCATTTAAAGGGCAATTCTTTCTAAATAGCCAAAGGCTTGAACTGGTTACAAACTTCTCGTATTTGGGTCTTTCCCTAGATTCAACTACCTCATGGAGAACGCAAATTGAAAAAAGTAAAACTATATTCAATCAGAGTACTTTACCTATTATAAAGCGACATGGGGCAAGTCTAAGCAAGTCCATTTCACAAGCACTAGAAGTTTTCAAATTTAAGGCCCAATCTGGTGCTTTATATGGAGCAGAAATCTGGGGTATAAATGCAGGTAACATCTTTACGATTAGTGAAAACATCTTTTATAGAAGGCTTTTGAGATTGCCCAAACGTACTCCACTTGTACCATTATTTATGGACTTAAACATGAAAAGAACAGACCACATTGCATTACTTAGGCCACTCTTGTTCTGGGTCAGACTCTGGAGTACTCTCGAACTTGTAGATTATAGACAAGGAATCTTAGAAGTTAAGAACCTTGATGTTTATATTACCAACCCTTGGCTTAAGCATGTTAAAAATTGGTTTCATCGGATAGGCCTTGCCCACTTCTGGGACGATCCAGCGTGTTTGAGACAAAGATGTAAGATTCTGGTCAAGGCAAGATTTTGGTTTTATATAACACACAATTACCAAAATGATCACTCATGTGGATCGATTACACGTAGCTTTCTTGATTTTAAGGACTCTCCACTTTTTGAAGACTTTTTAAATGAGATTCAACCACCCCTAGCAAAAAGCATGTACTTAAAATTTAGTTATGGTATACTTAAAACAAAATCAGTACTAGCAAGATGGGATAAGTCCACAGGGCAATCAAAAAGTGCAAACTGTACATGTCAATTAAATCAAAGAGAGGATGACAGCCACACATTGTTCTTCTGTACTGTCTACGAACTAGCGAGGAGAAAATGGATTAAACCCTTGTGTAAAGCCTTAGGTATACGATCATACCTGGAAGCATATAGGATTGTTAAAACAGACACTGGACGCCTTACAGTGTTTTGTGTCAGCAGATTCCTATTGAGTGCTAGTTATACCCGTAAAAATTTGGCTCTTGATCTGTAGACTTTAAATGGGTGTAAATTGCATTAAGTTAGGTTGCCCTGATCCTGGCTAGTGGTGGTATTTGTAAAAACATCTGCTTTTCTTTTAGTTATTATGCCTATTTTAATCTGGATATTTTATTGTACTTTTTGTTGAACTGTATATTTTCTGCTTCCCATTGGTATGTTCTATCCACTGTGCAAAATGTATTGTTGTGGCTTATGCATCTTTTATGTCCGAATGAGCCGAAATAAAGATTAAATGAATGAATGAATTATGCTGGGAATCAGTATTTTTCAAATTTAGGATAAACCTTAAAATGTAGTTGTATCTTTTACCTTATGCCTGTGTAAGGTATAGCTGTGGTTAGCTGTTCATTGTCAGTTCAATGATTTTTTTTTTAAATATGGTTTTATTGCAGTTAGTATATCTGTCAAACATTACAACATTGCTCTCCCCCCCTATCTAGTGGGTATGTCGCATTAATCGTCTATTGCAATCTTTACACAGCCCTATTGCCCACATCCCGGAGGTCGGGCGGCGTAGGTCAGAACAAAGAAAGGATATTCAAGATTAGATCATAACACCCAGCTAGTAGGAGCATCTCGAGTCTGCTTTTCTCTTATTCCCTTTTTGAAACAACCCCCGAACAGAAGTCCCCCCCTCCCCCTAAATCCCAATCCAATAGGCAGCTAAAAGAAACAATCAGATTTACTTGATGCCGTCTTATGTCTTCAGTAGTCCCTCCCCGATCATAATCTTGCAGATCTCACATCCGGCAATTGTACCTGTCAATTCCCACCCCTCTCTATGTCAGGTGTCATTATTCTTTGTCATGCCGGGAAGCCCCTTAGTAAGCTGAAGGCGGTATGCGTTATGTGTCGGTGGTGCACCCTACAGCGGTCGCTAGGGGTCCCGATGTGCCCAATGTTGTCTCTTGCTACCCCTAAAATGGTTCCTCGTCCCTCCCCCCTCCCACAGTCCCACCACTTCGCAGAATATCTCAGTCTAATTCTGGTGTCATAAAATAGGAGTGTTAGACGTTGTGGAGTATTGTGTGTCCTGGGTGTGCTGTCTGGGCTCTCTGTCAATGTCCAACTCCTCTTCTTCGTCCTGTACCTCCAGATCTCTCATGGTCTGTGCTAGTACCTCCCACGCCGATGCTGCTGCTAATGCCCTGTCATCGCTTCGTCTGCGTGCCATCTGATATCTAAGGGTGCTTTCACACGTGGCCCATTTCAGGAATTCGCTCATCCAACGTCTATACGATGGACCAGCCCTTGCCTTCCAATGCCTAGTAATCTCTCGTTTGGCTAGTATAAGGCCCATATCAATGAATTTGCTGGTATTCCTGTGCTTGGGGGCATGCGGGAACCAGTGTAAGAACCCCGACAGCCATATCAAACTGTATCTGTCTCCCCGTCGCCTCGTTCAAAACTTCTCCTATTGTCCTCCAATAATCTCACAGCCCCGGGCAAGTCCAAAGCATGTGATTTAATTCTACGGCCTCCTTAGAACATCTTGGGCATACCGCTTCCTGTACTCCAAAATATTTCCGGACTTTCCCTGGGGTCAAGTACGCTCTATGAAGTATGAAAAAATGCACTAGCTGGAAGCGAGCGTTTCTAGTGCTTTTGCGGGCACGTCTCACTATCTGTGCCCAGGCTGGTAGACAGTCAAAATATCGAGTTGGAAATATCGACCTACCATAATATCGAGTCTGAAATATCGAAGGAGCATAATATCGAAGGCAAGAATATCGTAGGACAGAATATCGACCCAAGGTAAGTAATATCGAAATACTTAATATCGATGTAAGTAATATCAAAGTTAGTAATATCGATAGCATATATATCGATGTTAATAATTTCGATGACACTAATATCGATATTTGTATTATTTTATAGTTTTTTATTATGTATGTGTTATATGTTTAATTTAAGTATTTAAAATAATTACTATTATATGTGTATACATTTTCTATAATAATATATAAATTTATAAGGAAATTTGATGTTTTAGTACCGGAGCGGGTTGTGGGTTTATAGGGGAATAGGGTGGGAAGTAATTTAATTATGGTAAATTAATTAATAATTAGTACGATTAATTAATTAATTATAATTATTTGCTAATTAATATTGATTAATTGGGAAATAATTAATTGATTAATTGATATATATTTTCTGTAGCGGGATGTGGGTTTATAGGGGAATAGGGTGGGGAGTAATTTAATAATAATTAATTAATTAATATATGTTTTTAAATATTTATAACTAATTAATTGGCAAATAATTAATATTAATTAGTTAATTAATTAATATAATTTTGTACATATTTTAAATTAGTAATTAATTGGTAATTAAATAATATTATTAGTTAATTACATTAATTAGAGTAATTTATTTATATATATAATTTTTAGTTACTGTTAATTAATTAATTGGGGGAAAATGATATTAATTATTAAATTATATTAATTACAGCTTATGTGCTAATATATTCACTTTATTGTTATTGTTAATTAATTATTAATTGCTAATTAAATAATATTATTTAACTTTGGGTTAAGGAGTATTTTTAGGGTTCAGGGTCATTTTTGGGGTTTTGGGTAAAGGGGTATTTTTAGTGTACAGGGTCAGTTTTGGGTTTTTGGGTAAAGGGTTTTTTTTAGGGTTCAGGGTCAGTTTTCAGTTCTTGGGTAAAGGGGTATTTTGAGTGTTTAGGGTCAGTTTTCAGTTTTTGGGTAAAGGGGTATTTTTAGGGTTCAGGGTCAGTTTTCAGTTTTTGGGTAAAGGGGTATTTTTAGGGTTCAGGGTCAGTTTTCAGTTTTTGGATAAAGGGGTATTTTTAGGGTTCAGGGTCAGTTTTCAGTTCATGGGTAAAGGGGTATTTTTAGGGTTCAGGGTCAGTTTTCAGTTCATGGGTAAAGGGGTATTTTTAGGGTTCAGGGTCAGTTTTTGGGTAAAGGGGTATTTTTAGGGTTCAGGGTCAGTTTTCAGTTTTTGGGTAAAGGGGTATTTTTAGGGTTCAGGGTCAGTTTTCAGTTTTTGGGTAAAGGGGTATTTTTGTGGTTCAGGGTCAATTTTCAGTTCATGGGTAAAGGGGTATTTTTAGGGTTCAGGGTCAGTTTTCAGTTCTTGGGTAAAGGGGTATTTTTAGGGTTCAGGGTCAGTTTTCAGTTTTTGGGTAAAGGGGTATTTTTAGGGTTCAAGGTCAGTTTTCAGTTCGTGGGTAAAGGGGTGTTTTTTGGGTTCAGGGTCAGTTTTCTCGACTGTTGCACTCTCTGGAGTGGGAATAGTAATTTTATCCCTACGCTATCAAACGCTTTCCCTACTGTTCCACTCTCTGGAGTAGGAATAGTAATTTTTACCCTTACGCTATCCAACGTTTTATATAATTAATTGTTAAAATATCACATGTTTATTTTATTTTTTATATTACTTACATTTTATTTATGTTATTGTTTTATGTTTGTAAATGTATTAGTAAATTAGAATATATTTCATTAATTTATAAATTAGTAAATTAATTATTAATACTTATTGTTCAGTACATATATATTATATCTTTACTGTATATATTTAATTAATGTATTATTAATATATATGTATTATTTATTAATTTTAAACATTATTAGATACTTTTTAACATGTATATTTTATTTATTAGTGTTATATACTTACTTTTACATTTATATATATAAAAAAAGAATCGATATTTTTAACATCGATATTTTTTACATCAATATTATTTTTTCGATATTTTTGTACTTACCATGTTGTAGATAGGATGTAGATATTTTTGCCCTCGATATTGTTGACTCGATATTCTTGTAGTTCGATATTTCTGAGGTCGAAATTCTGTCAGTGATCCGCCCAGGCTGTATCCGGGATCTCTCTACCTATGTCTGCTTCCCACTTAGTTTTCAACACAGTCAACGGAGGCAAGTTTTCACGGAGCATTCTGCTATAGAGGCATGTGACACCTTTATGAGTGCCCGCTGCCATCATGGTATACTGACAGGCCAGTGATGTCGTGGGTTCCATTAGTCCCTCCCGCCAGTATGCCTGTATTGCCCTGGTGATTGCGGCATGCAACAAGAAGTCCCCTCTAGGCAGATCAAATCTTTCTTGGAGCGCTTGGTAAGGCAGTTGGGCCCCATCCTCATAGAGATCTCCCACAACTTGTAGCCCCGCCTCCTCCCACGTCTGCAGTTGGGACCAGTCACCTCCATGCGGTAACGCCGTCAACATCCCAAGTGGGATTTCCGGTGCATACGGGTGATGCACTCCTGCTAGGCATTGAGACCTGTTCCAACAAAGTCGGAGCGTTCGCTCCTCAATGGTCAGATCACGTGGGTGCAGTTTCTGCTGCAGTGTTATATAAGTCAAAATGTGACACGGTGTACCTCTCTCTCTCTCCTGCTCTGGGCCCCTGAAAACTCTCGCCACCTCCTGAGTAAACAGCTGCAGTTGCGCTGCCAGATAGTAAAGTTCAAAATTTGGGACCGCAAGTCCCCCCTCGTCTTTTGGTTTAATGAGTGTGTTCTGGGCAACCCTACATCTCCCCGCCCCCCAAAGAAAGGAGGAGCGCTTTGAAAATGGAGCAAGGTATCCACACAGGCAGCGTTCGGAAGTAGTATAAAAGTCTAGGTAGGGCCACCATTTTCAACAGGGAGATCCGGCCCATCAATGATAGGGGTAGAGTCGCCCAGAAGGCCATGTTGCCTTTCAGTGCTCGTATACACCGACCCACATTACCTTGTAGCATGTCTGCCGGAGTATGGTATATATGCACACCGAGGTATTTGAAGCAGGTGGGTTCCCATTTTATCAGCCGGTGACCCTCCGGTCTGGGCTCTCCTTGTCGGACAGGAAACATGCACGTTTTGGACCAGTTGACTTTTAGGCCCACATCTCCCCGAAGTTATGCAACAATCTTTCTGCTCCGGTCAAAGCAGCCCCCGCATTTCCAGGAATAGCAATAAGCCATCCGTATATAAGGATATCAAGTGTCTCCCATCCCTGTCGACTAACCCTTTGTAATGTCTTCCCATTCTGATCTCACAAGCTAAAGGTTCTATTGCAAGGGCAAACAAGAGGGGGGACAGTGAGCACCCCTGTCTAGTCTCGCGCGTCACCTGGTATTGAGGCGATATCAACCTCCCCACATGGACCCGTGCCGTCGCCGAAGTATATAAGACTCTCGTCCATTTTACATATTCCTCACCCAATCCAAAACGTCGCAAAACATTGTACAAGTAGTCCCACTCCAGGCTATCAAAAGCCTTCTCTATGTCTACGGAGAGGATCAGGGGTACCTGTGCCTCAGAGTCGTCTGCGTTCATGACGCGTATGAGTCTCCGAATATTCGAGGTGGTGTTACGCATGGGGATAAATCCCGACTGGTTATCGTGGACCAACGAGGTCATGCATGGCAGCAATCGGGCCGCTAATATGCTGCTAAGGATCTTATAGTCCGTGGTCAGCATAGACAACGGCCTATAGGAGGTCCTGTCGCTACCCTCCCTCCCTGGTTTCAAGAGCGGTATCACCAATGCCTCTCTCATTGATTGGGGTAAACAGCCCACTTCCTTGGCGTCTTTGTAGACCTCCAGGAGCCTTGGCGCCAATAGGTCCAAATATTTGCTATAAAATTCCACAGGTAAACCATCCAGTCCTGGCATTTTATTATGAGCCATACGGTTAATAGCCCCTCGAATCTCCGCTAGATCGATATCCTTACCTAGATCTTCTGCTTGGTCGGAATCTATTTGCGGGAGATCCAGCTCGTCCATGAAGGCATCCAATGCTGTGTTTCCCTCTGCTACCTTACTTTTGTAAAGCTCTTCATAATACCTCGTGAAACACTGTACTATCTCAGCCTGTGTGTACACCATGGCTCCCTCATCATCCTCCAGAGCCAGGAAGGGTAAGCATCGTCTCTCTGGGTTGGCCAGCCATGCCAGCAGCGTGCCCGCCTTGTCCCCCTCCGCGTGTGTTCTGGTTGAGTAAGCCTTGAAGTCAAAGCAGCGGAGTCGCTCCACCTCGGCTGCGACTGCCTCTCGGGCTGCATTGAGGTTCTCTTGGAGCTCAGGGTGTCCCGGCCTTTCCCGTTCAAGTCTCCGGAGGTTTCCCTCCGCTGTATCAAGATCCCTTAGGAGAACCCTACGCACCCCCGCCTCCTTCCCAATACAGAGCCCCCTGGTGACAACCTTGAAGGCGTCCCATTCTGCTGCCCTAGTCGCTTCGAAATACTGCCTAATCCCGTCTTCCAGCATCACCTGAAACACCGGGTCGTCCAAGGTGTCAGGCCGTAATTTCCACGTGGGAACACATGGAATCTCGGGCTTCCAGTTTAGGGTGACCAATAGGGGGTTATGGTCCGAAATCGTCCTGGCGAGATATTCAGTCCGCACTACCAATGGCATTATCGGTGGAGAACACAGCATCGCGTCCAATCGGACATGCAGCTCGTGCACTCTCGAAAAGTATGAGTAATCCCGACCTGTGTCGTGTGCGCCAGGCATCAACCAGATTCCATTGTGTCTGCCATTCACATTTCAAGTTATCAACGTTAACCATAGTCTCATTCCTTCGCAGTACTGACCAAATCGACTGTCGATCTAGCTTCAGTGGTGAAACCTTCCCAACAATCCCCCTCGTGCCCCACCCCCCCTCCCAACAATGAATTTAAACATCCATTCCAAAGAAACAACCCCAACTGTTACCCTCCCTCTCCTCCCCAGAACAGGACCCAATAGCAACCCATCAGCCCCCGTCCAAACTCCCCTCATTCAACTTATCCCCAGTCTATCCTGCAGTCGTCGCTGCAGTAGCCTTAAGGGCGGTTAGGGGTAGGCTCTGGACCAACGGGCGGCTGCGCCAACTGTACCCCTCCCCTCTAGGATCCCAGAGAAATGATATGCGGCGATCGAGTCCTCAAACACATGTCACCTTATATTGTCCCCATAAGTGTTAAGCAATCAATGTTACGAGAAAGATACGAATTCTCACGTGTCAGGCATCCAGCACCTCGTCTGCTGAGTTTGGTGTCACCTTTGGACCCATGGCGCCTTGCGTCTCCAACATGTCTGCCTCTGATCCCGTGTTATTCCCCTCTGAGTCCGTGCCCTGCTTCGATAGCGGCGGACTGGCACCCAACAGTTCCACCACTGCTTGCAGCGCTGCCTTTCGTTCCTCCGCTGTTTGCGAGGCCGATGGTGTCCGGGTGCCCCGTCTCTTTCCGCGGAGTCTTCGTGATTTCCACACCTGTGATCTGCTTTTCCTGCTGACGCGTGCCGTCGAAACCTGCTTTGTAAGTTTCTATCCATGTCCAGGCGTCCTCTGGGGTATGGAAGAAACGGGTTGTGCCATCCAATTCGACTCACAGCCTGGCCGGGAAAAGTAGGGAATACCGTATACACTCATCCCTAAGTGCTCGTTTCACCGACAGGAAGGAGGACCTCAATCGTTGCGTTTCGTAAGTGTAGTCCGGGAACATGGAGACCTTACTATTATCTACTTGGTATGGGCCATCCACTCGGGCTTTCTGCAGCAGCAAGTCCCTGTCCTTGTAGTGGAGCTGTCTTGCTATAACCGGTCTAGGTGGCAGGCCCGGTTTGGGGGGCCTGGCAGGAACCCGGTGTGCCCGTTCAAGCGTAAAGAAGGGGGACAGGCCCTCTGGGGCCACTGTTGTCTGAGCCAGGAGTCCAGGTAGCCTACCATATCGCTCCCTTCAATTTTTTCGGGAAGGCCGACCAAGCGGATATTATTACGTTGACTCCTGTTTTCGGCGTCTTCGGCCCTCTTCTCCAGCGTTGTTATCCGGGCAATGGCGTCCTCCACCTTCCTCTTCAAGTCCGAGTGATCGGGGGGGTCAATTCCTGCAGCGCTACCTCATTCTGTTTGACTCTGTCCTTCAACTTGGCATGGTCCGCTCGGAGTAGCCCGAGCCCGGATGCCACTTGCGCAATGTCCTGTTGCAGAGCGTCTTTTGTGGCTGTTATGGCGTCTAGTATCCGGTCTTGCAGCTGCTGGAGGTCTGTTGGTCCCGCTGCGACAGGATCTTGCGTCTCCGTTGTTGAGGTGCCATCCGCCTTCCCCTTGGGCTTTCCCATGTTGTGGACCGTCTCACACTTCTTGTGGACCCCTTGTGGGGTACCCGTAGTCCCAAGCCCTAACTTGTCGAGGGGGATGGGCTGTCCAAGCGTCGGCTACGGCCCCTTTCGGGCCTTCTTAGAGGCCCGTCGATCGTGCCGGCCCAGTGGTTTATTGTGTCCACGTGGCTGCGGCTCCTCGCAAGCTCCTCGGATCTAATCAGTGCTCTCAGCTCAGTAGTCTAGCGATTTAGCTTCCTCCACCTCGTGTCCAAATGGGTCTCAGCAATGTTGTGGTGGGTCGGACTCCAAGCCGTGCCCCTCCCTTGTATTTGATGATGATATAACCGGGCGCTGTGCAGGGAAGCTCTCTCGAATATCCACAAGAGTGGTGCACTTGAGATGCCCCCAGCCTGTATACACTCCCCTCTGCCAGTCCGGGTCCCCCAAGCGACCCCCTCGGTCCTCTTGCGCTCCGGCTTTGGTTTATATTGTCCCCCCGGGGGCCTAGATGTGTCTGAGGGGGGCCCTGGATTCCCTCACCGAGTTGCGCTACGTGGTGAAAGACTCAGGCGTTTCCCAGACCATAGGGGAACCTTAGCTGGCTGCACTCCGGTCTTCTGACCCGCCGAGTACTATGCTGCCATGTCAGGTCCTGGTCCCGATCCGACACTCACCAAGCTGCAGCATTGGCACCCCTTCAGTTCCGCAGCCGGCGCTCCTCTCCCTCCAACGCTAGCGGTTTCTGTGCTTTGCCGCCGTCCCCTTCTCCGCAGCGGGTCCCGTGGCAGCGCGCTCCCCCGTTACGGACCAGTACCTCGTATCTGACTGTCCAGGGCACTGCTCCGTTCTCGACCGCTACCGTTGGGCTCCGGCCTCCATAGACCTCGCCAGACCTCGCCTCCTCTAGTTCCGGTCCCTCGACCACTGCCAGCTGCCGGTCCCGTCACACCCCCTCAGTCCTGGTACCGGACGTGACCCTTCTATTCACTGGCGTCGCTGCTCCGCGCACCTTCGCCCCGCATGCGACGCCAGCGCACCTCCTCAGAAGACTCTTCGGAGCTCTGCTTGTCCGCAGGGACCCCTCCTCCAAGGCCTGATCACCGCACAGGCGCCATTTTGGGTCCCACCTGCCAAAGATCTTTCGGTTCTCGCTCCACCGCCAATGTGGGTTGTGGAGTAGTTTCTTCAGCGTCCGACTGTACCGCTGCTGTCCTGATCATTATTTTGATGTGGCAAATCCAATTTTGTGCGATTCGTTGCTTTACTAGCAGGATAAACGAGGGATCGGACGCGGAGCTCCAAACTCATGCCGCCATTCCTGTCGGCAGTCAAGCCACGCCCCCTTGTCAGTTCAATGATACCGCAGAAAAAGGGCACTTTACAAATGTGGGGCATATTATAATTCTGTGTACCACAGGAAGGCCATCTAGGCCAGATTCCAAGAAGCCTTTGATAAGACCTGATCAACTCCGTAGGCATCCATCCTTACTTGACTCCCTTCAGCTTAACATCGCCAAGATCCATGATATTGTAGCAGCACTTTGGGCACAAAAACAAGCCAGCCAATACAACTACTAACAAGTGGTGTGTTTCAATACTGGGCAACAAGAAAAAGTAGAGCATCAACTGAAGCATCATTGATGAAATACTGAAGATGCTTCTTACAGAGAAATATGTAATGGTTATTTGAGTTGCTACCATAAGGCTGTTCAGAGACAAAATAACGTGCACCCCGAATCAACCAAATAAAAAACAAAAATATATATGTTCAAAAATATTGCAGGAAATACCCGATCCAGAAGCAATTAAGAAGATGTACATTGTGTATGACCAATTTTGCAAAGTCCTGGTTACCGTCTTTGAAAACATGATCCTACAAATCTACTCAGATACTCAGGAGCAATAGTAGACTTCTGTGCACAGCCCAATCAGGTGGCTGATCATGAGTCCCACTTCTCTTCTTTCTCCACTATGATTCTCTAGCAATGTGCAAAGCTGCAGGCAAGATAAAAGCCTCCAATCTCCCAATCCTGCCTTGCCCAGCATAAACAATTACAGAGCAGTTGTTCACAAGAACCATAAACACTTCATTTCAATAAGCCATAGTTCCCAATGAATTCAAGACCTTCCAAAAGCCTACTGAAGAGACCCAACTGTACACCATTTGAATGTGCCTAACTAATGACCCACCACGAACCTTCCCTTCCTAAGCATAATTTTAGAGCAGGAGGTCCAATAACATATTGCTTGACGGACAATTAGGTATCACATTTGGGGATAGCAAACAACTGAAATTGTTAATATCAGAGAAGATTTGTTTTTCTCCCTTGATGTTGACAAAATGAAAATTATCATATTACTTGACATACTCTTAGCGTAGGATACAGTAGGTTACAAGTGTATCCTTGACTGCCGCGTCACGTTAAATGGGATGTTGCTCCAGCTATGCCAGTCATTCCTCCAAGACAGATGCCCCCTGTTGGACTTGGCCTTTTTCCCCCAAAATTTTTCGCTTTTGACCCCCTTATCTGGATTGTCTCCCCCATGGGATTAAACCTGTATAGGCCATGAGTGGTGTGAGACCCCTTTTGAAAAATGTAATTACCTGACATAATGTGAGCACTTGTAAAAACCCCCATTTTAAAACTGCACCTGACTGAAATGTATTGCTTTTAAAATGGATGCCATGGCCATGGGTTTTGCCACTGGACTGACATAGGTCAGCGGTCTAGTTAATATTACCCAGCTACCCCTAGCTTTTGGAGGGAAAGCCTGGCACCCAGGGTGCTCACCCCCTCCCCTAGAACCAGTTTAGGCTAGATGTGCCAACATTCTAGAAGGTCCTGGCACTGCCTGGGAGGAGGGTATAAATAGGGGGAAGTGTCACCAGAGAGTTAGTCAGCGCTGGGACAAGGAAGGGAGGGGGACCTGCTGTGAGGTGCTACCGCCACATGGGCCTGTGAGCTGGGCCCTGTACCCCTAAACTCCCCCCCTCTGCTGCCCCCTGGGCCCCTGACAAGGGAGGGCCCCAACCCAGGTCACTGACGCTGTTTGGACCGGGTACCACGCCAGCACTGCGGGAGGAAGCGCCCAGGAGGTGAGGAGTGTGCCCCTGAGGCGGACTGCGGGACTGTTTACCCCCCTGTGAGGTGTGCTGCCAAGTGCTGTAAACTGCAGTATCGCCCCCTAAGCGCTGGGTGTCCAAAGACTGTTGCTGCCTGTGGAGCTGCCTGGGGAGGATTGTGCCCCCAAGGGACTGTGCCCTGTGATTGGTGTGGCCCCCGAAGTGCTGTCGGCCCTGAGGACTGTGTGGGCTGAGGGAGGAGCTGTCCTCTGAGAAAAGCGCCCCTTTTTCTTCTGTGGAGAAGAGCGACATATAAATAATTAAATAGAAGGGAGCCTACCCCTTATCGCAGCCCAGGCGCTGAGGATCGAGTGTGAGGAGCCTACCCTCGTTTTGGCGCTGTGTGCCATGAGAACCGCGCTGTGGCCTGAGGGCACTGTGAGGAGGATCGAGTGTGAGGAGCCTACCCTCGTTTTGGCGCGCTGTCCGCCATATAAATAATTAAATAAAGGGAGCCTACCCCTTATCACCGTCGCGGCCCGGGGAGTGTTGGCGCTGCCTCGCACTGCCTGGTAGCTGCCAGGGAGGCCCCCCGCGGTGGTGTGGATCGACGCGGCGGCCCCCGGTACCAGGAGAGGGCCGCCGAAGTGAAGAAGGTGCCGCGCTAGGCCCTGAGGCCGCGGCACTCGCGTCATGTGACAGGGGCCTGGCCGCGTCATCGGCCCGCCCCCGCCGCGCACGGATTGGCCTGCGCGGCCGTGACCTCTGAAGGCCGCGCAGGGATTGGCTAACGGCCGGCAAGGCCAGAAGAGGCGGAATCGGAGCCCCGGGTCCCCGTGAGGTAGGAGGGGGACCCGGGTGAAGCTCCGTTGCGGGGCCCCCGTGCCAAGGAGGGGGCCCCGAGAGAAGCGACCGGAGCGGGAGGCTACCCCGCCGGTCTGTGCCCCAGAGAGAGAGAGAGGCCGGTTGAAGAGGCGGGGCCGGGGCACACTGTCGGTGCCAGACCCGCTGCCAAAGAAGGAGCGACCGGAGCGAGAGCCTACCCCGCCGGTCTGTGCCCACGCGAGAGGCCGCCCAGAGGTGCAGTGACCGCCCCGGGCCCCCAAGAGGAGAGGGAGGGGGCCCGAGTGATGCCGCAGGGAGGGAGGGGCCTCGAGGCACATTGCCGGTGCCTGCCCCCCTCCCCTGGAAAGGAGCTCTGGCTCGTATTGTGGAGAGCCCTGGGACCCTAAAAAGGGGTGGAGTCAAGAGGAGGCCTGAAGCCAACAGGAGTGGTGTAACGGGGCCCCCATAGTGAAGAGGGAGCCCCAGTTGCGGCGCTGAGGCCTGAGTGGGGCCTTGTGGGCCTGAGTGACCGGCGCAGAACACCGGGGAGTCCTGCAACTCGAGGCACATTGTCGGTGCCTGGTTTTCCCCCCTGCAGAGGGAACCCCGCAGGAGCCATCGAGGAGAGCCCGGTGAGTGGGGACTTGGATTTACCTGTGTGGAGGTCGGGGCACAGGGTCGGTGCTCGCCACAGGATTTGTGCTATCCCCTGGAAACTGTACTGAGTTTCATTGGCCCTATTGATCCCCTTTTTAAGCCTCTAGACTGGGCCGGGACATTACTGAGGCCCCCCGGGATTGGTACAGGGACAAGTTAACCCCTAGCTAGGTGTTAGGCCCTGCAGAGTGAAGGGCTGGGTAATTTAGCCTGGTTGTTAGTGGCTTGTTTCTCCCTGGGTCCTGCAAGGGTTAATTGCCATGTTTAATCCTAATTAGGATACTGGTTGCCTAAGGTAACGCAGCGTCTTCATGTTACCTGTCAAGGTGTGGTGCGCTTCCGTGCCTAGTTTGAGTTGTAGGCAGTTTACCCTGCTAAAGAGAATATGCTAATGTTATGCCTACACTAAGGTTTATAAGGTCCAGGTATACTGGAGATTTATACATGATGGGTGTTGGTGTGCTTTCGTGCCCCTTTAGTGCAGGTGTGCCTAAGCTGGCCTGACGAGTTATTCCAGGCCCCTGTTCATGCCCCATGTTAATGAGCAAGCCTCGCGGATTTATTCCAGGTGTTCCTGTTTATTGCATACTGTGATAACCTGTTGATATTCCCTTACAGGGATGGGGATTGGCGTATTACGCCTGCAATGTATGTATGTTAATGTGGGATTTTGAAATTACAGCTTCCCTAAGGATGAGACCCTGAGTTGGCCCCGCCAGATTGGCCCCAGGTCTAATGTTCATTTAACCAACCACTTTTATTACAGCATGGACTTTGGTCTCAACCCTTTTTATCCCCTGTAAATAATCCCCCTCTGTAGTACTTGGCTCCGGTGCCAGTTGGCGCCGTGTTATGATGACACTGTTAATGCATTTTTGCCTTGCAGGTTGGAGATACTAAACTGCTTAATTTTCCAACTCAAATTGGTGTCCTGCCTCTTTTGTAGTGTGCCTGGTGTGTTGACTGAGGGTACTGCGTGAATGCTTCACATGTCCTCGAAGTTTGGCCTGCCCGCTTGATGCCATGCTACCCCCTTTGAGACTTGGGCAACCCCCATTTCCAACACCCCCGAAATGTAAATGGGACCACCATTCTTAAATCCTAAAACATAGAATGTGAAGTCCCTTAAGGCTCTTCTCTCTCACTGTTACTTTTTAACGTTTCAAGGCACCTCATGCCCAGATCATCTCCCTCTTCTGTTTGCATTGCTAAAATTATGCAGTTGACACTCAAATTCTCCTCTGTCCAAGCATACCTTCAGAGCACACATCAAATATGATTGGCATGAAATACATCCACTATTGGATAATATAAAAACACCTTCACTTAAGTATAACAAAAACAGAAGTTAAGGTGGATTCTGCAGCAAGTGGCATCCCTTTTGAGTAGTCAGTGAGCTACAAGCTGCCCCATTCCGAAATCTGTCACGTTATATATTTAGGGAAATGCTTCAATAAAGATCTCTCATTTGCACATCAGTTTGCAGGAGTCATCAACATACACAAAACGTGGTGCTGTTCAGAATGATCTCCCTGCCACCCACTCCCTTCCTTCTGTTGAAACACCTAATTGAACACACTGTTGTTCTATTAGGACTCAACGGTAAGTGAGAGTCTAAGTTGGACATCCTATAGCGGATACGAAAGCAAGTGGCTAGACAATGCATCACACCAAAGAGAAGCAATCATATAATATCAGTTCTCAAGTAACTCCAATGGCTTCTGGTGGAGAAGCCAATGAATTGCGTCCAAATTCATTTGCTCGATATTTAATTTGTGGGGACTGGGACCGAATTACCAATAAATGTTAAATAAATTGACACGATCAGCTGCAACAGCAGATGAAGCTAAGCAATCCTTATTGCACAAACTAGATGTGTTTGAATGGCTGAGGAGAAATGATCAAAACCCTAGCTTCTCAATTCTGGAACTCACTAATCCTTGACCTAAGGAGGCAACCAAATTTGCCATCATTCAAAGAAAATCTGAAAAGTAATCTTTTCAGAGAGGTGTTGTCTGCCTTCCTTGATACCGAAGGGACCATCCCTTCCTATGGATATAGGAAAGGGGCCCCTGAGAGTAATATATTTTCCCCAGCAGCCCACCATTACAAACATACAAGAGAGGCCCAAATCTTCTGACAACTGACAACTCCTGTCTCAGAAGGAGAAGTCCTGAAAATGAGATCTATGACTTTGAAGAATAATTTATTATATCAGTATTGATTAACACAGCATTGTCTTTTAATAAGCCCCTTCACAGGGATTGATCTTTCAAATACTGTACTGCCTTTTTTTAGATCTTCCAGCTGGTTTTAGGCAGGGATTACAGTGAAATCGTAAGCCACCACCAAAAGGGCATGTAAACCATCATATCTACTGGAACCAGTTTAAAGCATCATCATCCCTCATCTCCACCTTTCACTAATAAATCTCATTCCTCACTCCTCACCTCTCATCTCTCAATCCTCGTCTCTGGTCTCCTATGGCTTTTTCCTCACTAATCATTCCTCATTTCTCGCTTTCAAGTTCTTGCTCTTTATGGGGGGCGCTAGAGAGCCCGAAGCAAGATGGCCGCACATTAGTGCAGCTTTGCTGGTCAGGGCCAAAATCCGACAAATATCCTGTCTCCCTCTGTGGCATCCTGTGGTACTTTGCAGCGGCTCTGATTCCTCTAACTGAGGGCAACAAACAGATGTCCCTGCGGTGAATATTGGTGAGCTCAACGCGCTCTAGCAACCTGCCTGGCAACGACGACTCCCGTTACCTGCAGAAAATGGTGACCGGGGCCCTGTGCTAGCTGTGGCCGCTTAGCGGGGCTTTCTGCTGCGCTCCAGGAACTGCAGGTTTGGCAAGGACTGCTGTGAAAGGCGTGGTGAGGTCGGAACGGATCAGCAACCCGCTGTGAGGCACGGATAGTCGAACATCCCGCTATGGATCATCACCGGTGAGGAGAGCGAGTCTGGGACAGACCGCGCTGCCCAGGTGGGGGCATCCTGGCTCCGGCGCTGAGGGCTCTGAGGCCGCCGGTGGGAGCGGCGCACTCGCCGAACCTCTGCGCTCTGTTTGCCTGGGCGGCCGCTGTGGGTGAGTGCAATACTGTTTGACTCTATTGCATGCTGCAACGACAGGCGCACATCTACTGGTGATCCCTACAAAGGAGTACGGAGCTCCCGGCACCTGCCATTTTATCATACACACATCGGGAAATGGAGGATACTGTTCCCAGGCAAATGCGACCAATGTAAACACGCTTTACTTGCTCCCAAAGCCGACCAACATACCTTTTTCTGCTCATTAAGGTACCCATAGTGAGCACTGGGACCCGCTTTGATTTGCCTGACCGCGGGGGCACACCAGTGCTCGTTTTAGCCCTTCCTGAAATTCTCTCCTGCGCGCTATTATACAGCGCTTACGTAGACGCTTTTTGTGACTTCCTCCCGAGGTTGTGTGGGTCAGGATGTGACCGTGCGGCGCACCAGCGGGCTACTACCCTTTGACTGAGTGCAATCTGAGGGTGCAGATCCTAAAATCCCTGTGTGATTGTGGTCTTGCTGCACACTACTAGCCTGAAGTCACCAAGTGGGGCGCGGTGGGGAGCCCGGGCCTATATGGTGGAGTCGTGCTCGCAATATAACGGTGCGCAGTGCAGCCTCATCGTCGAGATGGGAATACCAGATAAGCAAGTACAGCCAAAGCTGTCTTTTGAATCAAAACCTCTCAAAAAAACAACGCCACAAGCAGCATCAACACAGAGACGGACATGGAGGCTGGTGGCATCAGTAAGCTGGAGCGAATGTTGTTGATCATGCAACAGAGCTTACAAACCATAGATGGTAAAATTGACACTCTCAACCTCCGCATGGACAACATGGCGTCCAAACTGGACTAACATGAGGTACGCTTAGCAGAGGCGGAACAACGTATCTCCAACGCTGAAGACGAAGTGGATAGCATTGCTAAATCCTGCGCGCAGATGGAAAAGTTACTATCAGTGATAAATGCGAAGAACGAGGACTTGGAAGCCAGGTCCAGACGTAATAATCTGCGGATTCTTGGGGTCCCGAAGTCCACCAATGTTGGGAGGATGGAACTATATATTGAGGACATGCTCAAAACTTTGTTTGGCGCAGCGAATTTCTTCAACATGTTGGTAGTTGAACGGGCGCATAGATCCTTGGTGCCGCGACCTGCTCCGGGGGCAACCCCCGACCAATAATCGCCAGGCTGCTTAACTATCGGGATCATAATGCTGCACTTCGGCTGGCGAGTGAGATGGGCACTACCAAATACCACGGCGTGGAGGTTCAGCTATTCCCGGACTTCACGACAGTGGTGCAGCAGGCGAGACGTGAGTTCCAACCGGTTAAAAAAAGATTGCAAGCACTGGAGATACAATAGGCCAAGCTCTACCCAGCGTGACTCCGGATACAGCATGGTGATAAGACCATATGGTTCACGACTCCAAAAGACGCTATGCACTTCATCAAACAACTTGAGCGCAGAGAAACAGCAAGAGCGGATGGGGATGAGGCGGACAACAAAGCCTGATGGACTAGGCGACTGTCTAGGCTGAACTGGTATTGTAGTGGAGAAGGGCGACTTTTCGTCACCCCTGTTTGTGGTTGATACGATGTTTTGATGACTTATTGGCTCGAGAATGGGGTTGGGATGTAATCCTATTGTCATTTCTTGTCTGCCTTGGGCACCATGGTAAAATTTGCACTGTGGAGAGAGGTCCCAGCCATCAATGGCTGTTATAATTTGACTTCCACGTACAGCCTTATAACACGTAGAAGTGAATTGATAGCTGTCTTGACATGATTGATTGTATATGTTACCGATATTGTTGCTTAAGTGTTGGGATGGGTGACGCAATATACCCTGTCTTGCCTGGGGACCTTCAGGCAACCTAATGTGGGTCCATGATGGAAGGACTTATTGTGGAGAGATCATCAAGTGTGCCCTGACCCCCCGTATTACATCAAGGGGGTCATTGGGCGACTGGTGTCCTCCATGAAGGTGTTCCCCGCACAGTTACTAACTGCAGTTATGCACAGTGAGCGGATTAGCTGCTTGCTGTGGGCTGGGTGGGGGGGTTTAGTATTGCTGTTCAGTTATGTGGGTTTCCTCAGTTTGATTGGGATGCTGGGTGGATGGGGGGATTTGTTGGGGCGTTGTTCAGAGATCCACTCTTGATACACAGAATACAAATCTGGTGGGTGATACACAGGTCACAAGCTATATATGCGAGTATCTTGTTGTAAAAAGTGCAAATGCCACAAGCAGAGGGTAGACTGAACTGGATAACGTGGAATGTTAGGGGGCTCAATAATCCAAAGAAAACTAGGCAAGTGTTGGCATACCTTGACCGCCATTACATGCAGGTGGCGTTATTACAGGAAACACTTCTCACCAAGGCGGCAGCATCCTCTATAGCCACTAAATGGGCAGGTGCCCGATTTACCTCCTCCTATTCCTCGTATGCACGTTGGGTTATGGTCTTAATAAAAAAGAATGTTCTCTTTGTTAGTACGTATGAGGAAATTGATGACAATGGCTGCTATGTGCTCATTCAAGGCAAGCTGTGTGGTAAACTAGTTACAATAGTTAACGTGTATGGGCCAAATATAGATGACCCTGATTTCTATGCTGAATTATGGAACCAAATCTATCAGTTACCGCCTACTGGACATGTATTTGGGGGGGAATTTAGGGCAATATTAGATCCTACACTGGACCGCCACACCGCTTCGGACCCCATCAACAAGAAAGCCACACAAGCAATTCACACTGGCATGCAAGATCTAGGCCTTCTAGACATTTGAAGATTGAGAAGAGGGTACATGCCATTCATATGCTCACAATTCGTGGTCCCGTATTGACTATTGGCTGACTACTGCAGATGTTAGCACGTGGATCACCGGGGTTGTGCAACTTCCTTGTACCTTACCTGATCACTCCCCAGTACAACTTACTATGACGATACCCACTTATGCGCTCCCTCAATTTCAGTGGCGACTGCAACCCTCTTAACTGTTAGATCAAGTGTTCAGGGAGGGAGTGAGTGAAGCTATAGACAATTACTTCACTGAAAATGTAGGATCAGTGCAGAGTGTCAGCACTATATGGGAAGCCTTTAAGGCCACTATACGGGCCATGAGCATAGGCCTACAAGCTGGGGTGCTCAAATCGCTTCGTAACTCAATGGCACGGCTGGAAAGGGAATTGGGACAACTAGAACGGCAGTATGAAGAGACGACTGATGCAGCCCTGCTAGCCTCTCTACGTTCAAAAGTTACTGAATACAATGAGTTAGCAGAACAAGAGGTGAAACATATGTCCGGACGTTGGCAAGCCCGATATTATGGGGAAGGGGGCCGTCCTGGCCGTGCATTAGCGAGCAGGATTACAGAGTCGTGGACTAAGTGTTGCTTGATCCAATCAATTACAGAGGGTGAGCACACTCATTGTGATACACTGGGGATACTTGGCACATTTACACAACACTACAGAAATATGTATGAGGATAGGCATACTGCGAATGAGGAAGACATTGCTCAGTACTTGGATGACATTGCCCTGGTGTGGTTGTTGAAGGGGCAGCAGGACTTCCTGAGGCATCCGTTGACCGTGGGTGAGATTAGGGATACTATTGCAGCACTGCCAAATGGTAAAGATACGGGCACAGATGGGCTTCCGGCAGAGTTGTATAAGGAGTATGTGGATGTCTTGGTGCCACATCTGCAGGCCATGTTTGATGAGGCATATGAACAGCAGCGACTCCCGGATACATTGCACGAGGCTCTCATTATCACACTATTGAAGCCGGGGAAAGCCCCAGACAAATGCGACTCCTATAGACCTTTATCGCTGATGAACACGGATGTCAAAATCCTTGCGAAAGTGCTGGCGACTAGACTACGCCTTCTAATATCGGTTATGGTCTTACCTGACCAGTCAGGGTTTATCCCGGCCCGCTCCACTGCTCACAACCTCAGGACTCTATACACAGTGTTGCATCTCCTGAAACCTGAAATGTCAGCGGCTGCAGTCCTGCTGGATGCTGCGAAGGCATTTGATTCCATTGCGTGGATTTACATGTTTGCGGTGCTGCATCATATGGGGGTTCCCTACATTTATACTAACTGGTTTAAGTTGCTGTACACTAGCCCAGTGGCCCGTATACGGGTTAATGGCCAGACCTCGGGCGCGATACCGATTAGGCGTGGCACGAGACAGGGGTGCCAACTGTCGCCTTTACTTTTTGCGTTAGTTATGGAACCCCTGGCCTGTATTCTACGGCAGAGGCATGCCGATGGAGCACTGTGTTTTTGCCAGCGGCTGTTAGCAGTGTCCATGTATGCAGATGACATGTCCTGTACGTGCGTCACCCGGCAGCGCATCTAGACAGGTTGATTTGTGAATATGTAAGGTTTGAATGGTATTCTGGCCTTGCCATGAATTGGAATAAATCAAATGTATTCTCCTTGACGGACAGTACTACTCCGTTTGAGTTGGAATGTCCTCTAGCATGGACGACAGAGCCAGTCAAGTATTTGGGTATCTGGGCTCTTAGAGACTCTCAAGTCATTGTCGATTTACAAAAGAGGGTGGTGATGAACAGAGTGTCTGAATTGAGCAGACCACTCTTACCCAGTCCAAAGATCAGGGCTTGATCCATCACCGTTATTTATCTCACTGCCCCATCCCAGCTCAGAATCTGGCTATATGCAAATCAGTCTGTCCCTGGCCCAGTGCATCATGGGAACAGGGCAGACTAAACTACCAAGCCAATTCTTTACCAGAAAGGAGACAAGCTACCGGGGACCGGTTTCTGGCATTTCAGCCTCTTCGGCCCGGCTTGCTTGAATCCTGATGGAGCAGTGAGAAAGGGACTCATGTCTGAGTATACCCTGCCACACCTATAGTGGCCAAAATCGATTTACAAAAGGGGGTGGTGATGAACAGAGTGTCTGAATTGAGCAGACCACTCTTACCCAGTCCAAAGATCAGGGCTTGATCCATCACCGTTATTTATCTCACTGCCCCATCCCAGCTCAGAATCTGGCTATATGCAAATCAGTCTGTCCCTGGCCCAGTGCATCATGGGAACAGGGCAGACTAAACTACCAAGCCAATTCTTTACCAGAAAGGAGACAAGCTACCGGGGACCGGTTTCTGGCATTTCAGCCTCTTCGGCCCGGCTTGCTTGAATCCTGATGGAGCAGTGAGAAAGGGACTCATGTCTGAGTATACCCTGCCACACCTATAGTGGCCAAAATCGATTTACAAAAGGGGGTGGTGATGAACAGAGTGTCTGAATTGAGCAGACCACTCTTACCCAGTCCAAAGATCAGGGCTTGATCCATCACCGTTATTTATCTCACTGCCCCATCCCAGCTCAGAATCTGGCTATATGCAAATCAGTCTGTCCCTGGCCCAGTGCATCATGGGAACAGGGCAGACTAAACTACCAAGCCAATTCTTTACCAGAAAGGAGACAAGCTACCGGGGACCGGTTTCTGGCATTTCAGCCTCTTCGGCCCGGCTTGCTTGAATCCTGATGGAGCAGTGAGAAAGGGACTCATGTCTGAGTATACCCTGCCACACCTATAGTGGCCAAAATCGATTTACAAAAGGGGGTGGTGATGAACAGAGTGTCTGAATTGAGCAGACCACTCTTACCCAGTCCAAAGATCAGGGCTTGATCCATCACCGTTATTTATCTCACTGCCCCATCCCAGCTCAGAATCTGGCTATATGCAAATCAGTCTGTCCCTGGCCCAGTGCATCATGGGAACAGGGCAGACTAAACTACCAAGCCAATTCTTTACCAGAAAGGAGACAAGCTACCGGGGACCGGTTTCTGGCATTTCAGCCTCTTCGGCCCGGCTTGCTTGAATCCTGATGGAGCAGTGAGAAAGGGACTCATGTCTGAGTATACCCTGCCACACCTATAGTGGCCAAAATCGATTTACAAAAGGGGGTGGTGATGAACAGAGTGTCTGAATTGAGCAGACCACTCTTACCCAGTCCAAAGATCAGGGCTTGATCCATCACCGTTATTTATCTCACTGCCCCATCCCAGCTCAGAATCTGGCTATATGCAAATCAGTCTGTCCCTGGCCCAGTGCATCATGGGAACAGGGCAGACTAAACTACCAAGCCAATTCTTTACCAGAAAGGAGACAAGCTACCGGGGACCGGTTTCTGGCATTTCAGCCTCTTCGGCCCGGCTTGCTTGAATCCTGATGGAGCAGTGAGAAAGGGACTCATGTCTGAGTATACCCTGCCACACCTATAGTGGCCAAAATCGATTTACAAAAGGGGGTGGTGATGAACAGAGTGTCTGAATTGAGCAGACCACTCTTACCCAGTCCAAAGATCAGGGCTTGATCCATCACCGTTATTTATCTCACTGCCCCATCCCAGCTCAGAATCTGGCTATATGCAAATCAGTCTGTCCCTGGCCCAGTGCATCATGGGAACAGGGCAGACTAAACTACCAAGCCAATTCTTTACCAGAAAGGAGACAAGCTACCGGGGACCGGTTTCTGGCATTTCAGCCTCTTCGGCCCGGCTTGCTTGAATCGGTGTTGGATCTAGCCCTGATCTCTTGACTGGGTGAGAGTATTCTGTTTAATTCAGAGACTCTGTCCCTCACCGCCCCTTGTTGTAAATATTTTTGTCCACCCTAAGCGTGGAAGGGTATACTCAGATGTGAGTCCCTTGCTCATTGCACCATCAGGATTCAAGCAAGCTGGGCCGAAGACGGCTGAAATGCCAGAAACCGGTCCCCGGTAGCTTGTTTCCTTCCCAGTGTAAGAATTGGCTTTTGTAGTTTGGTTTGCCCTGTTCCCATCATGCACTGGGACAGGAACAGACTAATTTGCATACAGCCAGGTTCTGAAACTGGGATGGTGCAGTGAGCTAAAAAACGGTGTTGGATCTAGCCCTGATCTCTTGACTGGGTGAGAGTATTCTGTTTAATTCAGAGACTCTGTCCCTCACCGCCCCTTGTTGTAAATATTTTTGTCCACCCTAAGCGTGGAAGGGTATACTCAGATGTGAGTCCCTTGCTCATTGCACCATCAGGATTCAAGCAAGCTGGGCCGAAGACGGCTGAAATGCCAGAAACCGGTCCCCGGTAGCTTGTTTCCTTCCCAGTGTAAGAATTGGCTTTTGTAGTTTGGTTTGCCCTGTTCCCATCATGCACTGGGACAGGAACAGACTAATTTGCATACAGCCAGGTTCTGAAACTGGGATGGTGCAGTGAGCTAAAAAACGGTGTTGGATCTAGCCCTGATCTCTTGACTGGGTGAGAGTATTCTGTTTAATTCAGAGACTCTGTCCCTCACCGCCCCTTGTTGTAAATATTTTTGTCCACCCTAAGCGTGGAAGGGTATACTCAGATGTGAGTCCCTTGCTCATTGCACCATCAGGATTCAAGCAAGCTGGGCCGAAGACGGCTGAAATGCCAGAAACCGGTCCCCGGTAGCTTGTTTCCTTCCCAGTGTAAGAATTGGCTTTTGTAGTTTGGTTTGCCCTGTTCCCATCATGCACTGGGACAGGAACAGACTAATTTGCATACAGCCAGGTTCTGAAACTGGGATGGTGCAGTGAGCTAAAAAACGGTGTTGGATCTAGCCCTGATCTCTTGACTGGGTGAGAGTATTCTGTTTAATTCAGAGACTCTGTCCCTCACCGCCCCTTGTTGTAAATATTTTTGTCCACCCTAAGCGTGGAAGGGTATACTCAGATGTGAGTCCCTTGCTCATTGCACCATCAGGATTCAAGCAAGCTGGGCCGAAGACGGCTGAAATGCCAGAAACCGGTCCCCGGTAGCTTGTTTCCTTCCCAGTGTAAGAATTGGCTTTTGTAGTTTGGTTTGCCCTGTTCCCATCATGCACTGGGACAGGAACAGACTAATTTGCATACAGCCAGGTTCTGAAACTGGGATGGTGCAGTGAGCTAAAAAACGGTGTTGGATCTAGCCCTGATCTCTTGACTGGGTGAGAGTATTCTGTTTAATTCAGAGACTCTGTCCTTCACCGCCCCTTGTTGTAAATATTTTTGTCCACCCTAAGCGTGGAAGGGTATACTCAGATGTGAGTCCCTTGCTCATTGCACCATCAGGATTCAAGCAAGCTGGGCCGAAGACGGCTGAAATGCCAGAAACCGGTCCCTGGTAGCTTGTTTCCTTCCCAGTGTAAGAATTGGCTTTTGTAGTTTGGTTTGCCCTGTTCCCATCATGCACTGGGACAGGAACAGACTAATTTGCATACAGCCAGGTTCTGAAACTGGGATAGTGCAGTGAGCTAAAAAACGGTGTTGGATCTAGCCCTGATCTCTTGACTGGGTGAGAGTATTCTGTTTAATTCAGAGACTCTGTCCCTCACCGCCCCTTGTTGTAAATATTTTTGTCCACCCTAAGCGTGGAAGGGTATACTCAGATGTGAGTCCCTTGCTCATTGCACCATCAGGATTCAAGCAAGCTGGGCCGAAGACGGCTGAAATGCCAGAAACCGGTCCCCGGTAGCTTGTTTCCTTCCCAGTGTAAGAATTGGCTTTTGTAGTTTGGTTTGCCCTGTTCCCATCATGCACTGGGACAGGAACAGACTAATTTGCATACAGCCAGGTTCTGAAACTGGGATGGTGCAGTGAGCTAAAAAACGGTGTTGGATCTAGCCCTGATCTCTTGACTGGGTGAGAGTATTCTGTTTAATTCAGAGACTCTGTCCCTCACCGCCCCTTGTTGTAAATATTTTTGTCCACCCTAAGCGTGGAAGGGTATACTCAGATGTGAGTCCCTTGCTCATTGCACCATCAGGATTCAAGCAAGCTGGGCCGAAGACGGCTGAAATGCCAGAAACCGGTCCCCGGTAGCTTGTTTCCTTCCCAGTGTAAGAATTGGCTTTTGTAGTTTGGTTTGCCCTGTTCCCATCATGCACTGGGACAGGAACAGACTAATTTGCATACAGCCAGGTTCTGAAACTGGGATGGTGCAGTGAGCTAAAAAACGGTGTTGGATCTAGCCCTGATCTCTTGACTGGGTGAGAGTATTCTGTTTAATTCAGAGACTCTGTCCCTCACCGCCCCTTGTTGTAAATATTTTTGTCCACCCTAAGCGTGGAAGGGTATACTCAGATGTGAGTCCCTTGCTCATTGCACCATCAGGATTCAAGCAAGCTGGGCCGAAGACGGCTGAAATGCCAGAAACCGGTCCCCGGTAGCTTGTTTCCTTCCCAGTGTAAGAATTGGCTTTTGTAGTTTGGTTTGCCCTGTTCCCATCATGCACTGGGACAGGAACAGACTAATTTGCATACAGCCAGGTTCTGAAACTGGGATGGTGCAGTGAGCTAAAAAACGGTGTTGGATCTAGCCCTGATCTCTTGACTGGGTGAGAGTATTCTGTTTAATTCAGAGACTCTGTCCCTCACCGCCCCTTGTTGTAAATACTCAAGTCATTGTCAGCGCCAATTATGGTACTACCGTTACGCGGCTAGAAGACCAAATGGCTAGATGGATTAAGCTGCCACTTACATTTGCGTACAGAGTGGCGCTCATCAAAATGGTGGTGCTCCCAAGGTTTTATATTTTTATATTATATCACGCAGCAATTTTTCTCTACGCTACGGTCGCTGTTGATTACGTTCGCATGGGGGGGCAAAAAAACAAAAGTAAAGTGGGAGACGCTCACAAGACAGTATGACTTGGGAGGTATTGCTGTACCTGATAAGTAGCTATATTATCTATGTGCCCAGGCACACTATGCATATTATTGGCAAAAGGCTCCGCCGCAAACACCACACGTTACAGTAGAGGCGGGCGCTACCCATCCAATACCCCTCAAGGCAATGGTAGTGAATAACGCTACAGTTCTTGAAAGGGACGACATTGACACGGTGAAATGCACATATCAGGCATGGCAAGAACTGGGACGTTGGGCTAAGAAGCTACCACTATATGCACCGGCGATGCCTCTAGTCCATCATATGGATATATCGGTGACTGGCGAGATGGGGTCACTTAAAATGATGCATGCTGCTGGGGCACACACTATGGGTGATGTATATCCAAATGGCCAGTTTCTGCAACTCAATGACTTTGTGGGAGATAGGGAGAATTTAGTTATGCTGACATTTATTTACAGTAGATTGCGAGCAGCATTAAAAACGTTGTATCCCAGTTTCCCAGCAGAACCGCCAGCACTAGAAGCTCTGCAATCTCTATACACCGCACAAAACACTACAAAGCTGGTTTCACGCTTGTATACAGCCTCGCAACGTGATGAGGCGTTAATTGCAGGAAACTCGCTAGCAAAATGGAATGCTATCCTACCACAACCACTGACGGACGAGGAGTGGGAAATGAGTTGCCGTTTAACTGGTCAATTCGCGGCAAACGGTAATCTTAAATATATTCACTATAAATATGTCCATCAGGTATATTATACCCCAGTACAATTGTATAATTTCGGTATGCGAGATTTCATTGATGTAAAAGGTGTCGGGCTGATGACGCAGATTTTCAGCATCTAGCTTGGCCCTGTGCAAAAGTAGCAGACTTTTGGGGTAAGGTCACAACCACGTTGTCAACTATGGTGGGTGAGATAGTCGAATGTAATATGAAAATGTGTTTGTTGGGACATGTTCTGCATATTAAGACTGTGAATCACAAACTTGTGGTGCTGGCGCTGCAGTTGGCGAAGCCCAGGGTCTCGCTGGACTGGGATGGCCGCCAGCGCCTAAATTAGCACACTGGATGCAAGATGTAACGTATTGTCGTGATCAACTCACCTGTTATGCGGAGGAACTGCCCAGCGCGACGCGTTCGCGGGACATTTGGGCCCCCTTTACTGCCTACCTGCTGGCTAACACTGCTGATTAATGCCATTTTAGCTATTATACTCATGTGACTTCCTTGCTCATTGATGTACTTGTATTTTCTTACCATCTTGGTTTTGTGTACACTTGTGATGATTGGCTCTTCTGTATTCTGTGCGATATGTAATGATATCTATGATGGTTCTGTTCTATGAAACTTTCAATAAACAAAATAATTACAAAAAAAAAGTGTTCGCTCTTCATGCCTTGGTCCTCCTCCTACGAATGATGAGCGGAAGTAGTAATGTTTTAATTTAGCCCCAGAATAGAAGTGACTTGTGTAGAAGCCAATGGGATAAACATGCTTTAACTGTTTATAAGATTCGAAGACTGTCAAGACAATGCATTTAGAGCGCAAATATACATTTGTTTTCAATACTCTACCAACAACAGATGGGTGTGCCCGAGTCCTCTAAGACATAAGAGACACAGCAAGAACGACATGTGTTTGTGTTATTTGCTTATCGTAATAGGCCTCTTAGAATTGTATCCTTACGATTAAGCATATACATACATTTCTGTGGTTTCTTACCCCATACGGAACATTAATTATTTCTTATAATGTTTTGCACACACTTTTGCATTAATTTATATAGGGCAACATGCAGTGGACGTTTTACTGGCCCTGTCGTAAGATGTTTAGTGAGGACTGAGGAAATATTTACTGCTTTGGAAACAGAAAGAGGGGAGGTCATTAGCTTCCCAGTTAATGGAAAATGAGTTTATCAGAAATATAGGTGATGTGTTTTAATCTGTCTTTGAAAAAGAATTTGTATCATCTTAAACATATGTCCTGGTGTCTTAGAAACAACAAATAGTGAAAAGCAGGTCTTTCACTTAATTTGTATACAAGCTATTTCCTCTACTATTAGCACATCTGTTTTAGCCTCAATGAATTTCAGCAATTACGCCTGTAACAAGCAGAGGGTAGAGAAATGAGTAATATTGGATGGAGAGTAGGGATGAGACTGTTGAGAAAGAACACCTGATCTTTTGTCCATCTCACTTGCGAAGTGAGTATGAGGGTTAAGGAGTGAACGATGAAGTGTCAGGGCTAAGGAGTCGAGAATGTAAACTTAGAATGGAGGAGCAGGCACCTTAAACCGCCTCCTGTTTTCAGGAGTGGAAGGGTAAGGGGTAAAATGACTGTATTCATGGCCCCCTAAGACCAGTGGTAGTGAACACTTTGCCAGGAGTACCCAAGGGATAGCCAGTATAGTAGCTTCATCCCTACCTAACCGTGGGAGTAGTGTTCGTCTTTAAACCTAGTACATTTTTGCTGCAGTTTATCTAAAACTAAAATTACCATAGCCAGTCATGCTTATGATTTAGATTGCACTAAAGTATACAACATAATTGATGGATGGGATGCTTGAATTAATCTCTTCCACTGGTAATTACTTGAGCCACTTCCCAGTTCATTGTTATTTTTCACACCATGCCACCTTAGATTTGACCCAGTCGTATGCAAATCAGTCTTGACCCTGATCCAATGGGAACAGTCTAGCACAAACTGCCGGGCCACGTTCTGCATGAACCTGAACACAGGCTACCCAATACCAGTTTCACTCTTTTATTAGGGCTCATCAATCACGTTTAGCTTGGTCCATCCTGTTATTATTATGTATACATTTTGCTACTTGACCTCTCTGGCTAAATTGTATTTGTGTATTGTTCTTTGGTCAGTCTCAATATATATGTCAATTAATGCCTATTTCTTCAAACTTAAAAGTTTTATCTAAATCCATGAGGTGTATGTAAGCCTGCGGATGAACTGAGAAAGGTCTCAAAGATTGTTCCTCTCCTATCTACTAAGTATTATGGGATTAGGAGTATGATCAGTTCGCTCTTTAAGCCACCTTAATGCCGCATAGATATGGTGGAAGAATGGTACAGACCAATTACACCAAGGCCCTTCCATCTGAGTACTTTATAGTGCAGGCATTACTTGAGATCTACAATAATATTGAGAGACACTACATTGGGGAATAAATACATAACAAATTAATTAAAGTTATAAAACAGTGAAGTTATGGTTATGAATTAAACCAAAAGCCCATGAAATTAACCAGTTTTGGTTCATTCTACAAGCCGTATTGCACCCCCACCATGCATACCATAACTTGCACACCAAAAGCAATGCGTGACCTCACCCTCAGTGTAACAAATCACATTACAAATGACATCAATGATCTCACAGGTGACTTATAATGTAGAAAGTTGCCATTAACATTATCATTTATACAACAGTGGACACAGTATGATTGATTTCTTTGAGAATGTGTTGTTATTTAATTATGTTGTGCTTTCAGATATTCTTAAATATTGTGATATCATACGCATTACAATTGGTGTGGTAATTACGGTTTCCATGGCGGGTAAAAGGTTGGCTGTTGTACTAATTTTTGTTAATTCACTGCCATGGCTGTACTTTACAGATTTGTTACATGAATTTCAGTGTTTCTTTTAAACATACATTATTGTGTTGTGACCAAGCCCTAACTGCACTTAAATACCTTTTCACTGAATTTCTGGAGTTATCTTGATGACATACTACATCCGGTTTCTATTAAAACAATATCTTACCCGCTGCATGCAGCCTCTCGTTGTGCACAGTGAGGGGTGGCTGCAGGGTCTGGCCTTCCGCCAAGTCCTGTACTTAACCCTCTGCTGGAGGCAATTCCCTCTGCGCAGGACCTTTGGCATTAGGCCAAGCAGAGCTTGAGTTGGCCCCAAGAAGTTGCCTTTGGCTAGGCCCTTCAAGCAACAAATCACGGTTGGCCACCCCTGCTGTTTATTAACTGCTGGGCTTCGCCTTGGTCCAATGCCTGCAGAACACCTGCCACACAGCAGCTGTTTCTTTGTGACGGCGAGGGGGCGTCACTCCCCGCCCGTTGCAGTGGTGCTAAACGTGAAAAATAATATGGCAATGAAATGATTTCATTGCTGTTTTATTTTTCACATATAGCATGCAGCAGCCTACACCCAGGATACATGAGAGTGCCGATTGGCAGCATAGAGGAGTGGTGGAGCAAGAGGGACCCTCCAAAGTATGCATGTCAGTTTGGCCGGCTCTCTTGAGCTGGCCAAAGGGACATGTGCACTTTGTAGCTCTCCACTCAGCCTAAAGGGCCTGAAGGAGTGTCCAACCAGGAAGCACCATCCAATCCTGGCTCTGCTCTCATGCTGGTGAGAGTAGCACCAGGATTGGTTAGTGGAATTTCCTGGAGGCTGGAGCCAGCAGAGCCGATAGAGGAGGGACCGTGGAGGATGTCGGACATGCAGCGGGCAAGGAAGTGACTTTATTTGTTATTATTTGCCACTCGCCTTGCCCTCATGAATGCACATAACCACCCACCACATAGTTGCCCGCCCCACCAATGCATATACGTGCCTGTGGCCCCTGCTGTCATACCAAATCTACTGTCACCCATGGCTAAGTCCTGCGACCGACACCTCAGTGACAGCAATCTATTGGCTTTCACCGGCTGTGTACAGCGTGGGTTGTTTGCAAGACTTTTTCTTGGGCCAGGTCCTGCACTCAACATGCTACAGGTGGCCAATCTCTGCTGTGCAGTGCACCTGGCGGTATACATTGAGATTGGCCAGAGAGTGTGGCATTTACCCAGTTCTCTCACGCAACCTGCTGTGTCAAACATGCTGTGGGCACCCAACCCCAACTTTGGTCATGCTCAGTGAGAGTCTTGAGGCGCCAAACTCTGTATTTACTGGCCTTTGGCCACTACCCAAAGGGAACGACCTTTGCCCCAGACCATGTACCCAACAGGCCACAGATGACTAACTCCTGCTGTACACAGCCTCGGTTCATGAACAGCTCAGTTGGTTGCATAGCCTGACCTTTGTCCATTCCGTGGTCCCAGTCTGCTGTGGTCAACCAACCAACATGGCCAATCGTAGCAGGGATTGGATGCTGGCTCTGTCCTTTTGCCAGAACTTCCCCCAAACAGCTGTCTATAAGCTGTAACTCACTGACCAGGCCTAACATGTTGACAACAGGTTGAGGGGACCTGGTCTGGGTTTTCAAGCTGGAGTGTTCCTGGTAGAGTAGGATCCTAATCCTAATCCTTGTCCTAATAGAGCAGTAGCCAACCTGTCAAAGATGGGGGATGCTTATATGCCCTGACATCCCCACTATGATAGAGGCCTTTAATTTGCTATGACTCATACATGTTGCCCACTTACTATGTTAATCCAGTACCCTGGGGGACTCATTTACAGTTTTGAGGCAAGTAAACATTCTTCAGTTTCTGGAGGAAGCTTTACATGTGGAGTAGAACCCACAAACTGAAGGAATACACCTCTCTGGGCTTTACTTGAATGTGTAATATTCAAGTCTGACATGCAACTGGTGATCTATTATGCTAAACGTCCAAATGGTACTACCTCTACTAATCCTATGGTCTATTCCTCACAACTAGCAAGGCAAAAAGCTTACGCATAAGATTACGAACACTCATATTCATCTTCATTCTGATGCCCCACTATGGAACAATTCAGATATCACATTCAAAGGGACTGCACTGAACTGGCTACATTGATCAACATAAATTACTTCAAGTAAAGGATGTTTATACACATAATCGCTCTTTGAAACCCTTCTTGAATTTTCAATACGCTTTCGATCTCCCCTTGTCACAAATGATTAGATATAGAGGAAAATGGAGGAATGTGCCCTCACGATTTGTCAACAGTAGCCGATAGTCCTAGACCGCAGATACTACATACCGACATTCTAGAGAATCATGAATTCTACCTACCCCAACGACTGATATTTGCCTTGAAAAAGCCCACGGCCCATAGGCTATAGGGGCGAAACACGTGTCGGCTGTCCTCTTTTTTCACAAATATAACATGAAATAAAAATCACGCACGTAAAACTTTCAAAGAACGTTTAAATTTTCCTTTTGGACTACTGTTGACAAATCGTGACGTGAGGGCACAATCCTCCATTTTCCTCTATATCTACCCTTTCAATGGCTCTTGGGTGAAGCCTTTCGCGAGGAATGTGCCACAACACAATTGGGCCCTGACAATTGTAGCACCTAAACCCAGAAATTTCTACCCAAACAGTTACCCACAAATGATTAGATACACTCAACTCTCCTCCATATTTGCTTTAAGTATGACAAAAGTTCACGACCTAACAATCCATTCTCCAATTGCACAATATATTTGTACTTGGAAACATTTTAAAGGTACAATATTTGGTCTCTAAGCTATTTTAATTGACACTTCATTTTCTACTGAGACCTCTAGTAGCTTGAGATCATGGTGGCCTACACATTTAAATATAGAATTCACGGATAACAAGTGGTCACTATACTGGATAATTACAATAAAAGACTTAGGGACTCCCGTATTAAAATTGCTTCTTTCAAAATATTGCATTGTTGGAGTGGGTCACCAGCCAGACTACATTCAGCTCACCTCAGGCCTGATTCCACTTAACGACATTGTAATTAGCCTGATTGTGATATTGTAAATATCCTAATAGTCACATATTTTGCTTTAGATTGAAGATTACTTGCAGATACATTATTTTTTATTAATCTCTCCCTTTCAGAACGTGTATCACTTTTACATGATTCATCTGATATATTGCCTATGTCCATCTATGCCTGTAAGTGGCTCTCTTCTGCTCTCAGTTTAGCCAAAGTTAACATTTAACGTTTTTGGAGAACTAATGTTTTGTCAACGCTTCAATCTTGGCAAGAAGATATGTTTAATGTGTCTCACTTTGAAAAAAATAATTTACAGGTTGAATGACAATTCACATTTCTTTTATTGTTTATGGGGTCCTTTTCTAAATTTAAGGTGATTCATAATGTACAATGTATATTTACTATTGATGGGCTCACACTTAATTTTCATATATTGTTTATATGACACTCTTTGTTGTATGCAACATCCGATGTTATTCTTTTGTATTGATTTATCATTTACTTGTGGTTATTTGTGATATTGCTTTGTTTTCTTTCGTCCTCTTTTGTTACTATTTCTTTTGGTTAATAATGTCATTGTTTACATTTACATATTGCATAATTGATTTTTCCTTCTCTGTTTTCATGAAGATATTTACTCATTGTTTATTGTATGTTTAAATATGAAAAAATTTAATGAAGAAATGCAATACAAAAAAAAGAACCCACCAACTGAATTTCCTCAACACTACTTTATCTTCGGTGGATGTCATTGCGGTGGAGTTTTCTCCATATATTAGAGGATCTTCAGTTCCCTCCAAACTCTAAATGAGGCCATTTGTCACCACCTATATCAAGACCATTGAAGCTCCAAAATAGTGGGTAACCCCATAGAACCAAAATCTGTGGGCCCCATATAGACCTGGTTCCTCCCTTTCTAACTACCAGTTAATCCCGTCCCAACCCTGGGAGAGCCTTCCCAGACAGGCATTTCAAATGAAGACACACCTGAGTGTGTTGAAAAGCACCAGCTGTTGAAAAGCACCAGCCTCAAACAGGCCTCCCTCTTTTTCAGAATCTCTTTCGACCGACAGACAGAACATTCTCCCCACTAGGTATACTTCAGCACTTATTCACCCCCTAAACTAATCACACATTGTTATGTTGTTGACATTTATATCGCGCACAGCTACTCTGAGGAGTGTCCCGAGGCGTGCCTGGAAGGTAGCCTGACATCAACAGTTGAAAATTACCTGAAGGGGAATGTCTTCAGTTTCTTTCTGAAAATACTAGGGGAGCGAACAGCACGAAGCTAACCCGGAAGCTAATTCCAGGCCTTAGCCCCTAGATGTCCCAAAGATGTGCCACAAGATTTCTGTTTACGGGCTTTAGGGACAATCGCTAGAAGTTTGTTCAAGGAGCGCAGCTGCCTGGCAGGGGAATAGAAAGCAAATATGGATTGAAGATAGGCTGGGCAATGACCATAAAATGCAGAGTGCACTGTACTTCCCCCTACTCCAACCCCCCCCCCTGAATCTCTCACCTTGCCTTCTTTTCCCCTTACGTATTTGTGCTTATTGTTTATCTCGACCTTACAAGTAACTATGTTGCCATGCTCTAATACCTCGGGGTCTAGCCAGCGCTATATAAAACTTTTAAAATAAATAAATAAATTAAATAAATCTCCACAGGGAGCCGTTCAGAGCGTGGAGACTTGCTCGCTTGGGAAGGTTGAGCAAAAGTCTGGCCTCTGCATTGTGGATCACCTGTACTTTCTTAAATAGATGGGCGGGTAAACCGACATATGGAGCATTGGCATAATCTATGCAGGAAGTTATCAGAGCTTGGCAAACCGTTTTCCTTGCAAAAGATGGGCAGCGATGGGAGAAACTTTTTTTTTTGTGATTTCAGAATAACAAAACAAGAGCCCGATAACCTTTAAATCTGTGGACCGACCAAGAGTTTATCATTGAACCAGATACCCAGATTGTTAACCGGACCGTTGTCGGACCGTTGTCGGGTTATGGAAGAGGGAACTCATCTGGCCAGAAAGAACACCAGTGCTGCGGGGAGCAGTTGCCAAAGAGGAGAATCTCAGTTTTGTCTGTGTTACATTTCAGTTGTGCTTCAGCCAACCAATGAAACACAGCAGCGGGACAGGTTTTAGCCTGAGAGCAATTGGTCCCACTGTGCTTGGCCCAGGAGAATAGCAGCTGGGTATCATCAGCGTACGAGATCACTTTTGCCCTAAGATCTACAGCCAACTGAATCAGGGGAGACCTATAGATGTTAAATAAGAGAGGACTCAATACGGAGCCCTAGGGTCCTCCCATTTTCAAGGCTTGGGGAGAGGTTGCAAAAGGAATGATCCAGACCTGCTGAGATCTATCCACCAGATATGATTCACACCACCTCCAGGCCAGTCCATCTACTCAAAGAGTTCGAAGACGGGTCAGTAGCAGAGCATGGGGGACAGTATCGAAAGCCGCAGAGAGGTCCAACAGAACTTGGGCAGTTTTGCCACCTGCGTCAAGGGACTCCCAACCACTCCTACCGATTTACTCACTAAACTAAGAACTAAGCATGGGCGGATCAGCGAATTTGCGGATTTGCGTATTCACGGATCCGCAAAATCCGCGAATTTGCGGATTCGCGGATTTTGCGGCTTTTTTTAATGGGGGGGGGTCTTCTGTGCGAGTAGTGCCTCTTGTGTGTGTATAAATGGTCAGAGACCGATCAGAGCAGCAGATGAAGAGAAAGAAGCTCCTGGTCACAGGAACAGCCCGAGGATTGCGCTCGTGAAAGTCAAGGATACAAAGGCCTCTATCCAGCATCACAGCTGATTTTCGATGGAAGATTTGGGAAGAAGGCACACCTGCCCAGCCTCGACGACTCTCACGATTGTTTTTGGGCTGATGAATGAGTCACTGAATTTGAGCTCCAACTAGTTCCAGCGACCATGTGTGTGTTACTATGCAATCGCCCCGAAGTGCGCAGGGGTCCCTTGAGTGAGCTGTCCATCATAGTGGGTAAATGGCGGGAAGACGGTGCACACCGCGAGTGTGTGAGCGGGGCCAAACGGGCGGGGCTTCCATGCGAGTTCACATGCCTCTTGTGTGTATAAAAGGTCAGAGACCGATCAGAGCAGCAGATCAAGAGAAAGAAGCTCCTGGTCACAGGAACAGCACAAGGATTGCGCTCGTGAAAGTCAAGGATGCAAAGGCCTCTATCCAGCATCACAGCTGATTTTCGACGGTAGATTTGGGAAGAAGGCACACCTGCCCAGCCTCGACGACGCTCACGATTGTTTTTGGGCTGATGAATGAGTCACTGAATTTGAGCTTCAACTAGTTCCAGCGACCATGTGTGTGCTACTATGCAATCGCACCGATGTGCGCAGGGGTCCCTTGAGTGAGCTGCAGCTGTCCATCATCCTGTAACTATTTTAGGTTGGCGCCGGCAAGCTGCCAGCGCCATCCTAAAATAGTTACTAAATTTTAAATTACCTTCGTCAGGAAGCTCTAATAGATAAAATAAAGCAGGTGCTCGAGCACCTGCTTTATTTTATGTATTAGTGCTTCCTGTTGAAGCTAACTTAGTAACTATTTTAGGATGGCGCTGGCAGCTTGCCGGCGCCATCCTAAAATAGTTACAACAACTTCAAGCTTGAAGGCTTGAACTTTTGCCCCCCGGATCCGCCACTCGCGGATTCGCGGATTTTCGGTAAATTCGCGGGAGTTCGCGGATTACGGATTTACCGAAAATCTGCAAAATCAGTGAGCGGAACGGATTTTGCGCTCACACTTACTAAGAATCCTCACTTGGTTTGAGGGTGGGGTTACCACAGTGGGCGCATTGTTCGATGGCGGCACCCTCATAGACCACAGTAATTTCGCCAGGCACAACGGGGTTACAGACATGTTATATCCCACACATGCTGCAGTCCTCCATTATGTGAAAAAAACATTGGGCCCCACAGAGGGTGGCACCCACTCAGCACAAATTCGTTCAAATGACCTACCTCATGGAGGAAGGCCGCCATCTCACCAAATGGTTGTACAGAAGCATCATAGCACACACTGGGATCACCCTGACGGACTTACGAAATAGATGGTCCACGGACCTAGATAAAGAGCTAACTGACAAAGAATGGAGTACGATTTTAGAATACCCCCGAAAATTCCACGAAACTCCAAATTTGAATTAATCCAGTACATGATATTATACAGGGCATATCTCACTCCACATCGCCCGCATGTTCCCAGCTACACATCACCACTGCCCCAGATGTGAATCAGAGGAAGCAGATCTGATCCATATGCTATGGCTGTGCCCGGCTGTTTGCTGATTATTGGTCAGATGTGAAGACAACTGTTACCTCAGCGACGGGTGTCCCCGTGCCGAGTACAGCCGGTAGCTGTCTGTTAGGACTGACCCGGCGCTCCAAAACACAGAAAGTACAACTACGCTTTGTAGACCTAGCCCTACTTATGGCTAAATGCTCCATCACAATGCGGTGGAAATCAGCCAAACCCCCACCACTCCATGTTTGGCACATGGATGTAGTGAGATGGGATAGTTTACAAAATGCGGCAATTCGGCGTAAAGAAGCCTGTGGACTGCGCAAAGACATAATTTCCATGGAATGGGATATTATTCATAAAGCCTTCAAGTCACTTGCACTGGCACCAGTTCCCGTAACACAGGCTCAGTAGGAGTTCCTACTAACCCAGCCCCCCCTCCCCCAGAGAATGTAACCTAGCTTTGTACATAGACCTGCGATCCAACAATACCAAGTGTACACATTCACATTCATTATGTGATAGTGGGAGTCGTCGCTGGAGAGCATCGCCAAGATGGTGAGACAGGGTAGGGCCAGCTGAGTTGGGGAGAGGGGGGTTTGTTTAGTTTGTCCATTTCAATTATTCTCTTCTCAGTTCTTCATGAACGACTGAAATACTGCTAAAATGGCCCGTTTAATACTTTGTATGTAAATTATTTTTCAACAGAACTTACCAGTATGATTGTATTATGTTGTATAATACGTACGATACCACAACTTGGAACCCACAAGGGCTCCTATACATCCGATTGTATTGAGAAGGCTGATGCATCTAATATAAGTGCTTGTTTCATAATGGATGAAAACTGTTAAAAAAACAAATAAAATATGTTTTAAAAAAAAGGGGACTCCCAAATGGCTTCTGATATTTCGACCATTGCTGATTTTGTGCTGTGCCGGGCCCGAGAAGCCAGATTGACCAGGGTGGAAAAGACTAAGGGCCATATGTAGGTAATCTACATTTACCAATTCTAAAATACCAAATTTTACTGTTTCGGTATTTCAGAATCGGTAAATGGTATGTAGATAAAAATAAAAATTCTGTAAATTTTACCGAATCTGTAATATTCGGTATTACCGATTCGGTATTTACCGATTCGATATTCCCACTCATTCCTAGGCCCATAGGAATGAATGGGAAGCCATTCACTATTACCGATTCACTAAATACCGAATCGGTAATAGGGGGAACATTTTCAAGGGTGGAAGGGTGTCACCTTGACACCCTATTGCACCCCTGAATAGTGCATGGGTGAACATGTGGTACACATACATGCCCTAAGGGCATGTATGTCTGCCACATGGCACATTAAAAAAAGCACATAATTGCTTTTTTAAAGGTATTCGGTATTTACCACCAACTTGTAGTTGGTGGTAAATAACAAATCCCTAAATTTAAAATGCACTCACTTGGGTGCTCCCTTCATTAAGGATTCGGTAATTTACCGAATCGGTATTCCTTAAGTTATCGTTCGGTAAATTACCGAATCTTTAAACCTGCCTCCTACATCTCAAACCTTAAATACCGGTCGGTAACAGCCGAAATTCGGTAATTTCGGCAGTTACCGACCGGTATTGGACTACCTACATCTGGCCCTAAATCTTTTCACAAAGCCAGCTAGTTGTCTGTTGACTTGTTTTTCAAGAATTTTGGATACTGCTGGAAGAAGCGAGAAAGGACGATAGTTAGAGGGTAGAGAGGGGTCCGGAGACTGTTTCTTGAGTAGAGGAATGATCATGACCTGCTTCTATGCCACCGGAACCATGCCTGAGGAGAGGGACAGATTGAGAGGCGTAATAATGGCAGGGTTAACGATCTCAGCTGCTTCAGCCAGCAGCTTAGGCGGGCAAGGGTCTTTCGTGGAGCCTGATTTGAGAGTCCTAAGAGCCACTAGAAAGTCCTGTAAAGAAATGTCCTTAAGGGTCTTAAGTTTATGCTGCAGATTCGGGTCCTCAAAGCTAGAGAGGGCAGTTTCTGCCTTCTGAGGGTGAGTGGTGTTGAAGTTAGCTTGAATAAGTCTGATCTTATCCGTGAAGTAGTCAGCCGATACCTCGCACCAATCTTGCGATGCCAGTATGGCTCGACTCTTGGCCTTTGGGGAATTGAAGTCTTTTACAATGGAGAACATTTCTCTGGCTTTGTTGGCCAAATGGGTGATACGTTCCTCATATTATCGACTTTTTTCTTTAGAGAGTCTTTTTGAGGTTCCTTTTGTCAGATAGTCTATATTTATGTCTCCATTTCCGTTCTAGCTGCTTACATTTTTGTCTACGTAGCTTGAGGTGGGAGGATAACCAAGGCTTGGACGGAATTTTCCTGCCGCCTTTCTCTCGGGTGGGGGGGTATCACTTAAGAGCACATGGAGGACCTACCCACCACCTCTTTAAATGTCCGCAGTTTAATCCTGTTAAGAGCTATGAGAGCTAAAGGTCTTACTGACATGTGATGGATTATGCAAAATGCACCAAGAGAATTTAATGAGAAAATGGTCTGACCAGATCACGGGGAGGATGGGCTCCATCGAAATCGGTAGATTAGAGCAGACCCGATCCAGGGTATGCCCACCTAGGTGGGTTGGACTCGTTATTCTCCAGATAAATACTGTCAACCAGGTTCAGGGACACTATCAGGTCTGCCTTGGGTAGCTAGGCAGTGTCTAACATTGACATTTAAGTGTGCCTACTGAAGTCATTTAATGTCACGAACAGACATTTGTAGAAGGGAACGGGCATTCTCGTACTAGAGATACTTACTGTGTTCAGGTCAAAGGTTACACTATTCACTCTGTACGGATAGTCTCTTACAGAGTAACATATCTATTCTTTCCCTTACAATGTAATTACATTTTCGAGAACCATAACAAAAATACAGACTTAATATCCTTTTTGGTATTGTTCTAATAAAGTGTTTTAACTGCTTACACTGCTTGCCATTAATTCTTGTCAGTGTCTTTTCAAGTGCAAGTAAATGCCTTGTTTTTAATATATTAGTAAGTTATTTATATGGTGCGTACTTGCTTAGCTTGGGGGTTCTGTTTCCCACTGTTGACAACAACAAAAATAAAACATGATTTAAAACAGGCACATCATAATGTAAGTAAAAAGAAAGAGGAAAATAGAGATTGACAGAAGGAAATGATGGTGACAAAGAAGCGAGAAGGGAGAGTTATAGTTTCCAGTGTTAGGACCCACGGGAAGAGAAAAATAAACAACCAATGGTAAAGCCAATCAATCAATTCTGAGCGACTGACGTGATTGGCTTTGTCACGTCCCTCCCGGCTATGTTAAAAGTATGGAAAATAGTTTTCTAGATGGCCGCGGTGATGCAACATAATGACCCCATGCACATCGCCTCATGCAACGTGGCAGCTGTTTTTGAAGTACAGGACACATTTCCAATCTAATGTCACCCTTAGCTAAGTCCTGTGCCCAACCCCACAGGGGCAGACAATTACTGGCTTGCACAGGCCATGCACAATGTGAGATAGTCGCAAATCTTGGCTTTGGGACATGTCCTACATCCAATATGCCACAGGTGGCCAACCTCCACTCTATATGGCACCTGGCTGCGCACATTCAGATTGGCCACAGGTCTCACTTTCAGTTCCTGCACACACCCTGCTGCACCAAACCTTCTATGGGCTGCCAACTCCCACGTTGGCCATGCACAATGAGAGTAATGGAGGGCCAAACAGAAGGCATGAACTTTGGCCAGGACATTGACCCAACCTGCCACAGATGGCCAACTCATTCTCTTCACTGCCTCTGGTCATGCCTTGGTTGGCTGCTGGGCCTGGACTTTGTCCAGTTCCTGCTCCCAGGCTGCTGCAGTCAACAAACCCAATGGCCACACGTAGCAGTGCTTGTCAGCAGTCCAATTTTTGGACAGGCCTTTCGTCCAAACCACTATTGCTAGCTGTACCTCACTGACCATGCCCAAAAGACTGAAAACAGTCTGAGGTTGCTTGTGTTCCCTTCTTGAAGGGACCTGGTCTGGCTTTTTGAGCTGGATTGTACCTGTTGGAGAACAATCAAGACTGATTTGCATATAGGAGGTCTTTGTCTGGAGTGGCATACTGGGCAAAACAAGAGTCAGCCTTAGTAAAAAAAACTAGTAGCATAGAGCATAGATTAATTCAAGTGTTCCAGCCAGCACTTTATTTGTTTCTCTTTGCTATGATGGCCTTTCTCCACTATTCACCACCACTATTCCCTGCACGGGCACCTCTCTTCTTCTCTACCACCTTGCTCGATTTTTACTCATCCGCAATTCTACGTTCCAATATGGCCGCCATAATCCCTATCCACCGACCTGACACCTAATCCCTCTACCATTTCTACTAATTTCATCTGCACCAATAATAAGCCTGCCCCGCCTCAACCGCAGCACCAGCAAACTGCAGAACTCACTATCGAGCGGGAAGCGATACCGACTAAACCGGTAAGCCACGTCCCGTCCAGCTGATTCCCGTAACCCACCCTGCCCTTCCGTCGTATGCTTTAATCCAACACCCTCTTCTGTGCCCATCCCAGGTACCTTCTCAACCTGCATACGATCGGATCCCCGACGCTGCCTGGCCGGTCCCGATTTGGGTAAGCATCCTTCTGCGCCCACTTTAATGGGACTCAATTGATTCTCCTCACGCAATTCTGACTGTACCTCCTTAATCCTTTAGGTGACCGTATCCCCTTGAATACCCCCCCCCCCTGAAACTTTATGGTGAGCTTTCCCAATGCGCCGCCTTTTTATTCACTGCGCCGTTATTTCACACGTTCATTACTCGTCGTCTCTACACATGTTGACTCATTGACCAGCACGGTATGATCACCTTGAAATTGACGTCTCTACACCTGTTGACTCATTGACCAGTACGGCATGATCACCTTGAAATTTCCTTGTGGTTGCCGTAATTTACATCATTATATAGGCAGCCCTCTGATCTCGGTAAAGTTAAAAGCACGATGATTCCCCGTTCAATTGGAATTATCAATTTTTAGTCAACCTCCTTCGCAATATCAAGTTCTTACTCACATGAACCAGTGTTAGTCACTATGTGCACATGTCGAACTAGCTCTGACAATACCGCAGTCTTTTGGCTCTCGTGTTAATCACTGCCTGCTTTGACACGAATTAGCACTTATTCTCACAAATTGAAGCTCATGCACAGTTGCCCTGTTTATAATGCTTTGATATTTCCCTTTTTCACTCCCCTTTTAGGTTTTTAGAGGCTTACAATTATTAGGCATGTACTTGAATGTCCTGATGACGATCCCTTTGATCTAATAGTGGGATCGAAACGCCGTCGACCAATTGGCGTGCCTTATACACTGTGTGCATATATTGTACTATTATTGACTGTAAAGGCACAAATCAAAATACTTGTTCACACTGTGATTTCTAGAACAACTTGAGCTTTATTGCCTAAAAGCCCTTTTCCTTTCTTTTCACTTTGATTGTACAAAAGTGTTTTTGTGTTTAAATGAGGTATAGGCTTGTGCCCCACTACGTGAGTTTGTTGAAGGATATTTTGCCTTTATCTTTTGATACAAGTAAATACACTCTGACCTCTATCCGGCTGGATAAGTCAGTCAAATACAGAATCCATTGTGTCTGTATTTATTTGTCTGTTATATCCTATATTGCATGGGACCAATGTTGTTTTTATAAGGCCTTTCACACCACCTAGGCTGGTGTGTGTCAGTGATTTTCTACTCTGGTAGCCAGTTCCTATGGATACTTGTGGCATGCTGTCTTTCTAATGCCCATGTTCCCTACTGCATTGGTTTGTATCAAGTAGAACCAGTCACACACCGAACATGTTCCCACTGAGCATGTTCCCAGAGTCATTATGCTTGACTCAGCTCTTTGTCCATCCCACTATACCTATAGCACAGAGGGTGTCCTTCTGTGTCCACATATAGAATTTCTATGTGATAAGCCTGAACCGGGGTATGGCCACACACTGAACATGTTCCCACAGTGAATGACGCTTGACTCAGCTCTTAGGCCATACCAACATACCGGAAACACAGAGTGTACCCCTTCTGTGTCCAAATAGGTATTTTTCTGTTATAAGCCTGAACCAGGGTATGGTCACACACTGAACATGTTCCCACTGTGATGACGCTCAACTCAGCTCTTAGGCCATCCCAACATACCGGAAGCAAAAAGGGTACCCCTTCTGTGTCCAAATAGGGTATTTCTCTGTGATAAGCCTGAACCAGGGTATGGTTCATAGTTTCAGTTAGTTTTCAAGGATGGTTGATGCACTATTATATTGAAACTATAGATGACCTAATGGTCAGGGAATTCCCTATCTCTGGTGATTTTCGGTATTTCACAAGGTCAGGGATGCTCATGCTCGTAGGCCACAGGTGCTCCTTCTCAGGCTACTGCAGGAGCTGTGCGGCTCATGCACACAAGATTGGTCTGCAGACTGACCAAAGCACTCTGGATCTGTACTGACTCCAACAGCGATGCCAGTGAGTGGGGGGATGTCCTGCACATCTAACATGGTTACTGGCTAGGCCTCCCATGACCTGTAATAGTGGAACGTTTTAACATAATGCACACAAAAAGAATAGAGGCCATGCAAATGACAAAACACATAACATAGTAACATGGATGTCACCACAGAAAATTCTACATCTTCATTTTCCTACCCTACCTTTCATCTCAGATTTGTCTCCAATTATGTAGACATGTTTGTCCTTGATACCTTCAACTGTCTCCTAACGTTTGGATGTTGTTCATTATCAAAATGCGTGAGAGCAAAGTTGAATGATGATGCAAATGCTAATAATAATAATAATAATACGTTTTTAAGGAGAACTTCATACAGCCCTTCATCCTTCACAAAATTAGTTGCTATTATAACCTAATTTAATGGTACTCAATTTATCAACCTCATAAAGAAGGGAGTCTGTGTTGTCCTCTCATCAGATGTCAGCATGGAATGTTTAAATCACTGAGTCATCTTGCTGATATTGTATTGTGGGTTATGAGTCAAAATATGAGGTCTGTTATCCTTTCTCATTCTTACTTAGAGGGAAATACTAAGATCCTGATTATGAGTTGCCAAGAATTACTGGCTGATCATTTCAGCGCAGGAAAAATAGGATACAGCACCCTGCAAATGTATTCTAGGGTGAAATGACTGCCCCTTTCCGATCTAATGAGGCAAGAATGTTTAATAGCTTGAAATTTAAGTTTATGCTCTGATTGCTATAGATTTTCCTTCTTTCAGACTTATTTTCCCATTCCATAATGTTGCAAGGTTATACTTGGACAAATCTGCACGTTGAAAAATCGTGTGTGTGTGTTAATTTCACACTAGTGCTTCAGCGCCCCACATAGGGGTCGTATTTGCTATTTAAATGTTGCAATACATTAAGACTCAATGCTTGGACATGATGCAAACACTGTTTGTGCCTGATACAGGTATTTCAGAGAAATATACAGTGACGGTTTAAATGACTGCTAACCCATCTTGGTAGTGTGTCCTACTAAAACAGCCCCCAACCGGGCAAAGGCGGGGGTGCTTAGATGCCTTGACAATCCCACAATGATACAGGCCCTAAATTTGCTTTAACCCATACATATTTCCTACTTACTGTTCCCCTCTGGGATCCGTTACACTGGGGGCCTCATTACAGGTTGGAAAGAAGTAAACGACCTTCAGTTTCTGCAGGAAACTCTAAATGTGGAGTAGAACTGAATTCCTCAATATTGCTACATTGATGAAAGTCAGCCATTGATTCTACTGCTTGAGATATAAGGGGATTTTCAGTCCAAACTGTAAATAAGGCCAAGTAACCGAACCACCTCAGTCGTGGCAAACCTCGTAGAATCATTAAGCTATAGATCCTATTAGGGCCTGCTACTTACATGTCTGCCTACCGCTTAATCTTGTCCTAGCCCTGGGAGTTCCTTCCCTGGCCAGCATTTCACAGGAAAACACACCTGAGGGTGTTTAAAAGCACCAGCCTCAAACAGGCCTCCCTCCTTTTCAAAAACTCCATAGACCGACTCCAGGGGCCCTTATTCACCCACCCCACCACCCACCTCAAACTAATAACATACTATCCAGGTAAACACGGCCAACCAGGTTCAGCGACACTATCAGGCCTGTTGTGAATGGCTAGGCAGTGTCTAATATTGACATTAATTGGACCAACAGACAACTGCAGAAGGGAACAGTCTTGCTAGTAATAGAAACACTTACTGTGTTCAGGTCAAAGCTTACACTATTCACTCTGTACAAAGAATTCCGTACAGAGGAAACTCTAAAACACATGTATTTTTTTCATTAAAATGTAATTAAATTTCAGAGGAAAATTTTAAAAATACAAGTCTTATATCCGCTTTGGTATTGTTCTAATAAAATGTCTTAAATGCTTGCTCTGCTTGTCATTAATTCCGGTGGGCGTCTTTCTGATTGCAAACAAATGCATTTACTTTAATTTATTTAGTTAGTTATTTATATAATGCGTAAAGGCTTAACTTGGACATTATACTGCCCTGTGATGACAACAATTAAAACATACAGAGCGTGCTTAACCCCTTAACTGCTGGGCCTTTTCCCCTCCAGTGCTGGGCCTTTTTTTGGCTAATTGGGGTTCCAAAACTTTTTTTCCAGATAAGGTATCCATGCCAGATTTGTACCCAGGCTTTGTGCATTCCTCATGGGGACCAAGAAAATGGGGAAAATATAGCAACATTTTGAGTTTTTTAAAAAATAAATAGGGAAAAAGTGCCTCTGATTAAAGTGTTTTCCTAAAAAGAACGGTTTACTGTTCTTAAGTCACCATCTTCCCAACTTTTAGGAACAGCAGAGATGAATCAGAAAACTTAACCTTGTATCACAGTTTTGGAATTTTCTAAGAGGTAGCCTATTATCCATATTTTTTTGTGATCTCAACCTACTTCCAATTTATGGTGTGAACCAGTGTGAAACTCATGGGTGACCCAGAATAGCTATAGCTTTCTGAAAAGTAGACACAATTCCGAATTCAGCAGTGGGTCATATGTGTAGAACCCTCAAGGTTTTCCCAAGGAAAATAACTGTTAAAATAAAGAAGTATTGAAAAAGAGTAGGAAAAAACAAGCATTTGTGACAGCATTTTCGTTTTGTTATGATGGTCTATTGACAAAAGCAGTAAACCATTAAGTCGGCTAGACCCTTTTGGTTGTGGGGATGTATAGGATTTGTAGGTTCTCCAAGAAACCATGGTACCCAGAGTCAACAACTGAGCTGCACTGTACAATGGTTTCCAATTAAGTACAGAGTATAGACCAATTCGTACAACAGAATAGGCAGAGTGAAAGATAGGTAGCAAGAAAACAAATGTATTTTTGAAATGGGCACAAGATATAGAGTTTAAGAGCAGCGATTATTTCTACATCTCTGAATGTGGAGGTACCTGTAATAGCGTATGATTTGGAGGGTATGTTTCCAAATGTCATCTTTCATATACTCTGGATTCTTTATTTTATTTGTTTGAAAGTTTTAGATATCGCAAACATGACTATCGCTGGTATTAGAGAACTTTACAAATTGCAGAGATGTATAAAACACATACAGGTAGATTCATGAAGCCGAAATCGTCTCGCAAAGGGCCAGATTCTGAGAATCTGGCCCTTTGCGAGAGCAAATTTTGCATTTGGGATTAATCATCCCAAATGCAAAATTCGCTATTATAGAATTTGCAAATCTGCGAGGAATTGCATTTAAGGAATCTCTATTTGAGATTCCTTAAATGCAAGTCATGGAACATTTAAAAATTGCGAATTCGCAATATTGGGCCGCTATTTACCGCAAAGTCAAACCTCGTGGTAAATAGCGGAAACTTAGAAAAATGCACTTAAGTGCATTTTTCTAAGTTGTATGTTACACACACACATGTCCTTGGGACATGTGTGTGCATAACACCAGCATCCAATATCATTTCAGGGGTGCAACGGGTTATCCTTTGGACACCCCTGCACCCTTGAAATCGCAAACTCAAAATGCGAATCGCTGATAGCGATTCGCACATTGATATGTCTTCCCATTCATTCCTATGGGCCTTAAGGCCCATAGGAATGAATGGGGAGTTACTCCTTATTTGCAATTAGCAATTTAGCTAATCGCAAATAAGGAAGCTGTAGGAATCGCAATATTTTTTGCGATTCCTACATGAATCCCGTTTTGCGAGTCTGTAATAGCGATTCCTTATTAATCGCTATTACAGACTCGCAAAACATGCCGATCATGAATCTAGGGGGTAGTGTCATAAACTAGAACAGTGCTGAATAAGGCAACACCCTTAAGAGGGTGTTGACTTCTTAATGTTACGACAGGTAGATCTGTAAAGGCAATATCATGACAAGCGGGTAATAATTGGAATTACATGATTTAGAGTAGAACATGCTAGACAACATCCCTCATCAGGGTGGTGACACCTTAATGATAATTAGAAAAGGCAATGCCATAAAAAGTGAGTAATGATCATACCGTCATAATCTAGTGCAGTACATGATCAAGCTACACCCCAGCAAAGGGCAGTGTCACCACAATGCTGAAACAGGTAGCATAACCAGATAGCAGTATTCTAGAGTGTAGTTGAATAGTCATAAATGCTTGGAGAGAGAGAGGGTCTTAGGGTCTAGGGCAGAAATGCATTAATAACTAGTAGTTTAACTTCTTTCTTGAAAGATGTAGTTGAAGGAGTCAGTCTTATTTCAGGGGGGAGGGAGTTACAAACTCTCTGGGCTATGCCAGAGAAGGCTCTGTTGTAGGTTTTCTTCTTGTAGAATCTCTGTGGTTTCAGCTTGAACTTCCTGAAAGTTCAAGCTTCTACGTAAGTTAGCTAGGGGTATTAAAGTGTAGAGCTTTGTGGGTCATGCATGTGATTTTCAGTTGAATTATTGCTTTGTAGGGAAACTAATCAAATGATTTCAAATCAGGGATGATGTGATTATTTCTTTTTGATCCAGTGACCAGTCTTTCAGCACACTTGAGAAAGGCTCTTAAGGGGGCTGTTTCGGATCTGGGCAAGCCGCAGAGGGTGGCACTTCAATAGACCAACCGGAGAATCACTAGAGCTTAAAAGGCAGATTTGAAGTCGCTGCAGGGGAGAAAGGATTTTCATTTCCTTAGGATGTTCATTTGGTGGTTTGCTCCTTTAGTGGCAGCATTAATGTGCTTCTGCATATTAAAGTTATTGTAGAGTTATTCCCAGTGATCTTGCTGAATCAATACCTTGGGGTAGGCAGTCGAAAGCTGTTAGGTGCTTCATCCATTCATTAATGATGGGTGATTGATTGGGTGGGGTGATTAGGAGGAATTCAGTTCTAAGAGTGTTAAGTTTGAGGTGGCTGCATGATAGCCAATTTTGTGTAATTTATAGAGTGAAGATGAAGGATCTGATGTCTTCAGGGCAAGAGATTTTCAGGTAAAGTTGAATATCATCGGCGTACATGTGCTATTGAATGTTGGTTGCACTCAGAATTTCTGTTAGTGGCTCCATGAATACGTTACAGAGGGTATGAAAGAGGGAGGAACCTTGTGGGACCCCTAGTGTAACCGGAGCGGTCTCAGACAGGGACTGAGTTACCTTGACTTTTTGAGTTCGATTTTGGAGAAACAAGCTGCACCAGTTTAGGACGGACCCTGAGACTCCATCCTGTGTTCCAATAAGTCTAGTAGGTAGTCTTGCTTAACTGTATCGAATGCAGAAGAAAGGTCAAGGAGGATTAGCATGCATAATTCTTTTTGATCCAAGATTTTTAGTGCATCATCCACTATGTCTGTATGGGCCGATTCAGTGCTATGCCCGGGGCAGGAACCAGTTTGGAATTGGTCCTGAAGATAACATTGCTCAATGTGGTTACATAGTTGGATGTGTACACATTTTTCAAGTGGCTTTGCCAGAGTTGGCATGTTTGGGATGGGGCAAAAGGTATTTAGGTCAGTGTGCTCTGTTGTTGTTTTTTTTAGGATAGGGGTAACCTGCCCCTACTTAAGGCTATTGGGGATTTTTCCTTGACATATTCTAAGGGGTTCAGTGAGGAGGAATGTGATGTGGTAGTGGTCCGACCAGTCACAGGGGAGCATAGATTCCAGTTGGATAGAGTTAGCCTTCGCAATGATAAGATCGAAGGTCGCTCCCTTGTTATGTGTGGAGCTGTTACAGAATTGTGTCAGGTTGAGGTCAACAAGAAAGGTTTGAGGGCTGTTAACTACTGGGTCATTCAAATCATTCCATTGAAGGTTGAAGACCTGAAGGAAGATTTGGGTACCTTGTAGACGTGTGTTTCTTGTGATGATTTCCATAATATGTTCTATGAAGGTAAGATTATCTCCAGGCGGAGGGTATATTGTGTATAGTTTGCATATTGATCTGTTGTTGCAAGCAATATTGATGCAAAAGTATTCGCATGACGATAGAACAGGGGATTGTGACTGTTTGACTGAAAGGCTGTTATGGTGAATACACAATGCCTTCATATGGTCGATTAGAACTATCTAATATAGTGATGTTATAACTAGGAGGGACTAGTATCTCAAAGATAGGAGCAGAGGGAGAATTCAGCCTAGTTTTGGTCAGGATAAGGAGGTCAAGATCATGCGCTAGGAGAAGGTCAGCAATTTCCACCGCATATCTTGCAGCCGATCTGCAATTGATTAGCATACATTTCAAATTTTGCAATAGCTGGTGTAGTCTGAGTAAGGGTAACTTGCTTAAGGTTGTTCTTGTTTAACGCTCTGTGGTTGAGTTTGATTCTCACTGTGGGTTGTCAAGGATGGATTGGATTGACACGGATCGTTTATTATCTCAGAGTGAGATGAGTTATAGGATGAGAGGAGGAATAGGCTATCTTTGTTGGATACGGACTCAGAGTCTTTTAGTCTAATGGGCCTAAAGGGTGCATTGGAGCAGGGTAGGGTTCTCCAACTCAGGCCTGGTTCTTCAAAGTGAGTGAGGTCAGGTTGGTTGGGGAGTGTGTTTGAGGCAAGATGAGGTGGTTGGTGGGTTGATCCTTATTATGATTGATCGATCTATGGTTCGTGAATGGCCTGCAATTATCAGTGGATTGAATGGTGAAGTGTATAAGGCTTTGCAAATCTACCTTGAGTTGTTGTAGATTTTGTGTGATCTCATTCAGTCTAGAAGCTAGTGTGGTATGGGGGTAGGTAGATTGATCCTGGATTAGGGTGAGAGGAGTTGAAGAGTTATTGATGCCTGCGGTGATGCAGCAATGATGGCTAGAGGGGTATAATGGAGGGGGAATTAATTCAGAGGTGGCAGGAGGCTCAAAGGTGGGTGGAGGGAAGTTTGAAAGCGGGTAAGGAGGAGGTGCTAGGGCTGTTGTTCAGACATCAGGAGCGTCATTGCTTGAGTCATGATGGGGGTCAATGGTGTAGTCGGGGGGGAGGTAATGATATCCCTGGCTGTGTGACTCAGGAGTAATTGCTCTGGGTATTGGATGTGGTAAGGTATGATGATTGGCGAAATGGAGCGCAGATCCTCAATGAGATGTATGTGGGTTCATATTTCATGCAGGGTTAGGAAGGACTTGCACTGTGGTGGCTACATTGCTGGATGCCGCTTTTTTTGATGAGAGGGAAGAAGTTCTCGAATATTTGATTTCAAAAATATTTTATTGGTTGTTTTCAAGTAAAGTAACACATACAATACAACAAATGAAAGGACATATTCACATAAACATATGATATTAACCCTAAAAATACAATAACAGCTAATAAAATGCTTGATCAGAGTGAGCTGGTAGCATGACATTCTTTCATATAGGCGGTGTTTGGCGTAGTGTTGTTAGAGCTACCATGGTAGCTATCAATGACTAAAAAGGTATTAGGTGTCTTCTGCGAGATGGAGTACAAGAATTCTCTAGCACAGAGTACAGAACAACATGAGTAGTGGTATGCAGATAATGAACAATAGAGTATTGACATGAGCGTGTTACAGCGACTTCGTGAGAGAGCATACCGTGAGGGAAAAATTTGTCAGTTCACTGTTGTGGCTCATGGCGGTTTGTGTGAGGTAAAGTAGAGATCAAGGCTGTCCCATATGTGTCTAATGGTGGGCTTCCATGGTGAGTTCTGGAGAGCTACGTTGTCAGCTCCTCTCAGGTTAGTGACCCAGTTCAGCCAACATTTAAAGGATGCTTTTTGTGTGTCTTTCCAGTTGTTCAATATGATCTTAACTGCTGCCATTAGGAGTAGGTCTAGACACGCCCCATCTTTTTCATTCAGTGATTCTGCTCGAAGATAGCCGATTACTAGTGTCGCAAGTTCCCTGATACGGGAGTATGAGAAGAGTTTACCTATGAAGTCAAATACCTTATCCCAAAAGGGTACTACACACTCGCATAGAAGTAGTAAGTGTTCAAGGGCCCCTATTTTGTCATTACAGTTCCAGCAAACGGGGTCTTCCCGAATTTTGTGAGAGTGTAGTCGGGCTGTTGTCCAGTAGGCCTTATGTAGTAGCCAGAACTTCATCTGGAATAGCGTTGGAGTAATTGTATTCCTTGCTACTGAGTTTCAGGTTTTGGACCAGTCAGTCTCCGATATCAGGAGAGGTGTGTGATTCCCAGAAGGACGTGAGTTTTTTATTGAAGGCAAACTGTTGTGGCCGGATTCATTTATATATCCAGGAGACCTGATGTCCTAGCCTTTTTATTCTTGACATATATAGTGGCAGGGAACGAGGTAGGGGCGATAATTTTGCTTTTGACAGGGCCACCTTTATTCTTAGAAAGTTGTAAAATTCGAGGGGATCTAGGTTGTATCTAGCTTGTAGATCTTTAAAAGTTAGGGGGTAGACTCCGTTGAAAAGCTGATGGGGGAAATAAATACCCCTGTTAACCCAAGTGTCGTTATGTAGAGTATTCCCTTTGTACAAGATTTTACGGTTATGCCAGAGGGATTCAAGGTTAGATTTTCTGATGCTAGTATCCAATAGTTTATGCACTTTCAGCAGAGCAGACTTTGTATTTTTAAATATAGGTTTTGAGCACTCACTTTAGTGAGGTTTGCTGTTAGAAGGCCAGCTGGGGCAAGATTACTGAGAAGTGATTTTTCAATGAGTAGCATACTAAGGTGTATTCTTCCGGTGGGGCGAGCCAATACGAACCATGTTTTGCCAGGAATGCTGTCTGGTACAGTTTAAAGTCAGCTAGGTTGACCCCTCCCAAGGATTTGTTTAGGCTGAGTTTTCTCATACTAATTCTTGCTTTTTTCCCTTTCCATACAAATTTTGAAAGCAAAATGTCCAACTTGTGATGGAAGTCCTCTGATAGTATGAGGGGGAGCATGGTTATTAAGTAGTTCACTAGGGACATAATCATCACCTTGATGGTCTCAATCCTACCCCACCATGTAATGAATCTTAGGGACCATGAATCAAAAAGAGTCTTAATTTTCTCTTGGGTATTCGCTTCATTTCGTTGCAGTGTCTCTAATATGGAGCTACCAAATTCAATCCCCAAATATTTGATATACCCCGGCCGCCATGTGAGGCCAGACTCTCCCAATACCTCTCGCGTGCAGTGAATGTTCAGGGGCTTGACCTCAGACTTATCTCGGTTTAGTTTATATCCTGAGTGTACGGAGTAGATTTCAATGGTATTCATCAGGGCCTTGATGGAGAAGCATGGGTTGCCTATAACAATGAGAATATCATCCGCATACCAGGCTAATTTTACCTGAGTTTCACCAAATATCACTCCTCTTATTTCGATATTGCGCTTGATATCCTGAAGTAGTGGTTCCAAGGCCAGGAAAAATGAGTGAGAAAGAGTGCAGCCCTGCCTGGTCCCTTGTTCTAGGGCAAATGCGTACGAAAGGGTTCCATTGATAGCTATTCGGGCAGTAGGGTTTGAATATAGTGCCATAACCATGTTAATATATGTATCACCGAGATTAAAAGATACCATGCAGTGCTTCAAAAATGACCACCATACTCTGGCAAACCCTTTTTCCGTGTCAAGGGTAATAGCGACAGAGGGTGTAGAAGTTATCCCCACTTTCTCAAGAATATGACACCATTGTCTAGTGTTATCATTAGACATATGAAATTTGAGGAACCCTACCTGCGAGTTGCTGATTATTTTAGGGAAGACCACATTTAATCTAGTGGCTAGGATTTTTGTGTAAATCGTTCAGTCTACATTGATCAATGAAATCGGTCTAAAGGTCCTCCGGGATGACAATAATGTTGGCTTCCCTCATTGACTTGGAAATACATCCCTCTTTGGCTATGGAATTAAATAATTTCAATAAGGCTGGTTGAAGCGACCTATCAAAATTCTTATAGAAGGAGGCAGAGAAGCTGTCTTGGCCCAGGGCTTTATTGTTCTTGATGATTTAATAGAGATAGATATTTCTTTTTCAGAGATGGGATTCCCTAATGCTGATTTATCTGTCTCTGATGGTCTTGGTGGATTCAGTGAACTTAAGTACCTGGTGCAGCCTCCGGAGTAAGCATGGGCGAATTTTGCGAATCTGCCGTTCGCGAATTTGCGTATTTGCGAACTCGCAATCCGCAAAATCCGCGAATTCTCGCAAATTTGCGGATGTTTTTTTTGGGGGGGTTCGCAAGGGTTTCTGCCAGTTCGCGAGTGTTTTGTACCAGTTCGCAATTGCGAACTTACTTGTCGGCTCGCAACGGTCGCGACTATGTTGTTTCTACATCTGGTTCATCATCACAGGTTCCCAGCACCCTCTGTTTCACCACTGCCACCCTCTGTTTCACCCATGCCACCCTCTGGTACATCAATGCCACCCTCTGGTTCATCATCACTGTAGATTATGGGGGGGAAAGCAAGCACACCTGCCCTGCTTCAACTGACATGAATTAATTTGGGCGTTGGTTTATTAATGTGTCACTGTTTTAAAATTCCAGTCTGGCACCTACTTCCTTATCAGTAATTTGCTTTATGTTGCAGTGCAATTTTTTTTCCAGGACCTTTGTGGCCTACTTGGAGCTATTCTATGAGCCTGCTGTGAGGGTCAGAGCAGGGTCATACAATTGTTGCAACTAGCAACTGAACTCTGGAGGGGCCCCAGTCAGGAAGCACTACAGGGAATGGTTACTAATGAAGAGTTTGAACTTTTGCACCTGCTGATTTCTTTCAGTTTTGCAAAACTCGTTTTTCTGCAATTTCGCGGGATTCGCGGGGCGCGAACTTGCCCGAGATCGAATTAGGAAGCCGCGAATTCATGCGAATATACGATTTGTTTTTTTGCGGCGTGTTAGTTCACAAGGTTTTGTGCGTTTCAACGAGCCGCTTGTAGCGCAACGGCGCGAAGTTACCCTTGCGGTCGTTCACAGGCGCGGCCATCTTGTTTGCATGATGTATTTCCGTTTCCGGGCGCGATGTGTAATCTCGCAAAGTGTGCGGCTTGCTAGTACAATTTTGCGTGTGATCGCGAGAAAAATCCCACGCGAACTTACCCACGCGGTCGTGAACGGGCGCGGCCATCTTGTTTCTCATTCATTGCTATGGTTCTGGGCATGCTTTTTGTATACTCTCTAAATCTCTGCCATCCTTTGCTTGTTTGAAGTTTTTTTTATCTATTTTACTTATTATCTATCCCTCTATTTTTCTAGCCCTATATTTCTGTGTTTTCTGCTACTTTTGGTTAATTTTAAACTACTTTTTTAAACTCTTTTCTTTTCTTCTCTTCCCTATTCTATTTTCTTTATTATTTAGCTTCCTTTCTGCCCAGACCATGGTAAAGGGAGCCGGGAAGGATCCCGAGAAGGGGAAGGGTCCCGCACCCCGTGCCCGGCTCCCGTGCGGGCGTTTGAGGGGGGAGCAGGTCGCACCCCGGGAGATCTTCAGCCCGGAGGAGGTGGCCGCACGAATTTTTTATGTTCAGCGCCGCCTCCCCAGAACCATCATGGCAGGCGGCAAGATCGGTAGCGGGTACGGGATCCGGGAGCGCCGGAAGCGGTGGGAGAAGGTGTGCCGGGCCATGTACCACCACTCTCGGGTCCGGCGCACCTACAACCAGGCCACCCACTGCTGGACGGATGTCCTGGACCGTGAACGCGATCTGCTAGACCTGCTTGGCCTTGAGATCCCCGGGCTTGGTGAGTAGTAGTAGCTATTTCTTTACTACTCTGTTTTCTCCTGCTCTGTGTGTTATTATATTGCAAATTTTTGTTTTTTACCAAGAGCAATAATGCTGCTGATTACATTGTAGGTAAATTATATTTCAAAATGTTCTATGCATTTCAGGTGCACTGCTCTCCTTCTCAGTAGCGTTGCTACTATGCTTATTTGTTTTCGATTTTGTGTTCATTTCATTGGCCTGTGAAATTATGTATGAGTGTAGTTTAAAGAACTGCGTAATGCTAGACACTAAGGTTCAGATTTTTAATTACCGGCGCATCCCTGCAAAGTAGCAGGGATGTGCCAGTAATTGTGCGCCACGCCACCACCACCCATGGTGCGCCGTATTTACAATGCGGCGCACCATGGGCCCAAAACGTCACCAAAGCGTTACGCATCTGTGCCGTAAAGGCGGCGCATTGCTGGAGTTGCGTCGCAACGATGGCGCAGCTCCATCAATGCTCTGGGGTGCCCTATCTCCCCAATGCTGCGTCAAGCCATACGTCTGCTTCAAGCAGGCGCAGGGTTTGAGTCACGCATCATTGTCCTTAAAGTGACTGTTTGAAATCTTGTAGATTTCCCTCAGCCACTTTTAGGATGCGTTCCTGCGCAGGAACGTCCTCCCTTGCGCCGGAACGCCCCTGATAGCGCAGGGCTTTACATTGTGATGCATCTCCCATGTGCGTCACGTTTTTAATATACGCCGCACCATTGCGCCTCTTTTGTTCTGCCGCTGCGTCACAAAAGTCACGCAACAATGGAGCAAAAGAGCCGCAAGGGGCTTCTAAATCAGCCCCTACAGACTCAAGTCCAGTCCTTCCTTTGTACACATGGCGATACGAAGAAATAGTGGTGGTGGATTGATAGTTTGAGTATTTTAATGACTGGTTAATGTAGTAGGAAACTTTAGTGTTGTCGCTGATCTGCAATCACGATGGACTTTGTCTGTCACTTCGCGTGCTGCGGACTGCTGCCTGCCAATCCTAGGCAAACCTTTTTAGTACTTTGTTTAGTGAGTTACATAAGAACTTTCCAAGTCGACGGTCCGCAAATCAAGCAATACTAATAACGTAGTAGACCACATGAGATCGGTCAATATATCCCGTGGAATAGTTGTCTATTTGCTATTTCGCCAAAATATTTTGTTATTGTTCTTTTGAAATGTTTGATTTGGTTGACAAATATCATCCATGTTTTCTGGTCTTTCTTTCTTTCATGTTGTACATCAGCTCCCCTCAGGGGCAAGAGGACACAGGAGGAAGAGGGTGCTGTTCAACAGGATGCAGGCCAGGATCGGGCAGGCGAGGGCTTATTTGCTGGCCCCAGTAAGTTTTAATTTTAATATAGAGTACCTATTTTTTCCTAGCGTTCCTCATTCAATTTTTTCTAAATCGTCTTTGATCTTCTTGTAGACTAGATCTAAATTCTTATCCTGCCTCGACTATGACTCCCTGTGGTATTACTAGATTATTCTAATTAGTCTGTCTGTGTAGCTAACTAAGATTGCACATTTGGCAATTCCATTGGACTCCCATTCTAGTCAGCAATAGCTCTGTGCACTGAGTGCAGTCCTCTGGGATTGTCCATAATGTCTTTTCAAGTCTTCGAAATGTTTATGCTTTGACAATTGCCAACAATAAAAAGTTGAATGACCACCAAGAAAGAATAAGATACTACTTTACTTTTGGTTTGGATAGGAGAACAATCCATTCTACTACTGTTGCAGGGACAAATCTGCACAAACAGAACTATGGACACTAAATAATGCTTTGCTTAGCTAATCAATTATAATAGGCGCTGTTAGACTTTCCACATACCTCAGTGATAACAGACTTTGTAGTTGAAGCCCCAATCTCCTTACTGACTAGATAGTGTGGCAGAGTCATTTAGCTCCCAAAGTCACCGATGATTGATCTCCAATGATGATTAGATTATCCAACGCAGGACAAGAGTACGGAGTCAGAGTCGAGAAGTGTCAGAGACACGGACTCATGCTTGCAAAAATTCCAAAACCTTTAGCTCATCCACTCTAGTCTGGAGGACCAAAAACCACAGAGTCTATTTAAGTTTAAAAGCTTTATTAAAAGTAAACACATTTATTAAAATCAAGTTTGTCATAAAACTAAACGTTTAACTGAAAATGGAAAAGTGCTTAGTGCTGACGATTAATTGGACACATTTCTTGTCGTCGAGCCGAGCTCTCACCTGGTTTGAACTTGATCCTGCTCGTGTTCTTAGAAGTCAAGCTTCTGTCTGTTAGGAGAAAAAGTGGTGCGTGTTAAAAATAAAAAGCAAGCATTCATCAGTTGTGCCAAAAAGTGCAGCAAGACAACAGCCTTCCCTGGAAAAAGGGACATTTTTACTTTAGAGTAGACAGTCACAAATTATTACATTGTTTTCTGTTTTTTTCACATTTCTTTATTCCTCCTAGAACAAATATTATATAGTAGTGAGTGGTGTATTCTAACATTCTTAAATGTACAATGTAGGTAGAACATCTGGTGGCGGGGCCAGCGCAGAGGTGGTGGTATTGGACGAGGGGAACAATTCTGGGGAGGAGGCGGTGCAGGTGCCGGACGACACCAATGTGCCTGTGAGGGTTCACACGGTGGTGGCGGGCAGAGGTAAGCTATATATTCCTTACTTATTAAGATTGAAGACTGCAGAGTGTGCTTTCTGCAAGGGTGTATTATAAATCAACCAGGTAGTAGCCTCCTCTAAATGTACTTCGACTTAGCTGTGAAGTTTTTGGCGAGAAGAATCCCAATCAGATCTGAGATGAACTTGATGGATGGGATGAACGAAAAGCAAAAGAAGGTGTAAGTAAGTGTGGAAGGACGAGAAATTTAATGATGACTGGCAAAGAAGAATGATATGTGTTTTCTTGGTCCCCGAGGTGGCTGGGAAGGAAAGAATATGGTATGGTGCATGGCTGGGTGAATGATGAAGCAAGGATGGGTGGAAGGAGAACATCCTGGGTGGGTGAAACAGAAACTGTATGTGTGCATATACTTTGAATGGATGGATGCCTGGATCATGGTACTATCTGACACTTAGATAGCATATGTGTATCTAGAGAGAGTAGACGGTCACTGGATGAACTAAGTATTACTTTGAAGAGCATGTAACACCGCACCCGCACGTCCGTTCCAGTGTAGGAAAGGCAAGAAAAAGAAGTTGTAATTTTGTCCAAATACTACCATGAATAGTAGCAGTAGTTTGTATTGCAACTGCAAGCACAGCATATATCCAGTTATTACGGTGGACACTCCCTACCTCTCTTAATAACTTAAGTTTTGTAGTAGTACGTCATTCATGAGTGGGTGTATCACTGTTCACTCAATAATAAGCAAAGCACCTAAAGTCATCCAATATGTAATCAAATACATCCCATGTGAAGTGATAGATAATCAGATTATTTAGCTTCTTCATTTTCCTTTTCTAGTACTCATTTGCACTGTAGGGTGAAAGCTAAATTAATTAAGCAGTAGCCCTTTTAACAGAGTATTCTCAGTGCCACCCGTAATAGAAAAGTAAGAGCTTCACCACCTGCATGTACTGGACCGGTACAGTAACGCAAGTCTGTCTCACTCATCATGGTGTGCGTCTGTTTTTCTTGGGTGCAAGTTCACTGCGCTGGCATTATGCCGGCTTGCATAAGATAACGTACCAATTTTCCTAAACAAGAGAGAAGAAGAAGAATAAGACTGGTGTACTGTCATAGTCGACTGTAATGGAAGTCAATAGTGCTCGTAGAATTTGTTCCTTAAACTCCCACTAATGTTAGAGCACAGATGAAGAAGTGGGAGGTTAGATAGATACTGTCCTCAATAGTTATGTACTGTGCTTTCAATTTGCTACTTGTACTGTGACACAACTTTCTGCTCAATCATTTTGTGTTAATCTTAAGGAGCATTGGTTTTAGACTATGTCTTTCTTTCTTCATATAGTTGCTCCTTCCAAATCAAACAGACCATCAAGGAGGGAGCTGGCTCGAATGGCCCGGCAACAGAGGCTGGATGCCACTGTCGCCGAATATCGGCGGCTGGTGGCCCTGGAGGAGGAGGACACGCAGTCTACCGGTACAACATCCACTGGGACAGCTGCATCCTCCTCCGTGCACCCACGGGCTGCCAGCCAGCGCAGTGCTCCAGCGGTACGGAGCCGGGCTACCAAAGCCAACCGCCACCGCCGAGCAGCAAAGACAGCAGCTGCCCCCCACAGGAGTTGCAAGGCACGCCAGCGCCGCTTATGCCTCAGAGTGTCCTACCTGGAGCAGGAGGTCCTAACCTATAAGAACTTGGTGGAGGGCCTCCGCTTCGACCATGCCACCCTCCGCAAGGAGTATGATGCCCTGGCCGCTAAAGTCAACAGCACCCTGCCGTAGTGTCCCTTGCCCCTTTTTTAGAGACTTTTGGGAGGTGGGAATTGGGAGTTGGGTTGTTTTTGGGACTTTTGAAGGACAATCGTTGGGGTTAGGGAGGGTCTTGCAGGAGATTATTTTGTTAGGGCTACAAAAATATACTTTTTGAAACTTTATCTGACCATACTGTTTTTTGCTGCTTTTGAGTCTGGTGGGTGGGGGTTTAACAGTAAGTTTGTTTTCCTGAAGAGTCCTAGGACTTTAGTAGTACTACCGTCAATCTCTCGTCTCTCCTAATACTCCATTATACTACCTCCCACCAAACGCTTATCTTACCTGTAATTTGTGTTTAAAAGTAGGGCTAGGCCCAGGGCTGGCTCCACGAGAAATGGCGATTAAGGTTGGCAATCCTGGGCGGATGAAATGTCCTCATTGCGGTGGTACTAGTGGTGTGACACAGTGGCAGTTGCATGCCTATGGAAGAAAAGAAAATGAAACCTGGTTTGTCCTTACTGTAGCATTACAACGGTACGATAGAGAATATAGCAGGTGACAGTACACTAGAACAGTGCCACAATGTAGCCTAACAAATGGTAAAGTATTGAAAGTATAACTAGTACTTGCGTTGAATTTCTTTGACATTGGCTACTACTACAAGAAATAGTACTGAAGCTGAGTAAGTCTAGAATATATCCTCGGATTCCTTCACCAGCCTATTGCTATGACCTTATCCTCCCCAGCAAGTGTGTGGAATTATTGATGTCATTTAGTCACACATCAATCAAAACCACACAGCCCGGGGGAAGAGGGTTAATGTTTGTAAAATGGATGGGAATGGGGGGTTCTTTTTGGGTAGGTTTTGTGGAGAGAAGAAAAAAAAGCACAGCATGGACAAACAATAATTGAAGATAAAGAAATCTTTGGGTACACAGCTAACCATAAATCTTTTAAGTGACATAAAGGAAGTGCATGCACTACTGCATGCATTGTTACTGAAAAGTAAGTAGTACTTTCGACAACCGTGAATGACAGAATGCGACAGTACAGGGCTGCAGCGTTTTCACTTGCCTATCTCTGCACTCAGAGAAACACTTCTTACATTAAATTAGGTTTAAAAAATAGCCGAAGTAAAACCTAAAGAATGGCTGTAGGGATCAATTTAGAAGCAGAGAGAGATCCAAGAAATGCAGTCACACTCATAGAAGAAAACAATGGATACTGTATCTGTATGTTGTTGTAGTTGTCCTGTTGAATTTGGTAAGTAAGTTGCACGCATCAAACAATTCCTCTTATTAGCGGCACTCGTCCATTCCAGCTGACTCTTCGTCCATCAATGTTGGTGACCAGAAGACACCCTGTCCACTGCCTGCCTGGCGGATGCTGAATTGCGGCTCGCTAATGTGAAGCCTGACTCCATCCTTTTTTTCCCATTGCACAGACTGAAACCCGGCCTCTAATTATTGACGGAAAAACAGGAAGTGATATTAGAACACCACTGATAAATAAATATAAGGTATGTACGCTGTGTAGAGCAAAAAGTCACACTTTGAGTTTCCTAATAGACAGTACAATATTTTTGAAAGTGCGTACTCTGTCTGAGTCTCCTTTTGAAGGATAAATAAGTGGGCAAATTAATTTAGCGGATCTTTCCCCTCAAGCTAGGTGTACTGTAAACTGTGTTTTAGAACAAAATTAGACCTTCCCAGCAGTGCTCCCACCCAGACCCTTACAAAAGCCAGTCGCAAAAATGTAGAAGACCCCCAATCAGATCTCAAAAAACGAGGTCTAGTAGAAAACTGGTGACAAAACGTACTTTGAAAGTAAAAGTAGGCCCAAATACCCCCTTACCCTCCGTGGATTGTATTAAAACCACTTGCAAGCAAGCAAAAGTATCCATACCCAGGATCGCTCCAAGACTCGCAAACCCCCCCACCCAAACACATACAATACAAATACTGCTAACCCTAACGAGCCCTAAGTTAAGAATAGTGGCAAAGGCTTTCTTTAACTATGCCAAATTCCCCCTTTCCCACCATGGATTTTCTTCAAATCACTTGCAACCAAAATTACACATTCCCACGAGTGCTCTAAGACCCCAGAACTCAGTTGCAAAAATCTAGAACACCCAGAAACACATGCAATCCTGCTGCTAGGGCTAGCCCTAACGAACCCTAAGTTACAAAAAGTGCCAAAGGGCTTTTCCTTATGGATTTTGTCCAAACCACTTCTATCCAGTATTAGACCTTCCCAGCAATGCCCCAAGACCCGCCAACCCACCCGCAAAAAAGCACAACAACCCCAAACAGCCAAAAAGGAAAATCTCATACTTACAATATTTCTCGGCCTTCAGTCCAAACGAGCTGTGCAGCTAGGTCATAACTCCCGTTTTCCACCACGGATTTCCTGAAAAGCAAATGCAATCAAAATTAGACTGTCCCAGCAGTGCTCCCAGACCCCAAAACTCACGCACAAACACCCAGAACCCCCCCAAAGAGCACCTCAAAGGCAAGCAAGTCAGCAAAAACGCAAAAAGAAATTCGCCTCCGATTTGGCCCAAACCACTTTTATCCGGTATTAGAGCTTCCCAGCAATGGCCCCAGAGTCGTCAACCCAGGCAAAAACTAGTAGAAGACCCCCAAACAGCCAAAAAGCAAAAGTTCAAAAGTGGGGACTTAGTAATTTTCTTGGCAATTTCCAAAATCACTCTGCGTGCGCTCTGCAGCTAGGCCCTAACTCCCCTCTGCCACCATGGATTTGCTTCAAACCTCTTGCAATCTAAAGTATCTCCCAGACCCCGAAACCCACCCACAAACACCAGGAAGCGCCCCAAACAGGCCCCCGAAAACGCTACATTGAGCAAAATGTCAGAAATAGCAAAAAAAAATTCTGCATGGATTTTGTAAAAACCACTTCTATCCGGTATTAGACCTTCCCAGCAATGCCCCAAGACCCACCAACCCACCCGCAAAAAAGCACAACACCCCCAAACAGCCAAAAAGGGAAATCTCATACTTACAATATTTCTCGGCCTTCAGTCCAAACGTGCTGTGCAGCTAGGTCATAACTCCAGTTTTCCACCACGGATTTCCTGAAAAGCAAATGCAATCAAAATTAGACTGTCCCAGCAGTGCTCCCAGACCCCAAAACTCACCCACAAACACCCGGAACCCCCTCCAAAGAGCACCTGAAAGGCAAGCAACTCAGCAAAAACGCAAAAAAGATTTCGCCTCCGATTTGGTCCAAACCACTTTTATCCGGTATTAGAGCTTCCCAGCAATGGCCCCAGAGCCGTCAACCCAGGCGAAAACTAGTAGGAGACACCCAAACAGCCAAAACAGCCAAAAAGCAAAAGTACAAAAATGGGGACTTAGTCATTTTTTTGGCAATTTCCAAAATCACTCCGGCGTGCTCTGCAGCTAGGCCCTAACTCCCCTCTGCCACCATGGATTTGCTTCAAACCTCTTGCAATCTAAAGTATCCATAGCCAGCAGTGCTCCCAGACCCCAAAACCCACCCACAAACACCAGGAAGCCCCCCAAACAGGCCCCCGAAAACGCTACATTGAGCAAAATGTCAGAAATACCCCAAAAAAATTCTGCATGGATTTTGTACAAACCACTTCTATCCGGTATTAGACCTTCCCAGCAATGCCCCAAGACCTGCCAACCCACCCGCAAAAAAGCACAACACCCCTAAACAGCCAAAAAGGAAAATCTCATACTTACAATATTTCTCGGCCTTCGGTCGAAACGCGCTGTGCAGCTAGGTCATAACTCCCGTTTTCCACCACGGATTTCCTGAAAAGCAAATGTACTCAAAATTAGACTGTCCCAGCAGTGCTCCCAGACCACAAAACTCACCCACAAACACCCAGAACCCCCCCAAAGAGCACCTGAAAGGCAAGCAACTCAGCAAAAACGCAAAAAAAATTTCGCCTCCGATTTGGTCCAAACCACTTTTATCCGGTATTTGAGCTTCCCAGCAATGGCCCCAGAGCCGTCAACCCAGGCGAAAACTAGTAGAAGACCCCCAAACAGCCAAAAAGCAAAAGTACAAAAATGGGGACTTAGTGATTTTTTTGGCAATTTCCAAAATCACTCCGCGCGTGCTCTGCAGCTAGGCCCTAACTCCCCTCTGCCACCATGGATTTGCTTCAAACCTCTTGCAATCTAAAGTATCCATAGCCAGCAGTGCTCCCAGACCCCTAAACCCACCCACAAACACCAGGAAGCCCCCCAAACAGGCCCCCGAAAACGCTACATGAGCAAAATGTCAGAAATAGCAACAACAAAAAAATCTGCATGGATTTTGTACAAACCACTTCTATCCGGTATTAGACCTTCCCAGCAATGCCCCAAGACCCGCCAACCCACCCGCAAAAAAGCACAACACCCCCAAACAGCCAAAAAGGAAAATCTCATACTTACAATATTTCTCGGCCTTCGGTCCAAACGCGCTGTGCAGCTAGGTCATAACTCCCGTTTTCCACCACGGATTTCCTGAAAAGCAAATGCAATCAAAATTAGACTGTCCCAGCAGTGCTCCCAGACCCCAAAACTCACGCACAAACACCCGGAACCCCCCCAAAGAGCACCTCAAAGGCAAGCAAGTCAGCAAAAACGCAAAAAAAATTTCGCCTCCCTTTTGGTCCAAACCACTTGTATCCGGTATTAGAGCTTCCCAGCAATGGCCCCAGAGCTGTCAACTCACCCGCAAAGAAGTAGAACACCCCCACAAGTGCAGAGTCTTTCTTCATTGGGCGTAATTCAGCCCTCTGCTTTGAGGGAAATAGGAGTCTGGAGGAGGAGGATAGAGGAGCATGTTCTTGTGAACTTGTGAACCTGAGGAATGCAGACTGCGGCACCTTCAAATCAATAAGCAAACAAGTGAAGACAGTTCTGCTGATGGGCTTGTTTTTGTGATTAGGTGATTAAAGTTTGAATTATATTAACTGTGCACAACAAAGAAAGACAGACACACAGGAATAAAAATGAATAAGGACGAAAAAGAAAGTTATTGATTCATTGTCTCATTTTCAGGGCTCGGTGTCAGTGAATAGGAATAAGGCTTCGTCATCATACTCTGCGAATTCAGGCAGGGTGAGGTCAGTGTCACCTAACAGAGAAGAAATTCCCTCATCTACGTTGCTGTCCACCTCGTCTTCATCCGGCGTGCTTTCTCGTACTTTGTAATCTGGTGGTATGAGGTGCTGATTCATCTTGATCATTGTTAACCTCTCCACATTTTTGGGCGAGAGGCGGCTCCGTTTGGAAGTTACAATGCCACCAGCAGCACTGAAAACACGTTCAGAAGACACGCTTGCGAGTGGGCAAGACAAGTAGTTTATAGCCAGGTTGGAGAGCTGTGCCCACAATTCTTTTTTCCCATGCCAATACGCCAATGGGTCAGCATTAACATAGACCTCTGTTGAGTCATTCAGATAGTCCTGCACCATCGACTCAAGGTCCTCCAAGGTTCCTCCACTTTGCTTACTTTTTGCTGTGACCTTTTGAGAACCAAACCCAAGCCGAGTTAGCCAATCCTCTTCTGCATCCAATGTTACTGTTGTGTCTGGTGCAGATGATCCGGTTGCCAGTGTCTTTAACGGCTGAGAGGTCACTTGTGCCACAGCCACAGGTGCAGAAGTGGATTCTTTTGACTTGGGATGGCCTGCTGATGCTGATGTACTGCCTTTTCCTTCAATTTGCTGCAGTTCTCTTTCAAACCTCTTGGCTGACAAGGCTAGCCAACGTTTGTACTATGTAACATCTTGATCACCAAAAGGAAAGAATGCTTGGCCTGCCAGCGCCTTTTTGTAGCGTGGATCCAGAATAGTAGCACAAATATAATGCTGTTCTGAGTGGATCATTTTAAGACGTTCATCACCAAGTAGGCGCTCTAATAATTTCTCCGCCAAAAGAAAAGCGTCTTTCTTTTCTTCATCTTTTTCAAACATAGAAGACACCGCCTTCAGTTGGTGCTCCAGCATGCGAAACAATGGGATAGCTTTTCCCAAATTACAGTCCTCCTTGCTGACTGAACGCGTGAAGACCTCAAAAGGACGAAGCATGTCTGTCAGGCTTTTAACTAGGTTCCATTGCGCCGCATCTAGCCTCAGGTCCTTCCGAGCTGGACCCACTGTTAAGAAATAGTGATCGAGTACCGTATACTGCACATACAGACGCTCAAGCATGTAGAAGGTTGAGTTCCAACGTGTTGCCACCTCCTGGATGAGTCCTTTCACTGGCATTCGACGTTCATGTAGCAGGCTCCTCAGATGCTTCCAGGCCTTAAAAGAATGGCTGAAATGGTTGCACATTCTTCGGCAGGTGGCCACTAACTCGCACGCTGGACTGTCTTCATCACTCAAGAATTTTTTAACAACCAGGTTTATACAGTGCACCAAACACGGCACTCTGAAATACTCACCCAGCTCCATGGCCTTAACTACATTGGCGCCATTATCCGTGGAAACATAACCAATCTGGCGTTTTTTTGGGGACAGCCACTGAAAGACCTTTGTGTTAAACTCATTCAAAATGTTTTCTGCTGTGTGACGTTTCTCCAAGCCAAACATGGCTAGGGTTGCATGTTTCCGAGCAGCTTTAAAAACTTGGTCCGGGTCAACACCTGCGTTTAGCTTTGCTTTAACCCCTGAAAAAGAGACCCAGTGTGCAGTGATGCACATGTAATCAGCTCCTGCGCCACTGGTCCACATGTCTGTTGTCAGATGTAAAGTGTGAACAGCACTCTTCTGCAAAGCTGCCCCAATCACCTCCAGCACATCTTCATGTAGTGCTGGAACCGCAACTCTGGCAAAATAGAACCGGCTAGGAACCTTCCATTTAGGGCAGAGCGCTGCCACTAATTCTAGAACACCAACCCCTTCTACAAAAGAAAAAGGGAGAAGGTCCAGAGCTAGCATGTTAGCCAGCTTAGTGTTATACAGACGCGTCAGTGGGTGGTTGCGTTGATATGGCGCGTCTGAAAAAAGCATGTTTCTAATGTTGCCCTGTACCAAGCATTTAGGGAATGATGATGATGATTTCTTTGACCCAGTTATGCTCGCTGATGAACTTTTTCGCATTGGTGTCTCACTCTCTCCCACACTCTTAGTGTGGCTCACATGGGGTGTGCTGCTGACAGGGGTACTGGGTATAAGTGAAGTGTTTGACACATCTTCTTCCTCCTCGTCATCATCAGATGAAACATCAACGTTTTCTTGACTTGCAATTCGGGCTTCCTTGATCTCCTTTAGGTGCGCAAACCATTGGACAGCGTGCTGTCTCCTAAGATGACCTCTCTGGCCTCCGGTACCATAGTTGGTGCCAAACTTACCACGACTAACTGCATGCTTACAAATGCTACAAATGGCGAAGTTTTCCCTTTTTGGGCAAACACTAAAGAAGTCCCAAACTGGGGACTTGAATTGTCTGTGGGGGCCGGAGGAGGCGGCGATACTGGTGGTGGTCATGCTGCTAATGCCAGATGAAGTGGAGGATGTGGATTGCGGAACTTTACTACTTTGTGCACTTTCACCATCACTAATTGAGGTTGAGGTGGATGGAGGTCCCTTCTGGCGAGGAAGAAATATGGAAGCGGTAGGTGTTGGTGTACTAGTTAACTCCAATGATTGTGGTGTTTCCATTGCCTCTTTGTCGACAATATCATCATCACGCTTAGCAGCTTCTCGGGCTAGGGTCAAAATGTCTGTTTGCTGCATGCCCGCTGAGGCTGGAGTGAAGACTATGATGACTGCGTCGTCGTCGTGAGAGTCTTCATCAGCAGCAGTATCCGCCACTTCTTGTTAAGCCTCATCACACTCCATAAGTATGAGACTTTGGACGAGCTTCCTTTTACGCTTAACTACCTTTGTCAGATCATGGTGTGCCTCACTCTCAGACGGCAGTGGTGCTGGTTCCCAATTTTGATCCATATCATCAGAAAGAGGTGTGCTTGAAGAAGATGTAGACACCACCCTTGATCTCTTCCTTGCTAGGGGTGTGGAAGACAATGAATGATCATCAGGAGGAGTGGCTTCCTCAAATGATACCTCGCCTTGATTCTCGATTTCCTGATGTGCCCCTACTTCGGGAGGAACAACTATTGTGGGCACTTGTGACCCTCCATGCACCTCTGCTTGCACATCTCCTTGCGCTGCCTCTCCTTCCACTTGTACTTGGGCTTGTACTTGCGCATGTGGTTGTTGTTGCGGCTGTGGTTGTTCAACACTCGTCAGATGAGTTACAACAACCTGTGTTGATTGAGGAACATTGCTGCTACTTTCTTGCGATGAGCCAACATCGATGGTGATTGAACAACTAGACTAAGTGCCTCTGCAGCACTCAAGGGCTTGGACTTAAGTTGGCGTGGTGGTGGTGGCACTGAGCCCAATGGAGCGGGGGTGCTGCTCCCAGCTTGGTCCCCAGCAGATCCCGCTGCTGCTGCAGGCGTACTTTTTTTTTTACTCCCAAAAAATGTGGCGGGCGGCACACCAGTCTCCTTGGTAACTTGCTTCTTCTGCTCCTTACTGGCAACTTTCTTGCTAGAGGAGCTACGGGGAACTTTTTTGGGGGCCATCTTCTTCAGAGCAGGTCAGAACAGCAGGCCACAGTTGCACGAGTTGCAGAGTTGTCTGTGGCCAGACGTGACGTCGCATAACGTTATGCTGCACACACACACCGTTGCAGGACTTCTTCCTGGCACTGGTGGTTCTCTTGAGTCTTGTGCACCTAAAAGCAATGGAAGACAGAGGAACATCAGTTCAGTTATACACCCCAAAAAATCGAATATCACAGAAAAATCAGCACAATCCCAAGCCCTCCATGATGTTTAAATTCAAGACACCCCACAGAAAGACTAGGCCCATGCAACACTCACTACCCCTGGGCATAAAGGTTAAAAGCTAGGCAAAATGGTTGCAGACCTAAGAACACTGCCTGCATTCAAAATGGCCCCCTGCCTCCCAGCACATGGCCAGGGCCTGCCTGTAGCAGCACTCAAAATGGCCCCCACCCACATGGCCTTTCCCCATGAACACCCCAAAAAATCGAAAAACACAGAAAAATCAGCACAATCCCATGCCATCCATGCCCTCCATGATGTTTAAATTCAAGACACCCCACAGAAAGACTAGGCCCATGCACCACTCACTACCCCTGGTGAAAAGGCCACAACAACAGCCCAAAAAAACGAAAATCACAGAAAAATCAGCACAATCCCAAGCCATCCAGGCCCTCCATGATGTTTATATTCAAGACACCCCACAGAAAGACTAGGCCCATGCAACACTCACTACCCCTGGGCATAAAGGATGAAAGCTAGGCAAAATGGTTGCAGACCTAAGAACACTGCCAGCATTCAAAATGGCCCCCTGCTTCCCAGCACATGGCCAGGGCCTGCCTGTAGCAGCACTCAAAATAGCCCCCACCCACATGGCCTGTCCCCATGAACACCCCAAAAAATCGAAAAACACAGAAAAATCAGCACAATCCCATGCCATCCATGCTCTCCATGATGTTTAAATTCAAGACACCCCACAGAAAGACTAGGCCCATGCAACACTCACTACCCCTGGTGAAAAGGCCACAACAACAGCCCAAAAAAACGAAAATCACAGAAAAATCAGCACAATCCCAAGCCATCCAGGCCCTCCATGATGTTTTTATTAAAGAGACCCCACAGAAAGACTCAGTCCACCCACCACTGAGTACCCCTGGGCAAAAGGCCCCAACAACAGCCAAAAAATCGAAAATTCCAAAATTGTAGTTGCAGCAACTGTAATGCCCCAAACAAACTTACTTGTGAAATTTCTAATCCAAAAGTGATCCAAAGAAAGTCAAAAAGGCCTCAAATCCAAATATCCAGCAGCATCCACAAAAAGTAATCCTTCCAGGTGAAGAATCCGAATGAAAGTGACCAGCACATGAAGAAAGCACTGGGAGGAGCCTGCTGGACAGGAACAGGAAGTTGGAGACTGTGGGGCACTTCCTCACCCCCCTCCCCCCAAAATGGACTCCTTGCAAAAAAAAGTGCAGGCAAATGTCAACCTGAGAAGTTATTCTGATAAAAATCATCATTTCCAGAAGGTTTATGCTGCTTGCTGGTGGATTTCTTGTGCAGAATTGCAAATTTTGTATTTTTGCGAGTGCGAGATTGTAGCTGCCCGCCGCATCTACGTGTTCGCAATTGCGAACTCCCGCGATACGTGATCACGGCGTACTCGCGTTGACAAACTCTCGCTGTGCAAGGTGGCAAGCCGCGATGACGTAATCGCGGTCGCCAAACTCCAGCGGGATCCCGCAGCAAGATCCAAAATGGCGCAGCACTCGCAAAATATCGAGAAAAACAACTCGGCAAACGTTGAATGACGGTAAGTGAACGCCGCGTGCCGCAAAGTTGTATCACCAAGAAAAAAAAATCCGCTGCGTGCGAATTTGCGGATTTTCGGTAAATTCCCGAGCGTTTGCGGATTGCGAATTTACCGAAAATCCTCAAAATCCGCAAGCCGAACGGATTTTCCGCTCATGCTTACTCCGGAGTCTACTGTTTGTTTGTTTTTATATAGATCTTCGTAGTGGAAGGTCCTCAGTATCTCTTTTTGTTTTGTTTGGATGACATTGTTGGAGTCTTTAATTGAGGAAATGGTGAATTGTCTCTCTTTGTGCTCGATGTTTGCCCGCTTTGTTCCCTTCAAAGAGCTTGAGTGCCTTTAATTTGTTGATCCACACTCCAGCTCGTTTACTCACAATTATGTTGTATTCATATTTCTTCTTAAGTAGTCGTTCTAGGATATTTTTTTTATCTAACGCCTCAGCATGGGTTGATTCTAGTGATTTAATTTCGTTCCCGAGTGACTCAAGTTCCATATTTAGCTTTTTATTGATCTTGGCCTAATTCCGATAATGACTCCTCTGATAGTCGCCTTGAGCGCATCCCACAGAGTGGACGTGTCTGTGTTAGGGAGGTCGTTTTCTTTAATGTAGTCTTTAATAGCAGTTTCGATCTTTATTTTGTTTATTGGGTCAGAGAGTACCTCGTCATTGAAACGCCACCTTTTGGAGGGTAGGGTGGAATGTGTACCTGCAAGTTTGGTAGTGATGCCGGAATGATCTGAAACTAGTTTAGGGGCTATGTCTGTTTGGTCTGTGAGATGTGTGAATGTACTTGAGATTAGGATGTAGTCGATCCTAGTGTAGGAGTTATGCCGGGCTGAATAAAATGTATAATCTCCTGTGTCTGGGTGTTGGAGGCACCATGAGTCCTTTAGGTTAAATTTAGAGCAGATTTTGTTGAGGACCTCATGTGAGCAAGTGGGATGGTATCTGCATTTTGATTGACGGTCCATGTAGGGGTCTATTGGTAGGTTAAAATCACCGCCTACTATGATGAGATCATCTTGAGGGAGGTTCTCAGTTGTATTAGAGATCTTTTCCCAGAAGTTGGGCTCATCGGAGTTAGGGCCATAGATGTTGACCACGTGGATGGGATCATCTCCTCTTTGCATGTGTGTGACTAGTAGTCTCCCATCTTCATCGTGTATGTATGAAACAGTGGTGATATTGGATTTTCTGGCAGTTAGGGTAATGACACCTTTTTTCTTACGGTCTGCTGGTGAACAGGAAATATGAGAGATCCAGTTGTGTTTGAGAAAGCCAACATCCTCCTCCGATAGTTTTGTTTCTTGGAGAAGTATGATTTCTCCTTTAGTTTTGGCTAGATAATCTAATATTTTCCTGCGTTTAACTGGATGATTTTACATTTAGGGATACTATGTTTTGGTCCTCTGCTAAGTTTTTATTGTGAGTCATCGTCAGAACTAGTAGTCGCTATATATATAGTTTGTCTTATGGAGTGTGTGCGTATGTGTGTTGGTAAATATAGTATTTTCACGGTCTCTGAACCATATTTTAAAAGCTACACTGGGTGACATTAGGAATACGCTTCTCACATTAGTGTCCTTCTGGGGACTGTTGATGATCAAGCACTCAAGATAAAACATACCTGACAATTCGACACAGTTCAAGGAACAAAATGAACATAAATAGAATGAAACGAAGAAGAAAACAGCAACAAGAACATTTGCCCTATGACCCATCCCCCTCCCCAGTCCCTCCCTCCCCTCCCTCCCTGAAAAAATCGAGTATAGTTGCTGCAACAGCAGGTCCGTCAATAGACAACTTGGAGGGAAATGAGATGAACATTGTCACATCAAGTGACACCTGTATGAAGTAACTATAAGACTTACTTATATCTATGATCTTACGGTTATTATTATGAACAAGTGAAGAATTGTGAACCGTCCTCGAATATTTCAAGGTTGCGGTCAGATGAGTGTATGAACACAGTCCCATTGTTGTAAATGGAAATGGTTGCTTCTGCTTTGAAAACAGCAGCGGGAACTACCAAGGGTCTTATCCCATGAGGAGTTTTCCTGGATGAGGCGATCAAGATCAGCGAGAGAAAGGCTTTCCTCCACTGTGCTCGTCTTTTCGTGATAAGGATGGGATCACTTATAATAATACCCTTTTTCATGCAGAATTGGGGGTCTGAGATACGAATTTCTAGATGAGCTTGAGGAGTCTATGCTTTAAATTCTTGGAAGCCTTTTTTAAAAGATTTGAGGGGGTACTTAATTATATACGCATATCATCATGATTTTTCCAGTTTGGTGTCAGTAATTGTCAGTGGATCCATGTCAAAACTAGGTGGGCCACTCGGTGGATCTTCTTTAAATAAAATGTGTAAGAGCAATATTAATAGATTTTCGTATTCATGCAAGCGAGTGAGGGAGTCCGGTTAGCTACATTGAGAGAACATTGAATTCGGTGACTGCGAGCGGGTATATCCAGTAGGGCAAGCATGGAATCATAATGGATCATAGGAGCTGGTCAATAACTTACATGTCTTGGGCTTAGGAAGATCATAAGCTCTAGCAGGAGCAAACACCACTTCAAGATGGCTGCTATTGGTTGTGCTGATTCTAATGGTCGACCTTGCTCAGCCTCACTAATGGTGAGGCTGAGCAAGGTCGTGGTAAATTAAGTTCTATTTTGTTGACTACATCTGAGGCTATGTGGAGGCTTTTGTTAGAGTTATGTACTTGGAGAGTCATATTTTCCTAACAAGGTAGTCAGGAGGAGAATATCAAAGAAGTCCTTCTTTACTGTCTCTGTAACAATATAATTAAAGTCATTTGTTGATTTTTAAATCTTTGAGGAGCAAAGCGCCCATTTTGGGAATGAATGGGGGTGATGGGTCCTCAAAATGAGAGTAGTTTCAACAGGCTTCCAATGTGAATAAACAGAGCCACAGTACTGCGGCCATCTTTCGGTAACAAAGTGAGAATCAAGCTTTGGTTAGCGTTACAAGAACTGAGCCAGCTGCACAGGGAACAGTGTGCCAGGCCGAGCACGGCCGATCTGGCTGCGATCTGACCAGAACTCTTTGTGGTACCAAAGTATGTATAGCAATCTAGACGGCAGTTGACACTTTAGCACCCCAAAGCATGTGAGTCAGATGAGTGTCCTCACAGATGCTAGGAATTTCCAGGCAAAGGAGTGAGATCAGAGCTCTCAATCGGCCTCAGCGAGGGCCCACCCCCGCTACAGCGAAGGATCAAGAGCCTTCAAGAGATACATCCAGAGGACTGCAGGTGAGTCCAATTACTGTGGTCATCTAGAGGACAGGCTCGTTGGACCACAAGGGGGAAACAAGTCACTGCAGGAGGAAACTTCAGCACGTCCAGTGAAGCTCCATGATGTCACCAGCGGCCACTTTTTTCAAGAGTTGGAATCCCCAAGGGGGACAGAATAGGTGGGTCACGGGCAGGTCCAGTAACCCCACAGACCCTGACACCCATCCAAGGGTAGACCAGCTGGACCACGAGAGGAATTTGAGCACCAGCAGCTAGGAAACCATAGTGCATCCATTGTAGCCCCACGATGCCATCAGTGGCCACTCCATTAGTGTGTAGGAATTCTCAGGCAAACAGGAGTAAGTGGGTGGCAGGGGAGTCAGGAGGCAGTGGGGTGCAGAGCGAAGCAGTCAAGGCTAAATACTCCCAAAGAAATCACAAACAACGCTGCCCAATTGAGACTGTACCTGGGCTTCCTTAAGCTGATGCGATGTGAGGAAGATGGGTTCAAAAGCAGACCCACAGGATCAGTGGTCGAAACTCCTGGGGAAGAGTCGACAACGCTGACATGCAGGTCAACGCTGTTCAAACGAACATAGGTTGCAGACTTGGTGCGGTGGGTAGCACAAGATTTACCGGGCTAGTATCGTTTACCATGCAGTCCTTAAAATGCTGCTAATATTTTTGTAGACGGATGTCAGGATTTAAGGCAGGATATTTATAGAATAATTATTGCAACCGTGGGAGCTTCCCTTTGGAGCTCTAGCTCGGCGGCGGCCATCTTCTATGTGAAAGGCACAAATGCAGCTAATTCTAATTCGTTACATCAAATGTTCTACTATTGTATGTTGGCACAAGTCTCCCTGTAAAAATGGTGCCTCACATGTGTGGGTAGGCCTATTGCCCGCAACAGGAAACAGCGCAAAATGCAACATGGACGCAGCACATTTTTGCCACTGAAAACGGACTCTTTTCTTCCAATATGGCTAGGTCTACATTTTGGACCTTTGCTCAGCCAACACCACTACATATTTTTGGTGTTGACCCTAGGTCTCTGGAGGCCCATGGTTACTCATTAACAATGTGGCGCGAGGGCTCCTCTAAAATGAAGGGAGAGTAGGGGAAACACAAAATGGTGGCCTGTCCAAATCACCTCATAACCTGGGTCCATAGGGTTGCATTGAGGGGTTCCAGAACCTTCTGGTCCACTCTGGACTCTCTTGGCCCAGCCTATAAAAGGTGGAATGTTGGGCGCCCATTTTGTCATTGTGTGAGGAGTGAAACCAGTCAGGAGTTAAGGCTGCCTGTAGGCAGGTTGGTGCACTGAGGGGGGGTCTGACTGTCTCTGGACTTGCTATCCCTCTTTGCTGACGCTACCCCCTGCTGGTTGACCAAGACCTGACAACATCATTTTCCTTGGGGCTACCTACCCCCCCCCCCCTTATGCTCCTTCATAGAGAAACCCTGGTTTTATTCTGGTGAGCGGAGGACATCTGACCAGGGAGTTGAGGGGTGCGTGTTGTTGTCATTGGTAAGGGCTTCTGACCTCAGCCCTAGCTCTCCTCAACCTTGCTACCGCCTGGAGTCTGGGTGCGCAAAGACTTTTTAGCTGTCCCGCCAAAAGAAACCCACCTGAGCCTCTACCTCCGAAAGTAGCGCAGGAGAAATCACCGCCGCTGCCCCTAGGTTCATTGGCGCTTTCCACACGAACCTCACCTCATCGCTGCTGGCCCCGTCGAAGTCCCTGCCGCTGGGCTGCCGCCTTTTGCCCGGGGCTGATAGCGTCTGCGGGCCCCTACTGAGGAGATCCTGGGTAGGGGGGCCCGGTATTGGCCAGCGGAGTGGTGGTGCTCCAGGGAGGCGGAGACGGTGTGGCTGCGGCATAGCGGAAGCCTGCTCCGGCGCTGACAAAGTGAGCGTCAGGAAGAAGGGGGCGGGATTGAAGGAAGCTGGGCCCGGGTTAAGTTCCCTCCCTCTCTGAAGAGTGAGAGGGCGGGACACAGAGCCAGCTGGACCGCCCTGAGGAGACGCTGAGAAGTCCCGGTTCAGGCCAGCCGCTGGGAGCCTGACCCGCGTTATAAGGCTGAAAATGACATTGTAGAGGCCTGATCGCAAGGGTGGCAGGTAGCGGCAGAATAGACTGGCTGGGCCAAGGACCTGACAGAAACCCAGTAAGATCGCCGGAGTGTTGTGTGGTGCCTCAGGTGGTGAGAGGGCCCCACTACTGTCTCCAAAACTAAACTGGGGACTGCTGGAAGTAGCGGAAAGAAGGGGAGGGGGAGCACTTGAGACGGGACTAATTCCCCCACACAGTTCCACAAAGGAGGGACTTAAAAGAAGAGTAAAGTTAAACGGCAGGAGGTGAAAGTTGCTTGAATTTGCTGGGTCTCCAAGGGCCCTGCCATTTATTATAATACCACTATCTGCTTGAACTTAATGCTTCTGAATGTTACCGTTCCAGAACAATTAATTGCTTACTTGACAGGTAAATCGACCTGATACATACCTGTGTTTGATTTAATGGAATCTAATGCTTGAGGCCTAGATGTGGTGACAGAATACAGCAAAACTGCCTAGAGCCTTTCTCTTTTACTGTTATATTGAAGGGAGTCATTAATTGAGTTACTCTTTTACAGCTAGCCTGCTCTCTAATGCTCTGACTAAGTAAGATTCACCAGGGCAACAAAATCTTATGTCATGGTTTATGTTTACAAAAGCAGGTAATCCAAATGAAATGTCTATAATGTGAATTCATGGTGTTGCAACTGAAAAAACAAACTTAAAAGAAATTTAAAGTCATTTTTGGTGGAGGTACGGTGGGTTGAGTGTGTCGCAAGTACAAAACAGTAATCTTGGAGTGAAACCTATACCACTTGAGCCAAGCTACCCTAGGTGGACTGGAGACCCCGGGTCCAACATTGGGTACCTCTACATTTGGGACCCTAGTTTAGCCAGCATCTAGAAAAACCAAGCCAGCCTGTACATTTTTGAAAACTGGACACCTAGAGGTATCCTGGGTGGCTGACTTGCGAGGCTCTCACCACGTTTTCTACCCAGATCCCTTGCAAACCTCAAACTTTCACATTTCTGTGATGGAAAGTTCGGGAATCTGCGGGGATCCACAAGCATTTTTTCACCCGGCATTTCCCCAAGTCTCCCAATAAAAATGGTATCTCACTGGTGTGGGTAGACCTAGTGCCTGTGACAGGAAAAGGGTCAAAATGCAACATCGATGCAGCGTCTTTTTCCACCAAAAAGTAACCATTTCTTTTACAGTTTGGACCTTAACTCAGCCGGCACCTCGGGAAACCTAGCCAACTTGTAAATTTTTTAGAACTAGACACCTAAGGGTATGCAGGGTGGTCTGACCATGTTTATGTACCCAGAATCCCTTGCAAACCTCAAATTTCCCCAAGAAAAAAACACATTTCTGAGATAGAAAGTTCTGAAATCTGCGGGGAGCCACAAACTTCCTTCCACCCGGCGTTCCCCCGAGTCTCCCGATAAAAATGGTGCCTCACTTGTGTGGGTGGGCCAAGTGCCTGCAACAGCGAATGGCCCAAAATGGATTGTGGAGACATCAAAATTATCTATCAGAAAACGACCTGGTTTTGCAAGGGAGTCACCTGCGTTTTTGCTCCCGGGCTCGGCGGCCAACTAGGAAACCTACCAAACTCAGACATTTCTGAAAACTAGATACCCAGGGGTGCTGAGGAAGGTGAGGCTTGCGTGACTTCCTATAGGAAAGTAGGATCTGCTTTAATGGTTACCCCCAATTTTTGCTGGTGTCATGCTGTTTTTCTGACTAGTCTGACTGGGATCCTGCTAATCAGGACCCCAGTCTCTGTGCTTCCTCCCTAAATTGGACCATGGTGAGTACTTAGGTATGCCCCAGATTGGTGACTGGTGTACCCTTGTAACTCCCTGGTATATGGTAGTAAGGTACCCAGGGCATAGGTACACCAGGAGTCCCCAATGGGCTGAAGCAATTATTATGGCACCCATGGGAGACCACTCAAATACATCTTGACTACAGGCCTGCCATTATAGCCTGTGTAAGCTGGTGCTAGCACCACTTGCGACAGATATGAGTTCTCTTATATCTAAGGTCACTACACTTAAAACCTATAAGTCACCCCTAAAGCAGGCTTTTCAATCCTCAAGGCAGGGTGCTTGGTTATAAGTGTGAGGGTGCCCCTGCATGAGCAGGACACCCCTACAAATGCCAGAGTCCATACTCCAGGCGTTGTAAGTGCATCAGCCATTACGATACATAGGATGGCCATGCGTCATTACGAGCTGTCTAACTCTAAACTGGCTGTAACGAATGATGGCAAGTATGGTATCAAACATGTTGAAATCATACAGTGTGGTGCTCCTCCAGGAAGCCCTCTGTGCTCCCGGTACCAGTCTTCCAGAGTCTGACAGTAAGCTATGGCTGCTACAGACCACAGACATGAATCTGCCCTCCTGCTGCTGAGCCAAGCTCAAGCAGGGGAAGGTAGGACAATAGGTTTCCTGTCACAGGGAGGTGTGACCACCTCCTATATAGGACTTAGTGTATTTGGCCAGGGTGGGGGTGCTTGTCAGCGCCACTAGACTGCTTTGAAGGGCACATTTGGTGCCCTCCTTACATACTCCAGTTGGAACCAGTTCTGGGAGCCGTTGGCTCCCACTCTGGCATAAAACTGGACAAAGGATATGGTAGTATACTCCCCACTGTCTAGCCCCTCCTCTGGGAGGGACCCCTGAATCACCAGGGTACTTAAGGGCTTTCCTGTGAGTAGTTCTTTAGATTCATTGTGGGACAAGATTCAGATCTGAAATCACTTTATCTTCAGCCGTCTGGGCACTTTGGACTTCGTTGGACTTCGCTTTAGGAACTGAGATTGCACCAGGAAGACTCCTGCTACTCCTGGTCTCGTCGTCCTGCCAGTCTTCTATGTCATCTGTGCCTGTGCTCCATACAGGTTCTTCTCCAGGCCTGTGGATATCCAAAACACCCAAAGGAATCTCCCTTGGAGTGAAGGAGTCACTCCCCTGCATCTGCAAGCACTGCGACGAAGCTGACTGGTCTGCTGTTTCTGTGCTCCCACGGACTCTTAAAGGTTCAGCAGCACAGGTGGTGGTTCTACAACTCCCTCGAGGCCTGCACTGTCTTCACAGAAAGTTTGAACCCAGCGTCCCTCATCAGAACCGCTGGAGCAGTATCCCTGTGCACATCATCAAATGCTGTTGCCAAGGCTTAGTGACTCTCTTCTCCAGAAATCTTCAGACTCCAAGAAGCTCCAGCCTCAAGCATCTCTTGCTACCAAGATCTTTGTCCTCAATGCATCCTCTGTACCGTGGGCTTGCATCATTGGTGAGCTGCTTGAGGTCCTCTTGCGACTTCTGTGCCTTCGGGCCCGTGTGTCCTCTTGTGTGTCTTCTTTGGCTCTAGTGGGCTCCCCTGTTTGCTCAGGGGCTACCCTGACTTACCGGTCTCTTGACATTCTACGTGGGACAGCTCGTGAGTGGCCCTTGGTCTTCCACAGCGTTGCCTGGTCCTCACAGCTACCGAGCCATGGTCACCGACATCTCTCCTGCATCTCCAGAAATCGGTGGGCATTCATATTCTGTGCCTCCTAGTCACTCCTGGGTGGCATAGACTCTGTCCCCTCTGCTTGCAGGTACCTCTCATCCTGAATCCATCCTGGGGTTCCACCGGACTCTTTCAGCTTCTCATTAAAGAAGTCCTTCATTTGGTCTACGATGGTTTCCGATGTCATTTCCAACCTATGTACTCAGCTTCTCTGGTGTAGGTATCCTGGTTCCTGGGGCATCCACGTGTGGGGTGACTCTCCAACCTTCCATCTTTCACGGGGTTTCTTCAGCGTCCTCTGGGAAGGATACTTCTTCTTAGAAAATGGAACAGCGAATTCCCCATTGACTTGTGTTGATCACGCGGTCGTGTTCCCAGTCTGCACACGGCCTCCGTGGGGTTCCTGGGGTTCTCAACACTTCTACGTCTTCTAGGTTCCGTCTCGCCTTTGGTCGTGGGTTGCATTCCACTTTCTTAGCATATGATTTTGGTCTCCCCCTGGAGACCACTGTGTATTTGTTCCATTTATGTGTCCTTTTACTGAAGTATTGTGTGAACTGGGGATGAGATATCGCAAAGTGTTAGTGAGTGTTTATAATAAATACATATTTACATAACTACACTGTATGGTTCTTTTTCACTTAACCTACACTATATGATTAGTAATGATAAAACAAGGTGCTTAACAGTCGTTCGGGGCTAAGCCTGAAGGGTTTTCTCCACAGCGACCCCTTAGAGAGCTTTCTAAGGTTGTCTAAGACCACTAAAATTACCAAAAGGGTTGTCTGGATAAGTGCAGGGTGCTCCACTTACGTAAGTGAGCACCATATACTAAGCCACCCTCCTACATTGATGTGCAGCAGTTGGGATTCAATCCTACACTGCTTTACCAGCTAATCTAGGTCTGGATTAATTGAAAAACCATGAGTAGCATTAGGCCCATATAATATTTTTATAGACAAGTTCTACTAAACGTTTGGATTGGTTGTTAAGGGTCTAGCACAACCCTTGCTCCAATGTTAGGAAGTTTAGATTCCACTAGGTTAGGTTGGTGCAACAGCACATTACCCCTAGAAATATGTATTTAATTGCGGATCTCAGTGGATCACAAGCCTCTAGATACAGTGGTCTGATGTTCCCGGAACTAAGGACCCTGTGTAGCTCTACACAGCTAAAGGCAGGTAACAACCCCACCACAAAGTATCTCTTAGAACTACTTAACCAGGATGACCTCCAGAATCCTGACAGGACAATGTGGGTGGCAATGCTCCAGAAGAGAAGTCAGGAGGGGTTTCCCCAGTGATTTTTTTTTTTTTTAAAAGACCTTTATTGAAAGCAAAGCCATTGACATCACCAAGTCTCTACAGTTTCACATCGCACTGTGTCACACAACACAAGGAACTTGTGAGCAATAATCAAGAAGTACCGTACACAGCCTCATTGCCGGCATCCCGGAGGCCCGGCGGCGTGGTGAAGTGACGTTATTCCAGCATAACCAAGAGCGATGCTCCTTCGTGTGCAGCTATTAGAACAGTGTGTCAACTGGCAATCCCCAACTGCAATCGCGGCAAGAAGGTCTTGTATCGAAATAAGGTCAATGGAACTACCCCAACTACATCCCAACTCCCTCCCCCCTTGAGTGTGGCTGTGGAACTACTAACACCATTCAGTCATGAGTACCTCAACGTGTGCCTGCCATGTGTCCCGCGTCATCCTACCGTAAGTGAATTGCCCCCCCCAGAGCCACCCCCAACCGTACCCTAGAGTCAAGAACCTCAGTGCAGCCCCCTCCCGCCCCGTCACTCGCCCCATCCCACTCCCCTCGGGGAAAGAGTCACATGCACTCAAACCACTATTCCAACACCCGGTCTTGGAGATCAACTACTTCAGAGGTGTCAGAGTCGCCATCCTCCCCCTTTTGCAGGTGTTCCTTGTAAAGGTCCCAGAAATTCTTTGGCCTACTCCTGGGCGGTAACAATTCGCTGTACAGTTCTGTTTGAGTGCAGCAGTATTGTAGGTCCCTCAACCATCTCGTTTTGGCAGGTAGGGGTCCACGCATCCAACAGGCTGCAACCACCCTCCTGGCCAATAGCAGGGCCATATCGACCAGCCGGCGCAGAGAAGGGACCAACGGCTTAGAGTAACCAAGGAGCGCGAGCGCCGGAGTGCGCGGCAGGGTCTCCCCCAAAATCTGGTCAAGTTCCGTAAACACCTCCCCCCAGAAAGCTTGTACACCGGAGCAAAGCCACGCCAAATGGAAGAAGTCAGCCACCAATGTTCGGCAGCGCTCACACTCCGCAGAGGGGCGAAGGCCATAGCGGTGCAGTCGTTCGGGGGTATAGTACACCCGCTGGAGGATTTTGAAATGCACCAGCCTGTGCCTGCCATTCAGGGAGATCTTGCGCGTGCTGGAGCAGCAGTATCGCCACATGACCTTGTCTATGGGGGTTTGCAAATCGTCCTGCCAGGCCGCTCTAGCTTTAGAGGGTTGTGGGCGCTGATGCGCCACCCCCAACCTGTTGACCTGTGAGATCAGTTTTGCAGGTGATTTGGATTTAATGATGTGGGTCAGTTCAGGGATCTCCTCCGGCTCCTCCATGGAAGAGCCCAAGACCTCCCGGAACGCAGAGCGGAGTCTGTGAAATTGGAATTTCTGCAGCAAGGAGGGGCCCGATTCTGTGGGAGTAAGCTGATCCCAGGTCTTCAAAGTGCCTTCGAAGAACAAATCCTCCATTTTCACTATGCCGAGAGCACGCAAGGCCTCGACCACTCCCCTCTCGCCCAATGGGTCCAGCCAGAGGGCCCATTCTACAGGCATCAATGAGGAGTACAGAAGATCACAGCCGCGAGATCGCATCAGGGAGTGCCAGGCATGATTGGTCGCTTTAAGAGAGTCCATCCGGCCGATCGATCGATCTGTCGGGAGGCAGATCGTGGCAGGCAGGGGGAGCGGGTCTGCAAACAACCGTTCCAGAATGAGGTGCGGCGTGCGTGCGTCACCGTGAATCCACGAGTGCAGGTGAGAAGCCTGCGCAACTCGGTAGTAGCGCTCTAGATCCGGAGCCCCCAAGCCCCCCATCTCACAGGGGAGAGTCAGAGTCGCCCACCGTACTCTTGGTTGCTTGTCGCCCCAGGCCAGTCGGATCATGACTTGCGTAAGTTGTCTAAAAAACGATCTCGACAGAACCACTGGTAAGTTAAGGAAAAGGAACAGGAATCGGGGTAGCACTATCATTTTCATAATAGCGATCCTGCCCAAAAGGGAGAGCGGGAGTCTGACCCAGGCATCGACATCGTCAACCAATTTATTGTATGCAACTCCGTAGTTATCCCTAACCAGGACCTCGGGATCAGTATGCAGGCGGATACCCAAGTACCGGACCGAGTCGGTGGACCACTGTAGTGGGTACTCCATATCAAAGGGTTGTGTCACCGGGGTGAGAGGGAAAGCGATGGACTTGTCCCAATTCACCCTCAAGCCCGAGAGTGATCCAAAATGGACCACCTCCCGAAGAACCGCAGACAGGTTAGACTCCGGGTTCCGGACGTACAGCAAGGTGTCATCAGCGTACGTCGAGATCCCTATTTTATAGGTGGGAAAGCTTATACCCTCCAGACTGTGGTACTCCCGTATAGCACAAGCAAGGGGTTCCGCGACCAGTGCATAGAGCAACGGCGACAGAGGGCAGCCCTGCCGAGTGCCCCTGCCAATGTATATCGGCTCCGACACTCTGTCTCCCAACCTCAGTCTGGCAGATGGTCGATGGTACAGCGCCCCAATTCTCTGCAGAAACGGTTCGCCCAGGCCCAGCTTTCGTAGCACTCTAACCATGAAAGGCCACTCAACCGAGTCGAACGCCTTTTCCATGTCAAGGAATATTGCCAGCGCACTGTTCTCCTGCTTGACATGTTGCATCGTGCCCAGCACCGTGCGTATATTGTAGGTTAAATTTCTGCATGGGACGAATCCTGACTGCTCCGGGGCGACAAGCTCTGGCACCAACAAAGCCAGCCGGTTGGCGAGGACTTTGGCATAGATCTTTGCATCTACGTTCAGCAGACTTAGTGGCCTGTACGAGCCGCAAAGGTCCGGAGGTTTCCCTGGTTTTGGTATAGTGATCAGCAACGCCTCACGCATGGTGAGTGGCATCTCACCATCCTCGCAGATAGCATCAAAGAGGGCAACCAAGTGCGGGAGCAAGATATCTTTGAAGGCTTTATAAAAGCCAACCGTGAGTCCGTTGGAACCCGGCGCACTCCCCGATTTCATGCTCGCAAGAGCCTCCAGGATTTCGTCCTCATGGAAGGGGGCCATCAAAAACTCCCTATCCGAGTTCTTGAGGAATGGCATGGCAATGTGGTCCAAATAATCGTCCATTTCGCTCTCCACACCCTGCGTCTTGGACTGATGCAGTTCAGAATAATAGCGTCTAAAGGTCCCTAGTATCTGCTCCTCTTCCATGACCGTATCACCCTCCGGGGTCCTTAGCTCCTCAACAACCAGAGGCCTCCGAGAGCCCCGAACCATGCGAGCCAACAAGGCTCCTGGCCTATCCCCCTCACCATACACTCGGGCAGTGGCATATTTGCCCATATAGAGAATCTCTCTATCTGCCAGAGTCTGATACTCCGACAGGAGCTGGGTGAGCGCCGGGCCATCTGCAGTACTAAGAGTCAATAATTGTCGATTCTCCAGTTCCGCTATCCTAGTCTCTAAAGCGGTGAGTTCCCGCCTGATGGAGCGTAGCACACTGGAGTGCTTAGACATAGCCATTCCTCTGATGAACACTTTGAAAGCCTCCCAGACCGAGCCTAGGTTAGCAGCAAAATATTGTTCTATATCTTCCGCAAGTTCCCCCCGGAAGGCATCATCTAGCAGAGCGAAAGGAGGGAACCTCCAGGTGAAGGCCGGTATCCCCCTCCTGGCAGTGGAGAGGTGTAATAGAATGGGGGAGTGGTCCGAGAGTGTGCGCGGGAGAACCTCGCACGCGCTGATACCACTAAGGACCGGAGGAGATGCTAACCAATAATCTATCCTAGTGTGCACGTTGTGAAAGGCCGAGTAGTGCGTGAAGCCGCCCTTCGTGGGGTGTTTGTCTCTCCAGACATCCACCAGGTCTAATTTGGTCAACTCGGCTTTCATATATGTGGCAGAAGCCACCGGACGCCGAGCAGGGCCCGCGGAGCGGTCCCTGGAGGGGTCAAACACGAAATTAAAATCTCCTCCCCACAACATCCCAGGCTGAGCGTGTGACCTGCAATGGGCTGACAGAGTCGCATAGAATTCAGGGTGATCATAATTGGGGCCATAAACATTGACTACCAGTAGGTCAAGCCCCTTGCCCACACATCTAGCAAGGACGTATCTGCCCTCCGGGTCTGCGTGTACTGGGAACAATTTCAGTTGTGATGTAAGATTGGCCCAGGTTAACACCCCCCAGGCGTGCGTCGTGAAGCCTGCTGCCACTATATTCCCCGCCAACCCCCTAGATTGCAACATCCTGCTATTAAGTGGCAAGTGTGTTTCCTGCAACAAGGCCAGATCGACATGATGTCTGTGTAGGTAGCCGAGGACCTTCCTCAACTTACGAAAGTCGTTCAGGCCCGAACATTCCAGGTTATCAGTTTCAGCTTATGCGGGGCACATGTGGGAACATTCAGTGCAGCATTAGACATTGCATGAGCCTATGAACCATTTTAGCAACAGGGATGGGCAAAACAGAACACAGCAGTACACTTGCCCCCATATTCGCCAGCCGGCAGTCCCAAACAGGTACAGTTCCGCGAAGCAGTCCACACTCATTACGCACAAACCCCTCAAACACCCCAAGGCAAAAAACGGCCCAGTCCCCAGACCCCACCCCCCATTCCCCCGCCCACCCACAGCCGACCACCCCCAACCAGGTCAGACAGGTCCCAAAAACTCCCCCCATCAACCCCAAAATAGCAGAGTGTTCGTCAGTTCGATACTCAACTCCCTGGAGAGTCGCACAACCAAAGGCACCGGGGCAAAGCGCGCCAGAATAGTACAACACCACCAACTGTCCCAATGAAATTGTTCAGATCGGCACTCCGTCCCTGCCCCACTCGTGATCTAGTGCCCATCGGGAAGCAAGTATAACAGCCCCCCCCAACCCTACCAACCCCCCAACAATGCACTAGTGTCCAGATCCCCCCCCTTATCAGTGCTTAACGATCTCCTCACCAGTAATCCATAAAGCACATGTCCGAACAATGTGGCCGCCGCCCCTCCAAATAGTACTGGCAGCTCTCAATCAATCAATCAATCAATCAAAGACATTTATAGAGCGCACTACCTACCCGTAGGGTCTCAAGGCGCTTAGGGGGGGGGGGGGTGCCGTTACTGCTCGAACAGCCAGGTCTTGAGATTCTTCCTGAAGGAGAGGTGGTCTTGGGTCAGGCGCAGGTCGGCTGGGAGGGAGTTCCAGGTCTTGGCGGCCAGGTAGGAGAAGGACCTTCCTCCTGTTGTGGCTCTGCGGATGCGTGGAACGGCGGCGAGGGTGTGGCTGGCAGATCGGAGGTGGCATTTGGGATCCAGACTGGCCGCCCCTGGGGGGGTGGCGCAGCGTTACCAGATTGCAGGAACGTGTCCTACCCCCGGTAGGAAGAGCCAAATGTTCCGGCAGAGCCCCTCTAGTCTTGTTCTTCCAGGTTTGATGCTGAGCCAGCGTCGTTTTCCTGACTCTGCCGAGCCTCCTTTCGCTCCCGTGTCCATACCTTCAGGGATTTTTGGAGTTCTTTGGGATCCGTGAAGAAATATGATCGCCCACCTGTGTTAATGCGAAGCTTGGCAGGGTACAGCATCGCGTAGTCAAGGCCCAGAGTACGCAGTTGTTTTTTATACGGCGCGAACTGCCGTCTCTCCTCCTGTACTTTGGCCGTAAAGTCCGGATAGAGGGAGATGTCCATACCCTCATGTTGGAGCTTACCCTTCTCCCTCGCCAAGCGCAAACCAATGTCCCTGTCGCGGTAATTAAGGAGCTTCGCGATGATGGGGCGAGGTGGCGCGCCTGGCTGCGGCTGTGGGCCCAACGTACGGTGAGCCCGTTCCACGATGAACATGGGGGAAAAAGCCTCCTCCCTGAGTAGTAGTTTCAGCAATTTTTCGACGTAGAGCTCCATCTTCCCAGTTTGCGTCGTTTCCGCCACACCTGTTATACGGATGTTGGACCTGCGTGAGCGCGCCTCCAAATCCTCCGTTTTATCACGGATAACCTGCAAAAGTCTACCAAACTGCTTCCTATCTTTGTCCCACTCAGTCTGGGCTTCCTCAGCTTCGGTGAGTCGACGTTCCGCCATGTCCAGGCGCTCTGCATGTTTGTCCACTCGCTCCGCCATGCGGTCCATGCGGTACGACAGAGCGTCTATTTTAGAGCCCACAGACGCAATGCTGTCCTGGATGCCCTTTTCCATGACGGCCAGCATGTCCCGGAGCTCTGTGGATGCTGGGGCAGTCGCAGTGGCCCCCTTCGGGGATGTCTCCGGGGCCGTCGCATCAGGTCCCTTCGTTCGACGCCGTTCAAAGGAGAGCTTCGCCTGAGTGGCGTCGTTTTTCCCCATTTTCAGCTCCTGTCGCAGTGGGACCCAGAACCAAGAGGCGCCTCGCTGTCTGCAGGCCGCAAGGGTAGTACGGGAGACACACCAGCCAGCGATCCACAGCCAATAGATACTAGGTCTGTGCCAGAGGCACGATGCAGCCAAGATGGCGTCCGTTATGGCGGACGAACAGTCTCCAATCACTCCGGCGATACCCACATTCACTAGACACTGGGTAATATTAGTTCAACAATGTCGGCATCGGGCATCGTCGTGCAGCTGTGGCGTGGGGACACGGGGACAGCAGGGCGCCGCAGGGTGAATCCGCTCCCGTGATCGCTCCGAAATGGCGACTGCTCCGCCTCGTGGTTCGGGTGCACAGTGTCCGCTCTGCTGGAGGCCCCCCGCCTGGGAAGACAAGTCGTTCTGATGTGGGGCGATAGCAGACAAGAGGGGGACGCTCCGGTGAAGGAAAAATCCAATTGTTAGTTCGGCCGGAGACCTGTCCGCCCACGCCCGACTCTGAGGCCGCACGTCAGGCGACGCCGCTCGGCCTTCTTTCCAGGATAGCACGCGGCGTCAGGCCCAGTCCTCCGCCGTCGAGTCGCCAAGGAGCCGTGCTTCAAACCACTCGGAGAGGCTCGCCAGCCAATGTCCAAAAGGCACCCAACAGAATCTAGGGGTGTCGGAGGGTGCAGGAGAGCCCGCTATGGTAGATTGGACACTTCTTAGGATGAATTAACAGGATTATTCCGGGGCTAAGGCGAGGAGCCGAAAGCTCACGCGTCCGCCATCGACGCCGGCTAGCTCCGCCCCAATCTTCCCCAGTGATTTTAATTTTGAGTATGGCCAGGAGGATTCTGGGGGCTCCACACTAGCAGATTCTGATTTCCCAAGGAATAGTACAGATGGCACAGAAGGTGTCCCTGGAAGTAGATCCAGAATTGGCGGAGGGGGTCTAGGTCTTCCTCTGCCGAGTCCAATGCTTTCAATTATTCCATAAGGACCTCCATCTCTAGCAAGAGAGAGGACTCCTTGGAGAGGGAATACCACATAATCAAACTTGAGGGAGTTACGCTCAGGCAAGATCAGTTGGCCCTTGACAAGGAGACCCTGGAAGTACGGAAATCTACGAAGAAACTGGGACTAGAGTCCCATGGTGGCATCAGCAGTGTATCTAGAATCAGGGAACTATCCTTTGATACTAGGAAACGAAGCAGGATAGTCCCTCCTTACCAGGAGGGGGATGATATCCAGATATCGATCACTGCCTTAGTGAGGGCCTGTAAAGTTCAGAAGGTCCCTTAAGGGCAGTGTACAGCTATCCTGTGGCTCTCCTTTGCTAACAAAGTTAGAGAGCAGCTCCTCACTATTAGAGAAAAGCATGCTGGCAATTACTTATTCTTGAAAGGTGCCCTCATAGATGGGTTTGGCTTAACCACTGAACAGTATTGGATTAAGTTCAGAGATACCCAGAAGGCAAACACTCACGACTGGGTTGATTTCATAGACAATACTATTAAGGTTCTGGAAGGCTGGCTTCATGGAAGCAAGGTACAAGACTATGAGGGATTGTACAATGTGTTGATGAGAGAGCACCTCCTTAATAATTGTCAGAATGAACTACTGCACCAGTGGTTGACTCTGATCTGACCTCTCCCCAAGAATTGGGAAAGAAGGCAGACAAATGAGTCCACACCAGGGTTAAACAGAAAAACCATGATGGTGGAGCTGACCAGAAGAAGCAAGATTCGTCTAAATCCCAAGAGAAGTTTGAGGACAAGGGTAAAGATAAAAAGGGGTCTTCCCAAGGTCCACAGAAACCTGCATTTGAGGGTGACTCCCAACACTCCAAGAAGGGTAAAAAGAAACCTTGGTGTTATTTATGTGAATAAATGATCCATTGGACGAGAGAGGATAATTGTCCAAAGGCCAAGGAACCTACTATCACTGCCCCTAACGCAACTGCCCCCCCTAGCAACAGTACAAGTGATAGTACAGCAACCAAGGGATTAGTAGGGTTAACCTTGTTTTCTGAAGTGGGTTCTTGCCTAGTCAGAACTCCAACTCAGGTTGTCCTTGTCTGTGACGATGGCATAGATCTTGCCACCTTACTAGTAAGCCCCGCTAACTTGGGCAAGTACAGGCAACAGCCTTTAATTAATGGAAAGGAAGCTATTGCTTTCAGGGACACAGGGTCCAGTGTCACAATGGTGACAGAGACACTTGTGTCCTCTTAACAGATCATACTTGGTCAGTTCCCCAGGGAGAAACGTTGGTCAGCTGTCGAGAGAGAGACCTTTGCTGTGGCCTGGTTGAGGCCATACCTGTTTCGTACTCACTTACTTGTTCACATATGCCATAAGCCTCTCTTATGGCTTAAACAAATGAAGGGTGACAATCCCAAACTTTTGAGGTGGTCCATTTCCCTACAGGGGATTGACTTTACAGTGGAACATAGGCCTGGGAGTAACCATGCCAAAGCAGATGGACTCTCCAGATATTTCTACTTAGAAAATGGAGATAAAATGGACAAGGTTAGTCTCATCTCCTTATGTTTGGGGGGGGGGGTGTATTAAAGTAGGATCTGCTTTCAAGGTTACCTCCACTTTTTGCTGGTCTTATTCTGATTTTCTGACTAGTCTGACTGGGATCCTGCTAACCAGGACCCCCGTCTCTGTGCTTCCTCCCTAAATTGGACGATGGTGAGTACTTAGGTTCCCCCCAGATTTGCTTCTGGTGTACCCTTTTAAGCCACTAGTATATGGTACTAAGGTACACCAGGGGTCCCCCATGGTCTGAAGGATGTATTATGCCACCCTTGGGAGACCACTGACATTGTGACAACAGGCCTGCCATTGCAGCCTGTGTAAACTGGTGCTAGCACCACTTACAACAGATATACTTTTTCTTATATCTAAGGTCACTACACTTAAAACCTATAAGACACTCCTAAAGCAGGCCTTTAAATCCTGTAGGAAGGGTGCTTGGTTATAAGTGTCAGTGTGCCCCTGCATGATCAGGACACCACTACAAATGCCGGAGTCCATTCTCCAGTCGTTGTTAGTGCATCAGCCATTACGATACATAAGGTGGCCGTGAGTCATTACGCAATGGCTAACTCTAAACTGGCTGTAACGAACCCTGGCATGTTTGGTATCAAACATGTTGAAATCATGCCCCAACACCTTAATGATGTTGGAGGTATGATTCCATGCACTGTGGGGCTCCTCCAAGAACTCTCCATGCTCCCAGTGTAAGTCTTCCAAAGTCTGACAACAAACTATAGCTGCTGCCGACCACAGACAATTCTGCTGTCCTGCTGCTGAGCCAAGCTCAAGCAGGGGAAGATAGGACAATAGGTTCACTGTCACAGGGAGGTGTGACCACCTCCCAGACAGGAATTAGTGTATTGGGCCTGGGTGTCAACACTACTAGTCTGCTTTGAAGGGCACATTTGTAGCCCTCTTTGCATTACTCCAGTTGGACCCAGTTCTGGGAGCTGCTTGGCTCCCACTCTGGCATGAAACTGGACAAAGGACATGGAAGTATCCTCCCCACTGTCCAGCCCCTCCTCTGGGAAGGACCCCTGAATCGCCCCAACCCTATATACCCTAGGATACTTCAGGGCTTACCTGTGGGTGGTTCTTTATATTTGTTGTGGGACAAGATTCAGATATGAAACCACATGATCTTCAACCATTTGGGCACTTTGAACTTTGTTGTCTGGGCCTGTGCTCCATACCGGTTCTTCTCCAGGCCTGTGGACATCCTAAACACCCAAAGGAATCTCCCTTGAAGGGAAGGAGTCACTCTCCTTCATCTGCAGGCACCGCAACAAAGCAATTATCCGGAAACATTCATCAGGTATGAGGTCCTATGATGGTTGTATTAATTATGATTCTAAGTTTTAAGGGTGGTCATATGAGGATTACCACCTGCGCAGTCAATGCTCCAGTCAGGTTGGGATCTTGTCTGAACAATCACAGGCAAGGCGACCATTCAGCAACACTCTCATGGAGTCTTTGTTTAAAATCCAGCACACAGTTAATGTGAAGTTCTCAGTTCCTCGAGCACTACTGCAACTTAGATCAGTGTGGATTTTTATGAATTCTTGGTCTTGGCGGGCAACTGCTTTATGTCCTGAGGAAGACCCGCCATGACGCATTTTAGCTTCACAAACCAAAGGGTTGAAATGTCAACAGTTATTCTGCTCCCCTCCCACAACTCTCTCAACCCCAAGAAAAGCATGAAATAAAAGGACTAAGGAAAACTACAGAAAAAATGTGCTTAAGGCAGATCTCACTTTTATAGTCCTCAATCTTTGTATCTTTTATGTACACTTTATGCAATATATCACAGTGTCACTCCTATCACCTTGTTCACTTGAATCACTTTATTGACATGTCACTTATTAATTTGGATTTATTATATAAAAAGTGAGAGCCATGAAATGAACTTGTAAATACTACACATTTTAAAAAATCCTTTCTTGAGTGTCCATTGAAAAGTCTTTAAAGAATGTACTAAACTTTAGCTTTGCTTATTAATACTTGACATGTACTAAGCAATTGGTCTCTCCTCGACAGAACCACTTGTAGTTTTTCCTTGTTAATTTCCAGGTTCTGAAGGACACTGGGTTACCCTATTGACTTTAATGGATTAATTTTTTTATGAACATTTTATTTTGAAAGCAAAGAATCATCAATCTGGCTTTCAAGTGTCTGCAAATATTTGCATCAAATCAGAGAGCATTCTGGGAGCATTATACATAGCCTCATATTGCTAAAGTTTGAAAACGTGTGTACAAATTTTTATACTGGAACCACTGTCAGTAGTGCAATCGGAGCTTACAACATTTACTCAGAGCGCTCACCCTAATAATGAAGGCTTTCAATTAATGAACCATAAATACAAGTTTGAACAGTACTAACATGGGCAAAAATATTACCTTAACTGCAGACAGTGCCCTTCTCTGATCTATAATGTAGTACTGCAACCTGGCAGCCAAACAGTTTGTGCTGAAGGGGGTTGGGCATACTTGTCCCAAGGACAAAATACACCTAAAAACTTGTTGCCTTGGACCCCAAACAATATGTCCTGGGTGCCGGGCTATAAGAATTCAACATCCCTGCAGTGAATATAAACCTGACTTGAGAATGCCGTCATGGAATGCACTTATTCTTGTGCTCCAAACCGAGGGCACAGTGCTTCTTTCCTGATTTAAGGGTCCCTTGCACCCTTGAGTAGCACCAGCCCTGCGAGGTGGATGTAACTGGTTTTGCAAGGAATCCATATCAGTATTGGAATATTATATATAAACTACAGTATTATTTATTTCAGTGAGAGTCTTCCTACTTTTATGACTGACTATTTGTACAGTTTTTATGAGCTGATGTGCTTTCATTAGGCAGGAATATAGATGTGTTGAAGACAGTGCATGAATACACAAAGTTGAATCAATTCCTATGTGTATCTACAGAGTTCTGTAGAGCTGCACTACCAGTGAGGCCATCTCATAAAAAGTTACGGACTGGCCTCACACACCGCCAGGTGTCATGCTTCATCATCGGCTGTCATTGCCCTCTAAAAACTTGGTTTGATAGAGGGCGGGCATACACCTGCAGACAGGGTTGCACTTCTAAATCTAAGTGATGGCCGTGGGGGAGTGATAAGTGATTTAAAAACCATTGCATTAGTCCATGTGCTATGTTTATTCAAATGGTAAATGTATGGTGGTTAAAAACTAAGCGGATGGTGGTATGGGATATTATTCTCCCTTCACCGTATTAAATGCGGTCGACATGTTTCTGCTGAGGTGTCCCCGAAGGGTACGTAGCATTCTTCAGGACCTAAAAAAAGGGGGTGTATACCCTCCGTGTCCACTTCCTTTTAACAAGTGAAAATGGAAGGACAATCCTGTCGCTAGATCAGGGGAGGAGTTTGTGGTTAAAAACAATATGTAAATGGATATTTCCCTCTTCGATTAGTACTACTAAGAGTAACTCTGTAGAGAAAGGAAAACAAAAACAAAGCATACAAACCAAACCGTGTGAGTATGTAAACAAAGAGTTTATAAACATCATCCATCCCGCGTCATACCTATAGCGCACGTGGTGGTGTGAAGTGGTCTTTATGAGACACGTGGCAGGTGCAACGTATACTCTTACCGTTAAAAAATGCTTGTAAGCCAACTCTTACCGTGTATTTCTAACCTAAACGCTCCATGGGAGGGCTGAGGTGGAAGGACCTACTTAGACTTTCTGTAGGGAAAAAAATACAAAAAATCACTACTGGTGGCTAAGGGTGAGTCTTCAGTATGCAGAAAGAACCAGGACCAAGGTCCTTAGTTAGAGCAAACATAACAAGGTGAAATACAGAACTAATGGACAACCTATTCATTCAAGTTCACACAGGCATACTCTTACTGTCTAGTTTCAGTGCTTCCAGCCGTTCTTCCCAGAGGCGTCCTCTCTGTCTCGCCGCTGATGGTGAATGGTGAGAAACAGAGGGTTTTTATACTAAAGAGCAGTGACTAATTAGTGAACTAATCAGTGTTAATTGGGCCTGTTAAGTGTGTTTCCTGTGTCCCTCTACGGGGCTGCCTGACTGCCTGGTGGAAGACGTGACTGTAAATCGCCCCACCTGATTGGTCAAAACATGCCTCCAACACTACCTTGGCCGTTTAGAAAGTTACAAATGGGCTCGAAGGTTTGCTTCCTGTGTCCCTCTTTGCGCGAGCCTGGCCGCCTGGTGGAGGGTGTGTATATTGGGATTATGGGCCATTGGTACCTCACTTGTTATATGTGTACACTAATGATAGTCAGAGGTGGTAATTACTATAGCTGATGTCTGTGTTTGATAACATGGGATACATGCACCAATGTGTTCCCCATGCCAGCTTGATCTGTTTGAAGTTCTCTTGCGAAAATGACGAAGGGCCCACTGTTAGTGAAACACTTAAAATAATGTAGACCAGGAGGGTAGTAATAGAGAATAGACCCTGCTCTATTAGGCCAGCTTTCTTGGAGTAGGTGTTTGACTAAAGAAGGTGTACATGGTTAATTCTATATATTTTCTATTTCGCAAGTTGCAGCCATGATATCTCATCATTTAAGCCTTTATCATCTCTGCGAAGTATGTATACCCAGTGCTGTTCTCGGATGTGGCATTGTCTACTCTGGAGATATCGGTCTTTTGTTTATTCATAACCTCAAGCACCACCCATCTGAGTTTCAGGTCAATGTGGCTTTTCTCCGTGAAATGTTTAGTCAGTTTCGTGTTGGTCTTCCTGTACCTGATTGTACTCCGGTGTTCGCTGACCCGCGTCTTCACCTTCCTGGTGGTCATCCCGACATACTTCAGGTTACATGAGATAGTGGAGGCTGGCTCGCCCTTTGGCCCAGCGCCTCTGGTTCCCACCCTCAGCAACATTGCTGGGGTTAGTGTGTGTGGATTGAAGACAGTGCATCCCTATGAATGCTTACATTACATTTGGATCCAGTCTTTTCTGACTTTGAGTAGATTTCTTCATGTTCAAGCAACCTCCTCTAAGTTGGAGTTGCACAATGAATTTACTTGAGTACTATTAGTTGCCTAAACTACCAGTCCAGATCCAATCAGGGTAGACCAATTAACAACAGAGCAATGGTTATTTTAAATCTAGCCCTAGAACAAAAACATCACCCACTCGCCCAGCCCCTAAAAGAATGCTACTGCAATTCTTACTTAAACAGAATGTTTTTATTGTATTGAATTGTTTTTTAATGAAAGTTTTCATTCTTTACAGCCAGCAGTGTTGAAGCAGCCAAGAACTATTGTTTGCTACATATGCGGCAGAGAGTTTGGAACAAAATCTATTGATATCCATGAACCACAGTGTTTGAAAAAATGGCACATTGAAAATGACCAGCTGCCCAAGAATTTACAAAGGCCTGAACCCAAAAAGCCAGATGTCAGACCAATTGGAGGTAAGCAGTGTATCCAAAAATATGAATGTCATTGTGCTATATATCTAGAGACATTTATTTCAAGAAAGGACATCAAGGATTGCTCACATTTCAGAAGTCTTACCATTATTAGAACATTGAAATGTTGGGATCTATATTGAAAACAATGGAGTGCTACGGGCCTCTATTGACCGTAGGAAGCCTGGAGCTCCAACATTCCAATGTTGCCGTCCACAGCTGTTCTTTTGAACAAAGTCCTCACCGAGCACGAGGGGATTTCAATCTCCTTGTGCTCCGTGAGACCTTTGTTTTATTTTTCAGAACATTCTGCCTCGTAGTTGTGGAATGTTCTAATAACCTTATAGCCCTCCGTAGCTGGGCTATACCGGCCTTAAAATCCTGCTCCCTAGTTAAAAGCCCTTGCCTTAGGCTCGGGCCTTTAACGTTGGAGTGGGCCTTTAATGGCCAGTATAGCCCATTACAGTGGTCTATAAGGCTATAATACATGTTATTTTAACATGCCACCCTTCCTATAACATTGTCCTTAATTATCTTTGCTTACGGCCCTCCTGGTCCACCTATTTAACTCAGCTGCCTTTCGTCAGTGAGTTGTCTTCTCAGGTGCCACCGTTTCTCCTGTTGCTACTTATAACCTCTATTCCTCCAAACCATTCCAGATCTTTGGAATCCACATACTAAATGCTCACCTTCTTCTCCTCTGAGCTTGCCCTTTCCTTCAGGAACTCTGTTAGCCCTCCTGTATTATCTTAACTTAAACATCTATAACTAACTTGCTGAGTCATCATATCATGGTTTACAATCAAAATCACTTTACACCTACTCATTACACAAAAAAATGTCCAAAGTGTGAGTGTGCCCAAACAAACCTCCTTTAAATTGACTCCCCAACCCAACCCCATCTCATAAAAGCTCCAAGAGAAGGGTAGGAAGACACTGTTCAGGTGTTCGGTAAATGAAGAAGTAAGCGTTCTTAAGTTACTGCCTAACTGAAACCCCCCCCCCTCCCCCCCCCCTCCCATGGATACCAGCCCACACAATCCATTCCTTGCAGTCTTGGAATACCCGCACTTCCAAACTTCTCTTGGGGAGATCAGGATTGCCCCTTTTTAGGTCGAGCATTCGAGACCTCTTGTATATACTTTAGTATATAATTATATGTGTATGTACTGGTGCACAGACATAATATTGAGTCCAAAATATCGATTGGACATAATATCAAGTTTTTAATATAGACTGGACAAAATATCCACAGGACAGAATATAGATAACAAAAATATCGTATTAAGGTAAGTGAAGTAATATCGACTGTTAAAAATATAGATAGTTAAAATATCGAAGTATATAATATAGATAGTTAAAAATATCGATTTTTTAATAATATATAATTTTTTATAGTGTATTTTTATGTTATAATATGTGTGAAAAGTGTGTATTTATGTTATAAATAATTTCATTTAATGAATTTTGTTTTTACAATTATTGCGTAATTTAATTCTGTAGCGGGTTGTCGGTTTATAGGGGAATAGGGTGGGAAGTAATTTAATTATAATTAATTAAATATGTAATTTTATTTATTGATAGTAATTTGTAATTAATTGTTAATTAATTTATATGTGTTAATTAATTTAATTGTAATTGGAAATTAATTATTATTAATTGATTAATTGGTTATTATGTAAATTTTACTAATTTAATTCTGTAGCAGGTTGTGGGTTTATAGGGGAATAGGGTGGGAAGTGATTTAATTATAATTAATTAAATATGTAAATTTATTTATTGATAGTAATTAGTAATTAATTGTTAATTAATTTATATTTGTTAATTAATTTAATTATAATTGTTAACTAATTTATATTAATTGAGTGATTGGTAATTATGTAAATTTTGCTAATTTAATTTCTGTAGCGGGTTTTGGGTTTATAGGGGCATAGGGTGGGAAGCAATTTATTAATAATTAATTAAATAATAAAATTAATTACATTTATTTATTTGGAAATAATTGTAAAATAATTTTAAATGATTAAATATTGAATTGTTAATTTTTAATTAATTTGTATTAATAGGTGATTAATTGAAATATTTATTGTGCATTATTAATTTTAAAATATTAATTATTATATTAGATAACATTTTTATTTCTTTTTAATTAATTATTAATATATATTCATTTTTAGATTTTTGAATAATATATGAAATATTTACTTTCCCTAATGTTGTATTCTCTGGAGTGGGAATAGTAATTTTAACCCCTACGCTATCCAACGCTTTCCCTACTGTTACATCCACTGGAGTGGGAATAGTAATTTTTACCCCTACGCTATCCAACGCTTTCCCTACTGTTGCACTCTTTGGAGTGGGAATAGTAATTTTAACCCCTACGCTATCCAACACTTTCCCTACTGTTGCACCTACTGGAGTGGGAATAGTAATTTTAACCCCTACGCTATCCAACGCTTTCCCTACTGTTGCACCCTCTGGAGTGGGAATAGTAATTTTAACCCCTATGCTATCCAACGCTTTCCCTACTGTTGCACCCACTGGAGTGGGAATAGTAATTTTAACCCCTACGCTATCCAACGCTTTCCCTACTGTTGCACTCTTTGGAGTGGGAATAGTAATTTTTACCCCTACGCTATCCAACGCTTTCCCTACTGTTGCACCCACTGGAGTGGGAATAGAAATGTAACCCCTACGCTATCCAACACTTTCCCTACTGTTGCACCCACTGGAGTGTAAATAGTAATTTTAACCCCTACGCTATCCAACGCTTTCCCTACTTTTGCACCCTCTGGAGTGGGAATAGTAATTTTAACCCCTACGCTATCCAACGCTTTCCCTACTGTTGCACCCACTGGAGTGGGAATAGTATTTTTAACCCCTACGCTATCCAACGCTTTCCCTACTGTTGCACTCTTTGGAGTGGGAATAGTAATTTTTACCCCTACGCTATCCAACGCTTTCCCTACTGTTGCACCCACTGGAGTGGGAATAGTAATTTTAACCCCTACGCTATCCAACACTTTCCCTACTGTTGCACCCATTGGAGTGGGAATAGTAAATTTGACCTCTACGCTATCCAACGTTTTCCCTATTGTTGCACCCACTGGAGTGGGAATAGTAATTTAAACCCCTACGCTATCCAACCCTTTCCCTACTGTTGCACTCACTGGAGTGGGAATAGTAATTTTAACCCCTACGCTATCCAACGCTTTCCCTACTGTTGCACTCTTTGGAGTGGGAATAGTAATTTTTACTCCTACGCTATCCAACGCTTTCCCTACTGTTGCACCCACTGGAGTGGCAATAGTAATTTTAACCCCTACGCTATCCAACGCTTACCCTATGCTTGCACTCTTTGGAGTGGGAATAGAATTTTTACGCTTTCGTTATTGTACGTTAATAATATTGGCTATTATTTAATTATATTTTGTTACTATATATACATGTTTTAAGACATATGAATTAAATTTTTTTTTTACTTTAATTAATTAATTAATTATTATAAGTTAATTTAAGTATTTTTAAGTATATTTTAGTAATTCATTTTTAATATTAATTTAATTTAACATTGTTTTTAGTAAAGTCGATATTTTTTAAAACTATATTTTTGTAAACGATATTTTTAACTCGATATTTTTGTACTTACCTGTTTGTAGATAGTAACTCGATATTTTGTCAGTCGATATTTTGTCAACGATATTCTTGATGGTCGATATTCTGTCTCTCAATATTATTTCAGTGATTTGTATGTACTTTGTGGGCTCTGGAGATCAGCCCTAGGACTTGTCTGCTTCCGCTTAGGGACTTTTTTCTGTTCAACTGTCTCTATTTAACTTTAATTGTCTTGATAGAAACGACCAGTAGAGGATAGTAAAATACCAGAATTGCTTTCTGCTGAGGGACTTTTTTTATTTTTCTGCCAACTGCCACTATTTAACTTTATTGATAGAAAACAACCAGCACAGGTCAGTAAAATACCAGAACCACTTTAGCATTCTCTAAATTCCGGTCATAGAAATTGTCTTCCATTAGCATCCGTAGACAATAATATTTTTTTCAAATCTTGTACTTTCAGTGATATTACCACCAAAGGCTCTGATTTTATATTAAAAACAGAGCTTTGGACTTTACCATTTCCCGCTGAAAGGCAATATTTCTCTCCATGTGTTCCCATACCTGCTGTGTCACGCAGTTTGGTGCCTACTTTCCCTCCATGTTTAAGAACAGCAGGAGTTTCAGCACCCAGACCAATGTGCTGCATAGCTAAATGCATATAAGTTCCCAAAGGTGAGACTAAGTGCATTGCAAATGCTTGTTCCTCCAGCCCTCACTTGGATGGGATGGTACAACCAGCACAGATGCACTTTGTTTACAGTATTTCATGCCTGCCCTAACAGGCAGGCATGCTTTCTCACTAATACTTATATTACTGTAACACAGTCCCCTCCCATAAGATACTAAGCAGGTGTCCTTGCGTCCTTGCAGGTGTCCTTGTTGGATCTGTGGTTGTCGGGTTCTTGATGCAAGCTTTTCCATACTCTAGAGATGGTCTAAAACATAGATTGTCAGGTACCCATTATCAGGAATTTGGTTGATGGAACTCTGTGTGTCGCATTGATAGCTGCAACAGTCAGTAATGATGGTGTTTTTCCATGAAGCAAGATTATACCGGATCTGTTAGGCATTATTATTTTATTTGCTTTTTTTGCTCTTAGTAGTTGCTTATTTTCTAGGTTTGCCTCCTTTTGCAACCACCACTTATACTACCATGATTCACACGGCCCACCAAGGCTCGCACTGCAGGGACGCAGGAGCTCCAAACCCTTCGAGAAGATTGAAGATCCACCACCTCTACTAATCTCTGGGCCTCAATGGTTCGGTTCTCAGGGGATGTCATTGTGCATTATGCCATTGGTGTACTACCCCTCCCCCGCTTCCCTCCACCCTTTCATGTCCTCCACTTTCCGTACCTGGCAAAGCACAGGAAGTAAGTCCAGTATCAGGGTCTTCAGGATCTAGTGCCTCATGACAACATATCACATGTGATCACCACTTTTCAGTGACGAGTTTAATTGTGAAAGCTAAGACCTTTAGGCTCGAGGGTTCATGCTAACACTTGAGTTGGCACAAGTAGAATTGAACCTGCATTTGCTGGTCGTACATTGTATGACCCATTTGTGTATATTTCTGTGAAATCTGCCATTTATATTATTTTATATTTTTTAGACAGTTTTAGATTGTGATGCTTCGTTATACAAATAAGATAATACAACTGCACTAAGTGAGACGGGAGAGGGAAGCAGTGGGTTAAGAGCTCAGCTCTATCGGTAGCTGATCTGTGGTCTGGAGGTCGCAGGCAGCTCAGTTTCCCAGAAAGTCATCACCATGACGGCTTGATGATTCATTGCTCAGTCAAACAGGATTACTAAGCTCGGGTTTTGCTCTCATTAGCCAAGTGCTTGATAACTTTTTCTTATGGTTTCAAAATTAACCACATGCTGTTTTGATAGATGTTTTCCCAAACTATTTTCCGGAAAGCTACGTTTTTTAGTGATTAATTTGCAGCAAAACAAGGATACAACTTCTAATGTTTAAATAAAAAAGGGAAACATTTATGGTAGTCGTTCGTTTTCTAAAAGCTCGTTTAACGTCATTGTTTTGTGCTTCTGAATTATCTCGGCGTTGCTTTCTTTGGCATAGTGTTTGCAAGTCACCCCCGAAGGCGGCCACATCTGCAAAATACTTTTCCAGTTAAACTATAAAAAATGTTTTAGCGCTGGCCACTTTCCTACTCAGGCACCGCAGGAATGTACGGCTTGGTAAGCAAAGTGCACTCGCCCAAAAAGAAAATCTGAAATATTACAGCTCATGTATTCCGAGCCAGAGCGTTTACACCATATTTGTGCAACATCACCCAGATGAAGTGCCACTTCGCCCCATCCCCAGCTTTTGGCCAACGTTCGGTGAGTGGGAGGGACGCCCTAGTATCCATGCCCGAGTCTAACCTGCAGCACGACCTTCCTGCACTGCTCCCCACTGCACACTTGGCATCTACTTGAACAGAGGGAACCCTACAGTCTACCAACTGCCAGGAGACCACCATACAGCTCCCCTGTTCCCTACTTTGACTCATCTCAAACCTCAACTTACTAACATGATGTCCCACATAGCATTGTCTAGATTCCTCTATCCCTCCTTTACCCTATTCAATCAAATTAACAGACTAACATTTTCGTCTCAAATTAACTTTTATTTCCCTATAGTAATCCACCACAAATCTTTTGGGTTCCGGAGTAGCGTGCTACTCGCCAAAAGTGCTTCAACGCCTCATCAGGGGTGGTAAGCGCTATATAAATATAATTACACCTCCTCCTACCTCTTGAACAATACGTGCTAGAGAGACAGAGGGTGGGTATTACCATAAGGAGAAGAAATTCCTCAGTTATTCTTTGAAAAAGATGCCTTAATCTAGAGATCCACCCCATAAGTATGATATATGACAGAAATAGCGCAGAAAACAGAGACAATTGATGATTAAAGCCAGAGTAGACAGCTGACATCCATCTATTTAAAAATCAGAAAACAAATGCTTTTAGATTTGCCATATATTCTCATAGTTTCATGCCAGAATATTGTTATCAGAAAATGGCCTATAAAAATATCACCACATTGGGCTTAATGTTAGGAAATCTACGCCCATTAGTACACTGTTTTTGCAAATAATATTTAGGACACAATATATATTTCAGGCAGTATTTTTGTATGCAATATTCTGGCATACAGCCATAGTCCTACAGGTTAGGCCAGTACCACAGAGGGACAAGGTTATTAGGACTCATCAGTCGGATATAGATTGGTTCCAGTGGCACAGTGGGCACAGGACCAAGGTCTGGGTATACCCAGCCACCATTGGATGTCCAATGCTTGAATTAATCTCAGCCTCTAGGAATTACTCTGGCTGCATCTCAGTCCATTGTTATTTTGCAAACATGCAGTTTGCACCGAGCCATAGGCTGCGAGGGGGGCCATTTAAATGTTCGAGAGCATGGGACTGATCGATAATCCTTGGAGAGGAATGGCGAGAGTCTGATCCTTTGGGTTCTGCCGGTGAGGAAGGAGCAGAGCCAGTCGAGGGCGGTTCCCTGTATGCAGGCATCGTAGGTTCTGGCTGTGAGAGTGCGGTGGGAGACGGTGTCGAAGGCTGCAGAGAGGTCTAGTAGGATGAAGGCCATGGTGTCACCTTGGTTGAGGAGCGTGCAGATGTCACAAGCGGCCGCGAGGTGGGCGGTCTCGGTGCTGTGGTTGCTGCGGAATCTGGATTGGGAAGGGTCGAGGATGCCTTTCTCTTCAATGAAGTTTGTCAGCTGGGTGTTGACCATCTTCTCAGTGACTTTGGCCGCAAAGGGAAGGAGAGAGATGGGTCGGTAGTTTTTCAGGTCTGTCGGGTTTACAGAGGGTTTCTTGAAGAGGGGCTTGACTTCTGCACATTTCCAGTCGTCAGCGATTGTGCCAGATTTGAAGGTGGTGTTGATGGTGCATCGTAGCTCGGTTGCTATGGCGACAGCAGCTCTGTGGAAGATGTGTGGCAGGCAAGGGTCCTTGGGGGCTCCTGAGTGCTGTTCATGGTCGTGGTGGTATCTTCAGTGGTGACCGGGGTCCAGGCGGTGATGGTAGGCTAGCTGTCCGGGGTCCAGCCGGTGATGGTAGGCTGGCTGTCATCACTGGAGATAGGAGTGGTTTCTGGAATCTACTTGCTGAAGTTGTCGTGGAGGGCCATGATTTTCAGACGGAAGTTGGAGTCAAGCTTGTTGCAGAGGTCCTGGGCGGGTGTGACCTCCGTTGCTTCGCTGGGGGGTTTGGTAAATTGTTGGATGATGCTGATGAGTTCTTTTGAATTGCTGAGGGTCCTTTTGGTGGATGTAATGAGTTGGTGGTATTCTGTTATGGCGTTCTTGTAGGTGGTCTGGTCTTCTATGGTTTTGCTGTTCCTCCATCATTTTTCGAGACATCTGCAGGTACGTCTGGCTCTGTGGCGGTCGGTGGTGGACCAGGAGGCCTTTATGGGGCTCTGTCTATCTGGGTTGCAGAGGGGGGTGAGCTTTTCTGCGCATTTGGTGATCCACCGGTGTAGTTCTTTGGCTGCAGAGTTGGCGTAGGTCGAGGCAGGAGGGTGATTGTGGTTGAGGGTGAAGTTGAGGTACTCCTCTGTGACCTTGCTCCAGTTCCTCCACAGTGGGGGAGAAGTGGGTTTGTGAGCGGGGTCATTGTTGAAAGAGAAGTGTACGCAGTGGTGGTCCGTCTAAAGGGGCTGCCTGGTGTGACTGAAGCAGATGTTGTTCCCTCCCGTGAAGATGGAGTGGAGGGTTTGTCCTGCCTTGTGGGTAGGGGTAGTGACGAGCTGTTTCAGTCCAATGTTGGTGAGGTTGTCCAGGAGGGCAGTGGCGTGGGGGTCGCTGAGGTTGTCGGGGTGGAAGTTCCGGTCTCCGATGAGTATGTAGCCCATGGAGGCGATGGCATGGGGTGCAATGAGGTCAGCGATGGTAGAGGTGAACGAAGTTCGAGGTCTGGGGGGTCTGTAGGCAAGGGTGGCCCGTAGGGTCATTCTGAGGCTGGTCTGGATCTGGAAGGGCAGGTGTTCGTTGGTGGAAGGGGAGTCGCTTGTGCTGGAGGTGGAGAGTCGGAGGGAGCTCTTGTGTGCGATGGCGAGTCCTCCTCCAGGGCGGTTGTGGCGGTCCTTCCTCTGGATCTTGTATCTGTCAGGGATGGCCGTGCAATGCGAGTGGAGGAGGCGTTGGTCCAGGTTTCGCTGAAGAAGTTGACGTCTGGCGAGAGTGTGTCGAAGAGGTCCCAGATCTCTATAGCATGTCTGTATAGTGAGCGCACGTTGAGGAGGATGCACCTCAGGGCTTCGGTGGTGCTGGCGTCCGGCATGGGTGCGGCGTTCGAGGGGGTGTGGAGGGTTGTGAAGGATTGTCGGCTGCGTCAACAGGAGAACTGGCAGTGGGTGGTGTTCTACGTAGATACCTGGCAGTTGTTCCTTAAAAGGTTAAGTGCGAGGAGGGCAGGTGCCTCGTAGCGGTGGGTGGTCGGAGAACTAGGGTCTTAGGCGCTGGTCACAGTCAGGTAGCGGATGGGCGCAGATGGGCTTGCCTTTGGCATGCCAACGGCTGCCATTAAATAGCAAAGCGGGGAGGAAAGCGCACCTGGGAGGGGGGAGCGGGAACCAGCAGGGGGGGCAGCAGCGGCAGGAAAGGAAACGGGCACAGAGGACACAACCAGGCAAAAAAAAAAAACAGAAAGACAGAAAAAACAAATACAAAGGCACAAAAGCAAGACAATACCAAAGACAAATAGGAGACAGAAATTCTGATGGAGACTTCTGCCTGTGGATTCCTCACCTTTTGAATACCCCCTGCACCAGCATTCAACTGGAAAGTTCTTTCCTAGCTCTGCCACGTCGACGAGGACATCACAATGGACAGACCACTCGCGGCACTGTATGATGTCATCATGTCCACAAAAGGACCTTTGTTGGCGTGCTGACGTCAGTTCCCTTTTTTACGCGCCGTCGATGCTTAACGGTTTTTCTAGGGCTCTCCATTTTCATTGAGGAAAACTTTATCATTTAATTGTTTCAGATGGTTACTTCTAGGAAGACCAGATTTAAATCCTGCAGAGAGTATGGCGGGCATATGTCGATTACGGACCTGCATGATGACTGCCTTTGGTGCTTATCTTTGGACCACGACGTCGAGGAATGCCGAAGCTGCAGGAAAATTAATCCAAAGGTGATTAAAGAACGTGAGGCTAAGTTGTTTATGGCCAAAGCCAAGAAGGAGAAGAGAGGTAGGAAGAGGGCAAAGCCTTCGTATTCTCACACTTCGAGGTCGAAGAAGCACAAGAAATGCAAGAGAAGACATACCTCTCGTCATCATTCTTCGTAGGCCAGGGTTTCGAGGTCGAGGTCGAGGTCGACGACTCCGGCTGAGCGACCTCGGAGGAAGGACTTTATCTCTCCATCTCCTTCTCCTCAGGCAACGCTGGTACCATCGCTGGCTGCGGTGTCGCCGGCTTCAGATGCTTCTTCTTAGCATGAAGATTCATCGGCTCCAGCGACATCACCGGCGCCTGGTGAGTCCTCTCCAGTCCGTATGACTTCACCTGTGCGGGCGCCGTCCACGGCACCACAGGCCCTAGTTCGACCTCAGGTGACTCCCCTTCAAGAAGGTATGGATCCGTAGCCTCCTTTTCCTGCTCCTGGGGCTGATTCTTCGTATTTTCCGAATGCGATGTTTGGCATGTCTGCCAGAGCCTCGACACCATCCAGCGTGCCTTCAGGCCCCGTGGGTCCTTTGGTTTTCAACCTGGGTGTTCCTCAGTTCTATCCCCAGGCTCCTTTCATGCCATTTTTGCTGTTGACTCCGGCTTGGCATTTCCCGGCGCCGAGATCCTCCACTCCGGCTCCCCGGATTCCTTCAGCTGCTGAGTCTGCTCCACCTCGAGTTCGATCGACGTCGAGGTTCGAAGCCGAGGCTCCTCCATCGAATCCGTGTATGTCTTCACCGGCGCCGCGTGTGGCTCCACCGACGCCGTTGCCTAAACAACGCTCCAGGAGAGAGGCACAGAGACTACTCGAGGAGGAGGAATATTTACAAAATTAGGAGGAAGAAGAAATTGGGGACGGGCACAAACACAGAGACAGACAACAGCGGACCAGCAGAAGATCAAGGCTCTCCCACTGGACCACCAGGGATGAGGCGCAGGCAGGAGTCTGCAGGTGGAGAAGGGCCTTGAACATCTACCTCCACAGGCTAGCGGCAGCGGCACAACAGCCGAGCTGCTGGGGAGAGAGCAGGGTCTCTGACTAGGAGCTCAGAGGTCTTGCTCAGATACCCGAGCAGCGGCCGGCATTAAATAGGGAAGGGGGAGGAAAGCAAAGCTGGGAGGTGGGAGTGGGAACCGGCAGACGGGAAGGGCCACAGGGGCAGCAGTGGCAGGAAAGGAAACGGGCACGGAGGACACAACCAGGCAAAAAAACAACAGAAAAAACAAATACAAATGCACCATAACAAGACAATAATAAAGACAGATGGGAGACAGAAAAGCGGGCACAAACACAGAGACAGGCAGTAGCGGACCAGCAGAAGAGCAACGCTCTCCCACTGGACCACCAGGGATGAAGTGCAGGCAGGAGCCTGCAGGTGGAGGAGAGCCTCGAACACCTACCTTCACAGGGCAGAGGCACAACAGCGGAGCTGCCTGGGGAGTGGGCAATAAAATCAGGATTCCCACTACCAGTAGCAAGATTAGCAGAAGCCCTCCAAAAATGCTTCCAAATATGGAGTGTATAACAGCTGGAATCACTCCGAAGACTATATGAAAGGTGCTTAACAGTCTAGAACCTATGGTCTTAAATAAGTGTACTATACCCTTCGTATCAGACATGTTAAAGATACACTTTACCAAATCTCTGAAATGGAAAGGGCAGTCAGTCAGAGACCAGGAGGTCAAAGGTCTTGCTCAGACATCCGAGCAGCAGACAGCATTAAATAGGGAAGGGGGAGGGAAGCGCAGGTGGGAGGCGGGAGGGGAACCTGACAGAGGGAATGGGCCTTGGGGGCAGCAGCGGCGGGAAAGAAAATGAGCACAGAGGACACAACCAGGCAAAAAACAACAGAAAGACAATAAAAACAAATACAAAGGCACACTAACAAGACAATAACAAAGACAGATGGGAGACAGAAAAACGGGCACAAACGCAGAGACAGACAACAGCAGACCAGCAGAAGAGCAAGGCTCTCCCACTGGACCACCAGGGATGAGGCGCAGGCAGGAGCTTACCATTGGAGGAAGGCCTCGAACACCTACCTTCACAGGGCAGCAGCAGCCGCACGACAGAGGGTCTGCTGGGAGAGAGAAGGGTCTCTGACCAGAAGGGCAGAGGTCTTGGTTCCAAAAAGGTTTATTTTTGGAGGTACAGGATTCAATTAAAAATATTAATAAGCAGGTTAGCTCTTCTAGTGTTGTGTAGTTCCTCTAAATCTATATATGATCCGCGTGTTTAGACAACATAAACTGTGGGATTGGTGTCCAGACTGATTCCAGACACCCCCACCGGGTATGTTCACTGGTATACCAGCTAGCTCACAGTGCCACTATGAACTCCGCTTACCAACGAGAGAATAGTTTCTGGCAACTATCGAACATGACAACCCTGTCCCATCAGGGATCATGGAAACAGTACATTATTTTTTGCTCAGTTGCTCGCACTCTCTTTGTCTCAGAGAGATACACAGAATAAACAGTGGAGACGTTTTCAATAAGCGTTTATTGAACCAGCGTCATTCTAGCATAAAATATTTGTGCTGAAACAACCATAAGACAGAAACAGTTATGAACGATTATAAGCACCAATAGAGTAAATAGATGCTAGTTTTCACACAACTATTGTGACAACACCAGCACAACAGGCTTACAAAACAAAATAACAACACACAAATTTAAAGGATGTATTTCCTAAAATGACAGTCAACTCTGTGATAGGCAACAAAAGACGGTATTTGGACAAAATATCAATATCGAATTATCGAGCTACATAAATATTGAGTTTTTACTATCGGTATACATAACTATCGTGATTCAGAATTTTTTTTTACAAAAATATCAACTTTTTTAAGGTAAGTAATATCATTGTCAAAAATATCTGTGTTGTTAATATCAGGTAGAATAATGTAGTTATAAAAAATATAGTGTTTTACTATCTTTATGTATTTTAGTTTATATTTTATTTGTGTATTTTATAAATTATTTGTTTAATTGTTGTTAATGGTTTTAAATACAGTTTGTAATTTTTAGTTATTTATCATTTTAATTTAATTGATAGTGTAATTTATAGTGTCATAGCAGGTTGTGAGGTTTTTAGGGGTACAGGGTGTGTAGTTAATTACTTATAGTGAGAATAGTAAAGTAGACCCCTCCAGTGTCGAATGCTTTCCCTATGTAGCACAGGCTGGAATAATAGTACATTTTACTCCTTTGGAGGCCAATGCTTTCCCTAATGTTGCACAGCCTGGAGTGGGAATAGTAAATTTTACCCCTCCGTAGTCCAACACTTTCCCTACTGTTGTATATATTGCAGTAGAAATAGTATATCTATTTTAACAGATGTTTCTACTTTTTTATACTTTTGAAGTATAAGTAATATTATTATTTGTTTAATTTTATAATATTTTATAATATCTGTATATATAAATTAAATATATAATTTTGTATATTCTTTGTTAATTATTTTGGGTAAATGTATTTCTTTTCTTTTGATTTGTTAATTATATTATGTTTACTATATATATAAATATATATGTTTTATATTAGTAAATTAAAAAACATAAAAAACGTAATATAATGTAAACTTTTTTGAATATTATTGTTATTTTATATATATATATATGTGTGTATAGATATATATATATTTATGTGTGTATGCTTATGTAAGTATATGTTTATGTACAGTATAAAATGTTACCTAAATGTATGTATTTTACATTATAGTAATGTTATATATTAAAATATTTACTATTTCAACCTACATATTTCTATACAAAATTGATATTTCTGTATTTTTTAACAATACTAGTAAGATACAATATTTTTTTGATTGATTTTTTTGACATGATATTAATGTTTCACGATCTTTGTGTTTTCGGTATTATTTCACTGATCCCAAAAGACATGTGCATGTCTGCAGCACAGATATAAAATGGATAACTGATTGCCAAATTCCATGTCCAACGACACATGGAAGCACCCCATTCCAAATCCAGCAAGGGAAAGGAAGGTTCAGTGAAAACACCTACACCACCCCCATCTCACTTGCATTGAATCAATCGTAGTGGCCTATCACATACAGGCAAGCATCATAACTAATGCAGCTACAGACAAAACACATTTTCCACAATGATGGTGTCAGTCTTCAAAGCATTACTTCTGATCTTACGGAACAGTGGATAAGGAGGGAGGATATACAGTCAAAGGAACACACTCTTGGAACAGCTAACAGAAGGGTGAAGAAAAGACCCACTTCTTCTTCGAACCAGCTTCTAGACATGGCTACTTGTTCATGATGCACACTCCAACCCGAATCATGCCAAGCTACTCACTGCACTGAATTTTTTTGCAAAAGAATCATTTGAGAGAACCAGTGACATAATTTCTGGCATTAAAGACCCAAGTCAATTCAGATACTTGCACTAGGTATGATAATGTATCAACAGTTGCATGCTACAGTACACCACCATGCTGCAGTCACAGAGTTATGGGCATTTTTGCCCACAGATCCCTGGATCTATTGCCTGCTCTGTTTGCATGTCACATTGCAACCACCCTGACGCACCAGTCATCATCATTTACCTTTATTCGAATATTTTTCCGATTCATAAAAGTACAAACAATTAAGATCTTATTTTTGATATTATATATTACATTTAAAACTTCATAATATTGCATTTAAATCTTCATCTGTACACATCACCTTGTTGTCTCAATTAATATTATTACTTTTTAGCCATGGGTTATCCTTCATTCAGTGTCATAAACTAATTGATCACAACATATAAGGGAATTACTTCTTTGTATAGCATGGCTTATAAAACCAGCAACAGCACAACAGGCTAGTTAATTATCTAGGGTACAGATGAATTACATAGCTTTATTATGAGAAAATAATTTCTGTAAAATAGAAATTGGCCGTAAAATAGATTTTCTATTATCTTGATAAAACCTACAAAATAACATAAAATGCATCATGGTCGGGTTAGCTTTCCCATCACATGGGCATTTGTGTGCTATTTTTTGCCATTTTTCAAGTTTTGGGATAGCCACCAGTTCATAAACTGTACCCAGACACAGTCTTGTCAGATAAAATCTAGCTTGGGTGTTCGTAACTTTTACCATGTAATTTGGTAGACCAGTCGACTCAGTACTAGCCGTATATCTTAATATGCTTGTATTCCCTTCCTCTCTCCTAGCTCTTCCTTGGCTTAGTTTTTCCATGTGCAATTCTTTAATATAATTTTTGCTAAATTGTAAGATAGCTGTAGTTTTTTTTGCTGATAGATCTTTATCGATATACATTAGTAGGTTGTCCATGTATGCTAGCCAAGGGATTTTATGTGCGTGTTCCGGAGCTAAACAGTCCTTAATATTATCCCTGGTAAACTTTAGGCCCCCCTTGCACCAAATGTTGTGCCATTAGCACAACGCTCTTACTTGGATTAAGTCGGTGACATATGATACATCCAATTCTTTATGCAAGAGAAAAGTTGACGTAGATCTTCGTACGGCCAGCATGCAACAAAGAAAATAATTTTCACACAATTGTAATGCATTTAGGTTTGGCATTGTCCCACACTACAGAGCCGTAGGTTGCTACAGATAGGCATTTGGTACCATAAATTTTAAGCATATCACGGAGAGGTTTACTACCTATCTTATTAGAAAATCTAAAAATCGCCTCTAGGGTCCTGATGAATTTAAGTCTAGACTGGTCTAAGTGATAGGTACAATTACTTTTAAATTAAATTAAAATACCTAGATAGGAAAAATTCTTGACTTCTGTTAACTTGTAGTTCCTAACAAAGTGGGACTTTCTCTTGGCCCTGCCTTGGCCGCAGATCATCACGAACCACTTGGAAAGGGATGTATGATAGTACAACGCAATCTTTTTGATCGCGGTACTTTACATAGCGGATTTTACAACGCAAGTCGTTACAACGACTTGCGTTGGAGGGCGCGGGTTGAGGATTATTATAATTTTCTATTCTAACACCAGTCCACGTAACAGATGGGAAGGTGTTGGAATAGAAAATTACAATATTCCTTAACCAACAGCGCCATCCAGCGCAAGTCGTAGTAACGACTTGCGTTGTAATGGCAGCGTGGTAAAGGTCGTGCGGTGTAAACACCGCGTTGTAAACAACGTTTCCCCTTGGAAAGGTTTCATTTTAAATCTCTCTGCTCCATGTATGAGACAAAGGTTTCAATTAGTTTTTGTAGTCCGTTTGCAGTTCTTTAGATTAGAACTGCGTAGTATGCATACAGAAGCAGCTGGGTTGGTCTCGCATCTATTTTCGGGGCATCTGTATTTAAATTCGGAAGGGTCTTATTGATCCCATTTATATATAACATCCAAATAAAAGTGGTGCGATGACGCAACCCTGTCTTATTGACCTGGATATATATAGAATTCGGGGTGCACTCACCTCCCCTTGCATACCTCACTCTGAAAGTCAGTCTCGAATATAATTGTGATGGGAAGGAAATAATATTGTCAGAAGCGCCCATATCCATCATAACTTCCCACAATTAAGCATGATTTACACAGTCAACGGCAGAACTTAGGTCTGCAAAGCAAAGGTGGATATGGTCTCCCTTAACCTTTGTGTATTTATCGATAATCAGATGTAAGTTTATGCACTGTTCTACCATCCCCATTTCCCCCTAAAACCATATTGGGTTTCATTCAAGATATTATTGTCATTGACCAAGTTCTCCAGTCTTTCGAGAACTATTCGCCCCATGATCTTAACCAATGAGTCCAGGAGGGTAATGGGGCGGTAGCATCTCGTGTCTCCCCGACTCCCCTTTTTAAAAATTGGGATGATAATACTATCTGTTCAAGTCTTGGGGACGCAACCATTAGATGCTGCATTGCAAACTTGGGTTCAAATGGGGGCCCATAACTGTGTATATTTTTTATATCGGCGGGACCCCGTCGGGTCTTGTTTCATCTTATTTATTGCTATGGTGAGTCTCTTCCAGCCTAATATGTTGGAGGGGTATCATAACTCTAGATAGGGGCTGTTCTATATTATTAATAGATGTGTTAAAAGTCCCACTAAAATGGGTAAGCCAATCATTTGGGGCGATAACTGTTTCAATGATGGGATCTTGATCATCCTTCCACATAGGTGAATTTATCACTTTCCAGAAAAGCGTGGAATCCCTAGTGTCTGCAGCTTGATTCAATTTTGACCAGGCCTCCTCCTGCACCCCCCTCTTCCTATTTTTTAAAGCCTACTTATATAGAAATCTAAGTCGCTTATTTTATGTTCTATCTCTAGGTATTGTATGTAGGGCCTTATTTAAGTCTTGTTTTGCCTGCGTGCAATCATGATTAAACCAGCCTTTAATCTGCCTCTTTTTCTTTGTATTTTCTTTTCTTAAATAGCTAGATATTGCTGCAGTGAATATCTCATAGGCGGTTATAATCATTTCGTGGGAGGACTTAATGTCAGTGCGGATTGGAAAACTTTCATTATTGGCATTAATAATTTTTTGCAACATAGTGTCTTCATTAATACCTGTCCATTGTATACTAACAGTATTCTTTCCAGCCGCCACTATATCAGGCAGCATTATCTTATTCTCAGGCCCATTAGTTATAGCATATATGTGAAGAGTCAGCGAAGCATGGTCGCTAAAGCTAGTGAATTCACGGTCTGGTAAACAACAGTATGGAAGGCCAGAAGTAGACACTATGATGTGGTCAATACATGTTGGATTTCCACTACTTTGGAAAGTTGGATGTATAGTTTCCCCATCTTCTCCTCTTGGTATTAATATCTCCAGGCTATGCTTACATAGGAGTTCATTTTATCACGAGGGAAATGTTGTAAGTTAATTCCTGTTATATCTGAAAATCCAAAGACATTAATTCCTGAAAGACTGCATTGACTGGTATTAAAATCACCCACCCAGATACATAGGTATGAGGGGTCCACCCCCTTTATAAAGGTGTCCAGAACTCTCTCCAATTCGTTCACAACCTCAAAACGGGTGGCATTAAGTATATTATTATAAAAGTTCACCACAATAAAGGGTTGACTTTTCCCCATTATTAATAGGACTAATTGAAAATAAGGGGAGCCATTATACATCTTTTTGAGTTCTATTGGCGCTGTGGTAGAAATGAAAGTTGCTTCCTTTGCTCGACTGGAAACTGATGGTATAGCTGGGGTTGAGACGGTGGCAAAGCCATCAATATATGGCTCTTTGATATGCCAGGTCTCCTGTAGGCATAATAGTTGGAGTAGTTCAATGCTATCTAGCCATTTTTTGTCTTTTAACTTATGTTTGATCCCCGCTATATTCCATGACCTAATCTTAATTTGTGGGTTTTTTCACTAGCTATTATCTGATGGTCATCATTAGTATACTTCTGTGGGGTTATCCCTCTACCGTTTGTTACTGTCTCCCCTTTATCATTTTGTCAATCCTGTTCAGCTAAACCAGAGAGTGGAGCATATCGGTTAAAGAAAGATACTGTAGGTCTCATATTAAATGTGTGTACCGGGTTTGGTGTTTTATAAGAGAATGGGTTAACAGGTAGGCGGGGTTCATAGAAAATTGCTATTGACTAGATTGGATCTTGTTAAGTGTAAAACTTGCTACCTCTGGGTGTCGAAAGTTAATGACTTCAATATACAATCCTCAGTACCCTTTTTTTCTGTAGATCCCACTGAATTCACGTCTCACCACTATGATTTCCTCACAGAGGAGATTGATGTTTAAATTAAAACTAGTTATCCAGTGTACCACTTTATTTCTTAGTTATGTCCAGGATTCTTTAGCTTGGGCAGCCAATTTAGGTGCTACTTTTAGGATAATCACATAAAGAGTTACTTCGGGGGGATTTGTAATATCTCTGTGGTATGGCTCCATGCTCTAGTTGGTTTTGGGCTTTGACACCCAGTCGTGCCTAACTTGTTTTGTGTGGGCTCTGTGCTATATGTTAAAGGTACAGGAGGATAATTTGATATAAGGTATGATCTTTCCTTGATGCGCTGCTTTACCGAGGATTGTCTATCAGATGCCATGTCTCCATTAATCGTTTCATCTTTCGGTGCCCTCTCTGTATTTGTAGGGGCATTTTCTAATACCATTAATCTGCCCTTAATTTCAGCGGGCTCACCTATAACTCTCTGCTCTACATTCTCCAGTTTAACATACAATTTATTTAAGAGACCCTCTAAAATATCAAAGTTATTGGTTTCCTTTACTTTGGCCATTTTTTTCTTTTTGGGTATTGTTCTCCTCCCGCAGGTACTATGACCTGTTTTATGATTTGCAGGGAATACCATGCTTGTGTCCCCTGCATGTGTACTTCTCTTAGTCACACTAGTCACATATACTCCAACCAGCACCACTGACAGTTCATGAATGTGCAAGCTGTCTATGATAACAGGGGTTACGTTACACATTTGTATCCAGATTTGGCTGGGAGCCACATCTTCTATCACTCTCGGCAAGTGCAGCCTATTTAGATGCTGAATACTAGGAAGGTTGCTTGGTGAATGGTAGAAATCTGCAACTATGGACTTTCACTTGGGACGCACAAATTGGTGCAATTTTCGCCATTACATGAGAACGCTGATACAGTCGTGGGGCAGACCGGCAGATTCACAGACAGATACCGAGGATTGATACAGTTTGGACCCAAGATTTAACTAATCGGAAAACTATTCCTAGATTTGACTAGATACACTTTAGATGGTCTGCCCCGATCTATACTACGGCTTCACTGCACACAGCCCATAACACATCAGAGCGGACTTCGCTTTTCCTTCATCCGTGCACTATTCCTGATTATCGATCAACACCCGAACCGGGTTGGAATTATCACCGGTTCAGGGGGATTGTTTCACTTGCTTCCATTGAAGTAAGCCCTGAAGAGTCCGAGTGTATGTTTACTCAGACGAAACACGTGTCGGCTGGCGCTGTCTAGTTTCGAGTATTAAAGCATCAAGACCAACAAGGCTTCAACTTTTCTTCATCTTAATTGTGGATCATCTGAAATTGTACATATTGTATGTATATTTATTTGTGTGTGCACAGGGACTGTGTTTCTCGAATTACAGTTGTTGTCGTGTACAACAGCTTCTGTGGGGTTGTTAGGGTCACCCCTCCCCCAGTAGCACCTCAGCATTAGTCAAATTACACACCAAATAGACAGGTACTCAGCGGAGCGCAATTACTCCCTCGCACGTAGAACCCTTTTCTTTGGCATTAAATGAATGTGCAAGTTGCCTATGATAACAGGGGTTACTTCACACATTTGTATCCAGATTTGGCTGGGAGCCACATCTTCTATCACTCTCGGCAAGTGCAGCCTATTTAGATGCTGAATACTAGGAAGGTTGCTTGGTGAATGGTAGAAATCTGCAACTATGGACTTTCACTAGGGACACACGACCATCATAAGAAGAGCATATCACTACACACATCCGGTTAGTACCCGAGATGAAACTTCACCATGTATTTATGAGCTATTTATATATGATTGTGCACATAGACACATTTTTACCAGTCATTCCTTTAACTTCACTGGTGATTTTCATTTGATCTGTCTCTGCATCTCCTAGTATCCTTCTGTTGTCCATAACCGTGCCTCAGCACATCACAAACATAGTCTCTAGGCATCATTAAGCTCCCATTTAGTCTCCTCAGGTTGCTCTGCAGACGTCCGGACAACACAGGGTGCTTCTACAATACTTCACAAACAGTGGTGGTGATCATCACTCCAGTCTGGTAAACGTTACACAATAGCACCATCCAACTGGCTATATGCACGAACTCAACCCAGTATTCCAACCTATTCCTGCCAGTGGGTTGCTTGTGAGTTTATAGTAAGAACACATCATGGAATACCATTACTGAAAAGCAATTTCACCTAAACTGTTGTATAGAAATTTCCAGGATGAATTTACCGCTTTATAGAAACCAATTCATAGAATGCCATGTCCTTTTTTTATTGGCTTTTGCCTGCTTATCTTTTAAGGTGTTAATGAAATGGCTACAGGTCTTACTTTCAGAAACATTTTTGTCTGAGGTATTCATTTCAGCACTTTACTTAAAGGAACACAATTTACAGATTTTTTTAATGCATTTAAAAAAGTTTTATGAAGTGTAAACAAGATCCTTTCGGTTGACAGAGCGTTTTACAATAATAGTTTAATAAAAGCAAGATAACGTTTTGAAAGAAAATGTGTTCTATATACATAAACATAGAGGAGGCCATGCCACAAAGTTACACAAGCAAATAATTAAGTCAAAATAATGGGAGGACATAACAGGCACACATAGAAATTCGAGATGCTGGAATGGGTAGAATCCAATGGTGTTGGGGCTGTGTGTACATGGTTGTGCCACGGACAACCAACGCAAATCTCAGAGATGTGGACGGGCGTGATAAATGGAGCCACACACAGGCAGGTAAGTGTCACGCTTGAGGAGGGGAGGTTTGGCCTCGGTATGGGAGAAGTCTATTGGCTAATAGGAGTTTTACCTATTTTATGAAGAAGGGGGAGGAAGGATTGGGCCTGGTCTCCGGAGGAAGAAAGTTCCAAATTTTAAAGGCCAGTCTAGAAAAAGATCGGTTGTAGGTTTTCTTTTCATGGAATTACATTTTTGTGGCTTAAGTAGTTAGAAACATGTGCTTCTGGAAGTTCTGTTTCTGCCAGATAAGGTAAATGTCTGGAACAGGTAACCAGGGTGGGAAACAACCTTTACAACGCAACTTTTACACCGCACTACCCTTACAACGAAACTTTTACAACGCAACATCCATTACAACGCATGCATTTACAACGCAACCATTACAACGCATGACACTACAACGCACACCACTACAACGCATGTCATTACAACACAGTCATTACAACGCATAGCATTACAATGCATAGCATTACAACACATAGTACCCTTACACTATCCAACACTTACCCTACTGTTGCACCCCCTGAAGTTAGAATAGTAATTTTTACCCCTACACTATCCAACACTTACCCTACTGTTGCACCCCCTGGAGTTAGAATAGTAATTTTAACCCCTACACTATCCAACACTTACCCTACTGTTCCACCCCCTGGAGTTAGAATAGTAATTTTAACCCCTACACTATCCAACACTTACCTTACATGCAATGTAATGGTATGCGTTGTAAAGGTAGTATGCGTTGTAGTGGAATGCGTTGTGAAGGTAGTTTCAAAGAATTAGTTGTAATGCCATGCGCTGTAATGGTATGCGTTGTAATGGATGTTGCGGTGTAAAAATTGCATTGTAAAGTTAGGCGTTGTAAAAGTATGCGTTGTAACGTCATACATCCAACAAGGGTTGTTGTGGTGAATGTGAAAGCCCAGGGGTCTCGTTCCTGGCAATATTCCGTGCTACCTCATACAGGAATATTAAAAATATTAAGAGAAACATCTCACCAACCAACTGGTGGCATGCTTCATCATCTGCATTTTTTTGTCAGTAAAGATCACTGTAACATATGCAGCACATTAGGATTACAGCTCGCCATCGTGGTATTTACTGGCACTGCTTGCTGCGATGGCAGATAATAACATCGTATGTTTAGTCTTATTGAGTTATTTTACCTTGCACATTTATCTAATGGGAGTTTTCTTGGTAAGATTGAAAAAGAATTCTGCAGTGCATCCAGTGAACCTACCACACACAAAATGCTCCTGGTGGACATGCAGATCTATGTGTGGCCTACTGCAGAGGAATAACCATTTTTGAGATTTGTCTTATTACACTATAGTTTGGCCCATATGTTTGCCAACACACCATTTTAAAATGGGCAACCTAGCCATATTAAAAGATAACTTATTTGTGAAGAAAAATCCTCTACCACCTACTTAAACGTCCCAAGATCTTTTCAGTTGAATGCCGGAGGTCTTCTGGAGGTTAAACATACCTTTGAAGTTGTTGTCAGTCATCGTTGCACAGCCACTATCTCGACCTTTCAGGGTCCATCCCCTTAGAACACCTTTCCTTCAGGCATAGATCAGAATAAAAGTTGTTTGCATTCTGCCCCACCTTCCCAGGACTTTATGTCCTGATCTCGCTTATCCGTCCAGGCTAGAAAGACATCACTGGTAGGCATGGATGGTGGGCAGCCGTGTTCCCTGGCATCCTGAAGGCAAGCATCTGTCCAGGTCCACAAACAACTGCACAGGTTCCTGGGTTGGTCGCACGGGTGCTGAAAAGGATCATTTATATGTATTTGCACGTGGGTGTGTATCCCTTAAATCCTGTTTGAAAGGGTTGATTGATTTGCTGTTTTCACTCACTTGCTCAGACTCGTCATAACTACTATGCCCAAATGTATAACGCGACCCTGCTTGTAAATCAACAGCACTGCTTTGTGTGAACGAGCAAAATTGTGCAGGGACAAAATTAGAGTTGCTGGCAACCATTGCACAAAATGTGCCGTTTTAGCACAGCACTAGGCAGAGCAGAAGTGAGTAACTGGTGATTTGTGTGAGATTTGTACTTGAGATACATAGTCCAGCACAAATTTCTAAGCACAGATAACCACCCCCATAAAGCTGCATACAATGGTTAATTTTATAGAATTACACGTTATGCTAGCACTTCCACGTGATATTCCATTTGCCCCTATTTTGTGCCTGGTTTTAATTGTCACCAGGCTTCCATGCAAATCTAGGTCACCCTACTGTAGTAGATATGGCTTTGCTAGAAACCTACTGGTGTTTGCATTGTTCCTCTTGTATTGCCCCTTTTGCTTATATTATTAGGAGTTTAAAACTGAGTGACGCAATAGCATTGGACACAAAACTTGTGTCAACATTCGGCACAAAAATTCCTTTTACGTGCAAAGGTTGATGGGCGCTGCCATTGGAGTCACTTTGCATCAGGAAGTGAAGCCCACAGGCATACAATAATCGATCTGGTCCTGAGTTCTTGGTTGAATGGCTCTCCATGAAATGTCCTGTCAAAGGTAGGTGGGTGATAATCTGGTAAACTGTGATATTAGTAATTAGAAGAGGTAGAAAGGGTGCAGAGGGGTGAGGACGAGTTTACATAATCCCCTCTCATCTAGGGTAGCAAAAACAACGGCTCTGATAATGAGGCTGATTTTACCTAACTAGACTTTCATGAAATAGATTTTGTAATTTAAGCTCTGCATACCATGCTGCGATTGTAAAGGTGTCACACTAAGGGAACATATTTACAAGAAAATGGAGCTGGGCGGTGCCGCAGGCAATTTTGCTGTGCCGAGCTGCGTAATTTTCTGGGTGCCGGAATGCACCATATGTACAACAATATAGAGCATTCCTGTAATTTCCTCTGCACCAGTGCAAAAAAAGCATCCCTAGCACGAGCACAGGCACCCTTGTACTATAGTGCAAGGGTGCCTGTGTTGCAGAGATGATTGTTGTTGTGCAGGAAGGGCCACCTTCCTGCACAAAAACAATCATCAATGGTATTTTGCTCCTTTTGTGTGTACTGCACAATGCAGTGCTGATAGAAAGAGCAGAAAATCGTGGAGAAATAAAAGTATTTCTTTTGTTGCGCCACTCTTACGCCTCCCCTGGGGAGGCATACGTTTTTGGTGCTGTCTCAGATGTACAGATCCTTGTAGATCTGGAGCAGGGTGAAAAGGCAATGGATGTTTCGTGGGAACGCCCACAGCAACACCCATCGCATGCCCCTTTGCCGCAGAAAACTGCTTAGAAGAGGGCCATATTTATAAGGTGGCATTAACCCATGCAAAGTGGCTTAGGGCCGCCTTTAAATATGGAGCAGGGCGCAGCGCCACTGGAGCGTCGCAAAAAGTGACGCTCCTGTGGCACAATGCCATTGTAAATATGCCTGTAAATGTATTTAGTGTTGGCTTAGAACAAATGGAATACTTTTAAGGGCACATAAGATTGTTAACAGATTCTATGGTGGTGTCTGTAATAGATAGAGAATGCATTTTCCATTCCACAAATGATAGGACTACCATTTGCAATTACATTTATGCAGCCATTGGAACACAAAAATACTATGTTACTAGAATGAAGTCACGCAATAGGGCAATTTTGGTGGAAAGCTTTGCTGGATGTTTTCCTCATGAAACATAATGCAATTGCCAAGAAAAGGCGCTGATGCTTGTATTTGTCTTTTCCAGCTAAAGGCTTGTACGATCTTGAGGCAATAAATGAGGCAGCATGGAAGAGTGCCCAGAGCCAGCTCGTTGCCTGCGACATCTGCGGGCGCTCCTTCCTACCAGACCGGTTGATTGTCCACCAACGGTCCTGCAAACCTAAGCAAGCAAAATGAAGCTCCTTTACCTGCCACAGGGCAAGAAGAATACACTCTCAGTCTACCATGGGCTCCTGCATCCCTCAAAGAGTGAATAGAATGAAAGCTCCATTTACTTGAAGCTCCTTTACCCGGCGAAGGGTGGAAAGCATAGCTTTATGTACCTGAAGCTTCTTCAGACGTTAAGACAGTACAAGGTTCATCTACATAGAGCTCAGTCATCCACCCAAGGATGGAAGGAATAGAAAATGTGTCTGTCTGAAGCTCCTTCAACCACTAAAGCCTGGAAACAATAGAAGTTCCATCTTTATGAACGTCCTTCCTCCAATGAAGTATAAAAAGAATAAAAGTGCCATATACCCAAAGCACTTTCACTCAATAAATAGAGGGAAGAATAAAAGCTCCATCTATACGAAGCACGTTCATCCAATGAAGGTTGAAAGCATTGAAAGTTCTATTTACCTGAAGCGTCTCCACTCTACGAAGGGTGAAAAGAACTGTAACTCTGTCTACTTGAATCTCCTTCGCCCAACACACGGTAGAAAGAATAGAAGCTCCATTTACCGAAGCTCCTTCACCAATCAAAGAATGAAAAGAATAGAAGCTCAAGGCGTGATTTAGAGCTCAGGTTGGGGTACTCCATCACAAACGTGACTGATATCCCATCGGATGTATTGCAAGTGTTATTAGAGTTCAGTGGATAGGTTACTCCATCACACGTGTGGCAGGTATCCCGCCTGCTGTATTACAAGTGCCATTGGATATCAGACACTTGTAAAATGGCAGGCAGGATATCCATCACATTTGTGATGAATCAAGCTATCCACCATACAATGGAATCCCATTCAAACTGGAGTATATTTTAAGAGATCAGAGGAGCATTGTTCAGCCAGAGAAGGAAAGAATTATTCAGTAGGCATCCGTCAATGAGAGGCTGCATTGAACTTACGATAAAACATTGATCTATTTGAGAGTGTATTTTCATTCATCACAGAATTATAATGCAAATGTTTTTTTTTACATTTACCTTAATTTCTGATTCAAATGTACATACAGTTCTGGTTTAATTGTTTGTTAGTTTTGATGTATTTTATCCTGGGACTGTCACTCCACTAAGGACCTTATTACATGTGGTCCTGTGAATCAGTTGTGGCTCTTAACAGATGTAACCACCAGCACCACTGAAATGATAAGATCCACAGATTATCGTGGATCCCATGTGTTTCACCTGGACACTTTTCTTGCTGCAAGCAGGTAAAATCTCGGGGTGAAACTCCATTGGAAAATTAAGAATTACCAATGGAATCGGATGCAGAATTGCCTTGGTAATTCCTAATTTCTGAGGGTACCTTCAGAGTACACCTCCTAATCCACCAGAAGGATAGATTGCTTAACAGTGTATTTTAGAAGAATGAGAGACTGAGTTAGGCCTAGCAAGATTCATACCTATAACTTTTTTATTTGAGGTTGCAGAATATATCTGCACCATTACGCACTTGTGATTCATACCTTTTGCGTAAAATAAACAATAGCCTCACTTAGGGCCAGATGTAGGTAATCTCAATGTACCTATTCTTAAATACCGAATTTTACCGATTCGGTATTTAAGAATAGGTAAATGGGATGTAGGTAATTTTTGGTTAAAAATTACCGAATCGGTATGTTTCGGTAATTACCGAATCGGTATTTACCGATTCAGTAATTGCCATTCATTCCTATGGCCTGGAGGCCCATAGGAATGAATGGCAATTACTGAATCGGTAAATACCGATTCGGTAAAAGTGGGAAAACATTGAAGGGTGGCAGGGTGTCACTTTGACACCCAGTTGCACCCCTCAATTGTGTATGGGTGCACATGTGGCACACATACATGCCCTAAGGGCATGTATGTCTGCCACATGGCACCTTTGAAAATGCACAGATTTGCATTTTCAAAGGTATTTGTTATTTACCACCAACTTATAGTTGGTGGTAAATACCGAATCCTAAAATGGGAAAAGCACTCATTTGAGTGCTCCCTACATTTCAGACTCGGTAATTTACAGATTCGGTATTTTTAAGAATCAGTAATTTACCGAATTATTAAATAGCGATTCGGTAAATTACCGAATCTGAAATGTAGCCACCTACATATGAAAAGCCTAATTCTGGTCGGTAACGGACGAAATACGGTAATTCCGGCCATTACCGACCAGAATTAGGCTTCCTACATCTGGCCCTTAGTCCTTTAAATTACAATTAGACCAGTAGTTTGTCAAAATATCGGCTACAGCAATATTGTGCTACAGAAATATTGTAGCATAAGTATTGACATTAAATATCAAGTATGTTAAGTATATAGTGGTATGTATTGATTTACCATTCTTAACTCTATATCTACATACCTTGATGATATATCCATGATCAAGGTAAATAGGTCTGAAGTTAAGTATAGTAAATCTATACTTACCTATATATACTTACCACATTGATTATTGGTCATTAATATTTGTGCTGGGATATTTGTGTAGCATGACATTTACTACTCAATATTCTGGTACCACACCTTAGGCTGTTGTGCAAAGATTTTGGAAGTAGAAGAGGGCACTGAGTGCTGGAAATCCCAGCACCCATGTTGCTTCCCAAATCATGGTAGTTTATCGATACAGTAAGGGTGAAAGAACCCCAACAGAGAGCTAGGTGATAAAGTGCTTGCATGAGATCTTTGAGGCTGCTCTTGCCGATCCCAATAAATGGGAGTAAAGCGTGCATTTGAAGCAGCGAACACACAACCACATCACAGGCACTGTGTATACTGTTTTTTGTGCACTGTAAACTATGGGGACGATTCGTGAATATTTTTGGAAATCTGAGTAACCTGCTCCATGGGCAAGTTGCATCTACACCAACACCTTTCCTTGAGTTCGCATAAAGTACAGGGCACAGAATTCGCTTGCAGAAAGTGCGACATGCGAAAGGGCATACTTCAGTTGCATTTTGAAAAGTCCTCATCTTTACAGAGGGAATGATGTTCCTCTCATAGGAAAGGTTTCTGCCAGAGTGCACCAGGAATCTTTCACTTCCTTGGAACTCTGGAGCAAATTCCCCGTTTTGTGAACCATAAAGCCAGTTGTGATTTGCTACTTTGTGGTGCACACAATAAATCTTGCCTAGACTCGGACACTCCAATGGCACTTCCTTATCGCTCTACACAGTGTCCAGATTTTCACTGTTGTCATATATTGTGCATTTGTAGTGTACATGGCATGCACACAGTACACTAATATGCAGAAACATTCTCATGACTTGTGCGTTTTTTACTCATGCAAAAGTCAGGCATTTGTTGTAGGTTTAAATCAATTTACGAGCATCCTATCCTTCTGTGTATTCTCTCATATTCTTAGGGCCTGGAGAAAAGCTCATCATGGGGTTCACTAATTCTGGGGCCACTGAAACGTTGTCTTAGACATCCCTATGGGCAGCAATCTCTGGTCAGGATTAGATATTTGGATTTGGTAACATCTCTCTTTTGCTGACGACAGTACTTGGCGAAATATGCTAATCAAATGTATTAATGGCAGCTATTTACAAAATGTTCCCCTTTTGCATTTACGTCTACCACTTAGGACATTGTAACCACAGAACTCTTCCAAGGGGAACATGAAAACATCATCAAAAAAGTAGAAACCCACTTTGGAATTGAGCCAGCCTCTCACTTGCTGTATAAATTTAGGCGCCAATCAAATTTTTGTGTGATTTTGTTAATTTGTAAACGGATACAGCCAAAAAGTAATTGCAGAACAAAAACTGACAAAAATGTTTTACTGTTAAAAATCGAGAACATTTGTAGTACATGCGTTATTTTCATTGTTTTAGTGATTAAAATCATGCAAATAAAACATAAACATTTGTCCATATGTGAAATAATTGACATAGGAGGGCGAGCTATATCTGGCAGTCTTATAATATGGATTATAAAATGTGATTATTCACGACCAGGTGAGTAAAATATCTGAACGAATTGCAGATTATATAAAACAAAAAGTATTAAAAGGTGTTCCGGTTTTACAAAGGTGGCTTCATTATCCCTGTGGTTTGGGTACCGACCGACCTCGGGTCGGCGGTCCAAAACGGCAATCAGGATGCGACAGCACATAGTGCGGTTGCAGACTCCCATTTCCCTATGGAAGCATGTTTGGCAGTCAGAAACTGGCCGCAGACCAAGCTCCCATAGAAAAATGGGAGTCACTGTAAATCCCTGCACCGTCTGGCAGGCACCTCATGGCGCCTGCCACACAGTGCAGGGATTTACAGAGGGGTAGAATTCCTGCCCCCTCGGCCCCCAACCGGTGACTACGGAAGAAGGCGGGCCCTGGTAGGGGCTCCCAAAGTCGCTTTCCAACAGGTTTTCCATGCAGGTAAAGGGTTGTAAGGCTTGTTTAGGGTTATGGGGTGGGTAGCAGTAAAGGGGGTAGAGTTTTTAAGGGTTTAGGGCGGGTATAGGTAAAGGGAGGAAGGGAGGAAAGTGTTTTAGGCTTCAACGACAGGTAGAGTTAAAAAGAGGTAAGGACTTTTTAGGGATAAGGGGCGGGTAGAGGTAAAGGGAGTAAGGGTTATTTAGGATTCAGAGGTAGCTAGAGGTAAGAGGGTTGGAGGTTTTAGGATTCAGGGGTGGATAGAGGTTAAGAAGTGTAACCGTTCTTAGGTTTGAGGGGAAGGTAGAGCTAAAGGGAGGTTAGTGGGTTTAAAAAGGGGGGTTGAAGTGTTCCCTTCAAAAAGATAAAGAAAAAAGAAAGTACTTGAGGGGTCACCTCCACAACACACATATATATATATATCAAGGACCCTGGTGGTTCGAAACGCGTCATGGCAGCTATGCACAGCAAAATAAACTAAAGATTGCACTTATCAAGTGGAGTTTGTGCCTTTTTTGATTCTGAGCAGTGAACCGTTGGAAGAAATGAGTACAGAGGATATTTATATATATATATATATATATATATATATATATATATATATATATATTGACGCTCCAAATTTCTTTTACTTCGGCAAAAGAATGGACGGCACTCCACAACTCTCATTTTCAAGACTCTTATGATTTATTCACAAAATCAAAACAGGACGCGTTTCGGCATCACGCCTTCGTCTGCTGTGACTAGCGCCAAATTCATTGGCAATTTAAATAAAGTTGTATATTGACGTCAATCTCATGTTAATTAAACACAGAAGAAAGACTAAAAAATAAATATATGTGGCGGCCATCTTGTAATGGGTTAAAATGGTACATGAATTGTATAGCCTGATTTAACATACAGACGTTATTAAGCCCTGAATGGGCAATCAAATAATACAGAAACAATTCATTAAATAACTAAGCATCGATTTTCATTCATTATCAGTGACAAGGAAAAGTGATATGTAACACTTCAAATCATTCTTGCAGACTGTAACAGAAATAAGTATTACTTTACAGAAGGGGGTAAGTATATAAATACATAAATGCTGTCCTGCATCTCAACTAGCCAAGATGACTGGCCAATTCTTCCCCTATATTCAGTCCTATTGGAGACTTGGTACGGAGATCTATAATAAACCTCGACTCAAGTTTCCTCATTTGTAGCTCTCTGTTCCCTCCTCGATCTTTGAGGGGTATTTCGTCCAGACAATGAAATTTCAGGAGATTGTGATCACTGTTATGTTTCAAGGCAAAGTGTCTAAATACGGGGTAGTTTGGGTCATGATGTTTAATTGCTCTTGCATGTTCTAGAATTCGCTTGTATTCACTGAGATACAATTAATCATTCAGTTATACAATCAATTTTACAAAAAAGTCATCCATTTAGACACTTACTTACCCATTTATTCTTCCATCGACCTTTAGATATACATATATAAAAATATTTATTTTTCAGAAAGACACACATCCACTGTATATGTCATCAGTGATGTCATGAGTGATGTCACTGACCATGTCATGAGTGATGTAAAATGTGACGTCATCAGCAGTGCATTGCAGGCGCGCGAGTTATAGTTAGCTGAACTAACTATAACGGGGGAATTTCAAAGGTTTTGTATGAGTAAAATGACGATATTTTTTATACTGATTTACTACATTATTTTAAACTACTTATTTTTAGATATTTTATTTTTTAAATTACATTACATATTTTTAATATAAATTGAAAAAAAAATGTTTTTACACCTCTCTGCAACGCAGCCCCCTGGCGCGTTTGCAGAGGGAGAACTAATTCCCCTTGCATACTGGGGGTCCCTGGGGGCCAACTAGCCCACCTGGAACCTCCAGTATGCGCCAGGGGGCTGCATTGCAGAGAGGTGTAATGAGGCCACACCCTTTTTTACACCTCTCTGCAATGCAGCCCCCGGGCGTGTTTGCAGAGAGGGAACTAATTCCCCTTGCATATTGGGGGTCCCTGGGGGCCAACTAGTCCACCTGGAATCTCCAGTATGGGCCAGGAGGCTGCATTGCAGAGAGGTGTAATGAGGCCACACCCTTTTTTACACCTCTCTGCAACGCAGCCCCCGGGCGCGTTTGCAGAGGGGGAACTAATTCCCCTTGCATACTAGGGGTCCCTGGGGGCCAACTAGCCCAGTCAATCAAAAAGAGCCTCACCTAATCCATAAAACATCAATGTACTAGACCAGTAGCCAGAGTCTGATATATCGTTAACAGTAGCTATCCCCTGAATGTGTGAAATAACACTATTCCCTAGGTCGAGTCGTATAAATTTGGAAACAAAAATACTATACACAGGTCACCACTCATGACAAAGAAAAAAGTGTGAGAGCAGAGAGAGTGCCTTACGGTTGCAACACCCGAGGGGATCCCGGATAACAATAGCTGGTATACCCACTTCTCATCATCGGTCACTCTCTCTGTGTGAAGACAGAAGACGTGCACAATAAAATTCAAATGTGGACAAGTGAGAATAGTGACAAACAAACAAACAGTGGACACTTACAAACACTATTGTGAAAAATGTATGTAAATACACCTATGACCCCAAACAAAAAAGATAAAATCCTGGTGAGGTTTTGCTGGCTATTTATCTTTTATTCCGGTGCTGCAAAGCCTCACAATTTAAAAATGGTTAATTGTATACTATCATTATTTATTTAGAGCCGACATGTTTTGTTGCATCAGTTTCAGCAACTTCATCAGAGCAAAGAAGGGGTTCTCTATTCTCAGCCTTCACACCTTGATGCTAAACGGACCTTATGATTGCCACATCTTCACGTACCGGTAATCATGTATCGGACCCTGTGTCAACTGATCACGTGTCCACATTGGGCTCTGAGTGTCTCGAGCCCCTGATGCCGAGTCCCTCCGGCACTTCCGACGATCCTCCAACTAGCCCACCTGGAACCTCCAGTATGCGCCAGGGGGCTGCATTGCAGAGAGGTGTAATGAGGCTATGCCCCTTTTTACACCTCTCTGCAACGCAGCCCCCTGGCGCGTTTGCAAAGGGGGCACTAATTCCCCTTGCATACTGGGGGTCCCTGGGGGCCAACTAGCCCACCTGGAACCTCCAGTATGCGTCAGGGCGCTGCATTGCAGAGAGGTGTAATGAGGCCACACCCTTTTTTACACCTTTCTGTAACGCAGCCTCCGGGCGTGTCTGCAGAGGGGGAAATAATTCCCCTTGCATACTGGGGGTCCCTGGGGGCCAACTAGTCCACCTTGAACCTCCAGTATGCACCAGGGGGCTGCATTGCAGAGAGGTGTAATTAGGCCACACCCTTTTTTACACCTCTCTGCAACGCAGCCCCCGGGCGCGTTTGCAGAGGGGGAACTAATTCCCCTTGCATACTAGGGGTCCCTGGGGGCCAACTAGCCCACCTGGAACCTTCAGTATGCGTCAGGGGGCTGCATTGCAGAGAGGTGTAATGAGGCTATGCCCCTTTTTACACCTCTCTGCAACGCAGCCCCCTGGCGCGTTTGCAGAGGGGGCACTAATTCCCCTTGCATACTGGGTGTCCCTGGGGGCCAACTAGCCCACCTGCAACCTCCAGTATGCGCTAGGGGGCTGCATTGCAGAGCGGTGTAATGAGGCCACACCCTTTTTTACACCTCTCTGCAACGCAGCCCCCGGGCGCGTTGGCAGAGGGGGAACTAATTCCCCTTGCATACTGGGGGTCCCTGGGGGCCAACTAGCCCACCTGGAACCTCCAGTATGCGTCAGGGCGCTGCATTGCAGAGAGGTGTAATGAGGCCACACCCTTTTTTACACCTTTCTGCAACGCAGCCTCCGGGCACGTCTGCAGAGGGGGAAATAATTCCCCTTGCATACTGGGGGTCCCTGGGGGCCACCTAGCCCACCTTGAACCTCCAGTATGCGCCAGGGGGCTGCATTGCAGAGAGGTGTAATTAGGCCACACCCTTTTTTACACCTCTCTGCAACGCAGCCCCCGGGCGCGTTTGCAGAGGGGGAACTAATTCCCCTTGCATACTAAGGGTCCCTGGGGGCCAACTAGCCCACCTGGAACCTCCAGTATGCGTCAGGGGGCTGCATTGCAGAGAGGTGTAATGAGGCTATGCCCCTTTTTACACCTCTCTGCAACGCAGCCCCCTGGCGCGTTTGCAGAGGGGGCACTAATTCCCCTTGCATACTGGGGGTCCCTGGGGGCCAACTAGCCCACCTGCAACCTCCAGTATGCGCCAGGGGGCTTCATTGCAGAGAGGTGTAATGAGGCCACTCCCTTTTTTACACCTCTCTGCAACGCAGCCCCTGGCGCGTTTGCAGAGGGGGAACTAATTCCCCTTGCATACTGGGGGCCAACTAGCCCACCTTGAACCTCCAGTATGCGCCAGGGGGCTGCATTGCAGAGAGGTGTAATGAGGCTATGCCCCTTTTTACACCTCTCTGCAACGCAGCCCCCCGCCCCCCCCAATTATAATTTTTTTTTAAATCACGGGGTGCGCATACGGTATGCGTACAGTACGCGTAACCCGCGTTTTTAAAACAAAATACATTTTTGCCTTTGGGGTCCTTGTGGGACCCCCTGAGCAGGCCTAGAAGGTCAGGGTGCTTCTACCCTGCCCCCTTTTTGAGTTCTACACGTTTGTTTTTCTGCTTTCTTGTGCCTCAGTCTACCAATTTCTGTTTTGGAGTGTTGACAGACAGTGGCAGCCAATCAGCACGCGAAGGTACGCGTACGGTGTGCGCTTATAGCTATATATATTTTTTCTCTTTTGATTTTCTCAGGAACTACTGGAGGGATTTACACTATTTAAGCAAAAGCGTGATCTGCGAATCAGACTCTACCATTTTGACAAATTTGGTGTAATTCCGTTCAGCGGTTTGGGCTGTAGCCATGTCTAATCGTCCTATGGAAATTAACATGGGGAAAACACGTTTTGGGACCCCCCTTTTTTCTCGGCCCCCACTTGACAAATCTTCCCGAGACTTTCAGGGAAGGAGCGGGGTGGAGCGGGCCATCAAATTCGCGAAGATTCAACAACCGCTCCAAAGTTATTCCCAATAGAATGTTGCAGATTTCCTATGGAAACTAAGTCCTAACTATAACTACCTACTGGCGACCGCCAGTAGGTAATATATATTCCAATGCAATCCAAATAAGCAGTGCGGTCATCAGCTGGTGCCAGTGTTGGGGTCCAACCAGTTTCCCAAATTTCAATTCAGCACAAAATACACTGCACTCCAAGGAACTCTGTTCAAATATGATTGATTGCAGAGGACAATCGCGATTTTATATATATATATATATATATATATATATATATATAGAGAGAGAGAGAGAGAGAGATATGAATATAAGACTTTACAACAGCATTGCAGGATAAAGGTCAACGCACTGTAGTGTCCACGGGATGAACACATGCGCAGTCATACCCTGCATTCTAACGTATGATATTCTCACTGTTGAGCTCTATGTGCTACCTGCAAGACACAAGTTTGAATCTCAGTGGGCCGCCCTGCCCATTTATTCCATCGACCCTTTCCCCCCAGGGCTGGGGCCATTGGAAGCCAGTTTTTGAAGGCAGAGGGCCACTGCTCATGCTCCTGCCACTTTATCCCGCTCCCCCAAGTTAATTACAGAGGTCACAGCTGGTGCTTTAGGAGAGAGTGGGGAAAGAGAAAGGGAGTCGAAGAGAGAGGAGAAGGGAGCGAGACTGGTTTGAACATTTTTTCCAGAACTTTCCTTCAGTGATTGTGTTACTATTTTTGAACCTGCCTCTGTAGTTATGATGTACTTTGCATTGCAGCTTTTCCTCCCTGGAGACGACAAAATGAGCCCAATTTTCTTCACAGATGTTCTTTTTAATTTGTATGGCCTGGTTTGAAGTGTTCAACAAGGTTGACGTTGTAAGACAAGGAGGCTGATTCATTTAGAGTTTGTATTTTTGTTAAATCTCAGAGGAGGGAGCGAATAAGAAAGTAAGAAAAATCTTCTGTTGCATCACTCACTTCTGTTCCAATTTTTCCAGAGATGTGTACAGGGGCAACAGTGGTCCTCAGGGAAGGAAGCAATATTTCCAGTCATAGGCTGTGGTCTGTGTCGGGATTCCTGCGGCCAGCAGCATCCTTTTAGCATTTTTACGTAGTTACACAAGTACTTTGGTATACGTGCAGACATAAGCACACTTTCAGACGGCTGAACAGTGAACGCTGCTGAATATTCCTCGGTGTGGAAGGCTGCTAGCAGGAGGCAGGCAGCGGAGAAAGCCTTCAACTGTGCCAGTCAAGCACTAGGCCCTGACCGGCACAGGGGAACAGGCACAAAAGCAGGTACATTCCTGTGGGAATCAGGGATGTGCTTGCTTCGTATTTCCCACATCCTCTGTCATGCGTTCTACACAATGATTATCTTCAGGGGTTGAACGTCAGTTATGCACGCATCCAGCATAATACAGTTCTTTAGTTCTTTAGGCCATATCTCTTGTTTCTGGTTTCATTTTGTATTTACTATTATTTATGTAGCGTTTTTGTTGTAGTGCTGTTAATAAAAACAGCACATAGGAATTCAGGATGTAGTACAATTTAAAATCATTTAAGGCACAGGGGTCTGGTGTGAGCAAGAAAAATGAGCAGGTAAATTAAGAGAAAGAATTCTAGGTTTCATTAAATCAGGGAGGAAGGAGCACATATAGATGGATAATCCATTGAGGGAAGAGCTTGCCATGGTTTATGAGAAGTAAGGACAAAGGAGGCAGCCTGAGAAGAAGTAGAGTTTGAAGGGCTAATCTGAGACATTCAAAATATGAAGTGTAATAGGAGCTGGAAGACGGAGAGGAACAAGACCATGCATAGATTAAAAAAAAATGCAATTGAGGAAGCATTTATAAGTTAAAAAAATAAAGCCAACAAAGAGAAATCAGGTAATGGTGAATCAGAGGGGCTGGAAGAGGGAGTGGTAAAGGATTGTAGAAGAGCATTCTTGAGACATAGGGCATGATTTAGAGTTTGGCGGTATAAGTATTCCTTCACAACCATAATGGAGTTCCCTGTCCACCAAACCCTTAGTCTGCCGCTCAATTATGATTTGGACACACTTTTACAATGGTAGTGCCCCAGCTGGCTCTGCTGTCAGAAAACATTTTGGATGGCCTGACTTACCAGGGGCCATCGAAGTAAAGACATCAGACCACCTGCACTATTTATAGCGGATGGTATAATATCCTGTTTTTCTGTCTGTCACTGCCAGGTAAAATCTGGCAATTATGAACAGAAAAACAAAATAATTGCTACACACTCTGCGAGAAACTCCCAGGTTGTGGGGCCATAATAACAAAAATTGTAACAAACTCCGACACTGTGGAGCCGTAATCGTTTTTTTTTTTAGAAACAAGCTTCTTCTTTGGGTGTTTGCTTCTGAAAAATGCAAAAAGTTAGGTTTTCAGCCACCTAAAAAACGAGTCCGGCACACTAAACCTTTAGGACCAGATGAAAGACCATCTTTTGCAGACAAAAATGGGAAATCAGCACGTTTGTGACCGAAAATAGGTCTGCCTCATGTACAAATCCTCTTTTGCGAGTGAGTAACCTATTACAGACTTGCAAAATAGGGTTTGCGACTTGCTATTAGGAAGGGGCGTGCCGTGGGCTTTCCCTTCCTAATAGTGAGTCATACTTCAATGTACAAATGATTTGCAGTCGCAAGATACTCTTGGTTTACCACTCATTTTAAAAGAGTGGTAAGCCACTCCCACGGACCACAGCCTACTCTTAAAAAATTAAACAGAAACGTTTTGTTTTTCTTTTTTAAACGCATCCCGTTTTCCTTTAAGGAATACTGGCTGCATTTAAAGAAAAATGCTTTATTTCAAAAGCAGTCACAAACATGGTGGTCTGCTGACCCTAGCAGGCCACCATCCCTGCGAGTGCTAGCCATTGCCAATGTGGTCAAAAATTGCACCTGCCTCATGAATATTCATGAGGCAGGCAATTTGCGACCCCATTAGGAATGGCAGTTTCTGAGACACTGTTGTAAATTTCATTTTGTGAGTCGCAAATTGCAAGTAGCAAAACAATGCAATTTGCAAGTCGCAAATTGGAAGGGTTGTACATCTGGCCCTTAGTACCTACACAGGCGCCATTGTGGAGGTGACTCCTGTTACTTCTCAGAGCTCACAGTCAGGCTGACAGTAATCTCTTACTTTGACAAGCAGCAATCTGGCTGGGGTGGTGGTGGAGATGATCTCTGCCACCCTGATGGGTGGCAGGCTGCCTACCAGGGTCTAAATCAAGCTCAGTTTTAGCAAGATAATGTAACACTAATAATTAGACGTTTAGCAGCAGGTCAAACTTTATGATTAATACTAATTTGTTGAAGACAGGTGCATGAAGCAGAGAATATGTGTGTTAAGACAAGTAATACTCTGAAGGATACTGAACTTTAAGATACCTTTCTGCCCAGTTTTCTTAACGATTCTAACTGTTGGCAAACATCATGAGAGCATTAGGATCCGAAACAGGTGTACACAGATATAGAAAGGTCTGCGTCTAGGATCCTGTCTACATCTAAACCTCTGTATTGGTATTTGCATATCAACAACCCCAATGACATACTGTGTAGTCTCCGAGCGTAGCACCCTTCCTTTCAGCGAGCCACAGATTAAACTATACTGCAGACTGTTATGTATGCCTCCAGAACTGCAGTGACCGTCCTGACTTCATCAGAAGCGGTCGCTCCCTACTGCCCTTGCTCTCTCCTGCCTACTCTACCTGGGTATCGTTAGCGCTGCTCTGTTGATATTAATAGTGCTAGACCGTGCCTGCATTATTTTATTATTTCTAAGTGCCTGTATTGTTTGCCTGCACTGTTTCATTGATTTTGAGTGCCTGTGCTTGCTCGCATTGCCGGATCGTTTATTTATTTGCTGCTGTGACCCATTGCTTGTGTGCTCCGCTCCTCAGGCGCCTCGCTGACAACCGCGTAAATATTTAATCAATTTCCCCCAACCCGGTCTGCGCTTCCGTTTTCGCCGCCATTATTGTTGTTGTTGTGCCCGGAGCCCGCCCCCTCCACCACGCACCCGCCTCCCAGCTGCTCCTCCCTCCCACTAAGAGGCAAGGCTTCTCCCTGCCCACCGAAGCGCTGTGACCGTCCTGACTTCGTCAGAAGCGGTCGCTCCCTACTGCCCTAGCTCTCTCCTGCCTGCTCTACCTGGGTATCGTTAGCGCTGCACTGTTGATAATAATAGCGCTAGACCGTGCCTGCATTATTTTATTATTTCTAAGTGCCTGTATTGTTTGCCTGCACTGTTTAATTGATTTTGAGTGCCTGTGCTTGCTCGCATTGCCGGATTGTTTATTTATTTGCTGCTGTGACCCATTGCTTGTGTGCTCCGCTCCTCAGGCGCCTCGCTGACCACCGCGTAAATATTTAATCAATTTCCCCCAACCCGGTCTGCGCTTCCGTTTTCGCTGCCATTATTGTTGTTGTTGTGCCCGGAGCCCGCCCCCACCACCACGCACCCGCCTCCCAGCTGCTCCTCCCTCGCCCCTCCCCCGTCACCACCCATTTATGACAGATGCGTTTTCGCACAGCGTTCACGCGCAGCGGTTGCGCCCCATGTGCGCCGAAGGTGCGCCAAAGGTAAGCCCGTCTACGCCCGTCCGCGCCTGGACTGCGCCCAGCACCTGTCCCCCTAGTCCCCGCCGCACCCAACCCACTAGAGTCACATATGATGCCGCAACTCTCCTCGCCCTCAACCCCGGACGCACACCACAATGCTGCGAAGCCATCCCAGGACGAACCCACGGCCCATTCGCCTGCCTCTCCTGCAAGTTCAACTGCTTCAGGACCCTCACCAAATCCACTTCCTCCAAACATAGCTCCGACTCTAACCACCTGAAGTGCATCCTGCTTAACACCCGCTCGGTCCACAGACACGCAACTGAACTCTGGGACCTACTCGACACTGCATCACCGGACATCGCCTTCCTTACAGAAACATGGATGAACACATCATCAGCACCCGACATCGCCATAGCCATACCGGACGCTTACAAGATTATCCGAAAAGACCACACCAATCAAACAGGAGGAGGCATCGCCATCATCCATAGGAACACCATTAAAATCACGACCAGCTCCGACGATAATCTTGCAACCGCCGAACATCTCCACTTTCAGATCAACACCGACCCTAGGACCACACTTAGAAGCACCCTCATTTACAGGCCTCCAGGTACCCGCACTCAATTCAGCGATGACATCACGGACTTCATCAGCCCACATGCCCTCGCCTCCGAGAACTACATTCTATTAGGAGACCTCAACTACCACCTTGAAAACAAACACAACAGCAACACCTCCACCCTTCTGGACAACCTGGCCAACCTCGGACTCAAACAACTTGTTGACACCCCCACCCATATAGCCGGACACACGCTCGACCCTATCTTCACCTCCAGCAAGCACATCTCCTTCGACCGCACCACAGCTCTCCACTGGACGGACCACAGCTGTGTTCACTTCAGCTACAAAACCACCCTGACCCACAACCGCCCACAACCTATTCCTCGGAGAAACTGGAACAAAATCACCTCCGACCAACTCCTCACATCACTCAACCAAAACCCTCCCACTCTCTCACTGGACCCAAACCAAGCGGCCACCAATCTCAAGCAATGGATCACCCACAGTGCTGACGAATTAGCACCCCTGAAAAAGCACCAGATCAAATCAGCCAGCAAAAAGGCTCCCTGGTTCAATGATGACCTTAAAAAACCAAGAAGCTATGCCGCACCCTGGAGAAAACATGGAGAAAAAACCCAACCACCGACAACATGGCCACCCTTAAGGCAGCCACCCGCAAACACCACCAACTGATTCGATCCGCCAAGAAATCAGCATTCAAGGATCGTCTCGACAACAACACTCACAACAGCTAGGAACTTTTCAACATCGTCAAAGAATTCACCAACCCCACCGCAGCATCTAACAACATCACTCCCTCCCAAGACCTCTGCAATGCGTTATCCTCCTTCTTCTACAACAAAATTGCCGACATCCACAACAGCTTCGAGAATACTCCCAGCGATCAACCCTCTCCAGCCCCCTCAGTTCCTACTCCGCCAACTAACAACCTTAGCGCCTGGAACCCAATCACCACTGAAGACACCATCCGCCTAATTAACTCAATCCACTCTGGCTCGCCAACCGACACCTGCCCCCACCACATCTTCAACAAAGCTGACTCCATCATCGCACCCCATCTCCGTGATGTCATCAACTGCTCGTTCAACTCTGCCACCTTCCCAGAAAGCTGGAAACACGCCGAACTCAGCGCCCTTTTCAAGAAACCCACAGCAGACCCCTCTGAACTTAAAAACTACCGACCCATATCCCTCCTCCCATTCCCGGCCAAAGTCATTGAGAAAGTCGTCAACAGCCAGCTCGCCACCTTCATTGAATCCAACAACTCCCTCGACCCCTCTCAGTCCGGATTTCGAGCCAAACACAGCACCGAAACCGCCCTCATTGCAGCATCAGACGACATCCGAACACTACTGGATAACGGAGAAACAGCAGCCCTCATTCTACTCGACCTCTCCGCCGCTTTCGACACAGTCTGCCACAGCACCCTCATACAACGCCTCAGCAACATCGGCATACAAGGAAAAGCCTTGGACTGGATCACCTCGTTCCTAGCCGGGAGAACTCAGAGAGTACGACTTCCCCCATTCAACTCAGAGGCCACTGAAGTCATCTGTGGAGTTCCTCAAGGATCATCACTCAGTCCCACCCTCTTCAACGTTTACATGAGCCCACTCGCATCCATCGCGCGCCAACACAACCTCAACATCATCTCTTATGCCGACGACACCCAATTAATCCTTTCCCTCACCAAAGACCCCAACACCGCCAAAACCAATCTTCACGAAGGCATGAAAGAAGTAGCCGAATGGATGAAACACAGCCGCCTAAAACTCAACTCAGACAAAACAGAGGTGCTCATCCTAGGATCTTCCCCCTCTGCCTGGGACGACTCTTGGTGGCCTTCCACTCTGGGCACAGCACCCACATCCACAGACCATGCACGTAACCTTGGCTTCATCCTAGACTCCTCTCTCTCGATGTCCAGACAAGTCAACGCAGTCTCATCCTCCTGCTTCAACGTACTTCGCATTCTCAAAAAGATCTTCCGCTGGCTCCCCCTCGAGACAAGAAAGACTGTCACCCACGCACTGGTCACAAGTCGACTGGATTATGGTAACACACTATACGCCGGATCTCAGCAAAATTACAGAAAAAACTCCAACGCATCCAAAACGCATCAGCGAGACTCATATTGGACATCCCTCGCCAAGATCACATCACCGGACACCTAAAAGACCTCCACTGGCTTCCCGTCAACAAAAGAATTACATTCCGTCTTCTCACCCACGCACACAAGGCCCTCTACAATCTAGGACCCGAATGCCTCAACACTCGACTGTCCTTCTACAAACCCACCCGCCAACTAAGATCGTCCAATCAAGCCCTCGCCGCAGTCCCGCGCATCCGAAAATCCACCATGGGAGGAAGATCCTTCTCCTTCCTGGCGGCCAAGACCTGGAACTCACTCCCCACTCGCCTCCGCCTTACTCAAAACCACATCTCCTTCAGAAAAGAACTTAAAACTTGGCTATTCGACAAATAATGAACCCCTTCCCAAGCGGCTTGAGACCCTCTGGGTGAGTAGTGCGCTATATAAATGCCCAAACTTGAACTTGAACCCCCCCATGGCTGGCACTCACGTGGCTTTTCTGGTATCCCTACAGACCCCTGTGGGCAGACATTCATTGGATGTTCCTTTGACAGCACTTGCAGTAGATGGAGTAAAATGGCCTGTCACCCAATACAGACTGTAGGAATCATTCTCAAACATCACAAACCTCGCCTAGCTGGGAAGGGCGGCACACAAGTTACAACATCAGATTGGCACAGGCAAGCTATCCAAGGGATTGGGGCCTATCTCTGATTCTTCTCACTTGCTCCATGGCTTTGGTCTGCGACTATACTCTGTACTACAAGAAGATAACAGAGGCAAATGGACACCACTAATGCTAGGCCTATAGCACCTTCATGAAATTCTCCTCCAAGACAAGAAGTGAATGGCCAACCTCTCATCATAAGGTTTGGCAAAACAGAGGGCCGTGGTGGAAATTAAGAAGCACAGAAAGATTTAACTGTTTACAAATGAAATCAAGCTAATTTATTAAAGTATATCAAGAATTATGTAGTTGGAAATATTTGCAATAAAGTTAAAATGTATTGGGGGCGTGGCTAGCCAGCCGTGATGGCGGTCGGCTGCCGTTAGAGCTCCGGAGCCACCCGGGGACTTATCCTGTTGCTGGGCACCTACGGGAGCCCAGACTCGACCCAAGGAGCGGAGAGTGGTGCTGAAGTCCCGGTCCGAGTCCGGAGCACATTTACTGGGCTCGTGCAGGCGGAGTAAAGCGCCAAAAATGTATCAGGGCCTGCTGCGGCGTCCTGCGAGAGACAGCCGGGTGCTGGAGTGTGGGAGAGACCGGAGTGGCTGAGGCTTGCCGAGCGGCGCCTTGGCGAGCGATTGCCCCGGCGCTCCCCCTGCCCTGAAGTGCATAGGGGTAACATTCTGCCAGCGGGGATACCGGCCCTGGACAAAGAGTAACGAGACACGAAGTGGAGGAAGACGGCGGCAATGCCTGCCTGAAGTGCGTGACCGGGCCTACCTGCGGTGGCTGTGCTCCGCCCGTGTACGGCCGGACTCTGAAGTTAGCCGGGGGCCCTGGCGTGAATCGCCGCGGAGGAGTGAGGTGGAGGCGCATTCTGAATGCGGTGAGTGCGGGGTGTACACCCCCCCCACCCCCCTGTGCGTGGCAGACAATGAAAAAAAACACCATGGGGGGCCAGAGTGAGCAAAAGGAGGATGGCTGTTGGTACTCCCCTGTTCTGATTGCTGCCTAGACCCCGGTATTGAAGGGAAGGAGTTGCAACTACCAGGGATCCTGCCTGCAGCTGAGGTGGTGGAACAGTGTTTGGTGGCGGATTAGAGCGACGCTGCGGGGCCCTCATAGCTCCCAACTTCGGTTGGTGGGTGATACATGTGGTGCGGTATGCTGCAGTGGCTTGATGTGGTAGGCCAGAACACGGCGACATCGAACTGAAGTGGCTATCTGCAATAACGTCAGCTCAGCGGCGTGTGGTGTGGATTGTGGTCCTGGAGGCGACGGGTTGGTCTGAGTGGCGACCCTCCCTCTTCCCCCACCGATCCCCCTGGTGTTTGCGGACATTTTGTTCTTTGGACCCTGAAGTCTGACGTTTGGAGGAGGCTTGGCCTACGGTGTGGAGTGGTGGACGGGACGCCATTGTCATTGCCTTAGGAGTCTGCGGAGCCCCTGAAAGGTGGACCCCCCTCTAAGGCTTCCCCCTTCATTTCTGCTGCGCTTTGGCTCTTCCTTTTCTATCCGGTTAACTTTGCGGATTGACACCCTAACATTGCAGTGGTGCCTTTGGTGGTGCCAGAAGGCTGCCGCCCTGGTGCGGAGCTCTTCCTAAGGTGGTATCTTACTTAAATAAGCGCCTATTAGCAGGTACTGGATGGAGTTTGCCCTCTCGGCACCATGGTACGGAAGGAGGCAAGAGGGAAGGAGGGTCAAGGGGACTCTGAGGCGACGCGCGCTGCGGTGGGCGCTAGGGGCGGATGGGTCCCACCTGGAGCTGCAGAGGCTGCTCTCGTCAAGGAGCCACCGGCAGACAAGCTAGATTTGATCCTAAAGGAAATAAGAGAGTCCAGATCGGCGATGGAACAACAGCTGGGGGCTCTTACTACTAATCTGTCCGTCCTGAAAGCGGACCATGGTAAGCTGGCGGATAAGGTGAAGGACCAGAGTCTGGTTCTCGCAGACCTTACACCATAGGTGGTGGACCACTCTTTTTCTATACAAGAACTTCAGCAGCAGGTCGCCTCATTGATGGACTGGGTGGAAGACGCAGAGGGGAGAAACCGTCACAATAATATACGCGTCATAGGCCTGCCGGAATGCTGTGAGGGGTCCCGTGCAGCGGACTTCATGGAACAATGGTTCCGGGATCGTGTGGCCGCTGAGGAATTGTCGCCGTACTTCTGTGTGGAGCGGACACATAGGATCCAGACTGGCCGACCTGGACCGGGCCGACCGCCGCGCCCGCTGATAGTAAAGGTCCTCAATTACCGGGATAGAGATGTCCTGCTGCAAAAGGCCAGAGAGAAGTCCCTTATACAGTATGAAACTCATCGAGTGTCCTTGTACCCGGATTATACAACAATGGTCCAGAAACAGCGCTCTTCATATCAGGCGGTGAAGAAGAAGCTCCAGAAGACCAAGCTAAAGTATGCACTCCTCTTTCCCGCATGGCTGAAGATCATCCACGAGAAGAAAACACACTTTTTTGAAAGTCCCTCGGATGTTGAGGAATGGCTGGAGGTGATGTGCATAGGAGGGAGCCAGGGCTCTACTCAGGAGGGATCCGGCCAAGGCTCGAGAGGTGACTCGAGACAAGAAGACGGAGGATCCCCAGGGTCAAGTAGGAGGGCAGACCTCTCCGGTCCATCACGGGAGCAGCAGAAGAAGGACCAACTTGGAGCGCTGGCGATGGTTGGCACCTTCCCTGAGGACACGGAGAAAATCGCGACTGGTTCCGAAGAGAGCACGGTCCATTCCGACTCTGATCACAGCGCAATTCTGTTTCCCACTATCACACCTCGAGCTGCTGATGACATTCTGGACAATTGAAGATAACGACGGTCCAGCTCGATGCAGATCCACAAAGTTGTGACTCTTGGTATCCTTTTTGAAGTAATAGCTGTCTATTGTTTTTATTAACCTTTCGGGTTTCTGTGTGTCCTGTACATTGGGGAACTGAAGTTCAGGAATGGGATAATGAGTGGGACACCTTTAGGTTCTTTCCCTTGGGTCTGGGCATAGATGGTGATCCTGGACGAGGCCTGGCCCTCAACGGACTGCCTGCTCTTTCCGAAGACATATCCCCATTCCCCCGCTGTTAGTATATCCTTAATTTTTGCCCCCGGGATGGTATGCCGTTGAGCCAGCGGTGTTTGCCGTGGACGGTGAAATGACTATACGAGTGCGTAGCCATGCCCCCATTGGCGTATGCACCAAAATCTGGATCTATCTGTTTGATGTTCTAATGTTGGGCCCAGCATAGTTTTCATGCTGTGCCAAGTTTGTTTTGTTTTCAGATTTGGTTTCAGGGTACGGGGTCTCCAGGTTGCTATTCGTAAGAGGTAATACAAAGGGGCTACAGACACTCCTTCACTTGATTGATGGCGATCATGGCTGAGACTGCAGGGTCATACACATTTCTTACCTGGAATGTGCGTGGACTTGGGGTGATACAAAAACACCATCTGATCCACTCATTTCTCCTTAGACACCACACACAGGTTGCATTCCTTCAGGAATCCCATCTCACAGAAGCGGAATCACAGAAATTGAGGAAGAAGTGGAGGGGTACTGTTTATTCCACGACGTACTCGGCCTTTTCTAGGGGAGCAACTATATGGATCCGACATGGGACGCCATTTGTGAAGATTGAGAGGAGCGTAGACGATCAGGGCCGCTATATTGTGGTGAAGGGTACATTGGACGGGACATTGATAGTACTAGGAAGTATATATGCCCCGAATTATGACCAGGACAGGTTTTTACACAAAGTAGGTTTGGCACTATCAGATTGGGTCGAAATCCCCTGGGTACTAGGTGGGGACTGGAATGCGGTATTGGACTTGGGTCTGGACAAGTTGCACCCTCCTCTTCAAGCGGCAGGGGCGACTAAGTTGACCGACCTTTTTGCGGCTTTGGCGGAGGGTTGCAGGTAATCTGATACATGGCGAGAATTATATCTTACCCATAAGGAATACTCTTATTATTCCCCCTTACATAATTTACACACTAGAATTGACCGGTTCCTGTGCTCCAGATCAATAGTCACAAAAGTGGGACAATCAGAATACCTGTCCAAAACATTCTCCGATCATAGGCCCTTGACACTCACACTCCTTTGGGGTAGGGTGCCGGCCCCGGTACCTACCTGGAGACTTAACCCACTTCTGGATGATGCCCCCTTCCGGACATCATTGTCTGCTCCTCTTTTTCTTTTTTTTTTAAACCTTTATTGATAAACATGAAAATACAATAGCAGTCATACAGCCACTTCGGGTCGGCTGGCAACGATTCCAATATCATATCGGGATGAAAGAATACACAGCCCTTCAGCCGACAACCCTAGGGCCCGGCGGCAATTAACCAATCATGCTATGTCATACTTCAATGTACAGGAGGAATAAGGTTTTGATTTTATATTTTGAAAAACGCCACCCACCAACAAATATAAAGAAAATAACTGCAGAGGCTAAACGAAAGAGAAAAACAGGAGTAATCCTTCTGGAGAAGGGGTACCACATCCACAGCTGTACATAGTCAACCATAAGAGCATCTGGGAGGGGGAGAAAGAGGAAACAAGAGGTAGCCAGCAACACACAAACAAAATCCAGACTAGAAGGAACGCCATGCTAAGGAGATTGCAACACTTCCGGTGGAGGTTCAAAAGGTGGGGTACAAATTTCACCACGGTATTGGTTCCACTGACTCCATATCTTCCCCCATTTCTTGGGCCTGCCCCGAGCAATGTACACCGTTTTTTCACGGAACATGCACTGATCCATGTTCCTTGACCAGGCCGACAGACTCGGTGGCCTAGCCGACCCCCACAATTGCGCAATGTCACGCTTGGCAATCATGTTACCCAAAGTGGCCCACTGCGTTTGGGCCACATTAAAGTCATTGGGCTCCCACACATTTAAGAGACACCTTTGGGCCTCCGGCAGAAGAGAAACACCCATTACCTCAGACATAACACCATGCACACGAGTCCAAAAGGACGCTACCGCAGGACATTCCCACATAATATGAAGGAACATGCCCACCATACTACAGCCACGTTTACACAAATCATCCGAGACGTACCCCATACGCAACAATCGAGGACCCGTCATGTACACTCGGTGTAGGATTTTTAACTGCACCAAACTCAGACGGGCCGAGATGGTCACCTCCTTCGGGGAGGATATCGCCGCCTGCCAGTCTTCATCATCAAGTTCCAGTCCATCGCCGGTCCAGGACATGCGAAGCTGTAGAAGGTCCGCTCTGTCGTTTATCAACTTTTTGTGTATAAGAGAGATCGTACTATGCGGGACATGTCCATCGAGTACTCTGTCCTCCAGGGGTGAGGATTCTGGAACGGGCGTACCAGCCGGTAACGCAGTGGAAAGGGCGTGTCGAACTTGTAGGTACCGAAAGTATTCTCGAGGACCGAGTTTAAATTCTAGCTGCAACTCCTCAAAGGATTTTATCTTGTCCTTCCGCAAAAGGTCTCCCACCGTACTAATCCCAATAAGGTCCCATTTATCGAACCCCTTAGTCGTCCACAAATTGCCCAACCTCTCAGAAGCATAGAGTGGAGTCGCTCGAGTAAGGGTATCCGACCAGCCCATAGCAGCATTAGCGTTGTACCAGACCCGAACCGCAACTCTGGTAGGCCCGGTCAATGACACATCGGACCGTTTTGAATAAAGTGCTCTATTATAATCTCCGCCCGGAAGCAGCCATTTATCCATAGCAAAAGCCGGGTTAGAAGCCGGATCATACATCGCATGGTTAACCAAGCTCAGTTGAGAGGCCCAGTAATAACGCCGAATATCCGGCAACGCAATTCCGCCATCATACCAAGGCAGCGTAAGCTTGGCCAAGGCAATCCGCAGACGTCCGGCCCACATCAGTTTCCTTTGTAGGCACTCTATCTTGTGAAAATAGCTGGAGGGCACTAGATCTAAAGTGTTCTGAAGGGCATACAAAAATCTGGGAAGGGACATCATTTTGAATAAGGCTGCCCTACCCACCAGGGATAGAGGCAGTCTGCTCCAGGCCTTCACGTCTGCTTTTAAGCGAGTAAGCGGGGGGAGTAAGTTGAGTCGATATCTGACAGCCGAATCACGCGAAATGTGGATTCCTAAATATTTAAACCCGGTGGATGATATTTGTATAGGACAGTTGCGTGGCACGAGTGGTGTATTGTCTGTGAGCGAATACACACAAGACTTGGCCCAATTGATGACCAGTCCCGAGTTCCTTCCAAAGGAATTAAGGACGTCAAACAGTACCCCCAAAGATTTCCGGGGGGAGGTGAGGTAAAGGAGAATATCGTCCCCATAGAGTGAAATGCGATCCTCAAAACCCGGGGCCCACCTAATACCCTTGAGGAATGGCTCCCATCGCAACCAAGCTGCCAAGGGCTCGAGAGCCAAGGCAAAAAGCAGCGGAGAAAGAGGGCATCCCTGCCGCGTACCCCGTCCCAGAACAAAGGGAGCCGACACTCGACCATTGACGACCACCTGGGCAAGGGGCTCCTCATACAATAGTCGGACCTAGCCGATGAACACCGGTCCAAAGCCAAACTTCGCCAGAGCCGCCCATAGATATGGCCATTCCACTGTATCAAATGCCATGGTGGCATCTAACGAAACCAAAATGTCCGGCTCACGCAACGTCTCCGCCCTCGCCAGCACGCCATGAAGACGACATAAATTCAGCGCGGTATTACGGGCTGGAATAAAGCCAGATTGGTCCGGGTGCACCAAATCTCCTATCCCTTTAATCAGACGGTTGGCTAATATTTTCGCCAAGACCTTAGGTTCCACATTCAGAAGCGAAATAGGTCTATAGGAGGTACAGAAATCACGGGGTTTACCCTCTTTAGGAATCACCAGGATAGACGCTAGGCGCTGATCACGGGGAAGCAAGCCTCTCTCCCTTGATTCCAGAAACATCGAGCGAAGATAAGACGCCATTTTGTCCAGACACAACTTGTACAGGTCGATGGGTAAACCATTTGGGCCCGTAGCTTTTTCAGAGCGAATGGAGCGAATAGTGAGCTCTACTTCATCAGTGGAAAAATCCGCCTCCATTAGCTCTCTATCAGAATCGGACAGGCAAGGCAAAGCAATATCCCTAAGCAAAAGATGGGAGTCTTCCTCTGGCCGGTCCGAGACCGGCGCATACACCGTCTGAAAGTGGCAAGCAAACTCTTCCACAAGCTCCAGCGGGTCCGTCACACGTACCCCATCCACTCGCTCGATCACAGGCACCACACGATTCAATCTCTCCCTTTTGTCCAACCAAGCTATCAACTTCCCTGCCTTGTCGCCCACATCATACAGACGGCCCTGTTGTTCCCGACTCATAGCTTTCGCGGCATTCGTAACCAAGGCTTTATAATCAGACTGCTTCAGTTGCAAAACATGCATTTTTTCACGCGTGACCCCACTCTCAAGATCCCTCCCTAAAGCTAGTATATCGGACTCCAACTGTTCGACCTCCTCATTGTGGCGCTTCTTAGAGCTAACGATAAGCTACAGCGTCTGGCCCTGTATCACCGTTTTAAAGGCTTCCCAAAGGGACACAAATGATGACACGGATCCCACATTGTCAGCAAAGTAGTGATCTATAGCTTTAATCACCCCCGCCCTAGTATCTGGAACACGGAGATGCCAGGGATTAATTGGTGCGACCCGGCCCCCTGCGTCCAAACGGAGATCCATATGGATCCATAGCGGGGAGTGGTCTGAAATACCTCTGGGCAAATGTCAGGCCTCTCGCACCGTCGTAGCCTGGGCTGCGGGCACAAGGAGATAATCAAGTCTAGCCAAGCTCCCATGGGACCCGGAGTGGAAAGTATATTGGGTCTGTCCTGGGTGAAGCATCCGCCAACAGTCTACCATACCAAACATTTCCAAGAAACCACTAAGGCAGGACTGCGATAGTGTAAGAGTCCTGGGAGGATGTCGATCTACTAGGCCATCAACCACCGAGTTGAAGTCCCCACCCACCACCAGAAGCCCCTCAGGAAGCCTCAGTACCAATTTCCCCAGGTCGACAAATGTGGTGGCCTGCAAACCTGGGGGGACATAGACCGAGAGGATGGCTACCAAACTTCCTTCCCACCTCCCAACAATCGCTGCATACCTACCCCTGTCATCCAATATCGTGTCATCAATCTCCAAGGGAAGGGAACTACGGATCATAATACCAGCCCCTCTGGAGCCCGAAGTGAACCCCAAGTGTGCCACCAACCTGTAGCCCCTCCGATTCATTGCATGGAACGTGTTCACCACCAGGTGCGTTTCTTGCAGCAACACAATGTCGGGAGAGTGGTGCTTCACATATTGGAGTACAATTCCCCGCTATATTTTGTCCCTCAAGCCGTTGACATTCCAACTCAAAACTCTCAACCCCCTACCCCCCATCCCAAAAGTAAGTAGTCGGGTCCCCCAAACCCCATGAAGGAAACACAAAATAAGCCGCAATACGTAGCCTCAGGAGCAGTGCAAACAGAAAAAAGAAAACCCATCCCCCCTCCCCCCGAACACCAAAACAACAACCCCCCACCCTGCACCCCTGCAATAACTCAAAAAAACACCCCATTCAGCAGTGTGTCTGTCGCCCTACCCCAGAAACTAAACTACAAATAGAATAGGAAAATACCCCCGGAGGAGGAAAAGTCCCCGAACTCCCCGCCGCCCCAGGGCCTGTCTTAGAGAGAAAAAGTCATCGACCCAAAAAAGGAGAACAATCCACCGTAGCACAATACGATGGCAGCACACACCGGTGCCCCTACTCCTCCTGGTCCCGTTGGCCGCCTTCAGCACCTCCAGATTGGTCCTCATTGTCCCGTGGCATAGATAATGTGTCCAAACAGTCACTGACCACCTCCGGCATGTCAAAGAAGAGCACCCGCTCATTATGTTCGATGCGCAATCGGGAGGGGAAAAGCATAGCATACTTCATGCCCAGATCTCTTAATTTCCGCTTCACTCCAGTAACTGCCAGTCTCTGCTTCTGCACCGAAGGGGTAAAGTCAGGGTAAAAGTTGATGGATGCATTCTCGAACCTAGTGGGACCGCTGGCCCTCGAAGCCTGCAAAATGGCGTCTCTGTCTCTGTAGTGAAAGATCCGCGCAATGATGGGTCGCGGAGCCATCCCCTGCTTGCGTCTGCCACCCGGAATTCTGTGGGCGCGCTCCACCGCAAATAGATTACTCAGGCCTTTTGGGGCAAGGTGGTTAACAATCAAGTCTTCAACGAGCAGGTCCGTCGATTGATCGGCTGATGACTCCGGAACTCTGACTATGTGTATATTATTGCGCCTAGCGCGACTTTCGAAATCCTCAAGCCGGCAGGCAAACTGGTCACTAGAGGATCGAAGAGTCCGAATCTCAGTCTGGAGCTCGGAGACATCCATGGTGAGACTGGCTGTCTTGATATCCAACAACTTCACTCTCTCGTTGGTTTTGGCCAAGTCCGCCCTGATCAGGCCCACATCCACCGCCACTGTGTCGATCTTGGCTGCCAAGGTCTCGTACTGTTGGCCCATCGACGAGTGTATGCTGGCGATGGCGCCCATTACATCTCGAAGTGTCGGCTCCTCCGATTCCAGGGGGCCACCACCAAGGTCCTCCGGGGTTTTACCAGTCCCGCTGGGCGAGCCCTTATTGCGCGCAAATCTGTCCATAATGGTGGTTTGAGTCCCACCACCACGAGTCGCAATCTTGAGGGACCGCTTGTCACTCTCAGACTTGGCCGCCATGGTGGGTTGCGCGCCCCTCCGGGGCTTTTGGGACCTGGTGTAAATGGCTCCCCCGAAGGAAAAACCACAAGAGGTCGAAATGCGGGGCGTTGGTGAAGATCCATCAAGAGACTGATGTCTCAGGCAGGCTCGAGCACCAAGCAGCCACCTGCAATCTTCGCAACCAGGGAAAACTAAACCGAAAGTAGACCCCGGGTAGCTGTCCCCTACCACAGGCCGTTGTAGTTCAACTACTTTCGGGGTGCTCCTGATGCCCAAGTCCCGGGATGAGCCATGGTGTAGGCCTCTAGGCTCCAGGAAGGAGCAAGTCGGGCGCCGGCACCTGATTCAAAATCTGAAAAAGGCCTTTCAGACCAGGAGAGTCGTAGCTAGAAGAACCCGTCGTCAGAAACAGGATTTATGCCAGGATAGTCGGTGGAGGCGGCGAGGGTTTCGGGAGCTCACATCTCACGCGACCATCTTGGATGCGCGCTAAGCTCCTCCTCCATTGTCTGCTACTCTTACTGATTATTTTAGGGAAAACTGGAACTCTACCTTCTCGATTCTGGTCGTATGGGACGCCATGAAGGTGGTGATTAGAGGCACGGCGATAGGGCAATTGGTGGGGTAAGGCAGGAAATTCATAAGAAACTTTGTGAGGTGGAGGACCGTCTGAAGGTACTCGAACAAGAAGCAGGCACAGATCCTGGAAAGAAGGGTGAACAGCAGATGGGGTACATTGACCACACAGAAGTGTTAGAAACATTGCGAACAATAGATTACAAGGAATACCTGCGCTGCCAACACACCGATGCAGACCGATCCGGTTCACTATGGGCCCGATTGATACAGGACCAACCGGCCCATTGATGCTCACCCACTGACTATACTTTCTGGTGTTGGCGGGTAGGGGAGCCCGCGGGACCATGTCTCTCCCCCCCAGGCACGCCAGGACCATGGCGGCCGGCTCCCACTCTTGTTGCTCGTGTTCGTACTCTTCCTGGTCCTCGGAGACTTGCTCTTCTCCGAGGGCAGCGGCCGCTACCTGGCGGGGCCTTGGAGTCTGGTTCTGTGGACAGTTCGGGTCATTGGCGTAGTGACCGACTCGCTGGCATCGGTGACACGTGACATTGGCTCTGAACCCCGGGCGCATCGGGGGGTTGCCCCTGTTGGCCGGGGGCGGGGTGCTTGTGGCGGGAGCGGCCGGGACGGTGTCTTTCCCCCGGCCCTGGCCTCCTCCTCCTCCTCGGGGGCGGTGATGGCCTTGGTTGTTCCTGTTCTGCTCGTTCGGGCCACCCCGGCCCACTCGGGTGCTCTCCCATCGGTCAGCTTCGGCGGCGAGCTGCCGTGGATCAGTCATTTTACTGTCGAGGAGGTGCTGCCTGAGCTCGACAAAGCAGTTATTGGAGAGGTGCTCCCACACAACAAGGTTAAAAAGCTGCTCGTAGGTCGTTACGTTGCTCCCCTTGATCCACCCCTCGAGGGCTCGGCTGAAATAGTTCACATATTCCACCCAAGTTGTACCCGGGATTCGGGTGCAGTCGCGGAACCTCTGGCGGTACATTTCGGGTGTCAGCCCATATCGAGTGAGGAGGGCGGCCTTCATGTGATCATAGGACGTCATTTGGTGATCCGGGAGCTGTAACAGGGCATCTCGGCCTTCGTTGACGAACCTCCCCCATAGACCGGCTCCCCAGTCACTTCGATCGATCCGGTGCGAGGACATGGCGATCTCATAGGCCTTGAACCACTGCTGTATGTCGTCGTTTCGGTAGAACTCTCGGACGACATCTTTGGGAATGTGGACTTTTGATTCTGAAGTTCCTGGGGTGCGTGGTCGCTCGGGCACCCCCAGGTCCTTGCCTTGCTTACGTAGTTCTATTTCGGCTAGTTGGCACTCGTGTTCATATGCCAGTCTTTTTTCTTCAAGCTCTCTTTGTCTTTGTTTTTCCTCCCGCTCTTCTCGGAGCCGTAAGTGTTCTAGGTTCAATTTTTGTTCCGCTAGTTTTAGTTCTCCATCCATTTTGAGCCGTGCCAACTCTAATTCATGCAGTCTGGTTTTCTCTCGCTCTTGGATCTCTTCCCGGGAGAGACCTGCTCTCCTTTCCTCAGAAGGAGCGGGGTTAGTTTCCGGGGCTTCGCTGTGTTGGTCCCGGGGACCAGCGGTGTTTACCTCTGCCCATGATTCTAGGGCGTGTTTAAAGTCATCTTTTGTGCTCAGACCGGTGGTAGCAATGCCCAGTTCTATACAAAATTGTTTTAATTCTCGATGGTTGTACTCCTCCAGCTTGTCCATTTGGAATTTCTCTGTAGACCCGCTCTCTTGGGCCGGCATTGTGGTTTAGTCGTGGGGTGAGTTGCTTTCTGTACGATTACGCGTTGGTTCGGATCGCGCCGCTGGCCACCAATGTTAGACGGGACCTGGAGGGTCGGCCGAGGACAAGGGGAGAGGTCTCCGGGGTGAGCCGTCTCCAGCGATCGTACAGACAAGTAACTTCCCCCCCACAGAATAGGCACCACACAAAGATAAGATTTAACGTTCTTTATAAGTAATCTTGAAGTACGGTAGAATGGTACAAGGAGGTCTGGACTCAGGGGTCCCCTCGATTCTAGTCTCTAGGATGGGAAAGGGGTAGCGGGACAGTCTTATTACCAATCTGGTAGTTACGATGAGATGATGGGTAGCTCACAATCCTCGAGCTCGGCGTTCTTGAAGGACGGGTTGCGGCAGCGCCAGCAAATCCCGGAGTGGTCGCAGGTGGCAACGGTCCGCGGCAGCGCCAGCAGGTCCCGACGAAGATGGTAGTTACAACGGGTCGCGGCAGCGCCGGCAGGTCCCAACGAAGATGGTAGTCACAACGGGTCGCGGCAGCGCCAGCAGGTCCCAACGAAGATGGTAGATTGCAGAGGGCCGCGGCAGCGCCAGCGGCAGGATGACAGTTCACAGGGCAGGGCTGCGGCAGCGCCAGCAGTCCGTCAAGGATGAGTTCTTCTAGGTGTCTCTCGACTCCAGGATACAACTGCCTTCCTGCTCTGGAGCTGCCCCAGTTATAGGTCTGGCGCCCTTTGATGTCCGGACCCTCGCACTTGGAGGTCGGGAGGTCCGGGATGAGGGAGTCCAGACACCCAGCAGGGGGCTGGAGCCAGCGCCCGGGGAGGCTGGGGGCGATCGGCACCTGGCGGGGGAGAGCCATCGACACTTCTTTCTCCCATTGACCTGCCAAGTGGTCCGTTCACCTCCTGAGTGGATGGTGGTGCCGGGCTGTCGGGGCCTGGCCAGGCCCAGGGTTGGGGTCGAGCTGAGGCCACGCGGCCTCGTGGTGCAGTGTCTAAGATGGCGGCTGGGCCAGGCAATGGTGCTGACGGTGGCCCGGGCCGATAATACAGAGATGTCCGGGAGCAGGGGTCCCGTAGGGGACGGTTTGCGAGTTGCTTCTGTGGATAGCACCTGGAGAGCCGGTGCCCGGGCCCTGTCGTGCGGGGAGGGGGCGAGCCCTTCATGTGGCCTGTCCAACACCCTTTTATGATAGGTGTAATAGTTGGCGGTCTAGTGGTCACCCATCATACATCCACTACATCCGCAGGCCAGGCGTGGCCTGCGGGGAGCTAATAAATGGAAAGCTGCCGCTCGGGGTACGTCACTTCTGACTATACCTCCAGTGTAGCCCGTGTGTGTCTGCCAGCGCGTTACACCCCCGCGCTAGCCTAATCTGCCCCTTGAAGGCCCGGGTGTGATCTGGGGCCGACACACGACACTGGCGACGAGCAGAGGGGGCCCAACCCTCGCTTGCACCTCACCCTGCCTAGAGGAGTGTCCGTCTCCCTTATGCGGCACCGCAGCAGTGCGCCACGTGTGACTGAAGTTGCCGTGTGTCCGCGGTGTGCGTGCGCGCCTACCCTGCTCCAGCAGCGGCGGGGATTGCAGCAAAACACCCCCCTGCTGTTGATAGGATTACCGGTTTATCGGCATTAAAGAGACCAGGTCGGGCTGCACGTGCGGACCATGCACTGCTGTTCTGTACCGCTCCTGATCTTGGCCAGGCGTCTGAACTGCCTGGGGGCTTCACCAGCACTGTCTGCTCCTGCCGGTTGGAGCTGCCCAGCCCCTCCTGCTGCCCATCAAGCATTGGCCACTACAAAAAAAAAAGAGGAAGGGGAAAAGAAAAGAAAAGGACTATACAGAAGGTGTAACAAGATAACCTGCAAGCCAAGTAAGGAGTCAGTGGGGAGCCAAGTACTAGAGTGCCCAGGGAATGGGAGAACACTGTGACGCAGCACCACGTGGAGCACCCAACGTAATTTTGTCCTTTGATCCGTCCAGAACGTTCCAGTACGCTCACCGCCAGGCACCATGGTAGACAACAATAACGATGTTGCACCAGCCCGCATCCCATTCCAGCACGCAGCATCTGGGGTCCTGCCCGATTTCAGTGAGCTGGAAGATCCCGCGTCAGCCTTCCTCGGTTGAGGACATGGATCGAACGCCTCAACAACTACTTCGTCGCAACCAGGAAAAAAGACGAGGAGGTAAAGAGATCCCTGCCACTACACAATGCCGGAGATGAGATTTTCAAACTTTTCAAGCAACTGCCCAACACAGGGGTTGCGAATTACTACAATGCAGCAGTGACTGCGCTAAACTGCCATTTTGACCCGCAACTAAACCCGGATTTCGAAGTTTTCAAACTCTGACAAGCCCGCCAGAGGGAAGGAGAATCCATGGACTCGTTCGAAGCACACCTCGGGGAGCTGGCCAGCACGTGTACAGATGAAGACCAGCCAAAAGAAATCAGGAGACAACTAATCCACGGGTGCCGCGACAAGGCCCTAAGAGGACTCATACTGCGTAAACCAAGAATCACACTGGAGGACATACTGACACTAGCCAGATCACACAACTTGTCCGCAGCTAGGGCGAACGAAATGGATCAAACCCTAACCAAGCCCCATGCCAAGCCAGTCTCCATCAAGACAGAGCGAGCAGATGCTGTAAGGACCAAGCCCAGAGGAGACATGTACAGAGGGCCAAAAGGAGATGCCTCCAGTTCAAGATGCAGGTACTGTGGCCACGAGCCGCATGCGGCTAAAGACTGTCCTGCCCACGGGAAAACCTGCACGGATTGCGGAATACCCAACCACTTTGCATCTGTCTGTAGGAGGCGTATCAGAAACCGAGGAGTCCGAGGGCAAAAGCCCCCAACCCGAGCCGCTTTACAGCTGTCGGTAACAGACACCACACCACCTGACCACGCACAGACAAGACCCGTGAAGCACCTACCAACCGTTGAGGATTCATCTGAGGACGACGATGAAGAGGTATACAGCGTGTCCTTTGCAAGGGAGCTCGAGCAATGCCGCCGACCACAGCCCACATGCATAGTGCAGGTCGCAGGAACCGAGGTGAAAGTGGTTATCGACACAGGAGCGATGATGAACGTCATGGGCCTACAACAATACCGAAGCCTACGCCCTCGCCCTCCGGTGGTACCGTCCAAAACAAGGATCTACGCATATGGGGCAGACACGCCCCTACCGCTGAAGGGAAAGATCTCGGTGCCTATCAAGGCCGACGATCTTGAGGTGATGGCCATGATCCACGTCATCGACAGGGAAGCGGATACCCTCCTGAGCAGCCACATTGCTGAAGATCTAAAGCTAATCGTCTTCGCGAGACGAATCAGGGTGTACCAGGTGGAAGAGCTCCTTGGGCAATTCCCCGAGCTGTTCAAAGGCCTCGGGTGCATCAAATGTGACCCCATTCAGCTACACATTGATAAGTCGGTCACCCCAGTTGCCCTGCGACACAGGAGAGTTCCTTTCCACCTGCGACCACTCGTCGAGAAGGAGCTGGAAGCCTTGGAAGAACAAGGAGTCATTGAAAAAGTAACAGGACCGACGCCATGGGTATCGCAGAAAAACCCAAACAGCCAGGAGCCATACACCTGTGTAACGATATGCAGCTACCCAACAGAGCAATTAAAAGATAACGCCGCATAACGCCAATGATGGATGACATCATTGCGGATGTCAACGTATCCAAGTGTTTTTCAAAAATCGACTTGAACACAGGGTATCACCAACTACCCCTATCAAAGGAGAGTAGATTTATCACCACCTTCAGCACCCACCTAGGGCTCAGAAGATACAAACGTTTGAACTTTGGGATATCCTCGGCAGCCGAGGTTTTCCAAAACACAATACGGGAGCTACTACTTAGGGTTGCCAGGAGTATTGAACGTGAGCGATGACATCCTCATTCACTCAGCAACAGCCGCAGACCACCGCAAACACCTCCGCAACACACTAAAACGCCTCAGCGAGCACGGAGGCACCCTACATAAGGACAAGTGCCAATTCTTCCAGCTCTCCCTCGAGTTTTTCAGCTACGTATTCAACCAGGAAGGCATACTAGTAGACCCGAGGAAGTCGCAAGCCATCAAGAAAGCCCCCGCACTGACAACACCGACGGAAGAACGAAGCTTCTTGGGAATAGCCACATACTGTGGGCGGTTTATACCAGGGCTGGCCACCCGGAGTGAGCCACTGCGGGCACTCATGAAAGCAGATGCAACCAGGCACTGGGGCCCAAAGGAGGAGGAAGCATTCCAAGGAATAAAGGACGCCCTCCTAGGGGAAGCCACGCTCGCATACTTCGATCCTGCGAAGCGAATGGAAGTGCTGGTCGATGCAAGCCCAGTAGGAATTTTTGAAGTGTTGGCCCAGGAGCGTGAGCCAGCCCAGTGGGCCACCCTGATGTTCGCCAGTAAGTCGCTCACCTCCACAGAAGCAAGGTACGCCCAGATTGAATGCAAAGCGCTCGACCTTAAAGTGGTCCTGTAGTCATTTGATCTGTACCTCCACAGCCAGCCGTTCACAATGGTCACCGACCATCAACCTTCGGTCCCTCTCTTCAAAGGAACAGCACCGCATCCGCATCCGCATATCGACTGCTGGGCCGTCCAGTTACAACTGTATGAGATGGAGGTGGTGTACCACCCAGGGTCCAAGAACCCAGCAGATTTCCTTTCAAGACACCCAGTTCAGTCCGAAAAACGGGAAGAAGAGGAAGACATCAAAGAATATGCCCACCTGGTAGCCCTGGCATCATGCCCCCAGAGCATGTCTCTAGACAAGGTACAAGAGGCGGCTGCCACTGATGCTGTCTATACCAAGACACTAGCCGGCGTGCAACAAGTTTCGTGGGCAGACTACCTCTGCCAGTCCAAGACCGAGAGACCCTTACAAAAATGTGGCGGGTCCGTCATAAACTGAGCACCACCAGCAGTGGCATCCTGCTGAGAGGTCCCCAGCTAGTGATCCCGCAGGGCCTCAAGCAACGGGACGTCCAACTAGCCCATGGAGGACCCAAGGTATTAACCAAGATGAAGGCACGCATGCGAAAAAAGGTCTGGTTGCCAGAGCTTGAAGACATGGTAGAAGAATATGTTCGACGGTGCTCACTGTGCCTCTCCCGATCATCACTGAAGAAGCCTGCACTGTCCCATGGTCCAAAGTAAGTGTGGACTTTGGAAGCTTCCCAGGAGGAAAACACACCATTGTCATCATATATGCATATTCTAAGTATCCTGTAGTGGAACCCGTCACGTCAACAGCTTTCCATCACGTCGGACCAGTATTCGAAAAAATCTTCGCCATGTTTGGTTTTCCTCAAGAAGTACGCAGTGACAACGGTCCCCCGTTTCAAGGGGCCGAGTTTGCCACATTCCTCCAACAACGAGGCATATCGCATCGCCACATCACCCCACAATGGCCCAAAGCTAACGGGGACGTCGAACCCTTCATGCGAACCCTGAACCAGAGAGAATACTGAAGCACCCCTCACTGTACCACTCAGCGAAGCCCGTCGGCCCTCATGCTCTATGGACCATGCCATGACCTACTCCCCACCTGTCCGGGATGATCACAGCCTCAACTGGACATAGAGGAAGTGCAAGAGAGGAGAGTATGGCAGAACCAGGATGCAAGTGTCCGACACCGCCCCACCCAGAGAAGGCTTAGCCATGGGGCGACAGTCATCCTGCAGAGCCGGCGTCAGGGAGGAAAGTTCCAAACAGCCTATGAGCCGGGCACCTGGACGGTCACCGCCAACCATGGTTCCATGGTAACGGCGCGCAGAGGAGCGGAGGAAGTGTCCCGAAATATCTCGTCGTTCAAAGAAGTCCCACCGGAACAACACCAGGAGACTGCCAGCAACCCACCAAGTCCCATGGCCACTGGCGAGCTGGAAGAACGGACGGACGACTCGGCGAGTGGCCAAGTTGAGGATACCCCAGGGTTAAGCCCCTCACCACAACACAGGGTTTGTTCCGATGACTCCGGCCGGAGCGGAACGGGATGGCGTACGGGCACTCAAAGATACAGCCTGAAGCCCAACCCCCACCGAGCTAGCGGCTGAGAGACTATGCCTGCTGAAGGCCTAGAGCTCACTCGCTGGGACTCACGCAAGTACTGCAGTCATGTGCTGGACTGAATATTGATATGTGATTTTGTACAACTATGTTGAGAAAAGGTTTTGACAAAAAGAACTGAGTTGGATAGGGATGTAATAGTTGGTGGTCTAGTGGTCACCCATCATGCATCCACTACATCCACAGGCCAGGCGTGACCTACGGAGAGCTAATAGATGGAAGGCGGACGCTCGGGCACGTCACTTCCGACTATACCTCCAGTGTAGCCCTTGTGTGTCTGCCAGCGCGTTACACCCCCCGCGCTAGCCTAATCTGCCCCTGGAAGGCCCGGGAGTGATCTGGGGCCGACACATGACAATAGGGATGTGTGTTTATTGTTTTCATTAGATATACTCCTATGAATTAATTCAGGGAAGTTTTGGCATAATTGTAATTTTTCTGCTGTCTAGATTCACAACAGACCTGGATGGAACCATACCAGAAATTATTATCACTCAAATGTTGAAATCTCATATTTTAAATTGATTCCTGCTCTTCAGAGACATATTACATAAACATGTTATGACATTTAATGGTTTGTCTTTCCAGTGAAAATTGGCTGCAAATCATTATCAAATGAATGCAAAGTGTTTGTGCAAAGTTTTCAGTTTTTTTAAATTCTATTTTTGATGGTTGATGCTGATAAAATGTATTGTATCTTTCAGAAATTAAAGCGTAGTTTAATAATAGATTGCTAAAAACTGAATAAATGACTAAAATAAAATATCTCCTTTTAGTGAGTGAAATTTTATTTTGGCGGCCTTATCATTATTTAAAGTGTATATTTATTTATTTAGTTTCCTTTCCTTCCACCACTTTGCAGCACCTGAGACCCTTTTGGTGTACACCAGGCTGATGTCCTCCGTTTAGAGGGGAAAGAGTGTAAATCATCACCACCGACGTCTTTTACATGGAGTCTCTCCCAATATGGCTTTGTGGGTTTGTTGGTTCCATTGGTGCGACCTGGCCCCTTCTTGCAGTGATTCGTGAAGGCTTACTTAAATGGTGACATCCTGGGGAGTTGCTCAGCTTCAGAAGTGTGGGTCCCGCATTTTTCTCTTGTCATTTCTGTGCGTGAATTTGGATTGGATCTTAACATTTTCCTATCGTAGATTACAGTTGGGACTGTTCTTGGGCGGCAGATTTTGTTTTCGCAAACATTCCGAACCAAGCTTTCCCTGTGCATTTTAAATGTGATTACCTGCTCCTTTGTGAGCAATTTATGTCCTACGAGGGGCGAGGTAACACAGAGTGACTTATTTAGAGCAGGCATGGACAGACTTCTTGATTTGGAATCTTCTGTAGCTTCTGGGTCTATTTCTTCATCGACTCACATGGACTATGCAGCACCAGCCCTCACGAGAGACAGCACCGGTGACACTGTAAGTTCAACTGGGTGGTTTATCTGAAGAAGTTAAAAGATCCTCATCAATTTCAAGATCTACAACTTAGTGTTCTTCATGAAGGTTGTCATCTGAGGAATTTAGATTAAACGAGAACGCAGAATATATTACTTTCTCAGTTTAAGTGTGGGTTGCACCCAGTCTTGTTTTTTACTACATTCAGGCTCATATATTCATTGTTCCTTTAGCAGTGTGCGTGACTTAGCCAATTCTTGACCTTGTTCTCTTATTATTTGCATTAATGTTGTTCAAAAGCAGAAAATAATAGATAAACACAATCATTGTGATTTCATGGCAAGTAGTGACCGATCAAAAACAAGAAATACAAGCTTAATATATACACTCATTCCAAAATAGAATGACAATTAGAATATCATGACATAAGGGTTAGATTAGAATAATGACTGCATAAACTACATTATATGTCACTAAATAGATATTAAATGGGAGTGACTGTTTAATAAGACGTAAATTTCTAGTCTACATTGATCAGTAAATGTATTCGACTAGTCCCTCTTAGTGGGAGGAAAACGATTCAGCCATTGTTGAGCAACCTGTAGACGGGCTAAAATAATCGCTATGAATATAATTCTTGTAAATGTCGATGGGATATCACTAGTTGATCCAGGAAAAAACAACTTCAATGACGCATGGATACTGAATCCCATATGTAGCAAGTAGGATCTGCTTTGATGGTTCCCCCACTTTTTGCTGGTGTTATTCTGTTTTATGACTAGTCTGACTGGGATCCTGCTAATCAGGACCCCAGTCACTGTGCTTCCTCCCTACATTTGACAATGGTAAGTACTTTGGTATCTTCCCAATTGGCTACTGGTGTACCCTCTTAAGTCCCTAGTATATGGTCCTAAGGTGCCGAGGGCATAGGTACACCAGGGGTCTCCCAATGGCTGCAGCATCTATTATGCCACCCTTGAGAGACCACTCAAACTGTGACTACAGACCTGCCATTGCAGCCTGTGTAAGTGTGTGCCAGCACCACTCACAACAGATATAAGGTTTCTTATATCTGAGGTCAGTATACTTAAAACCTATAAGTCACCCCTATGGCAGGCTCTTCAGTCCAGAGGGCAGGGTGTTTGGTTACAAGTGTGAGGGTGCCCCTGCATGGGCAGGGCCCCTCTACAAGTCCCGGAGTCGATTTTCCAGGCTTTGTAAGCCATTCAATACGTATAGTGGGCATCAAGTAAAATACAAGATGGCTAACTAAGTAATCGCTGCACTGAAACTGGTCATGTTTGGTATCAAACATGTTGGAATCCTACCCCAACACTGATTCCAGTGTTGGATGTCGGATTCCAGGCACTGGGGGTCTCACCCTAGGCAGCCCCCCCCTGTAATCTGGTACCAGCCTTTCAGGGTCTATCAGCAAGCTAGTGCTGCTGCCAACCACAGACACGAGTCTGCCCTTCTGCTGCTGAGCTAAGCTTGAGCAGGGGAAAGTAGAACAATGGGTTTCCTGTCGCAGATAGGACTTAGTGTATGGGGCTGTGGTGGGGGCTCTTGCCAGCACCACCAGACTGCTTTGGAAGGCACATTTGGTGCCCTCCCTGTATATTTCAATTTAAGCTCATTCAGAGAGCCATTGGCTCCCACTCTGGTGCGAAATTGGACAAAGGACAGGGGAGTATCCTTCCCTCTGTTCAGCCCCTCCTCTGGGAGGGAACCTTGAATCGTCCCAACACGTTCCCTAGGGTACTTAAGGGCTTATCCGTGGGTGGCCCTTCAGATTGTTCGAGGGACAAGATTCGAACCCAAAACCAGGAGTGCCTGCTCCTGGAACACAGCAGTGGGGCGGGGACGAGGGGAGGTTAAAAAGAAAACCCACTTACCTGCTGCCCGGCTGCCTACTGAACGGCTGCCGCCACCTCTCCTCTGGCCTTTTCCTGTCTTCCCTACAAAGGAAGAAGGAAGCACCAGGCTCCTCTGACCAATCACAGTACTGCAATGCAGCGTTGTGTTGGTCTGAGTGCCGAACCACGGTGTTCAGCCAGGGGATGGAAGGTTGGACATGTTTCCATGCAGGCTGTAATGCAGCCTGTCTGGATAACATGCAAATTGTGCATGAATGTTTGGCTGACCCCAAAGGACCGATCAAACATTCATGGACACTTACATAGTGCCCACCACTCTTCCACCCGGCTCGGAGAGCAGAGCAGGTCTGCCCCTCCCACTGACATGCTGCAGCCGGAACAATAAAATGCAAATAACATATAGTTGTTACAATTTAAATTTTCCTTTTTTTCCACTGCAGAACTCAGTGGGGAGACGCTTCTCCACCTTAGCTGAGGGCCGTCACTGCCCAAAACCCCTTCAACTTCAACTGCTTGGGCACCATGGATCTTGGAGAAGTGTGGCTCACTGGTTAGAGGAGGCGGATCCTGATGCAGAGGTCAGACCCGGGACCAGGGTTTAATTCCCGAAGCGGCAGGGTCTTGAGCTCAAAATGTTCACGGACTCGATAATTCTCGCCTCGGTGCCTACTCGAATCATGGATTCACACTCTGCAACTCTGGGCAATAGCTAGCTTAATCTCCACTACGGCCCCACCGCGATGGGATGCCTGGTCTTCACCTTGGGGATGCCCAGTAGGGGTTATCTCGCAGGGAAAGCCAGGACGGGTTCCCAAAGCAAGCGCTAAGAGACCTGTCGGTGATTTGGCGCTATATAAAATCGAAATTAACATTACATAACATAACATTTGCCTGGAAACAAGACTGCATCAAGGATGACTCCTGCTATCCTGGTCTAGTACTGGCCTCTGTGTCCTTTGTGCCTGTGCCCCATCCAGGTTTCACTCCAGGCCTGTGGGAATTAAGGACACCCGCAGTAATCTCCCTTGGAGTGAAAGAGTCACTCCCCTGTGTCTGTAGGCACTGCAAAAAAGCTTACCATTCTGCTGCTGCTGATGTACCATGGACTCCAAAAGGCTTTGCACACAGGTGATGACTCTGCAGCTCCCTCGAGGCCTGCACTACCTTCTCAGCAAGTGTGATGCCAGTATCCCTCGTCGGAACTGTTGGAAGAGAACCCTTGTGCACCTTGTCGACTTGCGGTTGCCAAGGCTCTGTCCTCCAGAGATCTTCAGGCTACAAGAAGCTTAAGCCACCGGTATCACTTCCTGCAAAGATGTTTGTCCTCACTGCATTCTCGGCATCATGGGCCTGCATCTTTGGTGAGCTGCTTGAGGTCCTCTTGCGACTCCTGGCCTATGGCTAATGGGTCCTCTTGAGGGTCTTCTTTGGCTTCAGTGAGCTCCCCTGCTTTCTTGGGGCCTGGTCTGACTCTCTTGCAATTGGTAAAGTTCTTGGACCTTGCAGGTCCCAATGTTGCACCTTTTTCGTTTGCCACGGCTGTTAGCCGCAGCCACGGCTTGTTGGTGTTCCCGCCGGACTCAGACCCTCTGGTTCTTGACTTCCAGTGTGGGACAGCTCGTGAATGGCTCCTGGTCTTCCACAATGTCGCATAGTCCTCACAGCTGCAGTGACATGGTCAGTGTCATCACTCCTGCATTTTCCGTCATCAGTGGTACTTGGTCTTCCGTTCCTCCTGGTCACTTTCTAGTGGCATAGACTCTGTAACCTCTGCTCGCAGGTACACCTCTTCAAGAATCCATCCTTGGATTCCACCAGACTCTTTCATCTTCTTCGCCAGTGACATCTTTCCTGAAGTCCTCCATTGTGGTCTATGGCGGTTTCCGACTTTACTTCGCACCTGTGCACCTGGCTTCCCTGGTGTAGTTATCCTGGTTCCTGGGATATCCACGGGTGGGTTGACTCTCCAACCTTCTGTCTTCCACAGGGTTTATTCTGGGTCCACTGGGAAGGGTCCTTCTTAAAAACTGCAACCATGTCTTTCCCATTGACTTGCATTGAGTACGGGCTGTGCTTCCACTCTGCACACAGCCTCCGTGGGGTTCCTGGGTACTTACCTCGGGTGGTTCCTTGTGTCCCCAGCTCTTTTAAGTCTTCTGGTCCAAGTCCCGACTTCGGTCGCAGTTTGCATTCCACTTCTTTAGTACAGGGTTTAGTCTCCCCCTGGAGACCACTGTGTATTTGTCCTTACATTTGAAATATTGTGTGTATTGTGTTGATATCTCAGGTAGGGGATATGGCAATATGTTAGTAGTGAATGAATGTGTATAATAAAAATGGCAATTTTTATATTCACACTGTGTGGTTCTGTAGTGTAGTTCCTATATTCCCAATAGGTTTTACGCATTGAAATAATATATCCTATAGATGTGACGTAGGACTTATGTCGACTAGGTCTCTATCGAATATATTAGACACAATTGTGAGTGCCAGCTTGCTCAGAGGTCACTAGAAACTTTCTCGAATAAACAAGAAGGGATTCGTTTCTGACAACCGCATAAACATGACAACTTTGTTTCCCCAAGATAAAACGTATCTTCAGAGTCGTGGAAACAATAGATAGATATTTCACTCAGTCATTCGTGCATGCTTCGTTTCATCAGAGGTGCAGAGGAATAGAGAGACGGGCATTTTCAATAAAAGTATTTATTGAACAGTCTTCTTTCTCTTGCAGAAGAAATGAACTGCTACAATTGTAATACTGGCTGTAAAGTATAATGGGTACAGCAAGAAAAGTATTATAAAATAATACTGTAAAAGCATGGTAAGGTTTCTAAGCCATAAAATACATACATAAATAAATAAAGGCTAAAAGTACTCAACTGGTGCTACTAAAATACGCCTACCCCGATGTACCTATCCTAAGTCTAGTAGTAGGGAAGAAGTAAGAGAGGTGTAGCATAATTTTAGTATTCTTTGCCAAGAATCTATCCAAGATTTCTCTTAGGGTCTAATCAGCTCCGTACCTTGGTTTAGAATGAAGGAGGTCTGGTATCCCTCTGTCTCGGGACTCGATTTCCCAACACCCCGCAAGGGGAGCTAGGAAACACTGGAGCTGGATTTCTTGGCAAGAGAAAAGACAGCGTCTCTCTCAGTGCGTCAGCTGCAGGGTCGGCTTTCTTTGGCACTTGCTGTAGCGAGCTGCGTCGGGCAAGTAGATAGTCACACTGCTCCAAACCACTGTGTTTTTGCTAGGGCAAGTGTGGGCATATTTATACCTTGTCGGTGCTGAGTTTGACGTAAAGTTGGACATAAGAACGTCATCAAAGAATCGCAGTTCTTTGAAAACTCCATGAGTTCTTGGACAACTCAATATTCAATCAATGGGAAGTGCCTGACTGCTGAAGCCGAGTTTTCCAAGAAATCGTTGTGGCTTTTCGGAACTAATGGAAGTATCCATGCCTGTATTTGGACTGCATGGGCTATGTCCAAATATGGTTATAATTTCTATGCCTATATAAGGACAAGATGATTTATACCTATATAAGGGCATGAAGCAGGAAAATTACACTAGGGCCCTAAAATGCTATACAACAGTTATTTTTCATTTAACCTACACTATAGGATTTGTTCTGGTAAAACAAGCTGCTTAACACTCCTTCTTCACTAAGCCTGAAGGATGCTCTCCACAGCTACCACTTAGAGAGCTTTTTATGGTCGTCTAAGACCACTAAAATCACAATAATGGTTGTCTGGATTAGTGTATGGTGCTGCACAATATACCAAGCCAGCCTCCTACACCAGAAGATTATTGTTTTTTTCAACTATTTCTTGCCAATATGTCTGTATTTGAGGACAATAAAATATATATGTGTATTGTCGACTTCTGTGTCATTCATAGCAAACTGCTTAGAGTCCACCCGGCAGCCTCAACAATGTAATTGTTGTGACCTAAAATATATATCTTGTAATAATTTAAAATGATAGATTTTCAACCATGAAACATTCTTAATTTTATGACTCTTGATTACACTTTGTTCAAATACCAGTATTTAAATTAGTTGTTCGGGTCAAGAGGTCCAACTCTCTGCTAAGCTTTGCAAATTATCTGAATGTTTCACTAACAGTCATTTGTAACCCCTCCCTATTAATCCCTTCTGCTTAACAGATGAAATGCATTCAATACATTTAATGGGATGTTATTCTAAGTCAAAAGTTGATAACTTTTTTATAAAATCCCAGATCTGCATGCACTTGAAGAAATCAGTTTGACGCATACTGAATGTCGAAGAAAGTTTGGTGAAAGAAATAAAAATAATGTTCATGAGCTTGTTCTCAAGCTGGTTTCAGAGAGGAATTGCACCTGATGTAGCATGACTGCCTCTGAAAATGAAGGTATATACCAATAGAAGATATGCAGAAATAGTGAGGATCCCTAGGGGGTATATTGCACATGGCACACCTAAGTGCATTGTTCCTATTAGCCAGTTGTCATATTGGCAACTATTTTTTTCCAGGTTTGCATTACGCGTAACTATGCACAATTTCATGTAATTTTCCCCAGATTTAGCTTAATTACCAGAAACCAAATTATGCACATTTTGCACCATCCAAGCCATATCCTATCATGGATCCATACTAGGGGCCTGATTATAATGCCAGTCAGACTGACTGACCATCCGACCGATGTCCCTGCAAGTCCTTTCTGACCGCTGAGTCCGGCAAGCTTCCCCCCGCCGCATTACGATGCAACCGCCGCTGCCAAGGCGGTCGCATCTTGGCGGAGCACCTATCCCCAAATATGTTGCAGCATTTGCATACAAAACTCACAGGAAACAAGTGAATTGTACACACATGCATGACATATGTGGGGGTTCGCCTTGAGCACCATGTACCCCATTGCTGGAGTGTTGTGCAATGTGCACAGTCCAGTCAATGAGGGTACATGCTGCATGAATACTTACCTGGATTCTGGCGCCCATAGGATCATAGTCATTGGGGTACAGCTGCCCAGATGTAGGGGGGACCTGGAAAAAGAGATCCACAGTGGAGTCTGCTGGAGCACAGTGGATTTGGAGGAGTAGCACCCCAAATCCTTTGTTTCTGACGACTAGAGCAGGAGGGTGGACCACCACATTCGAGTCATCGGAAAGCCTCACTGTAATCTGGATGGCAGTCGGATATCCCTGTACTGCCCTATGGATGCTGGTTTTCTCTGACCATCTTAGCGGTTGGAGAAAAGCCGTCAGAGTCTGTGGTCTTTCACTGGTCGGTGGCAGTTCACAGATACATGCATCATAATCCGGTAGTCAGAGCGGCCGCTTCTGACATGACCGCTGCGGTCCGAACGTCTCCAACAGGACCGCAGAAGATGGTCCAATGAGTATCATAATGAGACCTTATGTCCTAAATAAGAGACATTGTTTTACCAGTTCTTAGCAAGGTGACCGTCAACTTTGCTGATTTCTTCAAAACAAAAAAGCTCTAACTATTTCAGAATAAGGTGGCACGCTTAGGCTGTGGAACCCAAGCAGCCAGCGCTTTTATCAAGTTTTTGCACTTATAGACAAACTGTGGTTCCCTATGATTAATACATGGTCAGGCGTTGATGACCATGGTTTAACCTTCTTTGACTACAACGTCTCTACATTTGCTACCTTATAGGATTAAGTCACTTTAAATCATTCATTACATATATCCTGGCATCACATTGCAGCGTACCTGCAGTAGCTGATCACATAGATCAGCAGTTCGGTCCCCAACCTTCATCTAGTGTGCATGTGGTTGCATTCTTCCTATACTAGAGTGTCACAGCTGGAGCTCTATCTCCATTAGGCCCTGAGAATTACAGGATAACATGGCTAATGTAGGGGAGTGATAGGAATTTAGGGACCTGCAGTATATCCTCCTTAAACAATAAGGTCTGATAAAAGAAGGGAATAAGGCCCTTTTGAGGCCATTTATTTTGTCTGCTGATCATAACATAACTGAAGATGATACATGTACTTGACTAACAGTTCGCACAAAAGGAATGCAAGAGTCAGACCCTCCTCGCCGAAATAGTGTTTCAAGATTAATGTGGCAGTGTCAATTGTGTACCTAAGGGAACTGCTAGTTACCTAATGGGGTCTGGGTTCAAACATTGTAGTGGAAGCAAAGCCTTTGGTTTATGCGCTTTAACACAAGGTTAAGAAGAAAGGGGCTTTGTCTTCTAAGCACTGTCAACGTGTTTCTGCCCTAGGGAAGTGCCTAACTAGTCAAGGGCATCCATCAGGACTGGGGCCACTAAGCTGTGTTCAATACTGTCTCCTTCTAATGCGATGGCTATGGTATTGGTTGGATAAAATAGAGTATCAATATACAGGACCTGACATCTGATTAAATAGGTTCAATGGTTCTTGGTGTAGTTAGTCTGTAAAGCACAGTTAGTTTCTCTTATTGGATAGGTAGACTTCTATTTTCTCTACACCCTGTTGAAAAGACAAAGAATCAAGCTGGTGTAATTTAAAAAATAGAAAAAAAAGACTGCCAGTGTCTTCAGGCGGGCAGACAAAATAGTACTAAGAGCTCAAACACACACTGCCACAACTTGTGAAGATGTTGTTCATGTTGTGTTTACTGCTACTTGAGCTCAGTTTTATTAAATCACTATTTCTTAAATGTCTTGCTATTTGTACATCAAAAGTTGTGCAGACTTTCAAATAGTTTTACTCACAGAACCACAAAGCTAAGTTAAGCTCCATAGGGAAAGACTAGCTGCAGTGCACCTATTTCTGCTGTTAGAGATGCAATCAATGTAGAGGAACTCCACTTGTGGTTTTGCATGCATTTGCCCCAATTAGCTCTATGTTTTTATCTTACTACCTAAAGAGGTGTCTGCGGAACCCATCCTATGATGACCGGGTGTGTGAGTGGGACAATTATGCAGTTTGCATCACACCATTCATGCTGCTATGAATAAACAGTCCAGGTTGAGACAGTGAAAAAATATAATTTTAATGCTCATGTTGAAAAGGAATGTGGAGGGTAAATCCGTAGCTAGTGCTTATAGATCAATATTAAATAGAGACTAAATAATATTTATTTAGGTGAAAAAACGTAATGCTGCACCAAACATGTCTACATAACTATTCTGGAAGGAACTAAACTCATCATCACCAATGGTGAAGTAATCAAAAAACAAGGAGGATCATATGACATTTTAATATGGTCAAATGAGTAGCTTGTTGTCCAGGACTGTTTGAGGGAGTGAAATGAGGAGCATATAAATATCCATACACAAATAAATTCCTTCATAGTGACCCAGCAATCCTTACACTTACTGTTATTATATAACAGTGATGGATCTGTTTTGGTTCATAATTAAATCATTCAAAAACAGTAGATTCCCTCAGGGTGTTCTAAACTATGTGAGTGTGTTATGATAGACTCAACTCCATCACATCATTTATTCCATATATGTGGGTGGGAAACTTAAAAATTATAGGCCTCATTTATGAGGTTTTGGCTTAGGGCAGCGCCGCAAGGAATCTTGCTTCGCTGCCCTACGTCAAAACAAAAGGGCAGGAATGCGCTGTATCTATAGGATACAGCACATTCCTGTCCTTTTCCCCTGCTGGCGCACAATGGGCTGCCATGCACCAATGCAGTTACCCTTGCGCCATTGTGCAGGAGTGCCTGCACTGCGGGATGATTGATTTTGTGCAGGAAAGAACACCTTCCTGCACAGAATCAATCACAAGAGGCGATTTCCTCTTTCTATGTGTGCTGCCGATTGCATACATAGAAAAAAGGACAAGCATTTGCAATGCAATAGGTCTCGCGGTCTCGCATTTGCGAGAGTTTTAGCTATTGCATTGTAAATGACAATGCCTTTTAATAATGTTTTAAAAACCAACACGTAAATAAAAAGCATTGTCATTTGTAATGCCAATAGCTCAAATTCTTGCAAATGTGAGACCTATTGCATTGCAAATGCTTGTTAAGCTTGTTTTACATCCTAGTTTGTCTGTAGACAGCAAACTACGATGTAAAGTGAGCAAGCACAAAAAATAAAGAAAGGGAAACTGGAGTAGAGGTAAGACTGACTACTAACTTGTAAGTCTTGTCCTCCGCTCCGTCTGCTTTGTTACTTCACACCAGAAGTTCTTTCCATATACAGAATACATGAGGCGCTGAAGCACGCACAGTTTATTCTGTTTACAGCATGTGACCCTCCCTTTCTGAGCTCATCACTAGGTTGGGAGCGGTAATGATGAGAGGCAGCTTTCGAATTCGCAAGCAGCCCCAATAAGTAATGGGCCGATATTGTGCATGCCTGGGGCTGCTTAAAAAAATAGGACATTTATCGAGTTATAAAGGGGCAGTCCCTTGGGTTCCCGATTATTGCTGTCACCATGTCCGCATGTAGCCTGCTTAAAATAAATTCAACCCTGCCGATACATAACTGGCACCAGTGCATGTGCCTAAGAAAACCTGCCTGACTTCCATTTCTGCAAGCGTCATTCCAGGCAGGAAAAGGCACTATGAATTAATAGAAATATGGATGGTAAGTGCTTTTTGCAATTACCATCTATCAGGCTTGTAAAGTTGGAGGGGCATGGCCCCTCTGCCCACCAGGAACCGCTCCAGTTTAAGTCCTTGGTGGAGGCCAGCTCGGGGGTTCCAGTTAGCTAACAGGAGGCGGTGTGGAGGTGCCGGATTTTGGGCTGGTGGGGCTGGCAACCCGCTGGGGACCCGCGGCCTATGTAGATCTAGGCCAGCTGTCGGTGGGCAGAATGTATCACGCAAAAGGGACTGGATCCATATTCGTCGGAGACAAAGCTGCTGTATCACTGGAGAAGCTGGACACGGTACTGCTGCATGACAGGCTGCTAGCGCTGGCGGCGGCAGGGGGAGAGCAGCGGCAGGCCGTGGCAAACACAAAATAAGCACAAACAAGGGCCACGTGCTAAAACATGAAGCGCGGTGCCCATACATATTAAATTTAAAAAACAATAAGCACCAAACAGGGCCCCATGCTAAAACAAAGAGCTGCACCCCTGCATATAGATGTTCTGCACTTTAAAAGAAAAGTAGTCCCTAAACAAGCCACAATAGACAACTATAGTGTAAGTAAACTGTAGTTAGTCGGTGCTGCTCTAGATGAAATGGAAATTACGTATCGGGCGCTCCTACCAATGAGGAGCCAGTAAAGAAAAAGTTAACCAATAACAAGTTGGAGGCTGGAATATATTACTATACTAATTACAACAGAGCTTGCACACAGTGCATGCTCGCTGGCTAGGCTCAACCTAAAGAATGAGGAGAAATGAAAATACTTCTCCTTGTTGCGCCTTCCTAACATCGCCCCTGGGGTGGCATTAGGTTCTGACGCATTCCCAGGTTTACGATAATAATAATAATAATAATAATAATAATAATAATAATAATAATAATAATAATAATACTGGAGCTTATAAGGCGTGACAGCTACCTCAAACAGAGGTGTCCGGCGCTGAAGCAGCAGGTAATTGTACCCGGAAAGAACTACAGTGCTAACAGCCCATATTAATCTGCCCTAAGAGACACATCTTCAAGGTCTTTCTGAAGCAGGTTTCTGAATTAGCCTGCTGGAGGATTCCTGGTAGGGTTTTCCACATTGAGGCAGTTCTGACTGTAAACGCTCTACCGCCCAGACGTGCTTTCGCAGAGCAGGGGTGCACATCGAGTTATGAGAGTTGGACCTCAATGATCGATTTTGCTTATAGGGACAAAGTCTTTCCTTCAGATAACCAGGGCATTTTCCGTTGAGGGCCCGGTAGGCCAATGTCATGGCCTTGAATTTAATTTGTTTCTCTACTGGGAGCCAGTGGAGCTCCTGTAGATGCGGAGAGACATGGTGTCGAAATGGTATGTGTCGGACCAGTCTCGCAGCCGCATTCTGTATCATCTGAAGGCAGCAAATAGCATATTTGGGGAGGCCA